>NC_133852.1:4856903-5456903 GCF_047830755.1 Zonotrichia albicollis
TCTAGGGATGTGCTCCTTAGTCCCCAGAGTAAGAGCTCTGCCTTGCTGTTGAGTACTTGCAAAAAATACCAGAATTGTAAAAGTGCACATAGAAACCATTTGGAAGTTAGTAACAACTGGTTTCCTTTCTCAGCATATCCATGTGATACCTTCAGCAGTTCAGATTTTTTTTCTGGAACAATGCAGGTGCATCAATATTTGGAGAACACTCTAGTCTTACAGTCCATGGTTTATCTGAAGCTATAATTGTGGAAAACATAATAGGCTCTAAATTTTATTTAAGATAAATATTTAGTTTCTCTTCAGATACAGATTTGCTAATGTCTGAATCATTTTCTCAAGTCTACATTTAGATTAAGTCATGAATTAGCTTTTCAGTTTCTTAATTAATCCAACAAGTTTTGAGAACTGGGTATTGCAAAAATTGTTTTATACTGCCTGCTAAATATGAAAAAATCATTTCTGTTACATTAATTTTACATTCTATGTGCTGTAGAAGAGATGACTAAACTGAAATGTGATAAAGAAGTGCAACTTGAAGAGCTGTCAGAAACTCTGGTAAATGTTCATTTTATTAATCTCATGGCATTTGCTCTTCATATGAAATTCCTCTTGCTTTGTAAGTATCTTAAATGCCATAAATAAATTCCATCTAGTCAACCTTAACATTTCTACTAAACTTTCTCACACACAATTTCAGTGTTTTCTTTGAAGAACTTCTTTATTGCCTCTGTTTGTCCCGTCTCCTGTGCTTTTGGTTTTTCTTGTCTCCCATGTTTTTGGTCTTCCTTCTCAAGTTTTTTGGTTATTTCCTTCTTTTTTCATGCCTGTTCAAATGCCACTCCCTCTGGATATAAAGTTTTCCCATTTTTTCTTCCTTCCAGGAACGTAATTAGCTCTGGCCTCTGTGAACCCTGCTGTGCTGTGACACAGGCCCATTTTCTGTCACAGCAGTCAAAGCTATATGAAATACACTCTTAACAGAGGTTTATTTTCATTATGATTTTATATTTACAAGCCTAACAAGAATCCATATCAACTAAAATTAAGATAGTGTGAAATCAGGTGTGCATTTTACTGTGTCTGCTTGTTGATATAATCTGTGCATTGAGTGATCTGAACTGAGTTTCACTCCTTTTCTAAAATGGGCAAATTGGAGGACTTTTACTGAAGAAGAATCTTGAGGCTACTGTAGAAAATATGCAGAGAGAGAAAAACATGGAGAGAGAAATGAAAATGCTCTCCAGATGAGAGAGGTCTGAAGCCGGGCAACAGTAACATGTTTTTAGAAATAGTGCAGTTGCACATCATGACTTGTATACAAGTTTATACATATAAACAGCACCCAGAGCAGGGTCCCACCCTAATTTTGCAGCCCAGGTAATGAAACTCATAGCAAGGGACAGACATGAGCAGCACTGGTGTCACAGTTCACTGTCTCACACCACTTCCAGATCCCAGCAGAGACTGCAAAGATCCAATCTGGATAATCCATGGCATGGATGTTGTTGGGTTCTTCTGAAAGCCTTGTGCTCTTAGCTCATGTCTGATAACCTCCAGCAGTTGGAGTTTGCACACGGATACTCAAAACTCTTCCTTTTCATTTTGCAGAAAGAATTGCAGGATTTGAAGGCACAACTGACAAGTACAGCTGAGAAGGAACAAGATTATTTAAAGCAGCTTGTGACTCTGAAAACAGATCTTGAACAAGAGGCGTATGATCATTTTGAAAATATAATATTGAATTAGTTTTGGTGTAATATAGAAGTTGCTTTAATGCACAGTGAAATGAACTATGATTGTTTTCTAATAGAAGTTTTAAACCACATATATGACATTAATTATATACTTACATTTCTAAATTCCACTTTCTCTATTTGTAGGTATTCTATGGCATATGTAGTTGTTCCATATCTCTCTGACTTATTTAACAAGAAGAGAAAGTTTCTGAAATCATTGTTAATCTTGTTTTGAACTACATCATCTTCACTAACCATTATATTTATATAAAAGTTGACTTTGATTTTCTTTCCTTCTTCTGTCACCTTTTTACATCTCTCTGACTCTCCTGCAAAGCTTATATTTGTAAATAAAGACCTGGACTTCTTTCAGCATGGAATAACACTTGATAATGGGTATGTTTATTTAAAGGAGATTCCAAAATGCATCTTCTTATTCCTCTTGGCTATTTGTTTTAAATTAGGTTAAAGAATGAACAGCTAACAGTGTATCTCAGTAAGCTTTCACTAGAGAAGGAACAAACAGCACAAGAGAAAAATGCTGTGGCTGCAGAACTCCAGAAGCTGCAAGAACAACAAGAGGCAAGTTGTAAACTTCCATCTTTCTTGAAAGGACAATACTCAATTTGACAAATGACTCAGTTTCACAAATTAGATGATGAGCTGCAACATGATTTGGGTCTGTAGAGCACCTGAGCTATTTTTTGTATTTGAATTGGAAAGGAAGTGTATTTACACTTGTGAACAAGGCAGGTCAGTGTGCTTTGGATGTCTTTGAATTTTTTAAGAAGTCACTTTGAATTTTATTTCTTTGCTGACACATTGGTCTTTATTTAGGATAGTAAGAAAAAAGAAGAAAATACAAAGCAGTTAGTTGAAAATTTAGAAGAGGCAAATAGCCAGCTAAGGCAAGTAAAAACAAATATTAATATCTGATATTGTTAAAGGAAGTAGACTCAGTTTGTTCTGTTCAAATGCTGCTTTCTGGGACTTTTTTGATTAATGTTATTCTAGATTACATAACTAAACAGAAACTATTCAGAATTGCTGTTGGCCAAGTAGAAATTTTCTCAGATTAGAAGTACCAGTTGCTGCAGGAACAATGATTGCCATCATTTTGTATTACACAGTAGGAGCTGTCTTGTTTTGCATTAGACATCTCAGGTGTGAAGGAAATTCAAATGGAAACTGAAGGTTATGAATTAAATGTGACAAGGTAAAACTGGATCAGAGTTACTCTCTGTATCCCCAGTTCAATAGGCAGCTCCCATGTTTTACAGCTGCATTGCAATAGTCCAGGTCAGGATGGATTTTCCTTGGGTTCCTGGAACATCTTTTCCTACTTACAAGAAGTATGGACAGTTCACATATTGACTTACTGGGCATGTTGCTGCATTTTAAGAACATTTTCATTGAGCAGCTTATGAAGTTCCCATCAACATTAGCAGCTCTTTTTAGAAAATAAAACATGGGTTTGTTAGAAGTACTGAAAATAAGTTAAAGGCAATAAGGAAATATTTACTAATGCTTGTTAATTTGGCACTTAGAAATGAACTGGAGTCTTTGAAGGAGAAAATGGCAAAGACAGGTGAAGAGATGAAAAGTACACTGGATGAAAGAGAAGAAAATGTATGTCCTGTGTCAGGAAACTATCTTACAGAACCTGTAGCACAGCATTCAATGTAAAATCTTTGTTGGGATTTTTTCTGCAAAGCTCTGCCTGGGGGATGTGATCTCTGCCAGAGGTTTCTTCTTTCCCAGCTGCTGCCAGCTGTGCCATTGTGTGTCCCCATGCGAGCCCTGGTATTTCAAAAGACAAGCACAGTCACTGGGATGTTCACTCTGTGCTGGAAGTTTAATATTAAAGATTTGTTTGTTTTCAGGCAAACAGAGAACCTGCTTTTCTGTTTTTTCATATACCCACTCAGTGATGGATGGGCTCTGGATTAGCTTTTTATATGTAGTGTGAGTTTCAGCTTAAATAGATTCAAACATTTTTACTTTCTTTCTATTGGTTCAAAGCAACCTGGGGTTTTCAGCAAATTTCAAAATTTCATTGTAAAAGTCCAAGATTTACAATTGTAATTTCAGGTTAAGAGTACTGGAAATTAAATTTCAAGAAAGGAAAAGCCATTGAAGATTCTAGAAAATAATTGGGAAAATTCATTTTTTCATAGGTGTAGGGAACTTCATACAGTGCATTTTTGAAATTGTGAAGATACTGGGGTTTTTTTTCTTCTTCTTTCTTAACTCTATAACCACTAAAGAACTGGTTCACTGCTCTTAATTAACATCTTGTGGTACTTTATGGCTAAAACTCTGATTATTCTAACAACGGCAGTTGGTGTTTCAGTCCCATTGGAACAAACCAGACTGGTGCAAGGGCAGGTTTGAGAACATTTACAGGAATTGCTCACACAGGGAGTCATTTGTAGAACTTACTAATTCATGTCTGAAACATCTCTTTCAGATGAATAATTTAAAGAAGCAGGCGGAAAATAAAACCAAATGCATTGAAGAGTTGCAGCAGGAGGTGTGTAGAGATTTTAATGTCACAAATACATAAACACATTATACTTTGGGTTGCCTTTTCAGCAGGTTTGTGTCTGCTGTGATGTCTTTAGATACACCTATGTAACTTAAAAATTCTCCTTTCTTATCCTGACCCTGAGCAAATTAGGGAGTCATGTTAGGAATCACTTATTTGTTAAATGAGCCTTAATTTGAAAAAAGCAATTGCAAAAATAATATCTTTAATAAACTTCTCTTTTTTTTTTCCATCTAGTGCATAGTGTTATTTATGTATTTGTAATGAGTATCTCAGTTACCATTAGTAGAAAAAATTTCTGCTCTGGCACAAACTGTAGTAACTTCACTGTAAAAATAAATAACTTGTATTTTTGGTCATGACATCTTCACACCTTCTGTCAGCAGCATCTTAGTTTTAATTCCCATTCTGTACCTCATTTGTTATTCCCTGCTGCTGCTCAGGAGGAGCCTTTCTTAAGGTCATGAAGAAACAGTAGTTATCACAGAAATTAGCTGAACATTCATTTGTTTGAAGAATTGTTCTGGAACCTGAGCTGCACAACAGAGAGTTATTTGCCTGATGAAAGCTGGAATATCTTGATGCAGTTAAACCATGACATAATTCTATGAACTTATTAAGGTGCAGTGCTTGTTTTGTTTAATTTCAACAGAATAAGGTGCTGAAAAAGAAAATTACTGCAGAAAGCAAGAAAAGCAATACTTATGAAGGGAAGGTAGGTTTAAATAACATTATGTAGAGTATGAGGTGAGTGGTTTTAGGTCCCAGTGTAAGTAATGATAATACTTGTTAAATACATTCTGAGCTGGTTTATGGATCTGGGATACAGACTTTGCAGGAATGAGCTCATAGTTTTTAGAAGATGCTTCCATTTTAATCATTGGGCACTGACTATTGGACATTTAAGAGATGGATTCAAATTGCAATTAATGATGTTTCTAACCCATTCCTTTTTTTTTTTTTTGTTGTTGTTATTGATAGTGGACTGAACAGGGTTCAGCAACCTCATTGTAACAGAAAAGCATTTAAAATACATATATATATGTAAATATTACTCTATTTAGTCTGTTCTTTAAATGTGTTCTGCAGTGTCAGTCCCTCTGATGGGAATATTGTGTCCAGCTTTGGGTACTGCACTTGAAGAAAAGTGGAGTGTTTGAGGATATTCATATGATAAACTTAAAAGGAAAAACTGTAATCAAAATACACAGCTGGGAGGAAAATGTACCATAAAACCTGTGAAAATCTGATACAGATTTACAAGAGAGAAAAAAAAAACAACATCTGTGTTTGTTTTTTCCTGAGCCGTTCAAAGGATTTAGGGTGACTGCTTAGGGCAGTCTTCCCCATTGTGCTGTTGCCATTGTTCCTCTGAGTATTTTCTAACTCACTTCAGGCCAAAGTTCAACTCTTTATTAAAAAAAAAAAACCTGAACTTTTAAATAGGAAACATTTGAATCATCCCTGAAAAGTAACAGTGTTTGTGCTCAAAAATAACAGGTAAGAAAAAATCATCAACATAGTAATTCCTAAACAAATAACAGCAGCAATTCTGCATTCTCCAAAGGTGAATAAATTGCAGTTAGAGATGGAAAATATGAACAAGCAACATAAGGAAGAAGTTGACATCTATAAAAGAGACATAGAAACAAGAAAAGTAAATGAAAATAAACTTCGTGAAGAGGTGAGAGGTGTTAATTTTTACTGCAATTTAATTTTTTTTAATTTAAAATGTTTTTATGAAGCTTTATTGGCCAGAGTCCTTGCTCATATTTCAGTCTTATTAACATAAATGGAACTTGTTGTGAATCCCTGTGAGCAAACCTTTAGTACATTAGGTGCTTAGGTTGAAGTACTTGAATATGTCTTTGAAAATGAGAACTCCATTAAAAATTCTTTCTTTCTAGATATGTTTCAAAGAAATTCCACCCTTGGTATAAAGTCAGCCCAGTTAAATTAGATTATAACTTCTCCCACATTAGTATTTTTCTGCCCGCACATTTTTTGATGGCAATGCTAAGAAATGTTAGGGCAGAGGGCTTGAAATGGCCTTTTGGTTTGCAGTGAGCTTGCCTGCCATGGCTGTGCCTTTGATCTTGCCCATTTTAACAATCTGAAAAGATGAGGGATTGCAAAGGGATCTTGAAAGCAAATAAAGCCCAAGTGGGACTGCAAACTTTGTACCCACAGGGGGAAGAAGAAATTAAGATTTAAAAAAAAAATATTGCTATATTGATGAATGAAATGCAATTTATTACTGACAGGTAGAAAAGATGAGGTTGCTTTGTGATGAAACTGCAATGATACAGAGAGAAACTGATGCCAGATGTCAGCACAAGATAACTGAGATGATGGCACTGATGGAAAAGCACAAGGTCAGAGGTTTTCCTGCTTGCTGTGGTTTGCAATGGGTGATACCATGTCAATATCATGTTTATAACTTGTGACACTACATTAATGACCTTTCAAAAGCAGAAACAGGCCTGAGTCTGGGAAAAGGAAGCTGAACACATGCTGCACTTTGCATCATCTAAAATCAAATTCATTTGAAGATTATGAACACATTCCTATGGCCAGATAAATTCCAGTCATCTAAACTTCTTCTGGGATTCTTAGATTTTTTTTCAATTCAGGCTTCCTTTGATACCATCTGAATGTAATATTTTTCAGTATCAGTTTGGCCTCTTTCTCAGAGGTTACCTAGTGACTGTCAGCAGTTTAGCCTGACACATTTTAGTTTACCTTCCTATTCCTCATTTTGCAATATCTTTAGCAGATACATTAATAATGATGGCACAGCTGGCTCTTAGTGCTGAGCACATATTGCTGCACAGAAATAAAGCACTCTCTGCCAGTCCACAAAATAATAGTTGAATTGAGCATTTCCTGTTATACAGTTTTTGCAGAAGCATCAATGAATCTTTTCTTTCTGAATCTTAAGAGCCTGGTTTGAAAAAATGATGTTTTAAGACTGGATAACTCTATAATTGCAACATTTAGTCACATGTTTTGAGTTTGTTGTTGGTTTGGTTTTTTTACCACAGAATGAATATGATAAAATGGTTGAAGAAAAAGATGCAGAGTTAGAAGTATATAAAATGAAACAGCAAAAGCAGTTCTCATCAGAAAGAGCGCTGGTAAGGAGCACTTTGCAATGGTCAATAATTCAGTGAAGGGGCTGATGTCCTTGTGTAATGGTTTTATACTGGCTAAGTGCAGGCACACACAAAAAATACATTCACTCATTTTTCTCTGCTGTAGTTGAGCAGAGGAGGGGAAAGAAAAAATCAAGGACTGAGTTGAGATAAAGATTAGGAGAAAAACACTTTGAGGGTAAAGCAGAGTCAAACTTAAATAGTGTAAAAAATTATTATTAATAGAATTAAAAGTGAGTAATGAGAATTAATATAAAACTTTAAAACACCTTTTTTCCAATCCCTCCCTCTTGCCCACCAACAACACAGGGAGACAAAAGATGTGATCTTCAGTCAGTTTGTGACTTCTAAAAGTCTTTTTTCAGTTTGCTTAGAGAGTTTCTTTTTCCTGCTGTCCTCTGGGGTCTTTCCCACCAGAGACATTCTCTGGGAACTTTTCCAGTGTGCTTTTAATTTTTACCAGTAGCAGTGCCACCCAACATGCTGCAACAGATCTTATTCTGAGCACTAAAAACTCAAAATGTTTCTAAAAATAAATTGGGGTAGCAGTGTGTTTGTGTCTGCTCCTCCAGGTAGTGGGTCGTGTTCTGACTCCCCACTTTGAATAGGAAACTTTTGTTTTAAATATTTAGATTGTGCCCTCTCACCTCTGTTCTCCCAAGTGTTTTAAGGTATTACCTTGAACATTTCTGATCAAATACCTGTTTCTTACAGTGCTTCAGTCGTTGTTAAACAAGCTAAAGCAAAGCTTCAAGTATAGGGCTGAAAAGCACATAGAATTATCTTGTGTATCTAATGAGTGTCCTGTTAATTGCTCTCTCACCTGGGACTGTTTTCCTTTTCCTGGGCTGTGCATAGTTAACCCTGTCCTTTATTTAATGGTTTGTAGGAAAATGAGCTGTCATGTTTGAAAAGGGAACTGTCCTCCCTTAAGGAACAACTGAGAGCAGAAATGGAAGAAAAGGTGGAGTTTTTTATTCCCTGAGCAGTGGGGGTGAGAGGTGTGGCCTGGGCTTGTGCTGTGGGAGGAGTTGGGTAAGAAATGAAACTGAACAGAAAAACAGTGACTTTGGAATGCTGGGGTTGTGCTAAATCTGGTCATAGATTTGTGTGAGCTTTGTAACAGTCTGTGATTATAGACTGTGCTCTGTCATTACACCAAGAAGATTTTTAGCAACTGAAATCAAATAAATATTTCCTTGCTGTCACATAACTCTTTTGTAGGAGAATCTTGTAAAAGAGCACTCTGGCAGTGTGATTGCTGAAAGTGAAAAGAAACACAAGGTAACTTCAACTTTTTAACTGCTGTTAGAATTTGGGAGTGTTTATATGTGTAGAATCAATTGAAGTGCCATGAGAGTTTATTTGCATTCAACAAAAGACACTGGAATGCTTTTGACTTCAAACTTTTTAAATTATAGAAAATACAAACTTATGGTCCTGGGACTCCTAAACCTTGTTTAGATCTATACCATGAATCTATTCATGTAAAAAATAGAAAGTCTCCAAATTATATTCCTAAAATTAAAAAAATAAAAGTAAAAATAAAAAATGTGTTCTTCAGAACAGGAAGCCCCTTGGACAGTCCAACATTGAAGTTCTGTAACTCCTAACAGTGATTTTTTTCTTGTTGCATTTTTCTGCCTGTATTTCTTACTTCTCTGTAGATGATTTTTTTTTTTCCCCTGGGATAAGAAGGGATTTTAAAGGGTCACACCATTCCATGGAGATATTAGACAGCAGTTTCTGGAAGGGCTCCCAGTGTGTAATTTTTCTTGCTCAGTTGCTGATTTTTTTATGTCTCTAGAATTGTTTTACTTAGTCTTAAAAGTGTCCATTTGTAAAGGCACTTTTCCTCTATGGAAGAGAAAAAAGCTGATACAGCTGTAAAAATGGTCAAGTTATCAAAGTAGTCCTGACTGCAGAACTCACCCTTCTTCCCTGCCAGGAGTTCACTTGTGGTTTTCACATTGGAACAATGGAATGCAGCACTATTTTGATGTTATCTGTCTAAAAAGGACTGCACTGGACCATTCAATGCTTCTCAGTTTCACTTCTAGTGAAAAGACTATTTTAAGAAACACCAATCTTGATGTAGCTATCAAGCTTTCTCTGGAAGCCTTTTCCTGCAGTTTTGTTTGTTCCCATTTTCTTTGATGTTTGATAGAGTCCAACGTAGTGGCTACAGTTCAGAATAACCTGAATTTCTGCAGATAAGCATGGAGAACTTAAATACAGTGTGCCATGAAACTCAGCTCTTCCATAGCTTCCCCTTCATTCTCCTCATTTGGCAACAAAAATAGTATAAAAAATTATATTTACACCCCACCCCACTTTGTTTGGGTCTTTGCTCCATGTTTGGATGGAAAGTTCAGAGTTCCACCATTTCTGTCAGGTGAATTCTTGGACACTCAGACTGTAAACTGAGTCCTGAGTTTGGCTTTAGATTCCATACTTACCCCATAAAATATAATCTAAAAAGAGAAACATTTTCTTTCCCAGACATGTGTTACAAAGACTCCTCCAGTGGATAAAATGCAGAGTGGAAGAAGCACAAACGTGCCTGCAGAGCAGAGCAGCAGAAAAAAGCAGAAAGTGCTTGTGCAGCTGGACACTGAGTCAGACAGCTCTGAGCACACTGACCTCCTGGTAAGAGCCAGAGAACAAATAATGGGCTGAGCAGCTCTTTGTGCTCACTGCTGGGGCTGAGAATGGAAATAAAGAGCTTGGGCTTCCACATTCCAGCCAATATTTATCTGTATATTTTTAATTTATTGGTTCTTTCTGGAATTGTAGTTGTATGTACATAATGAACATTCTTTTTATTGAACTGTTATGCCTCATAATGACATCTTAACTTTTTTTTTTTTTTCATAGTTTAATATCCTTAGGGGGAAAGAAAAAGTATTTTTAATATACTGTGACTAAGTAACTTTTAATTTAACTTTTAACTTTTAATTTATTAGAGCATAGTCTCGGAAGAAGAAATATTTAAAAATTTGTACAAAGATTATCCACAAGCTTCACGGTTACATTCCACAGCACCAAAAAAGGTATGTTAGCCTTTCCTAAGATTAAAGCAAGCAGTTAATCAGATTGTTTACAGAAACTAAAGGATGGCTTTATTTTCCTTCCCAGAGCCCAGCTCCATGCAGTGTGAAATCTCCAGGCTCTGCTCTGAAACTCAAAACCATGAGGAGAATGCGCGAGGCGGGCTGGACTGCGCTCTCCAAAACGGACAGGAAAAGGAAAATTAAAGATGCTGTAAAGCTCTTTGCTTAAAATGCAGACATGCCCAGTGCCCTGGCATTGCTTGCAGGGCTGTTTTTCTCTCAGTTAGTGCTTTGTTGCATTTTTCTGTCATACTCAGTGTATGTAATACTGTGTTCATTCCTTTACACATATAAACTTTATAGATCCATAACTGCAACCCCTGCAGAGCATCTTTCACCTTTCCTCCCTTGTGCTGCAAAATGTTGGGACACAAATTAGTCAATTTTAAATTTGGAAATAAATAGAACTACATAGAAAGTTGTTTCAAAGCTGTTTCTAGCATTAGAAATTCTAGTTTTAAATAACTTCTGTTCTTTTACATTTACTCTGTTTCTCTTAACACATAAATACTTAGTGGAGAAAATGTAGCTGTTAAATGTATGTTCTTTTACTGAAGTCCTCTTGCTTTTTCCTGCATTTTAATGACTGCTAGACCTGTCTTTTAGATTGTTTTATTTTCAGTATGTTAAAATGGTTTTGAAACTTCTAAAATTTCAGTAGAATTACTTGTATTTAAAAAGATTTCAGCTTCATAAGGGGTGAAACATGCATGTTATAAGATTGTGAAGACAACGTTAAGATGCCAATAAATTGTTTATCTGAAATATAAAGTGTGGAACTATTTGTTGTTGCTTTACATATTTGAACACAGACAGAAATCACCCGCCGGCCTTCCTAGGGACCAGCACAAGTGCAAGGATAGTTTAGAACATCTATTTCTGTATTAATCCTTGATTAATCTTGGTTTCGCAACAATGACAAACCCTACTTCAGAGCCTAGACATAACAGGAAAACTACAAGTACATCTTAAAATATCATGAAAAATCAAAAATCCCAAATGCAGCTGAAGTGGGAAGCAAAACATATTTGTTTTATTCTTTTTGTGTAGTCTTAGGGATAGGCCAGTAGTTTGGGTTCCTTATGTTGAGCTGTTGAGCAGTGATGTAAATGAGATTTGTTAATGTATGTAGCTAACAAATATTGTGCAAAGACCTGTAAGAATATGCTGTGCTTTCCCCATGAGCACCTGAAAGTGAAAAATGGAAGTTTGTACTGCCCACTTCTAGACTCAAACAGTAACTAATCAATTAGAGCCTTGGTATTTTTTCAGGACATGAATCCATGGTATATCACGTAATTCTCCTGATCCTGTGAGTGTGTCCTGTGAGGTGCTGTGTCAATCACCTGAAAAAGTACAAAAATATTGCCAGCAACACTGCAGAAAGCTTGCAGGAAATGCAAACAGCAGGGAAGGGTGTAAAATCACATCTGCCTATGTCTGGGCGTGATTTCATTAATGGATGAGGGTGCCCTGCTTGTGGCCATGGCAGCAGTGCACGGCTCCATCTCGTCTCTCTCTCTGGCCTCAGGCCCAGTTCCCTGGAGCACCCATGGGGGAGAATCCAAGGAGTAAGAGAGACAAAGAGCCCAAACTCCTGGGCTCAGACACAGACAGGTCCATGGGGGAAGGAAAAGCTGTGCAAGGAAGCAAAGCCAGGAATTCATTCCCTGCTTCCCACGGGCAGGTGAGTGTTCGTCCGTGCCCAGGTGAGCAGGGCTCCAGCCCAGGCAGTGGTGACCTAGGGACACAAATGCCATCACTGCCAGCATCCCCCCCTTTCTGCTCCTTCCCCCTCTTTCCAGACTGATCCTTCTTCCACACGCTCTGGGAATGCCCTGGGCTCAAGTCAGGGTCCCTGTCCCAGCTGTGTCTCTGCCCCTTTCTGCTGCTGCCCCAGCCCCTCGCTGCCAGGGCAGGATGAGGAACAGGAAAGGCCTCGGCTCTGGGCAGGAACAAAAACCTCCTGGAACCTTCCCTCTGTTTCCAGGCCAAACCCAAGCCCTGCCCCAGAGAAGCCCCTGGGAAGGAAGTTCAGCCTCCCCAGCCCAAAGCAGCGCCCAGAGCCCATCCCAGCCCCAGGCACTGCCTTCCCCCGAGCGTCTCCTCTAGGGCAGGGATGGCCCAGCGAGCACCAGCCCGGTGGCGATTGCAGCTCGGGGGAAAACAGGCGGGAGGGGATCTGTGCTGGGAGTTCCAGTGGTGCTTTATGGGCCAGCACACCCAAGGGCTCCAAGCACAGAGAACCAAGAACAAAGCAGGGTCCAGGGTTTTATATGGGACAAGGGAGGTGGAGCTTTGGTGCTGCCATGATATTTTCTGAAAAATCCCTTTGCCAGGAGTTTTCTCCTGAGAAGCTGAGAAGCCTCAGAGGAAAAGAAAAATTTCCATAATTATGGAAAGGAAGGAAATTAATGAAAAGAAAAAGTCCATAATTTTCTGCTGCTGTGGAATGCAACAGGTGCATCTTTGATTGGTCCATGTTGGTTGTTTCTAATTAATGGCCAATCACAGTCAGCTGGCTTGGACTCTCTGAGAGTCACGAGTTTTTGTTATCTTTCTTTTCTATTCCATGCTGGCCTTCTGATGAAATCCTCTCTTCTATTCTTTGAGTATAGTTTCAATATATAATTTTCTTTTAATATATTATAAAATAATAAATCAGCCTTCTGAAACATGGAGTCAGGATTCTCATCTTTTCCCTCATCCTGGGGCCCCTGCAAACACCACCACACTTTGGCTCTGAGGCCAGTGGGCAGAGGGAACAAGGGCGGTGCAAAGGCGGCACAAAAGGGCAACAACCAACTGGGATTCAGGGGAGGAGCTGCAGGGAACGGGAACCAATGGGAAAGCGGGAGTGGGGAACATTCTGGAACTGGGGAGGAGAACAAGGATGATGTAACATGGGTCACCAACATGTAATGGACATGATGCCAGCAGGACACACACCAAGGGACAATGTCACCACACCTGTGGGGACGCTGCCACCAGGATGCCTCCAGTGACACCAGCATGGCCCTGCATGGCCCCTGTGGGTGACACTGATCCTTGTCCTGTCCCCAGGGGCAGTTGGGGTCCAACCCGGGTCCCCACCAAAGGCTGTGTCCCCACACATGCCCATCCAAGCACGTTCAATGTCTTGATTTTTACCCCAATTTCAGGGCTTTCAAAGGGATGAACAGAAACCTTTGTGTTTGAAGGCCAAAACAAAAGGATTTCTGTGTCCCTGCCAGAAGAGCATCCACGTGCTTGGTGGGAAGAACCTTTTTTGGACGGGTTTCTACCCCACTGTCTCCAAAGTCATGGGTTTTGCCCCAATCCGACCTGATTTGGTTGGGGAAGATGCCTGTGGGGCAGAGAGAATTAAAATGATGGATTTATGTTGGAGAAGACCTCCAAGGCCATCCAGTGTTACTTGATGCCACCAAAAGATGCAAAAAGTGAAATTTTTCTGGGGTCAGAAGTCAACAAATCTGCTCGATGTCACTATAAGACACAAAACAACGCGAGTGCACATACCACTGTTGTCAAGGTGAAAAAGGGAAAGTTTATTTTCTGACTCCAACATTTATAGTCTTCCAAAAGTGACAGTGGATCAGAGGGTGAAAGTCCCACCTCTCCAAATGACTCTGGACAAACCAACAGTCCATCAAATTTCTCCTCCTCCATCAAAGAATGCAAAACAATAAGTTATTTACAGGAAGTGTGTGAGAAAGTTTGCTACAAGAATGTAAACATCAGAAGGCTTAGAAAATCTTAAAAAATCAGGGCGACAGCTCTCCACAATGGATTTCTGATGCTCCCTATTTCACTGGTTTGGGAAATTCCATGGCATTGCTCACATGTCTGAAAGAGAGAGCTCATTCCAATCAAATGCATTGCCTGAGCTCTTTTAGTCCCTGTGCTGGAAGCTTGTTTGCTAACGTTGTTGGCTTTCTCAGCTTCTGTCAACATTTATGATTTTATAACAAAATGTTCTGGGATGTGATTTTGCAAGATTCTCTAATCTGATTTCAGCTTTGCTCTTGGATTCCTGGATGGTGTGTCAGAACTGAAGGCAGCAGTTTGGGTGGGAACCCTTCAGTGGGAGCTGGGGTTGCCTCAGCAGTAGCTGGTTGTGCCCATGTGTGAAAAACGCCAATCACTTGTTTTTAAAATTTTTAAAAGTTTAATAGTAATAAAGTGGTTATAAAGAATAGTGACACAATTAGAGTAATAACAATTTGGACAAATTGAATTAGGACAATATGAGATAATAAAAACAAAGAGTTACCAACGTCCGGGTACCTTTTTCTGGGCAGCACGAGCCCGAAAAAGGACACCCGTTAACAAAGGATTAACCCTTAAAAACAATAGCCCGTTGCATATTCATACACCTCATATATGATGCATAAATTTCATTCAAAGACAGGATTCTGTCTGGTCAGTGTCAGCTTCTTCCTTCTAATCCTAACCATGCCTCCAAGGTGGGAAGAAGTTCATTTCTTCTGATAAGAGAGCAATAAATTCTTCTTCTCTGAAAGATCTAGGTGTCCTGTGGCTGCTATCTCGCTGCAAGTCCTTTCTTTTAAACAAAGCATCTTACATAGCATAATTTCTATTTTAACAATTTTTATAACCTAAAACTATACTTTACGCAGTACTTAAGAAAATTAATTCAGCATTGCTTTCTAACACAACACATGTAACATTCATTTTAATATTTGCAAAAAGCCAATCATAAAATACATGCATTTTTCACAATTCCCACTCTTATTCTTTGTAAATCATTTGGCTTGAGCAATATTTTTTATCTATTTGTATCTTCTGGACTATGCTGGCAAAATGAAACAGGGGATTACACAAGGAAGAAATACAAAAACAGTTGTAACACAAAATGAAAAATCTTAATTTCTTCTAATACATTACCTCACCAGATAGATTTTAACATTGTTTTCTAATTTTTGGACTGGTACCTGGGTTATTATATGCATATATATTTTTCTTCTTTGATTTCTTTTGCTTTTGCTAGAATGACTTTTCTGTGGTCATCAATTTTCAACAATCTGATATATTGAACTTTCCACAAACACCCCCTTCTTTGGCCGATAAATAGTCTAAAGCCAACCTATTTTGATACCCTACAGTTTTTGTTTGGCTTAGCTGACTTAGTATTAACTCTAATGCTTGGGCAGCCTTATTTGCTACCATTTCTGTAACTGCTTGGAGTCTTGTAATATGATTCAACAGATAATTTGGAGTCAATACAGAGTTAGATTGCTGTGCTGGTTTTAGCTTTTCGTTTATTATTTGTTTTTTCTACTAAATCTTGAACCGTATCTTCAAGATTAAATTTAAAACAAATCCATCTCTCTCCTTTTGGACATTCAGTTCTAAATCTATTACCACTTTTTCTTAAATTTCTTGTAATCCAATAATGTACTCTGTTTTGCCTACAGGTTCCTAATTTGGATGGGTTATAACAGTGGCTGTTGACATAGGTGTGTGTAATAAAAGAGGAACTTTGGTTTCTTTCCATATGATGCTTTCTGTAGCATTTGTGACACAATCTTGCTGGTATCCCAAAAGGGAAAAGACAACAAATGTGTGCCAGAAACAGGAATAACAGAGGGCCAGTATGGCTTGTACTCCCACCTCCCATGCCTGTGAGGTTGCAACCCACAGCAGGTGTATTTGATCTTCTCGGTGGCGAAATACAGAGGCCAATCTGGTCTTGCCCTCTATTTTCTTGTTACTTTCTCTTAACTAATTTCTAGGCAAATTGTTTTTGACGCCCTTTAACTGTGGTCTCTTACTGTTCCTCAGGTATCTCTCATTCAACAGGCACTAATAATTCCCATCCACAAAACAAAGTTATTGCTTTAACACTTTTTGCAATAAGAGCATAAATTTTGTGAACTACAATACTAATTACTCTCACAATTTTTACTTATAACCCAGCTAGCATGTCTAGTATTGGAATGAATCAAATAAAGTTTACTAATGGAAATGGTAATTCCCCTTCTCCCCTGTACAATTCTCAGGCTAAGGTCAGAATACAAAAACAGTCTTGATCCTTCTATCTGAAGTGTTCCTTCCCCAAGGAGATGTTTTATTCAGGCAATGCTGGAAACCAGTGATATAAGCGTTATCTTATTTCCTAATTCAGTGTTATTCTTTGTACGTTTCTTGGATCATTTGGGTTTTCTCAAACTATTACCACTCAGTCCCCATTGGAAAGTCAGTTCAGTATCACATGGTTTAAATGTGATAGTCCGTTCCTCAGGTTTCTTCACAAATCCTTTGATTCTGCTGGCATGAATCTCTTTCCGTGATTTTGATCGTCTCTTCAGTAGTACCTGGAAAGGACTTCTTAATAGCATAGTAGTAAAAGAAAAATAATACTGCATTAATTTTTACTATTCGCTTTCCTCCTAAACTTTCTGGGTTTAGCTTAAAAGCTTTCTCTACAGCAGTCTCTTCTTCTTCAGGATAAAAACCTTCTCATTAACAGCAAACAAAACACACAAAATAAAAAAAAAAAAAACAAAAAACTTCTTTCTTAAGAAAAACAAACCACTTTGTGGGGATTGGAGAGTCAGCAATCTCTGCTTTGATTTTATCTTTTAGTGCGGTCCCCCTCCCCCTCTCTTCACAGCCCTGCTGTCAGTGCTGTTCTTTGCCCTTTCCCCGGTGCTGCCCCTTGGCTGCAGGGCCGGAGCCGGAGAGAGCAGCCCCGGGCATGGGGCCCTGGGGGCTGCCCTGGGTCTCTTTTACCCTCTCTCTCTCTCTCTGTCTCTCTTTCTCTCTCTCTCTCGGCCCACTTACCAGGGCCAACGCTGCCATCCTGGGCTCAGGTCCCCGAGAGTCTGGGAGCCCCCCGGCAGTTCCGCCACAGAGCCAGCCCGCTCCTGGCCGGCAAACCATCCTCTGCTACCAAATTGTGAAAAATGCCAATCACTTGTTTTTAAAATTTTTAAAAGTTTAATAGTAATAAAATGGTTATAAAGAATAGTGACGCAATTAGAGTAATAACAATTTGGACAAATTGAATTAGGACAATATGAGATAATAAAAACAAAGAGTTACCAACGTCCGGGTACCTTTTTCTGGGCAGCACGAGCCTGAAAAAGGACCCCCGTTAACAAAGGATTAACCCTTAAAAACAATAGCCCGTTGCATATTCATACACCTCATATATGATGCATAAATTTCATTCAAAGACAGGATTCTGTCTGGTCAGTGTAAACTTCTTCCTTCTAATCCTAACCGTGCCTCCAAGGTGGGAAGAAGTTCATTTCTTCTGATAAGAGAGCAATAAATTCTTTTTCTCTGAAAGACTTCGGTGTCCTTTGGCTGCTATCTCGCTGCAAGCCCTTTCTTTAGAAAAATATCTCACATAGCATAATTTCTATTTTAACATTTTTTATAACCTTAAACTATACTTAACACAATACTTAAGAAAATTAATTCAGCATTGCTTTCTAACACAACACATATAATATTGATTTTAATATTTGCGAAAAGCCAATCATAAAATGCATGCATTTTTCACACCATGTGACCAGGGACACCAGAGATGCCATGCCCGGGATGTTGTGCCCATGTGACCAGGGACACCAGAGATGCCATGACCGGGATGTTGTGCCTGGCTGGAACCCTCACTGCCCGGCTGGAGGGAGCTGCGCTGGAGCCTCAGGTTGTGCCGGGAGCGGGCAGGGGCCGCAGCCCCGGGCAGGGCCCGGCCATGGACACTGGCCCTGGGCCGCGCAGGCGCTCGGGGCTCTGGGCCGGGCAGGCGCTCGGGCCCGCTCCCAGCGGGGCCGTGCGGGAGCCGGAGCAGCGAGAGAGCCCGGGCCGAGCATCAGCCCCGGGGCGGGCACGGCTGGGAGGGGCCCGGCCCGGGGGTCCCGCAGAGCCTCCCTGCTCCAGAGCCGCGGCTGCGGCAGCACCGGGGGCAGCACCGGCAGCTTTGGGGTGCGGAGGAGCCGCGGGCGGGCGTTCCAAGGGCTCCTTCGGGCGGGATTTTGTCCCGGTGCGGGGAAATGCCCGGGCCTGGGCGGGCCGGGGCCGGTGCCGAGCGCCACCGCCTTTGCCCGGAGCCCCCGGGCAGAGCTCTCTCTGCTCGGGTCTGGGAGAAATACGATCACTCTCCTGGGAAAATTCAAAGAGTTTAATAAAGGTCAAGGGGAGCACGGAGCAAAGGTTATTACGGCCGGATGCATCTTGGCACTGAACCAAGACCACCCTGTTATCTTCGGGATATCCCTTAAATACCTTTTCCTTCCATCAGCCTGCTGCATATTCATGAACCCTCATGCATAGTAAACTTTTTTCCCAAACTAGTTTCCATATTCCAAGAACTGTTTATCATGGCTCCTCCTCGGTTCCACCTTTTTAGAGCATGCACATGCCTTGGTTGTGGTTTTGGTCCTTTTTTATCATCATCTTCAGTTTTGGCCACCGCCCACACTGCCTTCAGACAGTGAGTGCTTTGGCTGGCACATGTGTACCAGATGTCTTCATCTCATGTTCATTGGATGTTATCCCATCCAAGCAGGCATTTTAACACAAGCATACTTATATCAGCTATTTCACTATTATGTCTAAGCTTATCATTAACAACAGAAATAAAAACTGTATCTTTATAACAAATGTTGTAGTACATTTTTATACTTTGTAATACTTGGAAGTAGTTTTGTTTTGTATCTCCATATTTTTCCCAAATGCTTTATTCCAGACTGTACCCCCCTCCCTTTACCTGTCTAACCCCCTTCCCTTGCTGAGATCATCCCCAAATCCCCACCCTGGCTCTCTGTCAATCACTCAGCATCCCATCCCCTCCATCTTCGCTCCAGGATGTCGAGTGATCAGCCAGAGGCCGGGGGGTCAGCCCCCAAGCCTTGCCCCATACACTGTCCTAAATGTCTGTTCCCCAGTACCCATCCCTTAAGGTCACTTATTGGTCAGTAAAATGTTATCTCCTTTCGGTTTCCACCTCCCTTTAAATGTAACCTTGGCACATCTCCCGGGGCTCTCAGCAGGAGCCCCCTGAGGTGTAGGGGCTCCTTTGGGACTCCTGGAATAAAACCTTGGATTAACCCCTGCTAAGAGCCGGCCCTTTATCTCCTACCGAGGTCTCTGGTGTCTCTTATGCTGCAAAGGACCAGCCCAGGTGCCCTCAGCACCCTCGGGGCACAGAGAGTGTCTCCCCACTGTCGGCCGTGCTGGGACTGCCCCCGGTGTCTGCCAATTCGGGACTGGCCGGGGATCCTGAGAAGCTCCCAGAGAGACAGAGACAGTGCTGCTGGTGGCAGCACCAGGAAGCTGCCGGGCTTGGGCTTTCTTTGCCAGAAAATTGCTGCACGTGGGCTGTGGTGGCACAGGGAAATGTCCAGATCTGGGCATGGGCGGTGCCATCAAACACTAGGTCTGAGTGGTGACAGTCTTGGCACCAGGAAATTTCTGCATTTTGTCTTCTTTTTCCAAAAATTTGCTGCACTTGGCTGTGTTGGAACTGAGAAATGTCCAGACTGGGGTATGGGCAGTGGCAGCAAACACCAGACCTTGGCATTGCTGGTGCTGGAAGCGGAAATTTCCAGATTTTGGCTTTCTTTACCAGAAAATTGCTGAACTTGGCTCTGCTGGAACAAGGGAATTTCCAGATCTGGGCAGTGGTGGTGGCAGCAAACACCAGATCTGGGAGGTGCCAGACCACATAATGTTGGAAATGAAATTGTAGAGAATTTTTAAGGCTTGACAGAAGGGTTCTATAGTATGTATGCAAGTGTTGTGATCTGTCCTTACGAACGGGTTTTGTGATGGTTTGTTGTTGAAGTGAAGGGAGCGACCCACCTTTGTTGGTCAGCATCTGACTCCGATTTATTGATCAACCAGCCACTTTTTATAACAGTGTTAATTCACTTCATGCATATTGCAAAACCTGAGCTCTCAATAGGCTGTAGAGAAAACTTCAGCTCCCCCTTTTGTTTACAATACCTGAAGTTTGTTTATTGAAACCAAGATCAGTGTTCTCACCATGATATGAAAAGTTCTCAAAACCTTTATATCTGTTCTCAGAATGGCCATCTGTTCCTAGACAGCCAAGGACAGAATATTGCTTGTTTTTGAGGAAACGGTCTGAGAATCTTGTTGTTTATATAAAAGGTGGCTGAGAACCTTAATTATTTACAGAATCAAGCCTGGGAAAGGCTGCTTTACAGCAGGCTTCTATCTTTCCCTCAGCTGAGTTCCTTCATGGCCTCTTTCTTTAAGCCATGTCTGAACCAGGCTCTCCACAGTTTGTGGGTTGATCTCAGAATGCAAAAAGCACTGACACGGTACAGGGGGTTGCAGTGATAATCAAAACAAATGTACCATTATTGAATAACCTCAACAAAATGCATTGGGGAGGAAGTGGGGGAAAAGGGAAAAAGCGGAGGAAGAGAAAGGAAGATATATAGAGCTACCAAATGTAGAACAGCAAAATCCTTCAATGTCCAGCCAATGGAGTTCACCAGGTCACATCTGGGGAGATCTCAGGGTTGCAGTTCATTTGAACTCCATTATACTCTTTTTTTCTGATGGAGGAAGGGGTAAAACTCGAAACCAAATCAAAGGTAGTCTATTGTATTTTTGGGGGGAAAAAATGGTATTTAGAGAAGGGTACACACAGCCCATGTTCTCAGCAGTGGGCGAGAGCCATTGTCTTCTTGGTCCACTTCTCGCACCTGCAACATCCATCTTGCTTTGGTTAGCTTGCCTCCCCCACACACCTCCCCCAGATTAGGAGCCTCAGTCCCAGTCCTTGGAAAGAGTGTGGGGAGCCTTTTCACATAGAGATTTCATGTCTCAGTCTTTGATGGAGAGGCTTCTTACATCTCAGTCTGTCTGTCACGGTGGTTGTAAGACAAGTGAGGGGTCTTCTGTGGGGACCACCCAAAATTCAGCAGAAGTCCAGCCAGGCCGAGAGGTGGGACAACTTCCAAGGCTAGTGTTGCAAAACGGCAAGGTGCCCCCTTCTTCCTTTCATTGGGTTCAGTGTAGCACACAGCAAACACACCTGTGAACAATAGCTTAGCAATGCCAGGAGCTGTGCTCAGGTCTCGGGGCCCTTGGCATGTAACTTTCTCCAACAGGGCCAGAAACTTCAGACAAGGGTCTTTTCTTCAGTGGTCCCCAATGACGATCGTGAGGCAGATGAGACAAACTTCGGACAGAGTCTCACACCTACATTATATGGACGATGTACGAATCTGTGCTTCCACCAAGTCTCACTCAGACGCAGCACTTTCCAAGAGTGTCGCAGCAGTCAAAAGCGCGAGGTTTCAGATAGCTCAGGACAAAATCCAGCTATCGAGCCCACGGAAGTACCTCGGGTTTTTAATCACGGGAAGGACCATTGTGCCTCAAACTCTATCCATCTACAAACACTCCCAGACATTAAGAGACATGCAACAGCTGTGCGGCGTCATCACGTGGATCCCACCTCTCCTGGGCCTCACCACAGAAGAACTGACACCGCTCTTCAACCTTCTACAAGGAGACGGCGACCTGGCTTCCCCACGCTTATTAACACCAGAAGCCTGTGAGGCTTTGGAGAGAGTCACCAACGCCATCAAACACCGCCAGGCACATCAGACAGACCGGTCCCTTCCCCTCAGCCTCGGTATTTTTGGTAAGTGCCCAAACTCCCATGCGTTGCTCTTTCAGTGGGATGATACTGCAAAAAACCCACTCATATCATCATCATCGAGTGGCTTTTTCTGTCGCACCAACCACATCAAACAGTCACCACCCCACCAGAACTTGTAGCCAAACTTATTATTAAAGACCAACATCGCCTCCTGACCCTCACGGCTTGCGATCCGGCATGCATTTCCCTCTTTTATACTTTGGAACAATTGGATTCTCTATTACAAACAAATGAACATCCTCAAATTTCATTAGACAGCTATCCCAGAAAAATTTCAATTCATTATCCTAAACACAGACTTTGTAAAGATTCACTGCATTTGTCCCCAAAATCATATAAAAGTAAAACTCCACTCAAAAATGCTATCACAGAGTTCATTGATGGTTCAGGCAATTCTCACAAGTCAGTGTTTACCTGGAGGGACCCGGACAGTCAGAAGTGGGAGTCTGATATCCAGGTTGTTGAAGGTTCCTCCCAGACTGCAGAACTTGCTGCAGCAGTGAGGGCATTTTGAACATTCCAACAACCCTTCAATTTAATCACAGATTCTGCATTTGTCACCAGCATAGCAGAGCAGGCAGAGCGTGCCCTGCTCAAGAAAGTCCAAAATAAAAAATTATACAGCTTGCTCTCTGAATTAATTTGGTTCATCTCCCACAGAGAGCAACCTTATCACATCCTGCACGTCCGGTCACACACAGAGCTGCCAAGATACATCACTGAGAGCAACCGGAGAGCAGACTTGTTAGCAATGGCAACAAGTGCCACCCACATTTCCCCTGCTGCACCACATGTCTTTCAACAGGCTTGTCTAAGCCATGCAATCTTCCATAAGAAGGCTCCAGCTTTGGTACGTCAATTTAAGATTTACAGAGACCAAGCCATGGCAATTGTCTCCACCTGCCCCAATTGCCAATCCCTCGCCCTCCCTTCCATAGGGACAAAACAAAGAAAATTACAGTGACAACTGACTTTACCATTCATGTTTCTATCAGTGCTCGAACATTCGATAACTGATTCACTTGAGGACCAGGTGGCCACTCCCAGGACACCCCGAAAGACCTTAACAGCTGCTGCCACCATCATTGTTTCCATCCTTCTACCATGGGTTGCAGCTGCAAAGGCCCTTGGTGAGCTTTCTCACCTTGGGTGCTGGCTTAGTAAGCCAACCAACGCTACGTCCACTGCCTTATCAGACCTTCTAGCGGACAAGGAAACCACCAGACATGCCACCCTTCAGAACAGAGCAGCCATCGCCTTCCTGCTGCTCTCCCATGGCCATGGTTGTGAAGATTTCAAAGGACATTGTTGTTTTAACCTGCCATCGAAAAGCACATCGATCCAGGCCAACATCAAACCAATGCAAGAGCAAATGAACACTCTTCTTACTGAAAATAAAGTTGTGGACATGATGGACAAAATGCTCAGGCAGTGGATTGTTCCTGTGTGGGTGGCCCCCATTCTTAAAAGTTTATTGTGGGTCCTTCTCATAGTTGTTTTCGTTTCAGCAGCACTGATGTGTTTTAAGAAAACAATTGACAAAACACTGGGAAATGTTTATTTAATAAATAAAAAAGAGGGAGATGTGGGACACAGCCATGGAGAAAATGAACCTGGAATGCCATGGGAGGACAGCACTGTTTAAGTGAAGGTGAGAGACTGGTACAATTCCCCAAGGTTCTTTGCTTGTTGATGTTAATGTTAATGTTAATGTTAATGTTAATGTGCTGTTGTCAATCAACTGCTGTTTGTGCCCCAGTTCCAAAAAGTTCTGTACTTCCCATTCCTCCATTGGCTTTCCCTGAGAGACCCCTCCCACTCTGCTCCCCCATTGGTGCATCCCGTGTCACCCCACCTTAACTCCACCCCTGGCTCCCTTCCCCATTGGATAATTTGTACCCTGACCCCTCCTGCCTTCCTCCAGTTATATACCCTGGCCCCAGCCCTGCTCTTCGCCTCTGGTTCCTTTCAGCAGAGGTTGTGTTCCTGCTTGCTCTTGTTTCCCTCTGCACCCTCAATTCACTGGACCCTTGGTTTTTTCCCTAATAAACCCGGCTGGATCTGCTCTGGATCTGCGAGGTGTCCTCTCGTCCCTCTGCTGAGGCTTTGATTGCCCCATCCGGGCTCAGACGTCTGCTGGGCTGGGGTAGTTGTCAAGGCAGCCCCAAGTGGAGATGCTTTCGGTGCTGTAGGCACCTGACAGCACCTGCCTGGGGAAGCTGCTCTGGTCACCCGCAGCAACCAGTTCCTTTTCCCATGCAGCAGCTCCCAGCGTCCTCCTCCGAAACCCAGAGAGGGAGCGGCTGCCCTCAGCCCTGTCCTTTACCGCATCCCCATTCTCATGGAATGTCCCCCCTTGGAGAGAAACTCCCAGAGAAGAGACGTGCGACCAGATCCCCTCCTCCCCTGAGCTTGATCACTTCTTTTGTTTCTTACGGACCCAGTCCACCAAAGCAGTGGTGCACCGAGAGCTGGGACACCAGCAGGGGATCACCCCACCCTGCCCAGTGTGCACCAGGCTCAACAAGGTCTGCTTCCCCCTGATTCCACCAGGCCTCTTCCCTGGGCTGTGGTTTTGCTGGATAGTGGGTCAGGACAGTGAGAATCTCCTTCATCCATTCATTCACTATTTAGGACCCTGCAGACACTTCCTCAATTTCTCTCCAAGGTGACCTCAGCCCACCAATGATGTCACAGCTCTTGTCCATCTGGTCAAGAATCTCCCATGAGGACACTCTGGTCTCTCCTCCAAGGGCACAAAGCAGCAAAACTCCTGAGGAAAATCTTCTCCCTTGGGCCCTGCGCCTCCTTGGGTGAGTTTCAGAGCAAACAGTCAGGACAGGGGCCTGAAATGTTTTCCCAGCTGAGTCATAACACATCTCTGATGGATCCACATTGTCCCTGGGGAAACAGATGTGCAGAACCCTTCACTAATGCCCTGGAATGTCAAACAGGAATCACAGCCTTGGACAGCTCTCAGGAACCACTTCACTGTGGATTTTCTTTCTGGAAAGCCCAAGATGTCAGAACGTCCTGCTGGTGCCTCAGGGCCTGGGTAAACAGGGCTTGTCAGAGATGCTGGCAGGCACTAACACCCCTCCTCCTCACAGGGCACCTCTGTTACCCCAATTAGCTCCGAGTGCTGCCTGGGGACAGGTGCCCACTTCCCCATGTCCCTGGGATGGGCACATCCTGCTCAGGGCCAATGCTGGCCTGGGCCTAGAGCCAGGGCCATGACCCAGGTGCTCTGGGAGGGCTCCGTGGCTTCAGGTGTGACAGGATGAGGGGCAGGGCAGGGCATATTCCCCTCTGGACAGTGCTCTGGGCATGGAGCTTGGTCGGGTTTGGCATCTGCAGGGAAAGGGACATTGGGTTGTATGGATGTGGGAATTGTCACTGCTGAGCCATTCCCCAGCCCTCAGCCTTGTCTGCAGGTGATCAGCATTGCCCAGTGCTCCCCAGTGTCTGCAGTGCTGGAGATGCCAATCAGCCACCTGATCACATGTCCCTTGTTCCCCTTGTTCTCCCACATGTTGGGTTTGGGGCCGGGCTCAGCTCTGGGGTGTCCCCCAGGGAAAGCTCTGGGAGGGCAGGGGCAGCAGGAGATGGGGGATCTGGCACTGGGGGCTGTTGGAGGATGGATTGAGTTGGACTGGGGGTTGTCCCCACAGGGTCCCCAGGTGCCTTTGGCTCCCTGCCTGCCCCTCTTGGCCCTCCAGGTGCCTGGGCCCTTCCAGGGGCAGCTGCCCCGTGCAGAAAGCTGGAGGGATGCCGGGCGAGGGGGCTGGATCTGTGCCACAGGTGGGGTGGGATGGACTCTGTGCCAGGGCTGGGCTTGTGGCCAGGGCTGGGGGCTGTGCCAGGCCGGGCTTTGGCCTGGGGGCTGGCAGGGAGGGTGCAGGGAGGAGTCCCGGCAGGGATAAAGGTGCTCCTCACCTGCTGTAGCCTCAGGCAGTGCTGCCCAGAGCCAGAGGAAGATGAAGGTGGCTGTGCTCAGCGTGGCCCTGCTCTTCTCCATCCTACTGTGCCCCCCGGCACAGGCCAAGGTGAGGCACCAGCCAAACGCTGTCCCCACATCCTGCCCTTTCTGGCCTCCCATCCCACCCTTTTGGTCCCTCCTCTGTGTCCCATTCAGGGTCCCCAGGTGCCCTCCCACTGACCATTCCTGAGGCCTTTCCTTCCATGTCCCCCCTCAATCCTTTGCCTTTCTTCCTGGCCACTGCAGAGGGGTCCCCCTGTACAATTCCCTGACTCACCCCCACTCCCACACCATCTCCCAGTCCTGTTGGTTTTGTCCCCACCCGTCCTCATTCTTCTGCCCCCACCAAGCCCCTCCATTACACTCCCATGTCCCTACACTTCAATTCCTTTCTCCTCCCCTGTACCTCACACCCTGCTCCTTCTACACCCCCAGCCCTGTCCTCTAGACTCTCAATTGACCCCAGATCAATGTCTTTGGGTCTCCCCTCATCTCAAACAGATCTCCTTGGAAGAGATCTCCTTGAATTCCCATCCCTCTGCCTGCGCCCTGCTCCCTGCACCCGTGTGTCACCCCAGCCCCACAAGGTCCAGTCCGGGCCCAGCCTTTGTCCTCCTTTCCAGGCGCTCCTGGAAGGAACCCAAGATGATCTCCGGGAGGTGAGTGGGCTGCTGGCATTGGAGGGCATCCCCTCAGGGAATTGGGGGGCAGTGGTGTCCCCCCATCCCTTGCTGGCCCCGGGGACATCCCAAGTGACCAGTGAGGTCTCCAGGTCTCTCTGTAGTTGGATTTAGACAATGTCGCAGTCCTGGAGACGCCTCTGGTGGGTACCACGAGTTCTGCCGATGCCAGATCCTCCCATTGCATGGCCACCACAGTCCAGGCCATCCCAGTGTGTCCCAGCACAGCCCAGTGCAACCCTCCTGACAGCCCAGACAATGCCCTGCCCCAGGGCTCCTCCCCAGTGAAGCCTTTGCCCAGGGCCCTGCTGCATTCCATCCCTGTCACCCCAGGACCCCCTGGATGAGCCAGGACGCAGCCCCTGCCCCAGTTGTGCCTCTTGGCCAGGAGCCCAGTGCTTCTGGGCAGCAGCACAGCAGCTCCTGCACCCCATTGCTGCCACAGCCCCTTCCCCAACGCCCCCCTGCTCTCCCCTGCCTCCCAGTCCAGCCCTATGCCCTGAGTGTGTCTCTAACACTGTCTTTATTCCCAGTCCACTCTGCGTTAAGTATTGAAGCAGGTGTGTTGTTTTCTGGGGCAGCAGGACCTGCCTGACCCATGAGGACGTGAGCTGTGCCTGCAGGGGTAGGGGTGGGGACAAGGCCCCTCTCACATCCCAGTGGAAACAGAGGGGTGATGTTTTGGGCTTTGTGTTTTAGGATTCTAAGCGGTGCTGACATCTGTGTCCTGTCCTCCTCCGGTGGCAAGAGGAGATGATCGATCCTGGAGGATCCCTCTGAGCCCAGGGCCATTTCCCCTGAATAATGAAAAAACCCTGTCAGCAAAGCTGTGTTCTGTATTTATGTCTCTATGTCTCCCTCTGTGCGTTTGTCCTTCCTTGTGTCTGGATTTCCGCTCTCCCGCTCTCTCTCGGTGTGCAGGGGAGCTCGGCCTAGGTTCTGGTCACTTCATGCCAGGCTCTGCTGCCCCTACACCATCCCCCCACCCAGGTTGTTTGCTGTGGATTGTGTGGGGTCTGGTGGTGGCAGTTTGAGTGGGTGGGTGGGTGGGTGTGCAGGCAGAGCCAAGAGCAGATGCTGGCTGTGATCACCACTGTGGTGTTGTGGGTCCGATCCAAAAACAGTTTACAAAATATATTTCCGGAGGAGTTTCTTTCTTCAATGTAGAAATGTGTCTATTTAAAAAAAACAAAACCAGTTTATTTTTGTCAAAAATATATTGATGTTGAAATTTGGTTCTGGGTTGGATGGGGCTGCTGGGTCTACCTGGTTCTGTGGTGTTATGGGACTCTGGGGTTTCCCCACGTCTGGGGTGGAAGAAGGATGCCAGGTCTACTTGATCCAGATGTTCCTCGGGGCCCAGGTGTGTCCAGTTCGGGAGGGTGGTACTGGCTGGCTGCAAGGTCTACCCGGTCCCTGGGCCAGGTGCGGCTGCAGCCATACCCAGAGATATGAGGGTGGCAACACTGTGGTGGCCAGACCTAATGAGAACTGCTCTGCCCAGCTCTGGTGGGACTAGGACCAGTTTGAGAGTGGGCGATGAGACTGGCTGTCACCGGGTGTCACCAATGCTAACCAAGGGCTTGCTGGTTTTCTCTGCCTCCAATTACTCCACTGAGGGAGCCGCTGCCGCTGGCACCACCCTGGGGAAGCCTCACAGCAGAACTGGCGCAGGGCATTGCCCTGGCAGAGGGGCAGGGAAAATGTCCTGGCTATGAGCAGCAGAGCAGAGAGAAACCCACTGGCCCAGGCAGCTGCTGCTGTGTGAGCACAAGCTCTGCTGGCCAGGAGGGTACCAGAGTGACCACAAGGCTTTGCAGATGGAGACAGAGCAGACATAGGTCATGATGGGGAGAAGAGAATATTCTGCTCCAAGGCAGAGGAACAGGAAAATTACCTGTGCAGCCCCTTCCCCTTAGGAGATATCCCTGGTATCCCGGAGTGTCTTGGGCTGAAATGCAAGATGTAACCAGAAGTATTTATTCTATCATCATCGGTTGAAATCAGGTGAGCCAGTGTTCTTTATCTCTTCCAGACCCATCTCTCATAACTCTGGAGGGGATATTCTCTGTTAATGGGCCACCTGCTAAGATCAAGTGAGGCAGTTTTCTTTATCTCTTCCCGACCCAATCCTCCCTCCAGGGAGGTATCTTCTGTTAATGGGCCACTGAGTCTCACTGCATGACTGATTAAAATTACATTATCCCATTGGGAGATGCTCTGCCCAGGAGGAGGAGCCAAGAATTCCTATCTGGATGTAATCGGAAATTTGAAACATGACAGGCAGCCTTTTCCACTGGATTCCCAGAGGAAGACCAGGCCCATCTACACCACCACTGGATCTTCAGAGGAAAACTACACCCTTCTACAGGATCACTGCTCCAACAGAACCACATCTGTCACTTCAGGAGGACTTCAGCCACCATTTAATAGGACTGCTACCAACAGTGTGACCCAAGAGGGTGTCAGATCGTATTCTGGCTCTGGCAGTGTTGTTTTGTATTACTGCATTTTTATTTTTCCTAATAAATAGCTGTTATTCCTATTGCCATATCTTTGTCTGAGAGCCCTTTAATTTCAAAACTATAATAATTCAGAGAGAGGGGGTTTGCATTTTCCATTTCAAGAGAGGCTCCTGCTTTCCTCAGCAGACGCCTGTCTTTTCAAACTGAGACATTCCCACAGCATACTCCTGGAAAAGCTGTTGCCCACGGCTTGGACAGGAGCACTCTGTGATGGGTTCAGAACTGGCTGGGTGGCCTAGCCCAGAGAGTGGTGGTGAATGGTGCTGCATCCAGCTGGCAGCCGGCACCAGTGGTGTCCCTCAGGGATCTGTACTGGGGCCAGTTCTGTTCAATATCTTTACTGATGACATGGATGAGGGTGTTAAGTCTACCATTAGCCAGTTAGTAGATGACACTAAGGGGGGAGTGTGTGTCAAGCTATTGGAAGGTAGGAGGGCTGTGCAAAGAGACCTGGAATGGTTGGATGGATGGGCAGAGTCCAAGAAAGTGATGTTTAACCAGTCCAAGTGCCAAGTCCTGAATTTTGGCCACAATAACCCCCCTACAACGTTCCAAGCTGGGGACAGTGTGGCTGGACAGTGCTCAGGATGAAAGGGCCCTGGGGGTGCTGGTGACAGCTGGTTGAACACGAGCCAGCAGTGTGCCCTGGTGGCCAAGAAGGCCAATGGCTCCTGGCCTGGATCAGGATTGGTGTGGCAGCAGGAGCAGGGAGCTCATTCTGCCCCTGTACTGGGCACTGCTGAGGCTTGAGTGCTGTGTCCAATTCTGGGCCCTCCGTTTAGGAAGGATGTTGAGATGCTTGAGCACATCCAGAGGAGGGCAACAAGGCTGGTGAGGGGTTTGGAACAGAAGCCCTGTGAGGAACGACTGAGGGAGATGGGATTGTTTAGCCTGGAGAAAATGGAGACTCAGAGGCGACCTTACCACTCTCACCAGCTACCTGAAAAGGTGGTTGTAGTCATGTGGGAGTTGGTCTCTTTGTCCAAGCAACAACTCACATAATGGGAGGACACAGTCTCAAGGTGCACCAAGGGAAATTTAGGTTGGATGTTACAAAAAGTTTTTTTTCTGAAAGAGTGATAAAGTACTGGAATTGTCTGCCCAGGGAGGTGGTGGAGTCACCACCTCTGGATATTTTTAAAAATGACTGGATGTAGTACTCAGTGCTGTGGATTTAGTTGAGGTAATGTTAGGGCATGAGTTGGACTTCATGATCATAAAAGTCTCTTCCAACCTAGTGATTCTGTCTGTGAAAGTATTGTTGGAATCACCATCCAATGATGTCCAGATATAAAGTGAAACAAATTTAAGGTAAGAGCTGCATAGCTTCTGTACCAAAACCTGGCCCATGGGTTTGTACTGGGCAAAGATCATCAAGTGGTCAGGGGCTCCACTAGCAATCTAATACTTCCTCTCTGAATTTGCGACAAACTAAAATTCTAGACCTGTAAAATGGGGCCATTGATATGCTTATTCCAGGTATCAACCTGCACCCAGGCCTGCCTTTCTGACTGGGTAGACCTGGGATCCAGAAATTTGAAATTAGACCCCTTGTACACCTGTTGTCTGCAAATTTACCATCTGCCCCCTTAGATTTGGTGGAAAATGAAATCAAACTGGTGACATAGGAATTTCATAACTAGGGAGCGTTTGAAATGAATGAATGTGTTCACTTGTCCACAAGTTGGGAGAATTTGACCAGGCTGCCAGAGGTGTATAAACATCTTACATGTCATCGAAGTGTGAGAAAAGACAGCTGTCTCCAGAGGACCAATGAGCTGTTGGTACTTAACAGCAGGGAAAAAAGTGGTGAGCATGAGAAAGAAAGCACAATGGAAACATCACCTCCTCAGCTGGAGAACAACATGCTGGAAATATCTCCACCCACGCGAGGAACCATGTTAATCAGATGCTTTAGGGCATTCCAACAGTGATGATTCCTGACAAAAATCCACCATGTCCAGGCTGTGGAACCTGTATGGACTGTGTGTTGGGCTTAACTGAACACCTGAAAAAAGCCTACAGCAAAAGGAGGATTTGTTTTCGATCTGCTAAGTACAGGAGGAAAAACAGTAACTAACACAGTATTGCATGTCATCTTCTAAATGCAGGACAATGGCTGAAATAGCTGCAACTGGGTAGTGGATCTGTGAGCCATGGGAATGGTACTTCAAAACAAAAATCAGTCTGGAACAACACAAAAGATTGGTACATCCAATCGTCAGAAATCGGGAAAGGATTGTTGCTTCCCATGCAAAGGAGACCTCCACCCGCTTGAGGAGCTCACAAAAGGTGTTGGACCAAGAAGGAAGAACATCTACTGATCAGGTTAGAAGCTCTGTTTCAGGGAAACAAAAACATCAATAAACTCATAGCTGAACACATTCTATCCAAGACAGGTAAATTCCTGACAAAAGGAGACTGTTGCCCAGAGAACCAGTGGTGGGTATGAGAACAGAACCTGGCATGAGTCATTGTCCAAAGAATTAGGAGGAACAGCTGGGGAACATCAACTAGCAAAAGGAGGGGTAGCTCAGGCCCATTATCAGAGAACTTCTGGTGAATGGCTTTCAGCTGGGAAACTCAACACCTTCCCAACGGCATTCAAGCAGTTACTTAATGGCCAGGAGATGACATCACTGGTCAATGAGTCAGTGCAGGACTGCTTCTGATGCCTTCATATGATAAGCCAGATAAGAACATCAACCACAGATAAGAACAAAATAGGGACCCAAGAAATAAACTTGACGTCACCAGAAGTGGATCATGAAGAGAGCAATCAAGAGAGGTAATTAGCTGTGCTTCTAGCACCTATTCCATCTAAATAGGGGGAAATTAGACAAGATTATTCTGGATGATGTTGAATATTTGCCCAGTGACATTCCACCCAGCAAAGTTTATTCAGAAGTTAAAGCCTGATGGAAAACACTAAGAGCCTTGGGAATTTCCAAATTAAAGGGAAAGCCAACAACTGCACTTTCAGGGACTTAATTACAGCTAAAGAAATTGAGAAGAATGTGTGAGAAATGAGCAGAAACTCAGCTCCTGGTCCAGATGGGATCACCCTAAAGGACATCAAGAAGATGGACCCTGAATTCTCCTGGATCATGGAGATATTCAACCTTTAGTTAACATCAGGTAAAATCCCAGGTATGGTGAGGGGATGCAAGACTGTTAATGCCAAAGTCAACCAAATCAGAACATTTAAAGGACATTAATGACTGGAGACCCATCAAGATTGGTTCTGTCTTGTCACAACTGTTCTCCAGAATGACAGCAAGGTTGACTAAGGTATGCCCCCTCAATCCAAGGCAAAGAGGCTTTATAAGAGCAGGGGGATGCTCTGAAAATTTGATACTCCTGAAAACAAAAATTTGACCTGCCAAAAGAGAACACAGACTGCTGGATGTCGTACTTGTGGACCTCGCTAAGGCTTTTGACACCGTGAGCCACCAGCACATTTTCTACATGGTCTGCAGCAAAGGGAAGTGGACTCCCATGTTGTTAGCTTGGTAAGTAATACGGATGAGAACATATATCATCATGTTAAAACCTCTTCAGAAAACTGACACTCCAAAAAAACATTCATCATCCCCAGACTAATATACTTGGCAGACCACATGGATGCAAACTCCGGGCTCCTTGAATCCCCTGACCTACAGATTCAATCAACTGTCAAGGAATGGCTACACTTAACACCATGCATGTGTAATGTCAAACTGCATCACACGAACATGGTGTTAAGTGTAGCCAAGGATGGAGGTTTGGGTATCACGAAGTTGATGGGGCTCAATCCAAGTACACAGGCTTGAAAATTACATGGACTTGTCCAATGTTCGGATGATGCCTTAAGACTGATCCTGAAAGAAGAATGCTTAGGTCCAGTATATAGGAAATTATGGATGAGAGCTGGAGAAAATCAAGAAAAGATCCTGTCAATATGGAAGCCTAAACCTAGATAGAACTGCTGGATGATGCTGGTGATGATACAACGTCAGAATGGAAAGCAGCTACTCCAAAAACTCAGTATCCGCAAGCATGTAACTGGAGGAAACAGGAATTTAATAAATGGAAACAGCTGGTATCCCAAGGCTGTGCTATTACAGACTTTAAGAAGGATAACATCAGCAATTTCTAGATCTCAAGATACAGAGGCACACCTCACAGAAAACTAGTAACAGCACTTCAGCTGTGGGCCAATGTCTACACAAGGGAATTCCTGGCAAGAGGAAGACAAGATCAATGCGTCAAAAGCTGCAGACACTGGAAGCCTGAAAATGAAACATGCTCCCACATCATTAGAAACTGTCCAATAACACAAAAGGCTAGGAATAAAAGACACAACTACATCTGTGGCATATTAATCAACAAAGCTAAAAAGGACACTGCTTCAAGAGCCACATTGTGAGGGAACACAACAGTGAACCACATAGCAGATCTGATCTTTGTAAGAGATAAACAGGCATTCTGGTGGATGTGACAATTGGATATGAATGCACTAACACATTTTTACAAGGAGCTGTAACCCAAAAGGTGAGTTTTGCACAGCCTGGTTTTTGGTAGCAGGGGGGCCACAAAGATGGCTCCTGTAGGAAGCTGCTGAAAGTGTTGACCATGTCCAGCAGAGATAATCCTTAATGGCTCTGAGGAGGGACATACTGCTTTTGGTGTAGCTACAGTGAATGCAGAGAAGATCAAACAGTTATCCACCCTGCCTGGCCTCTCAGAAGATCCCTTCATTGTAGGATTGCTGCAGGTGCAAGACCTGTAAGTACCAATTGCTACCAGGACAGTGCACTGGTGGCAGTATCACACAAACCAAGACTCTGTAACTCCTATCCAAGAACTAACTTGACAACTGGAGAGCCAAGGAGTAACCAGCAGAACCTGCTCACCCTTCAACAGCCCCATTATGGCCAGTGAGGTGTTACAGTACAAGCTGGCTTGTACTGGGCAATTCATTTGGCTATAAATAAGAAACTCAGCTTGGTTCCATAAACAAGTCCCTGGCTGAGCTATGATTCTCCACTGAGGAGGATCAAAACAATGGACCAATAGATAAGGCCATCAAAATTGCAATAGCTCAGATGGACCTAACTGGGAAAGAAAGGGTGAGCTATTTACAGCCCAATGGGCCCATGAAACATCAGGGCATCTTGGAAGGGATGCAACACATAGATGGGGTCTTGATCAAGGGGTGGATCTGACTGTGGAGAGCCTGGTTTAAGCATGGCTTAAAGAAAGAGGCCATGAAGGTATTCAGCTGAGGGAAATATAGAAGCCTGCTGCAAAGCAGTCTTTCCCAGGCTTGATTCTGTAAATAATTAAGGTTCTCAGCCACCTTTTATATAAACAACAAGATTCTCAGACCTTTCTGTTCTTGGCTGCTACTGGGAACAGACGGCCAGTCTGGGAATAGATATGAAGGTTTTGAGAACCTTTCATATCATGGTGGGAACATTGATCTTGGTTTCAGTAAACTAACTTCAGGTATTGTAAACAAAAGGAGGAGCTGAAGTTTTCTCTACAGCCTATCAGGAGCTCAGATTTTGCAATATGCATGAGGTGAATTAACACTGTTATAAAAAGTGCCTGACTGATGAATAAAGTGGAGTCAGATGCTAAATCAACAAAGGTGGTCGCTCCCTCACTTCGACATCTGACCATAGAGTCCATCAGTATGAAACAATGCACTGCCATCAAGCAAGCCACACGAGTGAAGCATCTTTGGAGTGGAGGGCAGTGGCTGGGTTTCCAGTATGGTGAAGCCTGGAAAACTGATTACATTGGGCCATTGCCACCAACATGCCAAGGCAAGAGTTATATCCTCATCATGACAGAGACTACAACTGGCTGGCTGGAAACATACCCAGTAAACCATCCCACTGCCCAAAACAATTTCAGGTCTTGAAAGACACATTTTGTGGTGACATGGAACCCCAGCAAGAATTGAGTCAGAGAGTAGGACTCATTTTCACAATAATCTTACAAACTCCTGGGCAAAGTTGCATGGCTCTAAGTGGATATATCGCATTCCCTACCATCCACAGGCCTCTGGGAAGATTAAAAGATAAAATGGGCTGCTAAAAACTATGTTCAGGTTATTAGGTAATGAGATATGGAAGCATGGGGATGCAAACTTGGCAGACACCAGCTGGCTAGTCAATACCAGGGTATCTGCTTACCGCCCTGGTCCCACCTAAACCAAGCCCTTAGACACTGTGGAAGGAGACAAGGTTCCTGCATTACACATAGGGAAGTGTCTGGGGAAGTCAGTGTGGATTTCTTCCCCCATGGAAAAAGGCAAACCCATTTGTGGGATCATCTTTGCCCAAGGACCTGGGTGTACTTGGTGGGTGATTCAGGAGGATGGGGAGACCTGGTGTGTAATTCAAGGAGATTTAACCTTGGGGTAAGAATAACCTACAGCATAAGTTGTATGTTACAGGAGGTAAAGTAGCAGAAGGGAAGAATGGACATGGAAGAATTAATTTTGGCAAGGAGCAAGAAAAAGATTATGATGAACAGAGACGATGCCAGTGCCCAATAGTACACCATCAGGTATACTATTTCTCCTGTCCTGACCTCACTCTCTGGTGGAATGGAGATCATCTGGAATAATATGAAAGGGCAGGTGATAGTAGCTAATAAAATGTATGTTTGGTATAGAGAAGGCTTAAGGATTCTAGCAATGAGAGTATATAGACTATATGGGATCCAAGCATGACACAAATTGTATGGAACTGGGGTGGAGATTGTACTGGGTCTGACCAAGGTAAAGATCACTGGCCTTACAGTGCCGTGCTTTGCACTGGTAGCAGGATGGGTGTGGATAACAGACCAGTGTTTTGGCTACTGCCGAGCAGTGCTGCCCCTCTGACATTCCTTCCCCCACCAAAGGGGATGAGAGTGGGCAAGATCCTGGGAGGGGACACAACCAGTCCAGCTGACCCAAATTAGCTAAAAGGATATTCCATACCACATGATATCAGCTCAGGAGAGAGAGATCCTAAGCTAAGGGAGAGAGAAGGAAGGGGGGTACTCGTGAGTTTTCAACATCTGCTGTCCAGAGGAACTCTTATGTGTGCTGAATGCCTGCTTCCCAGGAAGTGTCCAAACATCACTGCTAATGGGAAGTAGAGACTGACTTTTTATTCTCTTTAGCTGCTGCAAGCACAAATCTCTGCTTATTTCTTTCTTTTACTGTAATAAAACTGCCTTAGTTCACCCTGCTGGTTTTGCTCCATCTTATTCTCTGCTCTGTCCCATTGGGAAAGGGAGTGACAGACCGACTGAGTGCACACTTGCCACCCAGCCAGGGTCAACCCAATACAGTCAGGAAATATCAACATTTTCCCAACCAAATACAGGACCTCACCAATGCAGCATGTATCAGGTTTACAGACTTTCCCACTGGACTTTCCCAAGTGGTTCTATGGAAACAGTGAGCTCCTACAGGACCTAGGTCTCTCCAAAAGAAGGCAGGGGAAGACTGCTGTGCTGCTGGTCTCCAGAATGCTCTTTACCTCAGTAGATATTGTTCAGATGTTTGGAAGCAAGGCTAGCTTGGCTGGGTAGAGTTATTATCGTTTATGCAAATTTAAAAAAACCACAAAAAGTTAAAAGCTGGATGGCACATAAGGACAGTGGGAATGACACAATTCTTCCAAGGATGCAGCATTGTGTTTCACCCACATCGGAGGCTAAATTCTACTGATTTGGACCAAGGTGGATGGGACACCAATACTTAACCCAGAAAAAAACCATATAAAAATAAATGCTCAATAAATAGCCAAATGCCTCATCATCTAATTAGTGACGTGAACGAATAAATGAATGAACAAGATTCCCACAGTCCCTACCTACTATCCATTGAAACCACAGCCAAGGGAACAGGTTTGGCAGAATCAGCAGGGGAAGAAGACCTTGTTGAGCCTGGTGCACTCTCAACAGTGTGGGATGACCCCCCGCTGGCATCCCAGCTGCCAGTGAAATAGCACTACTCTGGTCGTTTTGGTGAGCAGACCTGGTCTCCCGGGTAGAGGAGGGAAGGCCTCCCATGCTGGCAGCAGGCAGACCATGTGTGAGACCCCAGTGGGTAGACCTGGCCTTCTGTGCCCAGAATGCTGGGGACACAGGGTACACCTGGTCCCCTGCTCCAGTGGGGTGACATGGCCTCCCATCCCAGCGGAGGGCAGACCTGCTCCCTGTGACAGGACTTGGCCAGTGGGGACACGAGTGTTTCCCGGGCCTGGGTTCGGGTGCTGTCCCTGATGACTCAGTGCCTGAGCAGCTCCCAGAGAGCCCTGCCACACGTTCCTCCCCCCACCCTCACCTCCCTGAACCACCACCACCGCACTCCACTCCCTGGTGATATCAGAGTTGTCTCCAGCCTGCTCGGAAGGAGAGAGACCACAAACAGGCACAGGACACCCACAGTGACATCCCAGAGCTCTTTCATCTTCCAAAGACTTGCAAGGTCACAGGCAGTCACTGGTGTCCATGAGGACAACAGAGGTGTCTTGACATGCTAAGGGGCCCATTTGGCACAGGCACTCACTGAGGTTCTGTGGTGACATCCCAGATGTCTCCAAGCTCCTAAAGAACACTGAGATCATGTCCAATCCCAAGGGCTCCATGAGGACATCCCAGGAGTCCCCTGTTTGCTAAACTGCACTGACCTCACACACTGTCACAGGGTCTCAGTGGCAACATCCTGAGTGTCTCCAGGCTGCTAAGCAGCCGTGATGTCACAGGCACTCACAGGCTCTGCAGTGACATTCCAATGTGTCCAAGGTTGCAAAAGAACCATAAGGTCACATGCTGTTAGAGGAACTCCACAGGGACATACCAAGGGGCTCCAGGCTGCTAAAGAAGTGCTTTGTCACAGCCACTCAGAGGGGCTCCATTGTGACAAGCCAGTGGCCGCTGTGCTCCTAAAGAGCAGTGAGGTCACAGGCAATGACAGCAGCTCTGTGCTGACATCCCCTGTGTTTCTGCACTGCTAAAGAACTCTGATGTCACTGGCACTGACAATGGTTCCACAGTGACATCCTAGATTTCTCTAAACTGCTAAAGAGCACTCAGCTTGTGAGATGCAAAGCTGTGTTTCATGTCAGTTACAAACAGGAGAAGTGTGTACTTGCCAATGCAAAATGTGTGGCCATCAACAATGGGATAGTTGCGAATTCTAATAATAACTGAGGAAAATATAGCATGGAAAAAGGCCTATGAACCTATCTTTTGTTTGCAATTAACCCTAGTTGATTTAGGAGCATTGGAATTAAGGTTAATGTTAAAGATGTTGTTTTTTGCTTGCATTTAATCCATAAAAAGCTCTGCAATAATAACCTTTTGAAGTATAATTTTAGAATATTACTTGTATCCTTGAATCTAGGATAGCTTTGGAATACATGGAAAGGAAATATGCTTATCTCATGCCTTATTGAAGCAGAGAAAAACAGTTTGAGAAAGGAAGATGAACATTACCTCAAGGATTTATGGGTTCTGCCAAAGGGAAGCTGGACATCACTGTTATGAGATTTATAGTCTCTGCAATTAAAAGGTAGACACACATCTGGGGAGCTGGACCCCACCAGATGGGATTCGTCTTTCTTCTTTTGGAAACTGGACCATCACCATCTGGGGATACTCGTTTGAAAATACATCCTGAGAAATTAAAATCACAATAGTGTATAGAATTGTGATGTAATAAGTTGGAATAAAAATTGCTGATGAGTAAAAATTGGAAATAAAAACTGTTGAAAAAAAACCTGATGAGTACCCCTATAAATACTTGTAACCATCAATTATCAGTGTGCAGTTGGAGGGAAAACTTCCCCCACTGTACCCGGCGCTGTATTGCTCATACTTTACCATATTAAATAATAAATTGATTGCTGCTTGAATATTGGCCTAAGTCAAGCTTCTTATTCGTAACAGATTTGGTGCATTGGCCGGGAATTTCCAAATCCATTGAGGGAGACTCCTGATCCAGGGGAGGCGCCCCACCTTGGAGGCTTCTGCCTCCAGTGGCCCTGAGTGACTGGGGAATCTCTCAGGGAAGAGGAAATCCATAAGGTAAATTATGAGCAATGAATTTTGAGCTCCCGCAGTAGACTGCAGTAAATTCACCTGTAATAAACTCGTGCATGAAGACCCAGGCAAGAAAAGGAGGCTGTAAGTATCACTTGGTTTGGTGGGATATGAACGGGTGTAGGTGTGTGAAATGTGAATGGTGTGTGTATGAGACGTGACCTAGTCATGACACAAGTGAGGAGTTCTTCTAACCTCAGTTTTGCTACCCCATGAGGGGGGTGGCAGGTGAAGGAACAAAGCGTATGGAAGAGGATTTTCTGTATATAAAAGATCAGGGGAGGTGAGATATGATAATAAGTATGGAGAGGAATTTTTTTTCTTTTCCTGGTAGAGAATCAGAGGCAAGAGGCATTAGAAGGGACTTGTTATTAAGGAAATTCCTGACAAGAAGGGACTAAGGTCTGAACAAGTGAGGTCAGAGCAAGTGACGGAATACCCATTTGGGGGAAAAAAATGGGTCAATGCCAGAGCAAAAACCCAGGAGCTGGTATAAACCAGCAGGAAAATAAAGGTACTGAAAGTACTGGAAAAAGAGGGAACATTTTGCCAGATATACCCCACGACAGCCCCCTTGGGGTAATGTTAAAACTGTGGGACAAATATGAATCCAGGAGAGGAAAAAGTAAAGAGAAAATGATACAATATTGTATGGTAGAATGGACTAAGGAAATGATACAACCTGATAATTTATACTGGCCAATGTACGGGTCGTCTGAAGGGTGGATCTGCAAGGCCTTGAATGCCTATGTAAATAAAAAGGACGTTATTAACCAAGAAGAAAACGATTATGCTGCTTTATGGCATGGTCCTGGCCTACTCCCCGGTATGCCTTAAAAACCAAAAAGAAAAGGGATCAGTGGGACCCCTTAGATAACCTCCCCCACCCTTATGTACCACAGCCAGCTGCACTGGCAGAGATGCCTCATCCAGCACCTAACCTGGCACCCTTTGCACCCATTCCAGCACGCCCTGCACCGCAAGCCCCGGTGGCTCCGCTCCCGCTGCCACAAGCCCCGGTGGCTCTGCTGCTGCTGCCACAAGCCCCAATGGCTCCGCTCCCATTGCCACAAGCCCCGGTGGCTCTACTCTCATTGCCACAAGGCCCGGTGACTCCACTCCTGCTGCCACAAGCCCCGGTGGCTTTGCTCCCAGTACTTGATTCACCACCAGCACACAGAATGAGAAGCCAGGAAAGGGCATGAGCAGAAAGCAGTGGGGATAGCAATAAAGAAGGGAAGGGGGGCAGCTGTACCCATTGAGGGAAGTACCATTAGTAGGAAATCAAGGGAGACCAGTCATTGGGTATGTGCCAGCACCCCTGAACACCGGGGATGTAAGAGCTTTTAAAAAAAGAAATTAGAAGGTTACTTGAAGATCCTCTGGGGGTGTCTGAAAGGCTAGATCAGTTTCTAAGACCCAGACGGAGATTCAGTCAATTTTAAGTATTTTATTTACAGCAGAGGAGAGGCAGTTGATAAGACAGGCTGGCATGAGAATTTGGGATAGGGACCACCAGCAGGGACCTTTAGGAGAAATGAAATGGCCCCTGGCAGTCCCTAACTGGGACCATAACAATGACCAAGACAGGCAGAATATAGTAGGTCTCAGGAATATAATTATTCAGGGAATTCGAGAAGCAGTCTCTGGAGGGCAAAATATTAGCAAGGCCCTGAATGAGCGTCAGGGGAAAGATGAGTCACCCATAGATTGGTTAGAAAGAGTAAGGAAGAGTATACAAATGTATTTGGGATTAGATCCTGATACAGCAGTGAGGGAAGCATTAATCAAAACTCAGTTTGTGGCGAAATCATGGGAGGAAATTAGAAGGAAACTTAGAAAGTTAGACGGCTGGCAGGAGAGAGGTTTGCAACAATTGTTAAGGGAAGCACAGAGAGAGAGATGAAGAGAAGGCGAAAGCTAAAGCTAAGGTTTTCATGGCTGCAGTAAAAGAGGTTCAGAACAGTAGTGCATCTTCAAGTAATGCTAAAAGCATGAGAAAAATAACAGGTGAGGGTTCTAAAAGACCTACCTGCTTTTACTGTGGTATGGAAGGACATGTTAAAAGGGTTTGCAGGAAGTGAGAGGCAGATCAAAAACTGTTTGTAGAGGAAAATTAAGAGTAGTTCCCCAAGGTGAAGAAGTCACCCTTTTAGTAGATACGGCTGCTGAAAGATCAACAGTGCAAAGATTACCAAAAAGATGCAAAATCAGCCGGAAAACAGCTCAAGTAATTAGAGTAAAAGGGGAGGCATTTAAGGTTCCCATTATTGAACAAGTACTAATTGAAGCAAGAGGAAAAGTGGATATTAGTGATCTATTACTAGTTTCAGAAGCAGAATGCAATCTTTTGGGAAGGGACATGATTATTTCGTTAAGAAAAGATAAGGTGAGGACAATTTACACAGACTCAAAATATGCTTTTGGAATTGTGCACACATCTAGATCGCAAGAAGTTTGATAAACACTCAAGGGAAGAAACTGATCCATCAGGAGTTAAAAATCAGAGTGCTTGAAGCCCTGAAAAGACCTAAGAGAATAGCTGTAGTACATGTAAGAAGTCATCAACGAGGGTCAAGCTGCTTAGTAAGAAGAAAAAGAGGCTGCTTGTAAACTAAAAGAGACTATCCAGCTGAACAATATCGGGGTAACAGGGTAGCTATAGATCCAATGGTGTCAGGAACCCACGTCTTAAGAGAGGACCCCACTTGCCACGGCAAAAAGTCCAAATATGGACAACACTGGACAAATCCAGACCAGCCTTTTTTTATTGTTAGCACATCAGTCTCAGAACATTGTTACAATGGAATTAGATGTTAACAGCTCGCTGGCCTACTGGGAAATGCCACAGAAGGTGGGGTAAAACGGAATGACATAAAATCATCTCAGTTTAGATTTCAGCCAATCACACAAAACCAAGATATATTGACAAACTTTCCACCCTTATAACTTTCCAAGCTTATAAAACATTTATAATGGTAGTTAAAACAAAGACTATTTCATAAGAAACAAAGAACAGAGTTCTATTCATGCTAGACTTCTAAAGATATACATTAAATAAACTTATTGCCATCCTAAAGCCAAATCTACAAAGTCCTATTGTTATTTGTCACGTCTACTGCTTGGGAAACTTTTCTGCTTGCTTGGGAAACTTTTCTGCTGTAACAGAACTTCGGGCCTGAGGCCTACATACTCTTTTTTAACCATTTCCTAAAAACCCTCTGACTTTATGGATTCCTACAGGGCAAAAGAGCTCCAACAGTTCCTGATTTGCAAAGCTGCCAGTGGTGGATGGAAAAGGGAGGTCAGGCTGCTCTTGGTGTTGAGGAAATGCTGAAAGCAGCCTTACTCATTTCATCTCCTCATGCCCTGGCTGATCTCCCCTCTTTCCCCTTCCACCCATTGGCTTTTTTCTCCCCCCAGCCCCCTGTGGAGAGCCTGGCTCTGTGTTCTCCATCCCCTCCTCACTGGCACTGCCAGGCTGGGATGAGGAGCCCCTCAGCCTTCCCTGCTCCAGGCTGGACCAGCCCAGCTCCCTCAGCCTCTGTTCACAGCCCAAGGGCTCCAGCCCCACCTTGGAGGCCTTTCCCAGACCCTGCTCTAGCTGCCAGACATCTTTCCTGCCCTGGGCAACCCAACCCAGGCCACAGTGACCTGGATAATCCCCATCCTTGATGTCCTGGTCACACAGCCCTGGCCCCTTGTCCCATGTCAGGCTCTGGGGTGGATCCTGTGGAACATCCTTTGGTGGAGGCTGTGGCTCCAGGTGGGCCGGGGGGATCCCTGGGGACAGGGACCCCGCTGGGCATGAACAGCATTGGACTTGTTGGGAGAAACTGTGAGGGAAAAACTTTGGGTTGGGGCAGAGTGACCAACCCAGTGACCTGACACAGCCCTGCTGGGATGTCACACAGCCCCTCTGTGACATTACAGCCTGCTCTGTGATGTCACAGACCGCTCTCTGATGTCATACAGCTGATCTCTGATGTCATACCAGAGTCTGTGATGTCATTGTATGCGCTGTGATGTCAGACCTCTGCCCTGTGATGCCACAACCTTCTCTGTGATGTCACAGACCATTCTCTAATGTCACACAGCCCCTCTGGGATGTCACAGATTTCACAGCCCACTCTGTGACCTCTTGTTACCAGATGATAAATTGTCTCCACCAGCTGAGCTGACACCTGGAGCTTGTTCTCCACAACCCCAGGCCTGTGGAAACCACACAATGCCCATTGTGTGAGAAGGAGAACTGGAAGTTCAGCAGCCTCAGTGTCCAGCCAGCTCAGCCAGGCCCACTGGAACACTGGGGTCCACGACCACCAAGCACCACCAGAGAGACCCCCAGGAGAACAGAGGAGGGGAAATACATTCATGATTTGGGGAAAATGATTATCAGATTTATATTTAGTCTGAGACAATTAATGAATATGTATGCAAAATACAGAATATAAACAGAAACTTTCCTTTACTCAGCCTGCTGAGGGCTTTGGGAGGAGCTGTCCCCTGTGCATCCCCCTGAATAAATAATGCTGCTTTTTAATGCTCTGTTGGTGTTAAGGAGTTTTATATTTTACTGAATTTTTAGTTACACTCCCACTGCCAAGGAAAGCTCTGTCTGCTGCTGTTCACAAACAGAGAAGGGCTGGTGGCAGATGTGGGACTCGGAGGCTGCCTGGGTGACCATGAAATAATCAAGTTTTAAATGTTATGTGAAAGAAGGAGGGGCAGCAACAAAACTTCTTCACTGGAATTAGGAAGGGCAGACTTTGGCCTATTTAGGATGCCAATGTGGGGAGTAATTAATCAGTCACTGATTTTTTTTTAAGGAAAACATCCCTTAAAAACAAAGGAGTCCAGGAAGGATGGACACATTTCAAGAAAGTAATCATAAGGGGGAAGGAGCAGGCTGTCCCAGTGTGGCAAAAGATGAGCTAGTGAGGAAAATGACTGGCCTGGCTGGGTGTGGAGATTTTGTGGCAACTCAAGGGAAAGAAGAGCGTGCATCAACTTTGGACAGAAGATCAAGCAGCTTAGGAAATGTTTAAGGATGTTGTAAAGTCGTGCAGAAAAAAAGTTAAGAGGTGAAAGCTCAATTAGAGTTTAACCTGACCACTTCTGTGAAAAAAAATAGACAATGTCTCCACAATTATATTAATAGCAAAACATAGAATAAGAAGAACCTCTATTCCTTATTGGATGCAGTGGGAAATATAGTAACTAAAGATAAGGAGAAGTCAGAGCTACTAAACATCTTGTTTCTCTCAATTTTCAATATTAGGACAGGTTGTCCTCAGGATAATTGTTCTCCTGAGCTGGTAGATGGGCACAGGAAGCAGAACAGCCCCTGTGATCCAGGAGGAAGCAGTTGGTGACCTGCTAAGCCTCTCAGATTCTCACAGGTGTGTGGGATTGGATGGGATCCATCCTAGGGGGATGAGGGAGCTGTGGATGAGCTCCCCAAGCTGCTCTCCATCATTTACCATCAGCGTGGGCTCACCAATGTGAGCCCATCCCCAAGAAGGGCTGGAAGGAGGAGCTGGGAAACTCCAGGCCTGTCAGCCTGACCTGGGTACCCAGCAAGGTTATGGAACAAATTACCTTGAGTGCTATCCCAGGGCACCCACAGGATGGCCAAGGGACAGAGCCAGCCAGCGTGGATTTCAATGTCTGCACTGATGATCTGCATGAGGGGACTGAGTCCAGCATCAGCAAATTTGCAGATGGCACCAAGCTGGGTGTGACTGTGGATCTGGTGGAGGGTAGGAGGGCTCTGCAGAGGGACCTGGACAGGCTGGATCCAGGGCCCAAATCCAACAAGCTGAGGTTTAACAAGTCCAAGTGCCGGGTCCTGCACTTTGGTCACAACAATCCCTGCAGCACTACAGGCTGGGGACAGAGTGGCTGGACAGCAGCCAGGCAGAAAGGGACCTGCAGGGACTGATGGACAGCAGGCTGGACATGAGGCAGCAGTGTGCCCAGGTGGGCAAGAAGGCCAATGGCTCCTGGCCTGGATCAGGAATGGTGTGGCCAGATGGAGCAGGGCAGGGATTCTTCCCCTGTGCTCAGCACTGCTTGGGCAGCACCTCAAGTGCTGTTTGCAGTTCCGGGGCCCCCAATTTAGGAAGGACATGGAGGGACTGGAGCATGTCCAGAGAAGGGCAACAAGGCTGGGGAGGGGTCTGGAGCACAAGTCCTGTGAGGAGCAACTGAGGGAGCTGGGGTTGTTTATCCTGGAGGAAGCTCAGGGGAGACAAGATGGTGTCAGGGCACAGGGTGGACTTGATGATCTCCATGGCCTGTTCTACCCTTGCTGATTCTGGGATTCTCTGAAAGCACCCTTGAAGCAGTTGCAGGAGGAGCCCTGGGCCTCCTCTTCAGAACTCCAGCAGCCCAGGTCCCTCAGCTTCTCCTGCCAGCCCCAAAGCCCATCCTGTCAGTCCTGCAGAGCCTCTGCAGCTCCTCCTCACTGCCCACAACAGGGAGCCCCAGAGGCAGACACAGCAGCCCAGATGTGCCCCCCTGGCCTGGGGTGTCTCTGGCAAGGGAGCAGCACCAGGCACTGTAGGAGCCTGCAGACAATTCCTGCAGCACTTGTGGGATGATCCTGCTGCCCAAGGGACGTTCTCATGGGGCCAAGTCAGGAACTGCAATGGGGAGTGGAGCCAAAGAGGAAAGGGCAAACAGGGATGGGCTGTTTGCAGGGGAGGGAACAGGAGTAGGCAATGGGAAGAAATTTCCACCAAGGAAAGAGTAAAGAAAGCAAAGGTGAAGCCAAGGAAATGCTCAGGGCAGTTTGGGGGTGGCTGCCAGGCAGCTCTGGCCCTGAGCAACAGCGTCTGCAGTGGGACAGGAAACTCCCAGCTGATGGGAACAAACTTTCTGGCTGACTGCAGAGGCCAGGACAAAGCTGAGTGGTTTCCCTGGTGTCCCCCAGCCCTTGCTGGCCCCAGGGGCTGATGGCATTTGTGCTCCCGCAGATTCATGTCTTCACAGCAACAGCATGGGGGTGCTCCTGCCTGCTCTGTGCAATGCAAACAGGGGCTACTGAGCCAGTGCTGCCGTGTCTGTGCCTGCAAGGATGGGGCATCTGTGTGAGCTGGGGGAGAGGCCAGGGCTGCAGAGGGGAGATGATGTTGGCAGCTCCATGAGGATGCTCTGGGACGCTGCCCTGGGCTGTCCAGTGCACTGGGGATGGATCAGCCCCTGCTCTGCTGCTCCTTCCCATCTGCCCCAGGGCCCTTGCAGAGCCCCAGCTGCTGCTGCCCTCAGCTGCCATGGCAACCCTGGGACAAAGAGGTACCAAAGCTGTTCCGGGAACAATTGCAGTGACACTCGTTGGTGCCACCAGGTGGCATGATAACGCCAACGGGGACCCATTCCTTGGTTTGGTGCCATGGCAACCAATGCCCGGAGCCGTTGTGATGGTTGGTGACCATGGAAAGCTGCCCTGGGCCCTTGTTTAGGGCTGGTGTCAGTGCCCAGAACCAGAGGGGATCCCTTGCTGGGGCTGTGCCATGGCCACCTGCCCTGTGCTGCACTGGATGCTCAGGCACCAGGAACCAGCAGCCAACAGCACTGCCAGGGCCAAAGGCCAGGTCAGCCAGACAGAAAGGGGCAGGGCTGGGCACTGTTTCCATGGCAACCGGCACTGGGGGGACACCTGGGTCACCTGGCCTGGCAGTTGCTATGGAAACCCCTGGCAGGGACTGAGGGCACAGCCCCTGGCACTGAGACACTGCTGGGCCGGGTGCTGAGCACAGGGCTGAGCACACAGAGATGGTTTTGTTCTTGCTGAGCTGCAGCACAGCCAAGGCCTGTCCTGCCCCTCGTCAGCCACGCTGGGGAGGGGCTGGGGCTGCGGGGGAGCTGGGCAGGGGACACAGCCAGGAGAGGGGACCCACACTGAGCCCGGGCATAGCACAGACCAGAGCACATCATGCTCAGTGTGTGAAGGGGGGAACAGGGAGGAAGGGGCGAATTTTGGAGGGAGGGCTTTTGCCTTCCCAGGTAACACTTAGGCAAGAGGGGGCCCTGTTTCACCAGTGGGCAGGGTCACTACCAAAGACACAGACACCAACCTAAGGAATTGTGTTATTTATATCACGCACAGCTGCCAAGAATTACAAAAGGATAAGCTCAGCAAAGCACATCATCATTAGCAAAGAATTACAAAAGAAGCTCAGCAATCCATCATAACCCATCATTACATTTTGATGATCAATCCCTTGGTGAAACACTAGAGGTGTTTGTGGCAGACAAAGATTCTGGCTGACTATCAAGGTACACATTACAGACATCAGTAGTACTTTAGTGACACCGTTCTTCACCCTTTTTTCTCAGTCTCATTCCAATTAGGAACAAGAATTCTGTTGTCCCTGGAGCTGGCACCTTTTTAATTCCAGAATAATGCCCCCAGGCCCTTTGCTGTTCAGCTTTACCATGCTGTCTGTGGCTAACAAGGCTTGGGAGGCCCTTTCCCTCTGGCTGGAAGGGGCCGGGTCCCAGTCCCTGAGGGGCACCCGGGCTCCTAGATGGAATTCCTGTGCAAGTCCCTCAGTGTCACAGCAGCCTTCACATGGAGCCCCTTGGATCAGAGCATTTCCCAAAGGGGCCCTTGGGGCAAACAGGGCCATTTGGTCTGGCAGGATGTGTTAAACAATATAAACAATATATACATATTGTTTTACACATATGTGTATACACATATATACCCACATATATATGTGAATATATTAATACATATATGAATTTTATATATATATAGGTCTTATTATACTATAAATATGTATATAGATATTTATTATATCAATATTTCACTTGTACAAATGCATCTGAGCTCAAGATTAAAACCTTCTTCTGTTGCTCCATGCGGGAGCATTCCAAAAATAGTTGTTCCTTCTGAAGGTGCTGTTTCCTATGTACTCTCAACAAATTCATCTTTGTCTGCCCAAACTCACAAGGTCTTTTCCTTTACCATTTGCAATTTTTGGATGCATTTGAAGCCATCCAGGGGTGCAGCTTCTTTTACCCAACTGCCTCACTGCTCCCACGGGGCTCCCACCTCAGTCCAGTCCAGAGCCAGGGAACTCCAGGGAAGGGCTTCCCAGCTGGGAATTTCTGATAGGACTGATTCCTCACATTTACATTGAACAAGTGACATTTTGTTGGCATCTGAGCAGACTGTGCCAGTTTTGTTTTACCAGCAGGCAGGGTCAGCACCAAAGACACAGACACAAACTGAAGGAATCAGTGTCATTTCCTGCAGTTCAGAGCAGCAAAGAATCACAAAAGGAGTAGCTCAGCAATGCATCCAACCATCCCCACCAAAGATTGCCTGCAGTGATTAAGAAAGATCCAGCAGCATTTACCCTCAGCCTTTATCATCCCCCAGACCCACAGAGCAGCTGGGGAAGCTGTCACAGCCAAGGGCTGCAGAGCCACTCCTGGGGACTGGGAATTCCTGCAGGTGCCTCCAGCCCCAGGAGAGGCTCCAACCCCGCTGGGAGTGGGCCCAGCTCTGACAGTGCTGAATGAAAAAACTGACAGCACTGCTAGTGTGGCAACATCTGCTTTCATCCTCCTCTTGGGTCCCTCCCAAAGCCTGGCCAGGGCTCAAGGAGGAACCAAGGGAGGTGACTTTGACCATGCAACCCCAAACAAGGCCACATGTCAGATTTCATGGCCTTGTCTGGCTTCTAAATACACAAAGGTCAATACATGTTTCACTAATGAGTGGCTACATCTATCTCAGTGCTAATGACCCTGCATATTTCATCAGGGAGCAGATACAAAGATAACCTTTGTAGCCATTTGTCGATGTAAGGAGACCAGGACATCCACTGATCATCACAGGCCCAATTTTATTGATCAGTATGGCGGGTTAAATACAGTTCACAATGAACTTCATGCATATTGCAAAAGTTGAGCTCAGGATTGGTTAGTTACATATCAGTAACTACACCTACTTCTACATTCCTATGGTTCTACTTTTGATACTTTCTACATATTCTCAGGATATATTCAGGAATAATCTCTACTCCCTCTCCCCATGTTGCAGCAAGGTCACTGATTGCTAATTGCTGACATCCCCTTTCAGCTTGCTGACTGCTGACTTCCCTCTCTCAGCTTAACCAGCGGCATTATCTCAGTATGGCCTTTCTCAGCTAGCCAACTATTAATAAAACTCTCCACAAACCTTTGCTTGGAAGGTTCATCCAGAGGCCACCTTTGGCTCAGGGCCTGCTGTCCAGGCCTCACTCAGGGCTGGTGTCCAGGCCTTGGCACTTCAGGGATGTGGTTTAGTGCTGGGCTTGGCACTGATAGGTTGTTGGAGGAAGGAGACCAGGACACCAGTTGGTTCATCACGCCCGCTTTATTGAAAAAGTATCAAACACTTATACAGCAAATAATAAGCTTATGAATATTCTGTAAGCCAAGCAATCTATTGGTTAAACGATAGCATTAACTCATCCACATTCCTTTGAGACTACGTTCTCTATCTCTCCTGCCTCACTGTCCATTTCTTTATCATGTTTTGCAAGGATCAAGGACACATTATCTCACACCTGCAAGATTTGGAACTAACCACAGTCTTGTACTTTTCCATTCTCTATCCTGCTACAGACACAAAAAGGCCTCTGCCTGTCTCTGCCCTAGTTAGGACATCTTTCCCAAATTAATTCGGCTGTGTCCTCTCTTCTCAAGCCACTCTTTGACAAAACTCTCCACACTTCCCCCGTTTTGTTCTTGGGCAAAGAGGCTAGCCTGCCAGGTTCTTTCTATCATTCGGCTAACTATATTTTGAATACAATTAAAAGCACTTGGCAAAATAAGCAAAAGCAACTAAATCACACCCAGTAACCCTATAGCATATATCACAAGGTTTCTCAGCCACGGTCCAAGTCCTAAGCCTTTAAGCCATTTGTCGATTCCTAAACCCTCTTCTTCTTTAAGATTGTGAAGTCCCTGCTGTAATTCTTTTATCTTCTAATGAATGGACACAGAGTGATCAGACAAATTCATGCAACACATTCCCTCAAACTCTTCACATCCATGACCTTGTGCTAAAAGCAAAAAATCTATAGCAGCTCTATTTTGCAAAACAGCATGATTAACACTTTGCACATCTGCAGTTAGCATATCTAAAATTTGTGACATTTTGTCTAGCTCATCCTTGGCCCAGCATCCCAACTGCTTTGCTAGGTTCATGGCTTTATTTGCAGCTCCTCCCGGCAAGACAGTTGAGACCATCACTTGTTTTAACTCACTCCAAAACCGTGGGTCCCCTATCCGGCTGCAGTCTAAGTTATGCAGGCTGAGTCTCCTCCTGCTTGAATTTTGACTGAGTTGCATTAATGAAGACACACTGGGGTGAAACAATGACAATTTCCCCAAATAGCAAGGTCCACCCTGTGGCCTGACTGGTATACCATTCCAAGCTCTGTCTCCACAGATTAGAAATATCCCTGCGGGTAGTTTCCTCGGTGTCCTAATGGTAGTGCCTTTACATTGACTATAAACCTGTTTGGATACTGTATCCAAACTGAGGGATGAATCCAAGGTAGCCCATGCGTCTCTAGGCCGATGTAAATTCTGTGGCTCTAAGGGCTCAAAACTAAACCATCCGCCATTTGAGGTGTTAGTTATACTGGCATTTGCACTTCCAAAGAGATCTAGCTCCTCTGGAGGAGAATGCAGGGTAGTATTAAGCGATAAGACTATCAAGCATTGGCGGTAACCGTCACTTTGACTTGCGGTAATGTTTGTCAGATTGCGCATGCATAGAGTTCGATTATTGATCAGACTGCAAAATTCTCGAGGGGACCACACTGGAAGACCCACCAAACATGTTCGAAATGGATTAGTAACCCCCCCAAGGCCAAGACAAAGCAAAGATTGGTTAGTTTGATTAGGAAGCGTTACCCATATGTTATCTCTAGGCTGGTTAAAGCGTGTTACTCCTACTGCCCCATCTGCCACAGCACTAAGCAGTATAACAAAAATAAGCCTCATTTTTCTGTTTTCTCTCTCGCTCTCCCTTTCTTATCTGTCTTTAACCTTACCGATCCTAACTTTTGCAATCCCAATCCCTGAAGAGTCTCAATGCAGGAGTCCAATGCCTTATTGGGATCTCCTTCAATGGGTCCTACTACAGAACGCTGTGTTAAGGGCACTAATTTTCTACACCTGGCAGAAGCTATATATGACTTGCTTTGAGCTTTAACTCTTTTCACAATATACTGTACCTCCCACCGGTAATAGGCCAAGATTTTCTGCTCGGGTGACTCATAAAGACTTAAAGCTAGGACCGTATCTAGCCCCGTCTGTCGCCTTAGTTCCCTCTGCCAGTCTTCCCCCGATGTGTAGTTATGCTTACAGGTATTACACCATAAACCCCAGATCCCGGACTGTTCTAACCAAAAGGTTCTATCACAACCCCCACAATATAGAGCTACCCATGCAGCACAACAGGGGCTGCGACACTCAAGGAAGTGCTCCCTCGCTGGTCCTTTTATGCGGAAGGTCGATAGTGCTTCAACAGTGTCAATCAGCTCGCTGGCCGTCCGGTAGTGGCGTGTCACTGCTCTGTCCACCACTTTCGAGTGTCCCTTCAGCTGCAGCAATAAGGGTTGCAAGATCAGCAGCAGCTTCTTCCTCAGATGCTCCTTGTCCCCCTCCGTAAGGTTGTCCACCAGATGCTGCATCAAAGACAGGTTTAGTCCACTTGGCAGGCACCCACAGAGGCCCTGTTGGTGAGGAAACACAAAAATATCCCCCACCAGTACTTACAATACAGTACTTTTGCGGGCTTTTTCCATATCCCTGTGCTTGGATTTTTATACTTCACCCAGGCCTCCGTTTCCTTAATAGCTTCCTGACTTAACCTCGGGTGATGTTTAACTGCAGGGGGGGCATCGTCCTCCCCAAAAATACATAAATGATTGATCACATACAAAACCTTAGCCAGGCATGCTTGTGGGTCCTTTAAATCCTGGTGTTTGTCAATGTACTGTTTAAGGGTACCATTTGCTCTTTCTAATATCGCCTGTCCTGTGGGGGAATGTGGAATACCTGTCACATGCTTGACAGACCATTGGTCCAAAAACTTTCGGACCCTAGCACTTATGTAGGCCGGGCCATTATCTGTTTTGATACCTTTTGGGACTCCCATGACAGCAAAGCAGCTCAATAAGTGCCTGATCACGTGTATTGCTTTCTCTCCTCCCTGTGCTCTAGCCCATATGTAGTGGCTATATGTATCTATAGTAACATGCACATACTTGAGCCTACCAAACCTGGCTACATGCGTGACATCCATTTGCCATTTCTCATTCATTGCTAAACCTCGAGGATTAACTCCGCAGCCCAGGCCTATTCCCCCATTATGATAACTGCATATTGGACAAGCCCTGACAATGGCCTTGGCTTCTGACAAGCCCAGATCAAAGCTCCTCACCAACCCTTTTGCATTTTGATGGTACCTACTATGGGCTTCTCTTGCCAATGTATGCTTATCAACAGGACAAGAGTTATCAATGGGTAAGGTAACCAATTTATCTGCACGCTCATTTCCTTCTCCTAGGCCCTCGGACCACTTGTGGCTCCTAATATGGATTACAGAGTACACTGCACTTCTATCCCAGAGAGCTTTCCTTAATTGAACCAGTAACTCATACAGCCATTTGTTATTCACTTCCTTAATTGCTGCTCCTTCTATACGTCTGGCTACTCCAGCGACATACATGGAGTCTGTGACCACATTCAAAGGCTCATGCAGGTTGGACATTGCCCATACTACTGCTAACAATTCTAAGGTTTGTAGGCTGTCTGAAGGGTTTGCTGTAAGAAGTTGATGCTTCCATTGTCCTTTTTCTTGTCAAGTGACAGCAGCACGTCTCGATTTCTTCCCTGCGTCTGTGAAGGCTGTGGTGACTCCTTCTATGGGGCGCTCTCTTTTCAGTGGCCGAGAGATCCAGTCCCATTCTGTCATCCATTGCAGGACACTGGGCACTAACTTGCTTGTCTCCACCTTTGCAGATGATGTCAATAATGCCTCCTGTAAGTCCACTGAATTAACCAGGTACCAGTCCAGCCTCTCTTTTTCCATGGGTATCCTAATGGTGGCAGGTTCTCAACCGTCCACTTCAGTAATTCTGAGACGGCCTTTTTTGATCAGCCAGCCAATTGTTCAATTTTTGAAAACATTGTTCTCTTATGTTGTAGTGGTGGTGACAGCCATTCCAACACCCGTATCTCCCCCGTTTTGTTTTCATATTGGGAGAGAGCGCCAAGCAGGTGACAAGGACTATTCCAAACGGTGAGGTCAATAGGGTAATCTAGCTGTCGACTAGACACATACCCTTGTTGTACACAATTACTGATTTGCTGTAGGGCAGTATGGTGTTCCTCTGTGAGGCATACAGGGGTAGTGGGGTCAGTGCCCTTTAACAAGGGTCGTAGGGTCTCCAACAAGTGATTTGGTAGTCCCACTATGGGTTTTAGCCACTGTAAGTCTCCTAGCAACTTTTGAGCATCATGTAGAGTCTTAATGTCCAAGTGCAGTTCTAATTTTTGGGGGACCACTGTTTGGTCCATTAGAGTCCATCCCAAATACTTCCATGGTTTCGTGGTCTGAATTTTCTCTGTGGCAATAACAAGTGAGGCTGCTGCAAGAGTGACTTTGATGCTGTCAACTTGCAAAGGGAAAAATGGCTGTTGCTGCGCAAACAAAATATCATCCATGTAATGATATATTATGGTAGCTTGCTACTGCTGACATAATGGCTGTAATGCAGCATCAACATAAAGCTGGCACAACGTGGGGGAGTTCCGCATCCCTTGTGGAAGTGTCGTCCACTCAAATCTTTTGTCTGGTTCCCCACGATTTATTGCTGGTAGGGTAAAGGCAAACCTCTTCATGTCATCGGGATGCAGTCCAATAGTGAAGAAACAGTCCTTTAAATCGATCATTAGAAGTGGCCAATCTTGAGGGATCATGGCTGGGTTCGGAAGACCAGGTTGCAAGGCCCCCATCGGTTCCATCTGGTCATTCACAGCTCGTAGATCGTGTACCAGGCAGTATTTCCCTGACTTCTTCTTGATCACAAAAATGGGTGTGTTCCAGGGACTCGTTGAGAGTTGTAAATGTCCCTGCTCATATTGCTCCTTCACCAATTCATGGGCATGTATAAGACTCTCCCCTTTCAAGGGCCATTGCTTAACCATCACTGGTGTATCTGTTTTCCAGGTGAGGGGAATGGGGAAAGTCCAAGCAATGGCAATTACCCCAAAGGGTGTTGATTGGTCAACACCACCCCCAGCTGTGTTAAAACATCCCTGCCAATCAGACAAGAGACTGTAGGGGGCAACTGAACGACTGAAAACACAACAGACACTTGTTGCCCATCAATGCGCACTGACAGAGGTGGTGTTTTGCTTGCCAAAGTAAGTCCTCCTACTCCCGTGAACATGTTTGTTGATGGGAGCAGGGGCCAATGCTGTGGCCATGCTTCTGGCGATATAATGCTGGTGTCTGTTCCGGTGTTCAATAATCCATAAAGGGTTATGCTCTGATGTCCATGGGTAATTTCAACTCTTGGTTTTTGCTTCTCTTGAAGATTTACAGTCAGGAGTGTAATACCAGTAGAGCCAAAACCCTTTCCATCACGCTTCTGTCCAGTAAGTGGTGGAATACTCGATGTCATCTGTGGTAGTGGTACCAATTGTGCGATGCATTGTCCTTTGGTTATCTTTATTGGGGGATAAGGGGTGTAAGCCATGATTTGTATTTCTCCGGTAAAGTCCACATCTATGACCCCAGGTAATACAAATAGTCCCAGCATAGATGTTGAAGAGCGTCCGAGCAATAAGGCTCCACATTTTTTTCCTTGTAGCGTGAGAGGGCCGTTTACTCCAGTTGGTATCCTTTCCGGGCAATTTGTCATTATTGTGACATCTACTGCTGCTAATATGTCCAAGCCGAGGCTCCCTGCTGTTGCTGGCTGCAGACAGGAGGTGGCGCTGATGTCACGGCTGCAACTTGTGTCTGGGTGCGGCCAGCCTGCGCGCTCCGCCGACCGTTTCCCGATCGGCGCCGGCAAACCGTAGTGTTGTGGGAGCTGGATAGGCAGTTTTGGCACCACAAGCCAGTCGCTCTGCATTCTCGGCGCATGTGTCCCCCACTGCCGCATCGGTAACATCTGGGGTATGTCTTTGAGCCTCCCTGCGTGACTGCCATTGAGCCATTTTGGAGAGGAGCAAGAGCTGCTAGCATTTGGCTTTGAGCAGATTCTGCTTGCTTTTGCAGCCCTACTCCTAATTCCTTTATTGCATCTACTAAAAATACTTGAGAGGCTGCTGGCTGTAATGCCATTCGTTCTAATGCTTCCTCAATGGTCCAATTTGCTCCCAGAGTGGCTAGCACCCTTTGTGTGGCCGGATTGCTATTCTGTAAGGCACACTGTTTCAACAGCGCCCCCTTCATATATTCTGCTACGCCAGCCCGGTCTATAGCCGCAGCTGCTTTGTCAATAAAACTCCCGAACAATTCCTCTCTCCCTTGTTTTATGCTCATATACGCCGGCAGCCCTCCTGGCTCTTTAACCCTTTCTATGGCCGCACGTACCAACCGCATGGCTTCTCTGAGCTTATCTGGTCCTGATATCAACTGTGCCTCCGTGTGCAGATATGCCCCTAAGCCCATAAACTCATCCACCGTCACCCCCTGCAGCGGGTCCCCATGAGCTCTCTGTGTCCCGACCCACTCGTTAACTAAAGCCTGCCAATGTGCGTGAAACAACAATTGCTGATGCTGAGTGAATATTAGCCGCACTATTCCCCTTAAATCATTCAGGCACAAAATTTGCGTATTAAAGAGATAATCCAGCATCTGCCTAAGAGGTTCGCTTTTCACCCCGAACTGGCTGACTGTGGACCGCAACTGAGATAACAACTTCCAGTCTAATGGGGTATACTCCGCCAGATTCTGTGTATGGTTCCCCTGAGCATCATATTGTGGCGTGTATGTGACTGGGCAAGCTAGAGCGGTAACTGCCTCCATTGCCTCATTATCCCCCATTTGCCTCCCTTGCAGAGCAGCCCAGGCCTCCCTCCTTTGTTTGGCCATCTCCCACCATGGGTCACTGAGTGGCTCTGGTTTATGACCTGGCTCTGCAAGAGTTCTGCGCTGTTGGCACCTCTGTGCAGGCCGTTCGGGTGGGGGAGGTGGCAGGCTCGGCTCACGCTCTCGGCGGGGGGGCGGCACACTCAGTCCGCGTTCCCTGTGGGGGGGCAGCGGGCTCTGCTCGCGCTCTCGGTTTCTGCGGGGGGACAGCGGGCTCTGCTCGTGCTCTCGCTCTCCGCGGGGGGGCAGCGGGCTCCGCTCTCTCCCCCTACGGGGAGGCGGCGGGCTCGGCTCGCGTCCCACTCTCCCTCTAGCCCCAGCTCATCCTCCTCCTCCTCTAACAGAGGAGGTGCAGACGGCCCCGCCGCGCCTGTAACCTGATCCGGCATTCCACCCTGTTGTGAATCCAATGGTATTAACACCTTGTTTACCGAAGGCGCAAGAGGATCGTCCTCACGACCATACCCTATATTCTTCTTATGAGCTTCTGTCGCCCTTTCTGCCACCTTACGCTCAGAAACATGTTGCAGTAATGAGTTATGTACTACAAGCCATAGCTTGCCCAATTTCTTTGCTGTTTTATCATCTTCTAACACCGCCTCCCACAGTATATCCCCAAACTTTCTGCATTCAGCTAGTTCATGAACCGTGTGTGGGTTGAGAAACACGTCTCTAGCATAACCATAGGCTAGCAACCCTGGGAGCTCCTTTTTTAAATCTATACCTTTTACTCCTCGCCTTTCTAAATACGCGGCAAAGAGTTCATATGCTGCTTGCCTATCCATAACTTTTATTAATTTTTCGTGAGCGCTCTTGCAGCTTTCCAGGCTCCGGCAGCACGTGGATGGCTTGAGTCACCGATGTGAACCCCAAGGGTGCTTCAAAGGTCTGGCACCGTCTCGGCTGCGAACGAGACCCAGCTCCAACTTCCTTGACGGTGGCGTGCTCTTTTCCCTTTTTCTTTTATTTCGAGACGAGGGGTTCAACGTTCGAGGTCACCATGTGTCGGAGGAAGGAGACCAGGACACCAGTTGGTTCATCACGCCCGCTTTATTGAAAAAGTATCAAACACTTATACAGCAAATAATAAGCTTATGAATATTCTGTAAGCCAAGCAATCTATTGGTTAAACGATAGCATTAACTCATCCACATTCCTTTGAGACTACGTTCTCTATCTCTCCTGCCTCACTGTCCATTTCTTTATCATGTTTTGCAAGGATCAAGGACACATTATCTCACACCTGCAAGATTTGGAACTAACCACAGTCTTGTACTTTTCCATTCTCTATCCTGCTACAGACACAAAAAGGCCTCTGCCTGTCTCTGCCCTAGTTAGGACATCTTTCCCAAATTAATTCGGCTGTGTCCTCTCTTCTCAAGCCACTCTTTGACAAAGCTCTCCACAATAGGTCACCGGCTGCACTGGGTGAGCTCAGAGGGCTTTTCCAACAGAAAGGATTCTGTGATTCCATGATTCTATCCACTGCATTCAGCTGGGGCTATTTTAGCAGCATTCCTTTGCTCCAAAAGTTCCCTCTTGCCCAGCTCCTGTGGCCTGAGGCTTCAGCTCCTTCAGCTCCTGGTGCTGAGCTGCTCATGCTGAACGAGACAACTCGGAGAGAAGAACACTGTCCATGCAATTCCTTCTGGGACATGGAGAGGGGAGGCTGTGCAAACAGGAGCACTGTTTGCTGTGGCCTCCTCTCTGCCCTTCATGCCTTTCAGCGCTTTGAACCAGCCAAGAGCTTTCTCCAAGAGTGCAATGGAGCAGCTGTTCCTGCTCCCAGGCCTGGCTCTCTCCAGTCTCTGCCCTTGCCTGGTTCTGTCCCTCTTGCTGTGCCCTCTGTTCCCCCAGGGCTTGCTGGCTGCTGCCCAGGACTGTGGCACTGGCACAGATCCAGTGCTCCAGACCCTCCTTTCTGTGCCCTTGGAGCTGCCGGGCACAGCAGCCTTTTCCATCTGGAAGCTCCCCATGGACAGGGAGTGCCCAGCTCCGTTCCTTGCACAGCCTCCAGGAGCCCAGGGCAGCCATCTCCAGTCCCTGCTGGCACTGGGGGCTCCCAGGTGCCTCAGGCTGCTGTGACACTGCTGCACACAGGAGGGAAGAGGGGCAGGGGCTGTGCTCCATGTGCTGCTGCTGCTGCTGCTTTGGGGTCATTTGTGCAGCCCTGGCCCAGAGTCAGGGATCAGATCCTGCCAGTCTCTTCCAGCCCTGGCTGCTCAGAGTTTGGGCCTTGGAGCCTCAGGTGGCCAAAGGCAGCTGCTGCTGGTCCCTCTGTGTGCCCGTGTTCAGCAGTGCTGCTCCATCAGTCTGTGCCCAGCAACGGGGAAAAGCCTCAGCCTTGCAGGGCCAGGAGCTGCCAGGCTCTGCCTGAGCAGCTCAGCCAGCAGGAACGGAGCTGCTCCACACAGAAACCAGGAGCAAAGGACACTCCTTTTATAGGACATGTTTTCTATTGAAAGGAAAAAAAAGGAAAAAGCTAAAAAATAGGTAAATTGTAAAAGATAAGAACAAAATCCAAGTGTTAGTGAAAAAACATAACATAATGTTAGTGAAAAAAACAAAACATAAAGGCAAATTTACATTCTTTGCATTAAGAGGTAAATGATCTTTTTGAAAAGAGAACTCAGTTATTTACATTGTAAATGTGCCAATGGCATGGATCCATCTTTGTGACCTCAAAAGCCTCTTAAAAGATTTTGGGCTTTGTTTCCAAAATTGGTATTTGAAATTGTAGTCAAAGCAAGAGGAAATTGCTTAGTGCCCTTCCAGCTCCAAGCAGGACTGGGAATGGAAACTCTGTCAAAGCCCAAATCCTTCAGAAGATGACCTTCCTTCTCAGCCTGGGAATGAGCTGCACATTCCCCTTGAAACTTACAGGGATTTCTTAGAGACACAAAGTCCCACTAACAGCTTTTTGCTCTGGTCTGGAAGTGCAGAAGGGCAATTTTTCATCCACCAGCTCCAGAGTGCACTGCCTCAGGAGCACGGCCCACTTGGCAGCTTTGGCCCACTCGTGGCACTGCTAGAGGAGGAAGAAAGTGCAATTGCACAATTCCAGCCAATCAAGAAGGAAGAATGGGACAGACAAACACCCTGTACAGATCCAGGCGTTCAGCTGGGACTGTGGACAGTTTGAGTCCTTGCCAAATGGATGTGTGTCCCCAGCTGCAATCTCTGGGCCTGAAGCAGAATCTCACTCACCTGCCAAAGAAAAAAGCTCAGGTGCTGTGCTCACAACGGGCTCGTCTGATGCAGAGCTGTCAGAGCAATGTGAGGGCACAGCCAGCCCAGCTGGGCCCAGGGCTGAGCCCAGCAGAGCCCTGGCAGAGCCCAGAGCAGCCTCAGCACCCGCAGAGCCCGGCTGCAAGGAGAGAAAGCAGAAACCGCCCGTCAGCTGAGGGCTCCTGTGCCCTTGTGCCAAGGCCTGCAGTGCCCAGGCCATGCTGGCTGTGCCCTGAGCTGTGCCCAGAGCTGCCCATCCCTGTTGCCTTTGGCACAGAGCAGGAGGGCAGGACGTGTGCCCAGTCTGCAGCCAGCCACGACACATCCAGCCCTCAGCAGCTGCCCAGAGCAGGATGCTCCTGTGCTCGCTGCCAGCTCCCAAAATCTCTGATCCCACCCTGCCAAGCACACAGGGACTCACCTCACGCCAGCCACGGCTGGAAGAAAAGCTGCTCCCAAACCATGGCCTCAGCCTTCTCCAAGGGCACAGCCCATCCAGACCACAGCTGCTCCCCAGCACTTCCCCATCCACACTGGACCACCTGGAACACTTCCTCTGGAAAAACAAACAACACATTATTGAAAAGACATTAGATTGAAAAAGGGAAAACAAGAAAAACAGTAAAACTCTTATCTCTGTCAGGGCCTTGAGGAAGGCCAAACCCCTGCATGCCAGGGAAAAGCCCAGCCATATGTGAGGGAAGCCCACACTTTCTCTCTTCCCCCCTGCACTACCCCCCAAAATCACGGTGACCCCAAAGCAAACAAGGGCAGTGGAGCAGCCCAAGCCCTTCCTTGCCTGCACAGCAAAGCAGCTGTGCACAGGTTCTGGAGCCCCACCTCTGCTCCCACCATGGGATTTGTTTGTGTCGGGCTGGCTGCCCCAGCCCCAGCCCCAGCCTGGGGCACGGTGGGTGCGGGGGGCTGTTGGCAGGGCCAGGAGCCCACCCCCATTTCGTACCCACCCCAGCCCATCCTCCCAGCCCTGCCAAAAGCAGCTGGGCAGTGACTGAAGAATGAGTTGCATCTGCCCCAGCAAAGGGGGAGCCTTTGGTTCCCAGCCAGGCTGGGCCATGCCCAAATCTGGCAAAATTTCCCCAGGTGGGGACTCATCTGCAAATTCCCTGTGGAGTTTGGCTTTGAAGAAGGTGCCAGAATCAAAGTCCATCACCTTCAGCCTCCAGAGGCCAGGCTGAGGAAGAGCTTGTCATCCTTGATGTCACCCTCGCTGTCTCCAGCAGCAGCAGCAGCAGCATCCCCACTGGGTACAGCTTCTCCAGGGGCTCCTTCTCCTTCCCTGGGGTGAGACCAGGCTCCTAGGGCTCTGCCCAGGGTCCCAGCTGTCAGGGAACCAGGACAAGCAAAACCAGCTTGGATGGCGGCCACCAGTGCTGGGCAGAGCAGCTCAGCTCCAGCACAAGGGCTGCATGTTCCCATCCCATGACACAGGCAGCACAAAAAGGGCTGGGTTCCTTTGCTTCTCATTGCCAAGGCATGTGTGCAGCTGGAACTTACCAGGGCCCTGGATACTCCAGGGACCTGGAGAACCATTCCCAGCAATTGGGAAAATCCTAGGTGCTCCATCCACCCTGTCCTGGTTTAGGACAAATTAGGGGAAATCTCCAAGAGGGAGCCCCCCAAAACAAAACAAACCTCCAACCACCCCTCCCCCAACACCGGGTTCGGGAAGGAATTTCTCGGAGGAGCAAAGTGGAAAACAAAACCTATTTATTTACAAGTAACAAAAGAACACTCCCCAACACAAGAAAAGAAAAGGGACCAGACTGTGTTGTGAAGGGCGCTGAGCTTCTCTCTCGCAGGCTCTGGGTGTCCTGGAGCTCTCAGGTCAGGTCTGCAGACGGTCCAGTATCTTCAGGGGAGGGTAAGAAAGAGAGAACAAAAGAAAAGGGAAAAAAAAACAGCGCAAAAAGCAGCAAGCAAGCAAGCAAGCAAGCAGCTAGCCAAGCTAAGCAGCCAAAGCCAAAAGCCAAAGTGCCTGGTCACCCCCTTCCCCCACCCCTCTCTTCCCCGCCCCGTCACAGCAAGACGGCCGGGGGGCGGGGGGGGGGAAAGGCACAGCTGCCAGACACAACACACGATATTGGGATAAAGGCTGTCACCCCACGACACTCCACCCATTGATGAGGTCTCCAAAATTGTCCCAAAGTTTGGTCTTGCTTTTAGAGGCCTAAAAGAGCAAGTCCAAGTGACTTGATGACATTTTTAGCCCAGAAAGCCCTGCAGCTGATGGCACACTTCATAATCAGCAGGGGACACAGCTAGGCCAAAGCCCAGACCTCTGCTGGGAGCCTTTCTCCTCAAATACACTTTAGACAAACCTCCACGCAAGTCAGTTGGGAAAGTTTCTTCAAATGAGAAATTTCTGGCACATAACTACACAGGGTTATGGGAAAGATTCTAAAGAAGCTGCTCTGGAGTCAAAGAGGCAGCACTAAGAGTCCTTGTCATCTATTTGTAGCTAAATCCCACTCTGGGGGAGTTGAAGGACTTTGGAATGAGCTAGAGAACGGATCTCTGAGTTTTTTTGATGATGCCATTGCTTTATCTTCTCTTCTACATAGACAGGCAGGGTGAGTTTGGCTCACATCTCCACCGCATGGCTCACAAGACCGCAAGACTTTTAGTTACAAGAGCTTTGAAGAATTTCTCGGCCAAGAAGACATGGCCAACAAGGATATTTGTGTTTTGCAGCCAATCCTTCAATATTTCCTCTTAGGGACTCATGCTGCAGTGTAAGCTTCTTTAGCCAATCATGTTATGACACACAAACATACAGCACGGCATCCTAAACTTCTTGTTTACCATTGTAACTACTTTTATTTTTACTAGATCTTCAGCACCTAAACTCTAAACTTTCCTCTACTTCAACGTTCCTCCCCATGTCTCTGCTATAATAAACTAGAAATCCTCATTCTCGCTTCTAGCACCTAAGTTTGGAAACCATTTCCAAGGTCTCCGATCAAATCCTGTATTTAATTCTAAGCTTTGCTGACAAGACCAAAGGTCTGAGATTTCCCTGCATTTGGGTTTCCAACAACACTGATGTTGTCAGTTCCAGAGTGCCCAGGATCCGTCTTGCAAGTCAACTCTGGCAGGATGAAGGCGGCCGCCGGGGGGCTGCTTGTGGCCTCTGACAGCCCATTGCTCAGGGCTTGCCAGCACCCCAGCCCCTCAGGGGCTGCCCCAGCCCCGCCAAGCTGCCCGGCAGCAGCGCCGCAGCCCCACCGCAGCTCCAGAGCAGCCCCATCCAGAGGCACCTGGGAGCCCTCAGCAAGGCAGCCAGCAGCACATGGGCGGGAGGACACGGATGGCGCTTCCTGCCTGGCACAGGGCTGGTGGCCATCTCCAGGCACCGCTCTGGCAGGGATCCCCGCAGCTGCGGCCCCTGCCCAGCCGCTCTGTCACCATCACAAAAGCTTCAGCAGAAGCACCACAGGCCAAGGGGCTTCTGGGCATTTTCCCTGCAACACTGCATGCCTGGGCATCTTGCTGAGCCCAGGCACCCTTCTCCTCCTCTTCCCCTATGCCCTGCAGACCCTGGGCAGCAAAAGAAAACTCCTGGGAGTCTGTGTATTATAATACACTGTATATTCATATACTAAAGAAAAAACAAAAAGAAGAAAGAAATTCCTGCTGCCTCAGGTGTCCCCAGCAGACAGAGTCTCTGGGATCAGCTCTCTGCAGAGCTCCAGCAGCGCAGCCAGCCGAGCCCCGACAGACGAGGCCGTGTCCTCCATGCCTTGCGGAGCTGATCTTGCAGCCTCTGGATAAGGGAATATTGCCCACTCTGCAGTGCTTGGAGGACATACAATGTTTCAACTGCCACATCTGACACAGCACTGCTGGTGTCCACTGTCAGGTTTTCAAGGGCTGAGAGAGAGAGGGACAGAGCCATGGTCAGATCCCAGATCTGCAGGGAGCCGAGGAAAGCCCCCTGCCAGGGCCATCCCAGCTGGCTCTAGCCATGGCCAGGAGGGTGCAGGCACCAACGGGAGCAGCCTGAAGCTGCTGGCCACGAATCGCCCAAGTGGCCGTGAAATCTCTGTGAGCTCTGCCCAAGTCCCAGGTCCCTCAGTTTCTCCTGCCAGCCCCAAAGCCCATCCTGTCAGTCCTGCAGAGCCTCTGCAGCTCCTCCTCACTGCCCAGAACAGGGAGCCCCAGAGGCAGACACAGCAGCCCAGATGTGCCCCCCTGGCCTGGGGTGTCTCTGGCAAGGGAGCAGCACCAGGCACTGCAGGAGCCTGCAGACAATTCCTGTAGCACTTGTGGGATGATCCTGCTCACCAAGGGATGTTCCCGTGGTGCCAAGTCAGGAACTGCAATGGGGAGTGAAGCCAGAGAGGAAAGAGCAAACAGAGATGGGCTGTTTGCAGGGGAGGGGACAGGCAATGGGAAGAAATCTGGATCAGGAAATGGGAAAGAAAGTAAAAATGAAGCCAAGGAAATGCTCAGGGCAGTTTGGGGGTGGCTGCCAGGCAGCCCTGGCCCTGAGCAACGGCATCTGCAATGGGACAGGAAACTCCCAGCTGATGGGAACAAACTTTCTGGCTGACTGCAGAGGCCAGGACAAAGCTGAGTGGTTTCCCTGGTGTCCCCCAGCCCTTGCTGGCCCCAGGGGCTGATGGCATTTGTGCTCCCGCAGATTCATGTCTTCACAGCAACAGCATGGGGGTGCTCCTGCCTGCTCTGTGCAATGCAAACAGGGGCTACTGAGCCAGTGCTGCCGTGTCTGTGCCTGCAAGGATGGGGCACCTGTGTGAGCTGGGGGAAAGGCCAGGGTTGCAGAGGGGAGATGTTGTTGGCAGCTCCATGAGGACGCTCTGGGACACTGCCCTGGGCTGTCTAGTGCACTGGGGATGGATCAGCCCCTGCTCTGCTGCTCCTCCCCCTCTGCCCCAGGGCCCTTGCAGAGCCCCAGCCATGCTGTTTGCCCTCAGCCTGCCCACGGCCAGCCTGGGGCTGCTCACGGGGGTTTTCTGGGCTGAGCATTGGCCTGACCGTGTTCTTGAGAGAGCCTGGGCAAGGAGCCTGGAGCCCGCAGGCCCTGGCCTGAGGCGTCAGCGCTGCCCCAGCAGTGCCCATGGCCTGTCCCTGCTGCAGCCCCGGCACTGCCACCCCCAGGGCTGTGCCCGGCCCCGAGAGCACTCAGGCCCTACAGCAACACCAGGGCCACCAGGGCAGCGGGGCAGGGCACGGCAGCAGCACTGGCAACACCAAGTTCTGCTGCTGCTGCTGGGCACAGCTGCTGTGCCAGCACTGATCTGCCCCCAGCTCTGCACACAGACATTGCTGCTGCAGCTCCAGAGAAGGCAACATAAGGGGGATCTCTCGTGAAAACTGTGCTGGGAAATCCTTTCTCTAATTTATAGCCACTGAGAGCACAGCTCCCAGTTGACACAGTCTGGGACCACAGTGAGGGTGGAGATAAACAGAACGAGAAATGGCACAAAAAATTAAGTTTGTTTTTGAACAGTATTAAAAACTGAAAGAAAGGAAAGAAAAGGACAAACCAACCACCAAAACCAAGCAGAACTATCAAAGATTACTTTTATTACAAGTGATTTCCAAAAACAAGGCAGCACTTATTGTTTCTGATACCATCCAGTCATCAGTGTCCACACTGCAGCCTTGAGCTCCTGGTTCCTCAGGCTGTAGATAAGGGGGTTCAGGGCTGAAGGCACCACCGAGTACAGAACGGACACTGCCAGATCCAGGGATGGGGAGGAGATGGAGGGGGGCTTTAGGTAGGCAAATGTGCCAGTGCTGACAAACAGGGAGACCACAGTCAGGTGAGGGAGGCAGGTGAAAAAGGCTTTGTGCCGTCCCTGCTCAGAAGGGATCCTCAGCACAGCCCTGAAGATCTGCACATAGGAAAAAGCCATGAACACAAAACAACCGAAAGCTAAAGAGATGGAAAACACAAGAAACCCAAGTTCCCTGAGCTTGGAGTGTGAGCAGGAGAGCTTGAGGATCTGTGGGATTTCACAGAAGAACTGGCCCAGGGCATTGCCGTGGCACAGGGGCAGGGAAAATGTATTGGCCGTGTGCAGCAGAGCATTGAGAAAGCCACTGACCCAGGCAGCTGCTACCATGTGGGCACAAGCTCTGCTGCCCAGGAGGGTCCCGTAGTGCAGGGGTTTGCAGATGGACATGTAGCGATCGTAGCACATGACGGTCAGGAGGGAAAACTCTGTTCCAATGAAGAAGACATACAGAAATAGCTGTGCAGCACATCCAGTGTAGGAGATGGTCCTGGTGTCCCAGAGGGAATTGTGCATGGCTTTGGGGACAGTGGTGCAGATGGAGCCCAGGTCGCTGAGGGCCAGGTTGAGCAGGAAGAAGTACATGGGTGTGTGCAGGTGGTGGCCACAGACTACAGCGCTGATGATGAGGCTGTTGCCCAGGAGGGCAGCCAGGGAGATGCCCAGCAAGAGGCAGAAGTGCAGGAGCTGCAGCTGCCGCGTGTCTGCCAATGCCAGCAGGAGGAAATGCCTGATGGAGCTGCTGTTGGACATTTTTTCACTCTGGGCATTGTGGACTGTTGAAGGAAGACATTGACAAGGTGTGACCAAATTTTTTGAGTCAATTCTATATTTTTTTTTTAATCTCTGCAAAATAATTTCTCTTCCTGTGAGGAAATTTGGCTAAACTTTCTTTGATTTTGAGCTTGTGCTGTTGAGTACCTGCCTCATCTTTAGCACTGCTCTCAGGCTGAACACTGCGGAGCCCAGAGGGAAAACAGGGCTTCCTGTGCCCCAGTGCAGTCAGTGCTAGTCCCCACCCAGGACTCCTTTGATCATTAAAACTCCTCTGTTTGAGGGTGCCTGCACTTAAAAATTTATTGCAAAATAAAATGGACTTTTTGAACACTCCAGTTTAAAAATAATATTCTCCGAACTCTTCTCTCTTTCCCTATGCAGCTGGACAGGAATGAATACCAAGGGTTGGTCTGGCTCTCTGCTGCCTGGAGTTGTGCCTACTGGAAGTTGTTTCTCTCTATCCAAGCCTTGTCCCTGCCAGTGCTGCCAGAGCCCAGCCCAGCCCTGGGGGCTCAGCTCTGCCCTGCAGACCCCTCCCAGCACAGGCCACACTGCCCAGGGGCATCTCCCTGGAACCAGGGCCTTAAGGACAGGCCAGAAAAACAGAGATGCTGCAAGCCAAGGTGCTGCTGCAGCTGTTAGTAGGGAGAGGAGGCTGAGGAGGCTGAGGAGGCACTTTCTGAGGGAGATCTGAGGCCTATCTGCTGATGCCCAGGCTGACAGTGCAGGAGTCTCAGTGACACAGACAAAGGTGACAGCTCCTTTCCCTTCCCTTTAGGAGAAAGCTTAGAGCAGCCCTGGCCATGCAGCAGCATTTCCAGAGCAGGAGGAATCTGTCCTGATGGGGGTGGTTCCTTCCACCTCCAACTTCTCCCCTGCAGTGTCCATGGGGAGCCGCCAGGCAGGCTGAGAGCTGCCCCTGGCAGCTGGCACATGCCCTGGGCTGGCCAAGAGCCCTGACGGCTGCAGGAGCTGCTCTGCAGGACAGCCCTGTCTGCGGCCCCAGCTTCAATCCTGTCAGCCGACCCTGGCAGCAGGAGCCGTCCTGCCCTGTCCCTCTGACGGTGCCCAGGGCAGCCCCGCTCTGCTGCAAAAGCTCCCCCAAAGCAGAAACGGCAGCAGAGCCATCCTTACAGTCACATCAGTCCTGTCCTGGGTCAGCTTCAGGAGATGCCTCCAGGAGCACAGCGGACATTGCCCTGCACCCACACACTCACCATGCACAGGGCTGTGCAGATCTTTCCCCAGGTGAAGTCTCAGCTCAATGTCTTCCCAATCCTGATTGCCTTCAGCCTGTCTCTGCCTGGCTCCTGTCCCCTCAGTGCCTGCAGGCAGAGCCCTCAGCACTGCTGGGCTAGGAAAGGAGCTGGTCCTGGGAAGAGCTGTTCCTTTAAAGCTCAGCAGCACAGACACAGCACAAGGACCTTAATGAGCCTCTTGGGGATTTGGTGTAGTTTACATCAGACTCAATCCCTGAGAGAGTCTTCAAAAAACTTCTCAAGAACTCAAAATTAAATTGAAACTCCAAAGTTTCTTGAAGTTTTAATGGGTCCCCTTAAAGAACACAACTGAGGAAGTGTCCCCAGGTTCCAGTTAGAGCAGAACCCTGGAGGCAGTGATGACAGCTGGGGACAAACAAGGCAAAGGTGTCTCTGGTGCTGAGCAAAACTGGATGTGTTTGAGGAATGCAGAGGGCCAAGGCCTGAGTCCCAGGCCCTGGCCAGGCAGATCCTGTCCCTCCCTCCTTGCTCAGGGCTCTTCCTGGGATGGGCACCGGCATGTGGGGATGTGCAATGCCAGGGGCAGGAGCATGGGGCGGCCCATGCCAAGCTGCTGAGCAGGGACAAGGAGGCAATGAGGCCCCAGCCCTGCAAGGGTCACTTGTCCCCTCGTGGCCTCAGGCCCAGGCCCAGCAGCCATGGCCAAAGGGCTGCCCAAGTTGGCTCTGGCAGGGCTGTCTTGCAGCTGCTGCCCATCCCTGTGCCCTGTGCAGCCCAGGCTGTCCCATGGTGTCCCTGCCCTGCGCCTCTGTCCCTGCAGGCTGTCGGCATCCTCCGGCTGCCCCACCTGGCTGGGCCCTTCCTTTGCTGACAGCTCTGCCTCCTGCCTGCCTCTGCCTGCCCACACAAAGCCTTGGGCTGACCCAAACTCCTTCTGGGGGAAGTGTTGCACCACAGTCCTGCCCTGGGAAGGAAATCCCTTTCTCTTTTTTCCCAGTCTGGGCCTCCCCAGCTGGGAGGCCCAGACTCCCCAGCTTTATTATTGATTTTTTTCTTTCTCTGGCTGTTGTCTGCTATGTCAGAAGGATCCACCATCTCTGAAACCACCCTTCAGACCCTCCCTGGCCTCTCCTCTGCTGTCCTCAGTCTCCATCCCACTGAGCACAGAGCTCCTCTGTCCCTGTACAGCGCTCATGTGCTTGAGGCCACGGGTGTCTGGACAAGAAGGACGGTTCTTTTCTACAGGAAGGAAATCACAGAGCCCCAGGGTTTTGAAGGCAGATTAGAGGCACTCACCAGAGGCCAAGGCCAGCCAGACCTGTCTGTCCTTGCAGCTTTTGTCTGAAATCAGCCCTTGGATATTTGGGGAGTTTTGGAGGTGGAATTCCATTTCAGCCATGGGTGCCCAGACCAGAATGACAGTTCTTCTCCACAGGAAGGAAAGGGCAGAGCCCCAGTGTTTCAGAGGCTGATTAGAGGCAGCCCCAAGGAGGCCAAGGCCAGCCAGACCTGTTTGTCTTGGGAACATTTGTCTTGGACCAATCCTTGGATAGAGGGAATTTGGGGGGCCAAATCCCAGTTTTTTCTATGGACATCTGGACAAGAAGGACAGTTCTTTTCCATAGGAAGGAAAGCACAGGGCTCCAGTGTTTCACAGGCAGATGAGAGCTCATCCTAAGGAAGGCAAGGGAACCTAGACAGTCCTGGCAGCTTTTGTCTGGGAGCTATCATTGGATATAAGGAATTTTGGAGGCAGATTCCCAATTTTAGCTATGGATATCTGCTCTTGAAAGATCATTTTTCCGTGGAAAGAAAAGCACAGCCCCCCAGTGTTTTGAAAGCAGATGAGAGGTGACCGCCAAGGTTCCAAGGCCGCCCAGAGCTTTCTGTTCTGGCAGATTTCATACAGGAATCATCCTTCGATATAATTTAATTTGGACATTGTCCTGGGGTGACGTTATGATGCTTGCATCCCCATTAATATGTTCTGTGCGTTTAAGACTGTTTCTGAAGAGTGAAAGTTTTGTTTGGGTTTCTCTTATCAGGGACACAGAGACAGGCAGTGCATAGGGCTGTTTTGGCTTTTTGCTTTTTGCTTTTGGCTTTTCTGCTTTGCTTGCTGTCTCTCTGCTCTCGCTTTTGCTTTTGCTTCTGCTTATTAGCTATTTCAAGCTAAACAGTTCAAATTCCTTCCTGGACTGTTTCTCCTCTCCTTTTTCTTCGACAATCTCGAACCTGCTCCGGACTGGAACCTGGGAACACCGAGGGTTTGCACTGTTTGGCCTGCAGCAGCTGCCCAGCGCCAGATGGACTGAGAACAGAGCAACCACCCCCGCAAGAGAATTTCTGATTTGGTCACCTTTTTCAGAGCGGTGTAATCCGGTATTGTTCATTTTGTGTGCTGGGGGGTGCTGTGCCTGTCAAATAAACAGGTTCTTTCCACTTCTCTCTGAGGAATTCTTCCCGAACCGGTTGGGGGGAGGGGCCGTGTGGGTTTGCTTTCTGGAGGGGCCCTCCTTTGGAGATTCTCTACCAAATTTGCCCTAAACCAGGACAAAATATCGGCGCCCATCCTGGGGGCTTGAGAGAGTGGAAAAACTCTGTTTTGATTGCATTTTGGTTTCCATTACTCTGTGTTCATTTAAATAAGCTAATAGCCATGATTTTTGAATTCATAATGTCTATTGGGGTGAAGGTTTGCATGCACTTCTGGTTCCTAGGGATTTTTGAGATTTTAATACCTCTATGGTCCCTAGGCTTATTTTCTTATCCAGAAATAGCTTTAGTATTGTCCCTAATATGTAGTTTTCACATCAGAGGGGCAGTGACCAGAATAGCTATCCTGCTGGGCTTGGTGGCAATGATTTGCAAGAAGTTTATAAACATGCTGGGGTCTGCTCAAGGTATGAATGGTTCATGGCTATGGTTATGCATCCAGTTTGTTAGAGGAGGAGCCGAGAATAAGACTTTCCAGCCTTCCCTTTCCTTCTTCTCCTTTGGATCGGTTATGTCACTTTTTGAGAATGTTCAGTTTCCCCTGAATGTTAAAGAGACCATCTTTCTGGTATTTAATCTGGTAAGCTTCCTCTATATGGTCTGCAGCTTCTCTAGAATGAGGGCTGAGATATCCAGAGGAGCTGGTGAGACCCCTGACCCAGAAGCAGATGCAGGCGTGAAAAATCCTGAGTGGTGTGGAGAATGGGAAAATATAGGCCAAACCCTGAAGGAATTTTCTGATCCTGTAGGCTGGGATTTTCCACGGGAACAAATTCAGAACCCAGCTGAAGTGGGGAAATACCTAAAAGAGAAGTGCCATGACTATTCTAAGGATAAAAGGCTGATTGCAAATAAGCTGGGCCCTGGCCTATGCTTATTGCACTTTGTTAGATAGTGTAGGGCAGCAGACAGAGGCAGGGGGGCAGGGAGATAAATCAGCTATCCCAGTCACTCAAGCTGTAGCCAACAGCCCAGGTTCGAAGCCAGCAGCAAGACCAGACAGTGAGCCTAAGCCAGCATCTAAACCCATGGCTGTTGCTACCAGCACTAGAAGTGGGAAACGCATGGAAAAAACTAATCGACCAGTGGATGATGATGATGATGAAGGAGAAGGAACCTCAATGCCTCCTGACATAAAATCAGGAGTCAAAGCAGCAGGTGCAAGATCAGACGCAAATACTGAGTCCTTTTCCCTGAAGGACCTTGATGGCCTAAGGAAGGATTAAACCAAACAACCTGATGAATCCATAATTAGTTGGCTGGTCCGTCTCTGGGATGCTGCAGGTGAGGCTACAATTCTGGACGGCACTGAAGCCAGGCATTTGGGATCCCTGTCACAGGATCCTGTCATAGACCAAGAAATGATGAGGGGGGCTAATCCACACAGCCTCTGGGCACAGGTCTTGGACATTGTTGCATGAAGATACCTGTGTGCAGATGATCTCTATATGCAACAAACCCAGTGGAAGACAATAGAGCAAGGGGTCCAACGCCTGGGAGAAATGGCAGTGGCAGAGATTATCTTCTCAGATGATGTAACAACTAGGAACCCAGACTTAGTACCATGAACGTCTGTGATGTGATGAAAACTTGTGTGACTCTGGCCACGTGAATATGCTTCTGCCTTAGCCATAATGAAGAAGGATGAGAGGGGTGAGACTGTGCTTGACATGGCAAGGAAGCTCCAAGCATATGCAGATGCTGTACATGGCCGGACACATGCCAGAATCGCAGAGGTAGAAACACGTCTACAGAACTTAAGAGGATAAGATAGAGGAGAATCATGAGAAGCTTAGAGAGGAGATTAAAGAAGACCTTCTCCCAATTTCAGCAGTACAGATCAGAGGTTCTGGTATCCAAGGCAGACGTTTCCCAGATGGTGAGAGAAGGTACACCCCATGAGCTCAGCTGTGGCTCTACCTGCGTATTTGTGGGGAAAACATGAGAAGGTGGGATAGAAAACCTACTGCTGTTCTGGCACGACGGATGTGTGAACTGAAGGAAGCCACCAGAAGGAAAGCAGCTCCAGTTGCCCGTAGCCGAACGGCCAGGTATGATGATGATGACATGTCCAATCCCCTGGAAGGAACATCCAAAACATACGCCCAGGGAAAGAAGGATAACCAGGCTTAGAGGGGCCCTGCCTCTAGCCAGGTAGAGGCCAGGGAAAATCATGTTTTCTGGTCTGTGTGGATTCATTGGCCTGGCCCATCGGAACCACAAGAGTACAAAGCTTTGGTTGATACTGGTGCACAATGCACATTAATCCCATCAAGACATGTGGGGACAGAGTCTGTTTCTATTGCTGGTGTGACAGGGGGATCCCAGGATTTCACTTTGCTGGAAGCTGATGTGAGCCTAACGGGAAATGAGTGGAAGAAGCATTCTATTGTGACTGGCCCAGAGGCCCCATGTATTTTGGGCATGGACTTCCTTCGAAGTGGGTATTTCAAAGACCCAAAAGGACTCAGATTGGCATTTGGGATAGCAGCTGTAGTGACAAAGGACATCCAGCAATTGAACACCTTGCCTGGGTTGTCTGAGAATCCATCTGCAGTAGGATGCCTGACGGGAGAAGAGCAACGAGTGCCAATTGCCACTTCCCTAGTGCATCGACGAAAGTATAGGACCATTCGAGATGCTGTGATCCCCATCCATAAGATGATCCGAGAGCTGGAGAGCCAGGGGGTGGTCAGCAAGACCCACTCACCCTTCAACAGCCCCATTTGGCCTGTGCGAAAATCTGAAGGAGAATGGAAATTGACTGTGGACTACTGCGCACTGAATGAAGTGACTCCACCACTGAGCGCTGCCGTGCCAGACATATTACAGCTCCAGTACAAGTTTTAGTCCAAGGCAGCAAAGTGGTATGCCACTAAAGACACTGCCAATGCATTTTTCTACTTTCCTCTGGCAGCAGAATGCAGGTCTCAGTTTGCTTTCACCTGGAGGGGAGTGCAGTACACCTGGAACCAACTGCCCCAGGGGTGGAAGCACAGTCCTACCATCTGCCATGGACTGATCCAGGCTGCACTGGAAAAGGGCGAGGCTCCAGAACATCTGCAGTATATTGATGACATCATTGTGTAGGGGAACACAGCTGCGGAAGTGTTTGAGAAAGGGAAGGAAATCATCCAGATCCTCCTGGGAGCTGGTTTTGCCATTAAAAAGAGCAAAGTAAAGGGACCAGCTCGTGAGATTCAATTCCTGGGAGTGAAATGGCAAGATGGACGGCGTCAGATTCCTACAGATGTCATCAACACGATCACAGCAATGTCTCCACCCACCAATAAGAAAGAGACACAAGCTTTCCTGTGTGCCATAGGTTTTTGGAGGATGCATATTCCTGAGTACAGACAGATCGCAAGCCCTCTTTACCTAGTCACCCGCAAGAAGAACAATTTCCACTGGGGCCCTGAGCAGCAACAAGCCTTTGTCCAGATCAAGCAGGAGATTGCTCATGCAGTTGCCCTTGGCCTGCTCAGGACAGGACCAGAGATAAAGAACGTGCTCTACTCTGCAGCCGGGAACCATGGCTTGTCCTGGAGCCTTAGGCAGAAGGTGCCTGGGGAGACTCTGGGTTGACCACTGGGATTTTGGAGTCAAAGCTACAGAGGGTCTGTGTAGTAAACCCCTCAGGTTTAGCCAGGGCCCCTTGGAGAATAGAATGCTGACACAGCAGCAAAGAAGTTTCCTGTCTCCAGGGACATCCGCCTTGTACCTTATCCCTATAGCCATGTAAGGCAATATTGTGTTAAACCCTACTATTGGTCACTTATGGTCACTCTAACACCTTTGCCATTGGTCAGGATTGGATCCAGGCCAAGGGTATAAAAGTAGCATACTGTACCCCTACTAACTCGGAAGAAGAAGAGCTGAGACCCTTCACGGACCCCTACAATAAAGCCATACTCGTGGAACAGCCAGCGTCTTCTGCTTCTCCTCTCTCTACCGTCTGCTGGAGCCTTAGGCCAAGGGAAAAGCTACCTAGCAAGCAAAGCTGAAATCACAAGAGCTGCCTAATCACTAAGAGCTGAATATCTCCCTGCTTGCTAGGGGCTAACCCGCGGCCTTGGTCTGAGAGCAAGCTGGCTTCTAGCACCCAGTCCCCTTGGGGACTGAGCTCTGGAGCTGTAACAGCTTGCATAGGATAAGACCAAGCAAGGCTCATTTAAGTGGCCGCCCAAACGTGTCGTCGGACCCTGGCCCCCAGGAGACAAGCGTCACCAGAGCATCGGAGCCTTTCAACGCTGCCAGTTATTGCCGGTTTGGGAAGCCTCTCCTTCTGCGAAAGGACTTTTCATTTTAGAAAATCTTCTCTGCGGAAGGCTCAATTCGACCCTCAACAATACATCTGGACGAGATAAAGTCTGAGGAGAATTGAGGAGCAGACTCCCTTCCACAGATCCCTGACCCCAAAGGACGTAAGTATTAAGTTTGCGCGCATACCTTTGGGTGCTCTCAAAACCTTTTTCGTTTTTTTTCTTTTTTTTTCTCGTTTTTCTGTGGAAAGGGCTTGAAAATCATGGGTACTTGTTTAAGCACTCTAAGACTAACAACACGTGAGAGAGAGTTATATTTAACCATTGTAGAAACCTTATCTGTTAACAACTTTACTTTTTCTAAAGGTAGTCTGTCTAAAAAGACTCTTAAAAAATTTGTATCTTGGATGGTGCTGAATTTCCCTGAAACTGATAAGACCACAATTACTGAAAATTCCTTTTGGGATACAGTTGGAAACACCATTTATATGTCTCAAACAAAACAGGACTTTTCTGTTACTAACTTCTTACCTTTATTTCATATAATAACAAAAACGATTGAAAAATCGAACTCTGAAAAAAGTTCCAAACTAACAGATCTTTCCTCTTCATATGCTAATTGCGCTGATAAGATAACAGGGGAATGTGCCTTCCAGGCCAGAGTCACTGGGCGCTGCAGAACTTACTGCAGAAACCACCTCAGAGGCAGAAGCCAAGCAGGCCGCCCCCACATTCCCCCCCTCGCGGGACCCGCGCTGCCCAACTCCCCGTTTCCTGCAGCCCCTCATCTCGCCGGCTCCGTTTCCTTCCCGCGTCCGGGCTCGGGGGCCCCGTTCCCTGTCCCTGCCGCTGTACCCTCCGCTGCGACCACCCCTCCCCCCGCGCCCGTGCTGCCGTTGCGTACCCCCGCGCCGCCGTTCCCCGCCCCCGGTTGCTCCGTCGCGGTACCCCCCGCTCCCGCTGCTGTCCCCGCCCTGCCGCCCGCTCCCCCCGCCGCGCCCGCCGCGTTCCCCGGTCCCGTTATCGCTCCCGCCCCCCCCGAGACCGCCCCGGCCCTCCCGCCCCCTCCCACCACATTCCCGAGCCATGCCCACAACCTGTCCTCCTGCGCCGAGCCGCACACATGTGCAGTAACATCAGCTCACCCTACACCTGTCGTATCCCAAACCAGTGGCATTGCTTGCGCACCCCCAAATCCCCCAGGCGTGCATCCACAGCCCCCATACCCCCCCTGCCCCCACCCGTCCCTCCAACCCCTGACCCAACCCTCCTGCCACCCGAACGGATCAGAGACCACCTGTGGTGTCCCCCCCCCAACCCAATCCGGTCCCTGCTGCTCCAGGGCTACCCCTCACCCAACAGCGCTAACTTCGGGCCAGTCACTGAAAACGGTGAAAAATGCTTCTAAACGAAAGAAAAGGAATTCACGGGTAGCATGTGCCTCACAGTGTTCCTCAGACAATGAGAGCTCTTCTGATGAATCTGATTTTGATGCGATTAATATAGACCCATGGGCTCTTATTAAGATAGAAGCTACAAAGTCTGGGAACTGGGACCTAGCACAGAAAATCACAGCCTTTCCGGTCGAGTACAGGCAAGGAAGGAACGGTGGGGAATCTAATATCAAGGCATGGAAACCAATTTCTAATAAGGAACTGGTACAATTGAGAAATATAGCCAAGGAACATGGACGTAGTTCACATATCTTTAGAAATTTCCTAGAAGCCATGTTCTCTGCACATGTCTTGCTTCCTCACGATGCAAAAAATATTTCACAATGCCTTCTGTCACCGGCAGAATATTTGTTATGGGATAGGCATTGGAAGAAACACTTAAAAACGTTATCAGATTCATATACTGCCGATGCTACTAAGACCAACTTCACAGTAGAACAATTGGCTGGTGAAGGAGACTTTCAAAAGCCAGCAGAACAAATGGAAACTCTGAATAAAGAAGCCCTGCAGGATGTAGCAATTGCAGCAAAAACCTCCTTGCTTCTTATGCAGGATGAGTCAATGCCAACAATGCATTTTTCTACTATAAAACAAGGCATTGAAGAAAGCTTTATAAAATTTGTGGACAGACTTAAAGATGCTTTGGAGAAACAAATAGAGAGTACTGAGGCAAGAAAGGAACTCTTATGTAAGCTTGCTTTCAGCAACTCAAATGAGAAATGCAAGGCCATTTTGAGGTCTTTACCTGTGGATACAGACCCTACTATAGAGCAAATGTTAGAATGCTGTACACGTCACATGTCCACTGAAAATACAGTGGCGCAAGCAGTTGCTAAGGGTATTGCTGAAGGAGTTTCTGGTGCATATGCAGTGATAACCTCTAAAGAACAAGCTAAATGCTATCACTGTGGAAAGCTAGGACATTATATAAAGGACTGTCCGGAAAGAACACCCCCCCGATACCATCGGAATTATAATCAAAGACCCCAACATCAGCAACGCTATCAATCGCGTCCTTTAAACTCCTTGAGGCGCCTGTCCGACCTTCGGGCGCAGAATACAAATCAAAGGCCACCAAGACCCAATCACGCACAAACCCAGGCTGCTCCAGACTGAAAGGAGAAGCCCCAACCCATGGGACAACCCAGAGGGGTACCCGCCGACAACTGGTAACTGCTTTGTCCATTGACTTTAATGATAAGAATGTTCACCGTGTTCCTACAGGAAAATATGGACCTAAAGGGAGTCCTTCAGACATTTTAATTACAGGTGATTCAGTTAATACTCCGAAGGAAATCTTCGTTGTTCTGGAAGTGCTGACAGTGCAGCCGGGACAAGAGATCCTCGTGCAGGTATACTGCATAGACTTACCATTTTTTCTTTCTAAAGGAACTCCAATAGCACAGGCATTTTTACTCCCAAAAAATCACAGGGAACAGATTCCTCTCAACCCTACAGCTATGTGGGCACAAGTCATGGGACCATCCAAGCCTACCATCGAGTGCGGCCTCTCCCACAAAGGAGAGAAGACCCACCTGCCAGGGATGCTGGACACCGGTGCAGATGTGACCATCATCGCCCGTTCAGATTGGCCAGCACACTGGGATCTACAACCTGTTGCAGGCATGATTTCCGGGATTGGTGGAACTACAGTATCCATGAGGAGCAAGAACAACATCCTGGTTGAAGGGCCAGAAGGCAAGCTGGCAACCATCCGTCCATTTGTGGTAAGGGCCCCCATCACCCTTTGGGGACGAGACATTTTATCCCAGTGGGGTGCTTCCCTACGTATTCCCATTCAGGATTTCTGACTGGGGCCACTGAGTTGAGCGCGCTGCCAGAAATACCCCGTCTCACCTGGAAAAGCCACAAGCCAATCTGGACTGAGCAGTGGCCCCTAAAGAAAGCCAAGCTGCGCGCCCTAAACGCCCTCGTGGAAGAACAGCTCAAAAAAGGCCACATAGTGGAGTCCGACAGCCCTTGGAACTCTCCAGTCTTTGTTCTACCAAAGCCAGGTACGAACAAGTGGAGACTTCTCCACGACCTTCGCAGAATCAACGAAGTCATCGAGGACATGGGCCCTCTTCAGCCTGGCTTGCCCTCCCCATCGATGCTGCCTAGAGACTGGACACTTGCTATCATAGACATTAAGGACTGTTTCTTCAGTATACCACTACATCCAGAAGATGCTCCACGGTTTGCTTTTTCCGTTCCCTCTATTAACAAGGAAGCTCCGCTCAAAAGATATCATTGGCGTTATCTTCCTCAGGGATTGAAAAACTCGCCAACTATTTGCCAGTGGTACGTGTCTCACATCCTGTCTCCCATTCGGAAATCATTTCCAGACGCCATCATTTATCACTATATGGATGACATTCTGGTGTGTGCTTCAGACAAAGCTTACTTGGACAAAACAATCAAAAAGACTGTTGAAGCCATTGAAAAGGCAGGAATGGAAATTCGTGAGGACAAAATTCAGTACACCGAGCCATGGAGTTACCTTGGAGTTCAGATCCGGGAAAGAACTATCCTACCTCAGCAGATCGTCATCAACGACGACCCAAAAACCCTCAGGGACTTACACAGCCTGTGTGGATCCATCAACTGGGTACGTCCACTGCTAGGAATTACATCAGAGGACCTTGCTCCCTTGTTCAATCTTCTTCGGGGACCCAAGGAACTGGACTCTCCCTGCACTCTCACAGAGGAAGCCAGAGGTGCCATCATCAAAGTCCAGGAAGCCCTGTCTTCACGCAAAGCCCATCGCTACGAGCCTAGTCTGCCTTTCCAGTTCATCATCCTGGGAAAAGCACCCAGATTCCATGGACTGATCTTCCAATGGGACCCTCAGCTGCGAGATCCTTTGTTGATACTGGAATGGGTTTTTACAAGTAGCCAGCCCACAAAGACACTTACCACCTACCAGGAGATTATAGCACACTTAATAAAAAAGGCTAGGACTCGCCTTTGCTCCCTTTCAGGGTGTGATTTTGAGTGCATATATTTGCCAATAACCCTTAAAGACTTTGAGGATTTGATCAAGACCAATGCGAGTCTACAGTTTGCTTTGGACAGTTATACGGGTCAAACTTCATCAGACATCCCAGAACACAAGCTTTTCAACCAGAATGAAACTTTCCATTTGATTCCAAAACGAATCCAAAGTAGAAATCCTCTCAAGGCTCTAACTCTATTTACAGATGGCTCAGGGTCATCCCACAAGTCGGTGATTACTTGGAGAGACCCCCAAACACAAGAATGGCAATCTGACGTAGAAACAGTAGAAGGATCGCCACAAATTGCGGAATTAGCAGCTGTCGTCAGAGCCTTTGAAAAATTTAAAAACGAGCCGTTCAATCTGGTCACAGATTCAGCTTATGTTGCGGGAATAGCTATGAGAGCAGAACATGCTCTTCTCAAAGAGGTCTCTAACCCAAAGTTATACCAATTGCTCTCTAAATTAATACAATTGATATCCCACAGAAAACAACCTTATCACATAATGCATGTGAGGTCTCACACGGACCTCCCAGGTGTTGTTGCAGAAGGCAACAGGAAAGCAGATGCATTAGCTATGGCAGCAGAAACTGCTAATGTTCCTAACATCTTTGCTCAGGCAAAGCTGTCACACGTGTTCTTTCATCAAAATGTACCTGCCCTGAGGAGAATGTTTAAGCTCTCAAAGGATCAGGCAAAAGCTATCGTGGCTACCTATCCGAACTGTCAAAACTACCAGATACCATCAATGGGTACAGGAGTCAATCCCCGAGGTCTGAATAGCTGTCAGCTGTGGCAGACAGATGTAACTCACTTTGCACCTTTTGGAAGGTCAAAGTACGTGCATGTTTTGGTTGACACGTTCTCAGGAGCAGTGTTTGCATCATCACATGCAGGAGAAAAGACCATGCACACAATAAAACACTTTCTCCTCGCTTTTGCCACCCTGGGTGTACCAAAGGAGATTAAAACAGATAATGGGCCAGCCTATACCTCCCACAAGTTGAAGGAGTTCTTCAATGAATGGGGCATAGCACACAAGACGGGCATACCTGTAAACCCCACAGGACAATCCATCGTGGAAAGGACACATCAAACCCTCAAAAGAGTCCTCGAGCAACAGAACAGGAACACGAAAATCACATTTCCAGTGGAGAGACTTTGCAAGGCTCTCTATGTCATCAACTTCCTGAACTGCACAGCGTCAGAGCCTGACCCACCAATACTTCGCCACTTTGCGAATACCACAAAAGCAAAGCTCACGGAGAAACCACCCGTGCTCGTGAAAGATCCTGAAACACACCAAATCTCAGGGCCTCATCAGTTGATTACCTGGGGAAGAGGTTATGCATGCGTGCTACTACCATCAGGTCCAAGGTGGTACCCAGGAAAATACGTAAAACCATACTTAGGCACAGCGAACACTACTACAGACGAGGACAAGAATTCTCCTGAGGCAAACACAAGACCACCTCAAAACCAAACCAGCTCAGCCTGGAGACGAAGGCGTCGCCAAACACCCACAAACACAAGAACAGACCGCCCCATTACAAGGCAGCAGACAAAACAGAAAGTCAAATAACAGTCTACTGTAATAGGCCACAGATAGCCTTAACACAAAAGTGTTCTCTGAATTATGTGTTATTACACTGTGTATTGTATAGTAAAAAGTATTATTCCCTTTCCCTAACCTTAAAACCTCATAACCTTTTACCCGCTCCTCCTCCCATAGTGCAGCTTAGAAATTAAAAGAAAAAGGGGGGGAGGAGGGGAACACAGAAAAGAACAAGGCAGAAATCCCTCTCATCATAAAGATAACAAATTGTGCTTATATTCCCTATCAGAAGCCCTAATCCTGCCCAAAGATGAAAAATATCTCCGTCGGTGCTGTCCTCACCGCTGCCTGGATGCTCTACACCGTACCGCGTGCCTTCGGCTGGATTAGTCCTCAGCCTAGCCATAATGTTTGGGTAACCTTAGCAAAAACATTAAAACAAGACAATATGTGCTTGTCTATGGGAAGCATAGATAATCCACTTTCTACATGTCTAGTAGGAATCCCCTTTATAGCAGACGATTGGCCGGTCCAGAACTCAGGGGTTCTCCGCACCACAGGTAAGAGACCCAATGGGGCTGATACTTGGGATGAGTGGACAAAAATTCTGCCAGATGCTCGAGAGGAACCCCAAGAATTGGATCTATTGGGATCCTCCAAGGCCACATATTGTGTCAAATTTTACTTTAGGCGTCCGAAAAATGATTGGCCAGAAATTGACCAACACAAAAACACATATCGAAAAGATGTATCACCAGTGAACAAAGCCTATAACCCTCATGATTGGTGCAATTACACTGCACATGTAATTTCTGTGTCCTCTCTCCATCCCAAAGTATTACCCAAGGGAATGTTTCTCATCTGTGGTGACAGAGTATGGGCAGGGATCCCATCCCGACTCCAGGGAGGTCCCTGTACTCTGGGAAAACTTTCTACCCTTACTCCAAACATCACCCTGTTACATAATTGGAAAAAAGAAAGAGAATCAAAACGAGAAAAAAGGTCATACACTGAATTCGATGAAAATTGTGATCCGAGATTATACGATTGGAACAGACAAAAAAAGATTGCAGTCTCTGTTTTTACCCTGGATAGCTGCAGCTAAAGCCCTCGGTGAAATCAGTCACCTTGGGTGCTGGCTCAGTAAACAAGCTAACGCCACATCAGCAGCCCTGAGTGATCTCTTAAAGGAAGAAGAAACCACAAGACAAGCTTCACTCCAAAACCGAGCAGCAATCAACTTCCTGCTGCTTGCCCACGGACATGGATGCGAGGACTTCGAAGGAATGTGTTGCTTCAACCTCTCTTCGCGTTCGGAATCCATCCATGCGAACATCCAGAAACTGAAAGATCTCGTGAAGGACTTGAAAGTAGAAAGAATCCCAGACTGGGTCAATGAAATTTTCGGGCAATGGGGACTAACAGGATGGGCCGCATCTTTAGTTAAGGGATTGTTGTTGATTCTCCTTGTAATTTTTACAGTGTTAGTTATGTTCATGTGTCTTGTTCACTGTTTCAAAAGAACTCTCACGAATGCATTTTTTGTAAAAACAGAAAGTGGAGTTGTAGTAAACCCCTCAGGTTTAGCCAGGGCCCCTTGGAGAATAGAATGCTGACACAGCAGCAAAGAAGTTTCCTGTCTCCAGGGACATCCGCCTTGTACCTTATCCCTATAGCCATGTAAGGCAATATTGTGTTAAACCCTACTATTGGTCACTTATGGTCACTCTAACACCTTTGCCATTGGTCAGGATTGGATCCAGGCCAAGGGTATAAAAGTAGCATACTGTACCCCTACTAACTCGGAAGAAGAAGAGCTGAGACCCTTCACGGACCCCTACAATAAAGCCATACTCGTGGAACAGCCAGCGTCTTCTGCTTCTCCTCTCTCTACCATCTGCTGGAGCCTTAGGCCAAGGGAAAAGCTACCTAGCAAGCAAAGCTGAAATCACAAGAGCTGCCTAATCACTAAGAGCTGAATATCTCCCTGCTTGCTAGGGGCTAACCCGCGGCCTTGGTCTGAGAGCGAGCTGGCTTCTAGCACCCAGTCCCCTTGGGGACTGAGCTCTGGAGCTGTAACAGCTTGCATAGGATAAGACCAAGCAAGGCTCGTTTAGGTCGGAAGCCAACTACACTCCAACAGAGAAAAAATCTTGGCTGCCTATGAATGAGTCCAGGCTGCCTCAGAGGTGATTGGCACTGAAGCACAACTCCTTCTGGCACCCTGACTACCAGTGCTGGGGTGGATGTTCAAAGGCAAGGTTCCTTCCACTCACCATGCCACCAGTGCTACATGGAGCAAGTGGATTGCTCTCATCACTCAGCGTGCCCGTATAGGTATACTTAAGTGCCCTGGGATTTTGGAGGTGATTACAAATTGGCCCGAAGGTGAGAATTTTGGTGTCACAGATGAAGAGGTACAAGAACCAGTGACACGTGCTGAAGAGGCTCCTCCCTATAACCAACTGCCACCAGAGGAAACACGCTACGCTCTTTTCACTGACGGTTCCTGTCGCATCGTGGGGATGAACCTGAAGTGGAAAGCAGCCGTATGGAGCCCCACATGACAGGTGGCACAATCTACTGAAGGAGAAGGTGGATCAAGCCAACTTGCTGAACTCAAAGCTGTTCAGCTGGCCCTGGATATTGATGAGAGAGAGAAGTGGCCAAAGCTCTACCTCTACACTGATTCATGGATGGTAGCCAATGCTCTGTGGGGATGGCTGGAGAGGTGGAAAAAGGCCAACTGACAGCGTAGAGGAAAACCAATTTGGGCTGCTGAAGAGTGGAAAGACATTGCTACCAGGGTAGGGAAACTGCCTGTGAAGGTTCGCCATGTAGATGCCCATGTACCCAAGAGTAGGGCCAATGAGGAGCACCAAAACAAGAGCAAGTAGACCAAGCTGCAAAGATAGGGGTGTCCAAAATAGACCTAGATTGGGAACATAAGGGAGAGTTATTCCTAGCTTGATCGGCCCATGATGCCTCAGGCCATCAGGGCAGGGATGCCACCTATAAGTGGGCACGAGACCGAGGGGTGGATCTAACCATGGACAGTATTTCTCAGATTATCCATGACTGTGAGACGTGTGCTGCCATCAAGCAGGCCAAGCGAGTGAAGCCCCCATGGTATGGTGGGCGGTGGTCCAAGTACAAGTATGGGGAGGCTTGGCAGATTGACTCCATCACACTGCCCCAGACACGCCAGGGCAAGTGCTACATGCTGACCATGGTGGAAGCCACCACCCTGTGTCTCATGCTACAGCCCGGAACACCATCCTGGGCCTTGAAAAGCAAGTTCTCTGGAGACATGGCACCCCTGAGAGGATCGAGTCAGACAATGGGACTCATTTCAAGAACAGCCTTATCAACAGCTGGGCTAGGGAACATGGCATTGAGTGGGTGTACCATATCCCCTACCATGCACCAGCTGCAGGAAAAGTGGAGAGGTACAATGGACCACTAAAAACCCAGTTGAAAGCTTTGGGTGGGGGATCTTTCAAAAACTGGGAGCAGCATTTAGCAAAGGCCACCTGGTTAGTTAACACCCGAGGTTCCACCAACCAAGCAGGTCCTGCCCAGTCTGAGTCCCTGAATGTAATAGAAAGAGACAAAGTCCCAGTGGTACATATCAGAGGTTTGTTAGGAAACACTGTGTGGATCAATTCTGCCTCGAGTACAGACAAACCCATTCGTGGGGTTGTCTTTGCTCAGGGACCAGGTTGCATGTGGTGGATAATGCAAAGAGATGGAACAACATGATGTGTACCTCAGGGAGATCTGATTGTGGGGTAAGAATGATATGCAATATCACTGTTCATTGGATGTTACTGCCATTGTCTGTACATTAAACCATACAGACATGAGATAGAAGGAAATGTGTAAGTGTTGAAGGCCTGAGCAAGTGATAAATGGAGGTTTAAGTGAGTAAAGCGAAAGGGGGGAATCCAGCAGCTGGATAGGGTCTGGATTCAGTGGTCCAGTGTGGGGATGTGATGCAGGCATGATGGGTATTGCTTGTAAATTTTGGGGGAATAGATGGAAATTTTGTATGAATAATGCATGATGTGTGGTAGTATGTTGATGATATGGGGATAAGGGGTGGAATGTCCTGGGGTGACATTATGATGCTTGTATCCCCATTCATCTGTTCTGTGCCTTTAAGACTGTCTCTGAGGAGTGAAAGTTTCGTTTGGGTTTCTCTTATCAGAGACACAGAGACGGGCAGTACATAGGGCTGTTTTGGCTTTTTGCTTTTTGCTTTTGGCTTTTCTGCTTTGCTTGCTGTCTCTCTGCTCTCGTTTTTGCTTTTGCTTCTGCTTATTAGCTAGTTTAGCTAAACAGTCCAAATTCCTTCATGGACTGCTTCTCCTCTCCTGTTTCTGTGACCATCTCGAACCTGCTCCGGACTGGGACCTGGGAACACCGAGGGTTTGTCTGCAGCAGCTGCCCCAGCACCAGATGGACTGAGAACAGAGCAACCACTCCTGAAAGAGACTTTCTGATTTTGTCATCTTTCTCAGAGCGGTGTCATCTGGTATTGTTCATTTTGTGTGCTGGGGGATGCTGTGTCTGTCAAATAAACAGGTTCTTTCCACTTCTCTCTGAGGAATTCTTCCCGAACTGGTTGGGGGGGAGAGGCCGTGTGGGTTTGCTTTCTGGAGGGGCCCTCCTTTGCAGATTCTTTAACAAATTTGCCCTAAACCAGGACAAGCTTTAAGGATGCTGCTTTTTGACAGGAACTTTCTGCTTTTAGCTAAGCCTTAAAGAGTTTTGCAATAAGAATGTTTTGAAGTATAATTTTAGAATAATACTTGTAGTGAGGATCTTTGAAACTAAGCTTTAGAGTATATAAAAGGAAACATGCTTATCTCACACCTTAACGAAACAGTGAAAAGCAGCTTGAGAAAGGAAGATGAACATCAATTCAAGGATTTATAGTTTCGACCAAGGGCAGTTGGACATCACTATTATGAGATTTATAGTCCTTGCATTTAAAAGGTGGATCCACATCTGGAGAGCTGGACCTCACCATCTGGGAGACTTCTTCCTTCTTTTAGAAAACGAACCACCAGCATCTGGGGATACTGCTTTTGGAATAGATCCTGAGATAAACTAAATCACTGTAGTGTACAGAATTTTGACGTAAAAATTTGGAATAGAAACTGCTGAGAAAGCTGATGAGTACCCCTATAAATACCTGTAAGCCTCAATTATCGGTGTGTGTCGCAGACATTTTTTCACAGAAATCCTTTCTTTGGGATTTGTGCATCTTCTGGGAAGCAAAGGGCCCCAGAAGAAGACTGTAAACAAATTGTTATTGGCTGCATGAAATGTAGCAGGTGATCCTGTGATTGGCTCATCCTCCATGTGTACCATTAAGGGCCAATCACAGGAGCAGCTCAGGGACAGATTCCCTGGACACAGAACTTTGTTATCCATTCTTTCTATTCTATTCTTAGCTTAGCAAGCCTTTGGAACCTCTCTCCTTATTCTTTTTAATATAGTTATAATGTATTATATATCATATATCAATAAATCCAGCCTTCTGATCAAGAAACAAGATTCTCATCCTTCTCTCACCATGGAGACCTTCTCAGGTCGCTGTAATAGGTGTGCAGTTGGAGGTAAAACTTCCCCCACTGTATCCAGCGCTGTATTGCTCATGATTCACTATATTAAATAATAAATTGATTGCGGCTTGAATATTGGCCTAGTCAAGCTTCTTATTTATAACACAGTGCCCAGTGGATGCTTGAGGGGTTTGTGTACCTCATTCCCTGGGAATGCTTGGGAGGGGCTGGAGGGGTTGTCTCTGTCCCTGTCTCTGTCCCTGTCCCTGTCACCCCAGGCCATTTCCCAGAAGGGCCTCCATCATTCTCACACCAGGGAATGCAGGGAATGCAAGGGGGTTCTCCCTCCCTCTCGCCCCTGTGCCCAGGGGTGCTCGGGGCAGTCTCTGTCCCTCTCAGCCCAGGGAATGCTCGGGGGTCTCTGTCCCCTCACTCTAGGGGATGCTCGGGTGGTCTCCATTCCTCTGGCCTCAAGGAATGCCTGTGCAGGGCTGGGGACCAGGGGCTCTGTGTCCCTCTCACCGCTGAGGGTGCTCGGGGCTGGGGGGCTCTCCGACCTTCTCACACCTGGTGAAGGTGCAAATGAGACCATGAGAACGCAACCTGTGGATCTGCTCGAACTTGGATTGTACTGAACAAGAAATGGAAAGGAGTGAGGGAGAGAAAGAAATCAGAAATGTTCTCAGAGAGAAAGAAATAGGAAAAGGCTCCGGCCCGGACTCTGCAGCTTCCCGGGTCACCCGCAGGGCATAGCACCTTTCACAATTCCAGCCAATCAGAAGAGGCGCTAACCAATTTCCAGCCAACCAGAGCTTTTCTTGCCGATGACTCACCGGTTGCCAGGCGGACCCGCAGAGCCCAGCGGCCCGGGAGCGGAATTTGGGGCTCGGGCCGGGGGGACGGATCCGCCCCGGGAGGGTCCCCGAGCCCCCTGCCCAGCCCTGGGGCCGATCGGGGGCTCCCCCACCCAGCAGCCGGTGCTGCGGGGCCGCAGGGCAGAGCGGTGGGAAAGGGGGGTCCGGGCTGGGAGCGAAGGAAATGCGGGAGGAAGAGGAGAGAGAGGCAGAGCAGGAGCGGGAGCGGGAGAATCGCGGCGCTCGCAGCGCCCGCACGCCGAGCCTGCAGCACCCCCTGCCCCGGGAGCATCGTCCCCAGCCCCGAGCCGCAGGTGAGGGCGGAGGCCGAGGTCGCCCCGGCTCCAGCCAGGGGTCTCCGGGAGGATTTTTTGGAGAGTGTTCGGAGCCGGCAGATCCCGGACTCGAGCCCCGGATATCTCCGGGCTCCCCAAGAGGAGCTTTTTCGGGGGGAAAAGAGCCGCGATCGCCCCTCGGGAGGGTCCCGGGGGGTCCACGTGGAGATGGCCTGGTACCGACGGGGCGGGACATTGGATTTGGGGCTCCCTGTGAGAGCCGGGGCTGTGGAACGGGAGACCCCCGGGTCGGGGAGAGGGGAAGGGGCGATACCGGAGCTGGGGGACCCCCGGCAGCCCGGAGATGAGGCGGGGACGGGACCCCCTGACCCTGACAGGGGTGTCCTGGGGTGACTTCATGATGCTCGTACCCCCATCGGTCCGTTTAGCCCAGAAATGAGTTCTGCACCTTTAAGGCTGGTGCTGAGAGCGAAGAGGAGGAGGAAGAAGCTTCAGTTTGTTTTCACACACTGCACTCACTCCTCCACATTCTGGCTCCTGGGCTGTTGTGATGCCTTAAGGAGCTGGAACAGAGGCCAGACGGAGCTAAGAGGAATAAAGTGGATTTTTACTGAAATGCCTTCAAAGGCCACACCCTGGCAGTACCGGATCCACAGCTGTGCCTCTGCCTGAATGGCTCCAACCTGGGAGCAAAAGAGGGCTTGGTCATGAGATCTCACACTTTAACAAGTTTTAATCCATTTGTATATAGAAGTTAACTGCTCAATTAATAGTTTCAAATTATGAAGTTACATCTTCCTCGCTTGCTTGCCTGCTCTCTTCTTTCCACGTTGTTTATGCTTTGGGCCTGAAGTTTGAAGAGATTGTCCTTGAGTCTCCAGCTAGAAGAGGATTGTTTTTTCTTCACCACCCTGTGAAAAGATCCCAGTAACACTTAACATAAAGCTAAAAGCTGTACATCAAAACAGAACGGAAAAATTTAAAAGCTAAGGTATCTGTTGTCTGTGGACAGACAGACAGCAGGACAGAGCTCTCCTTTGCTTTTAGTTAGTTTTAGCTCCTTGAGGCAGAGAAGTTCCCCCAACTGTGGTTTTTCTTTTTCTTTGGAGCTGTTTAAATCTGCTCTGCACTGAACACCCAGAACACCACAGGCAGCTCCCACCTGTGGCCCACCTGGCCGATCCTGAGCCGGGGCAGTTCCAGTGCCGGAGGGACTCATAAGAGACTTAAAGAGACTGAAAGAGACTGAGTGAGCCGAGCTACAGCCCACAGAGTGACTTTCTGAGTTTGTCATGTATTTTGCAGTGGCAAGAGGTTTTATTTTTTATTATTGTTCATTTTTTGTGCTGGTGAATGCTTTGCCTGTTAAATAAACAAGTTTTTTCCCCTTTTCACCATGGAAATATTTTCTCAATCTAGTTGGGGGAGGGGCCGCTTGAATCTGCTTTCTAGAGGAAACTCTTTTAGAGATTTTCTCCCAAATTTGCCCTAATCCAGGACAGGGTGGTGGGAAGAGGGGAGAGCCCCAAGTGACTGGACTGGGGTGAGGCTGGAGAGGGGGACCCCAAAACACCCAGCATCCCTAAGAAGGACCCTGGAGAGGGGAGATCCCCAGTGCCCATGGGATCTCCAGCAGCCCTGAGATGGGGGACCACCAGAAGCCCAGAGACTGGAAATGGGAAAATCCTGGTGGCTTTTTTTGATTCACTCTTGATTTTTGAAGGTTTTTATGGACACCAGATGACATCTAGTGATGGACTTGGGTGGGAGGAATCCCCAGCCCAAGGCATTCACACCTTGTTTTTCCCCAAACCAGGATTTCCCATTTGCAAACCTTGGTAAGATGGAGGAGCAAAAGGCTGTGAGGAAGAGGAAGGAGCCCTGGGTCACCCAGGCAGGTGAGGAGGAAGTCAGTGCCCGTTTCCCCCTCTCTCCTGCTCCATCTCCCAGCCCAGCCTGGCCCCTGGCTGCAGGACAACCCCGGTGCCAATGCCGTCCTGCTGGGGATTCACTGGGGGGATCTCCTTGCCCTTCCCTCTGGCACCGAGGCAAATCCCATCCTCTCCTTGTCCTTCCTTTCCCAGACAAGGAGCTGAGGATGGAGACCAGGGAGGACAAATCCCTGCAGTAGAACCTCGTGGAAGAGGCTGTTTTGAGCAGTGCCACGGTGCAGAATTACAATGGGGAAGAAAAGTTCCAGAGATCCCACAAGAGGAGGGGCTCCAAATCCAGCCTAGGGTGCTCCGAGGAGGAAAGATCCACCCTGTGCCAGGAAGGTGGACAGAGCTTCAGTCAGAGCTCAGAACTGGTGGCCCATGAGCAGCTTCATGACAAAGAGAGGCCCTATGAGTGCTTGGACTGTGGGAAGAGCTTCAGGCAGAGATTCAACCTGATCTGCCACCAGAGGATCCACACTGGGGAACGGCCCTATGAGTGCTTGGAATGTGGGATGAGCTTCAGCCACCGGTCCGACCTGGTTGTCCACCAGAGGTTCCACACCCGGGAGAGGCCCTACGAGTGTCCCAGGTGTCAGAAGTGGTTTCACACCAGCACTCACTTCCTTGTACATGAGCGGATTCACACTGAGGAGAGGCCCTTCTGCTGCCCCAACTGCAGGAAGGGCTTCGAGCACAACTCCAACCTCGTCACCCACCGGCACATCCACACTGGGGAGAGGCCCTACGAGTGTCCCCAGTGTGGGAAGAGCTTCTCAGACCGGTCATTCTTTAACTGACACCAACAGAGTCACTGGTAAGGGCAGCTCTGTGAGAGCCCTGCCTGCATGTAGAGCTTCATGCACTGCTCCAGCTCCATCCCCATCAGAGGACCCATGTTGGTCAGAGCCCTGGTGACCCATATTCCCTTTGGTACACAGTGGGAAGTGTCACCCTGGTTTTTTAAGATTTTCTAAGCCTTCTGATGTTGACATTCTTGTAGTGAATTTTCTCACACACTTTCTGTAAATAACTCATTGTTTTTCATTCCTTTATGGAGGAGGAGAGAGTTGATGGACTGTTGGTTTGACCAGTGTCATTGCAGAGGTGTCAATGTCACCTTCCAATCCACTGTCACTTTTGTAAAACTATAAATATTGGAGTCAGAGAATAAAACTCCCCTTTTTTCCCTTCACCTTGAGTGGTGGTGTGCTTGTGTTCTCTCGTGTCCTTCAGCGACATCTGGTGACCCCCGAAGTGTATTGCAGCCAAGGCTGAGACACGGACAGCGGATTGCGGTGCGATTTTCTCCCCCTCCTTTTGGTGCTTTGCCTGCTCTTCCTGGGGCAATGGAAACCTCTGTGGTTTTCCAGGATGATTCCCTCATTTTGGATCTCTGGAGGGGGGTCCTGGAGTGGAAACAGGTGTCTGTTTCCTGGGATGATTTGGAGAGAATGCTTCTGTGGGCCCGAGAGCGAGGTTTTTTTTCGGACCCTGCGAAGGCGTTCGATAAGCAGGAGTGGTCTCTCCTGGGGGTCCACCTCATGGAGGCCCTCTTTGATGATTGCAGTGTGGACGTGGGACCGCTGTTGGTGCAGTGGAAGAAATGTGAGGAGCTTTGGCGGGGGTCTGGTTCTTATACCCCTCGGAGTTCCCAGGGGAGCCCTTCTATCTCGGATGTGGATGAGGAGGAGATTGAGCTCCTGTGTGATGTGGAGTCCCCCTCCCCGCCCCACGACGGTGTGCTGGGGAGTGGCCATTATCCGCCCGGGGTGGATTGGGCTCACAGCCAGCGGGTCCCGGGTCCGCGGGGGCTCTCTGGATTCGGTGGGCCGTCTTCGCCCCGCCTCGCCCTGTGCGGGTGGCGGGGCGGGGAACGGGTTGCCCTCTCTGTGTGCCTTCCTGGCCTTTAAGGGTCAGCCCCCGCCCCGACTTGAGGCTGCTGCGGTGACGACTTTTTGTCCGAACTGCGGTGTGTCCACCACGTTCCCCCTGAGCGCGGTGGGGGTGGGCTCTCCCGCCCCCGAGTCGGGTTCCTCAGCGGGGGGAGCGAATTCGCCCGCCACTGGGTCTGCGCAGCCTGCTGAGCATGCGCAGTCGGTGGAGGCAGTCGGGGGCGGGACGTTGCCCGCCTCTGGGTCTGCGCAGCCTGCTGGGCATGCGCAGCCGGTGGAGGCAGCCGGGGGCGGGGCGTCGGTCGGTACTCCGCCCGGCCCCGCTCCGGTGGGCGGACAGCCCGTCCCTCTCCGTTCGGTGGGGGCGGTGCCCGCTGCGGGACCTTGCGGCTTCGGGCGGGTTCTCATAGGGGGCGTACCCGGCTCCCTTGTGCCGCCCCGCAGTGACGCAGCTCCGCGGGCCGTGCCTCCCTCGGCATCCCACTCCGCCCCCGCATCGGGGGATGGGGCCTCGCACCGGCTTCGTCCGTGGTCGCGCCGGTTTCGTCCGGCGCCGTGCCAGATCTGCGGGCTGTGCCGGCAGCTGCGGCCGCCGAGGCGACCCCTGCCGGGGCTGCAGCGCAGCAGGGGACTGGGGTGTTTACCTTTAGTGCAACTGCTGACGCGGCCGGCGGGAGGCCGGTGGGTGCCCGGCGCCTAGGCGCTTTCTTGTCAGGTCTTTGGACTCTTCCTGCGTGCCGGGTGACCGTGCGTCCGAGGTACCCTGAACGTTTCTGGCCAGAGGCGAAAACCGTGACTGACGAGATGAATGACCTTGTCTCCTCCCGGCATCTGCAGGGTCGGGGGGCGAATTCCTTTGGCTCTGCCGGTGCTGCAGGGGGCGCAGGAACGAGTGGTGTTGCCCCGGTTCCATTCAATCCCTCCCTCTTGTCTCTGGGGGGCCCAAGGGTCGGGACACAGCAGGTGCGGTGGCTTTGCCAGGGCGTCCCCAGGCTTTCCCTGTGCTCAGGGGCGTCACTCATAACACCTGTGAGCCCCTTGCATATAAGCTGGAGAAGGAGCTCCGTGAAGCAGTTGCTCAGCATGGTTTGGGGTCTGCTGAGGTTATGCACATTCTTCGGAGACTTGCTAGGGGGACACGCTGACACCTCACGATGTCCGTTGTGTAGCACATTCTCTTTTTGACCCTGTGCAATTTGGTGTTTTTGAGACCAAGTGGTCTCGTCTGGCGGCCCAAGCGGTGAGGCGGAATGCTGCGCTGGCGCACCCCAGGCGTAGGGTTGTTGTTGACATGCTGATGGGGACAGAGCGTTATGAGGATGTTCAGGGGCAGGTTGGATACTATCCCCTTGTGCTTCAGCAATGCAAAACACTGGGCATAGGGGCGATTGTGCAGACCCTGGAAATGGCTGCTCCGAAGCAGCCGTTTTCAACCGTTTTCCAGGGGGATGATGAGCCTTTTATGGTATTTGTGGGAAGGTTGATTGCGTCCGTGGAGAGGCAGGTGCCTGATCCTCTGGAGAGGGAAGTTACGATTGCAAACCTTGTCAAGTGCAATTGTAATGAAGCCTGTAATAAGGTTATAGTGGCTATGCCTGGTGATCCTAGTGTCTGGGTGATGGCAGAAGCCTGTGCAAACATCATTCCCTCACGTTGGAAGTTGGCCGCTGTGGCTGCCGCTGTGCAGCCGGTCTGGGCAGCACCGCAGGGTGGGCGGCCACAGCAGGGGAATGCGCAGTCTAGCAGGAAGCGGGGGAAGAAGGTGCAGAAGGTCAAATTCCCCATGTTCTTGTGCGGTCAGTGTGGTAGGCCGAATCACATGTCTAACGTTTGTAAGGCGACTTTTCATGCTAATGGCCAGGCTTTACCGGGTTCGGGAAACGTGAAGCGGAGTGCGCAGCAGGAGGGGCGCGCTCAGACACAAGCTTCCCTCCAGACCCAGGTACCAATGGAGGTCTCCTTTGCCGGCTTGCAGCCAGCACCTGCGGATCAGCAGGTGTGGACGTCTGCACCGCAGCAACAGTCGTCTTAGACTCGTCTGAGATACGCAAGGTTCCCCTGGATGCCTTTGGTCCCTTGGGTGGGGGCATGAGTGCTCTCCTTATGGGGAGGTCCAGTGCCACCTTTCAGGGCTCATTGTGCACCTGGGGCTCATTGATGCAGATTTTACAGGACAGATTTGTGCCACGGTCTCCACACCCACTCCCCCTGTCACAATCCCAAAAGGGACACGGCTTGCTCAACTTGTGCCTTTTAAGTCTTCTGTTCACAGGACAGCTGACCGGTCACATGGAGCTACGTGGGGATGGCCCGGTACCGACGGGGCGGGACATTGGTTTTGGGGCTCCCTGTGAGAGCCGGGGCTGTGGAACGGGGGACCCCCGGGTCGGGGAGAGGGGAAGGGGCAATACCGGAGCTGGGGGACCCCCGGCAGCCCGGAGATGAGGCGGGGACGGGACCCCCTGACCCTGACAGGGGTGTCCTGGGGTGACTTCATGATGCTCGTACCCCCATCGGTCCGTTTAGCCCAGAAATGAGTTCTGCACCTTTATGTTATGAACAAAAATTCGGTTAATATTTTTTTTGTGAGAAAGAGTTACAGGGACGCAGCCAGATCTGTCTCTGCCAGTGTTCTTAGTGCTTTGTTATTGTAATACCGTAATATTGTAATATTGTAGCTTATCTCCTCTTTTGTATTAGTAAAAGGCCTGGCTGGGTGGAGTAGATAGCCCTTCCCCGAGGCTGTGCTCTCTTCCAGAATAGGGAAGACACCTGAGAGGGTGGGGGGAGTTATGCAAAGTGACTCCAAAGTCCAGAATGCTTTGTGTGATCACGACTCGAAATGCAATGAGAAAACCCCCAAAACAACGAGCCAAATAAGAATTGAGAGACTAAAGTGGTGTCTGGACATGAGGAGCCAAGTGCTGAGCCTGCAGAGATGCGGAGCCCCTCTCGCCCTGAGCACAGAGTCGTCCCAACGCCGGGACCAGGGGGGCCGCCGAGGCTGAGAGGACAAGATTTGACGGGGACATCATGCCCTAGAGGCTCCCACGAGGACTGGATCCCCCGGCTCTGCTCCTAGGGGGCAGAGCTGCGCATATCCTCCTCCTCTGAGTCTCCCTGGGAGACGCGACGGGGACTGCAGCCCTGCCGAGATGCCCAATCCTGAGCTGATAACTTTTAATAAAGGCATTAAAAAGGAGAAGAAGTCTCCTGGCCCTGTTTATTTCACTTAAAGGCTGGTTCTGAGAGCGAAGAGGAGGAGGAAGAAGCTGCAGTTTGTTTTCAGAAACTGCACTCACTCCTCTACATTCCCGCTCCTGTATGGACACACAGAAGGATAGAGGTCTCCTTTGCTTTTAGTCAGTTTTTAGGTCTCTGAGGCAGAGAAGTTCTCTGGACTTTGATTTTTCTTTTTCTTTGGAGCTGTTTAAACCTGCTCTGGACTGAAAAACCAGAATACCACCAGCAGCTCCCACCTGAGGCCTACCGGGACTGGCCTGGGCCGAGCCACTTCTAGCGCTGGATGGACTGATAAGAGACTGATAATAGACTGATAAGAGACTGATAAGCCACTGATAAGGCACTGATAAGACGCTGAGTGCCTGGAGCTACAACCAAAGGAGGGACTTTCGGAGTTTGTCATCTATTTTGGAGCAGCAGGAGGTTTTATTGCTTAATATTGTTCAAATTTTGTGCTGGTGAATGCTTTGCCTGTAAAATAAAGTTTTTTTGGACTTTTCTCCCTGGAAATATTTTCCCGGATTGGCTGAGGGTGGGGCTGCTGAATCGGCATTCTAGAGGAAACTCCTTTTGGAATGTTTCAACCAAATTTGCCCTTAACCAGGACAGGGTGGTGGAAAGAAGGGGGAACCTCAAGTTGCTGGATTTAGGGGAAGCTGGAGAGGGGGGCCTTGGGACCCCCGAACCTCCCAGAATCCAAAAGCAGGATCCTGGAGAAGAGGGATCTCTAGGACCGATGGAATCCCCACGTGCCCTGAGATGGGGGACCAACCATAACCCAAGAGGGAAGAGACTGGAAATGGGAAACTCCTGGTGGCTTTTTTTTATTCACTCTTGATTTTTGGACATCAGGTGACTTCTAGAAATGGACATGGGTTGGAGGAGTCCGCAACCCAAGGCATTCACACCTAGTTTTTCTCCAAACCAGGATTTTCCCCAAACGTTCCCACCGTGACATCCCCGCTGTCCCGCTCTGGGTGAGCTCGGTCCCAAACCTGACCCTGATCCTTGTCTCAGTCTCACTCCATGTTTGCACACACTCACAGTTCTGTATTTATTCTCATCCCAGTCCCAAACTCATCTATCCCAACCCCAGCCCTAAAGCCAATCTCATGTCTAGCCTTAACCCCCATCCAAGCTCTAATCCAAATCTCAGCCCCAACTCCAACCCAGCCCCAATTCCAGCCCCTTCCTAAATCCTCAGCCCCAAACCAAATCCCAGGTTCAGCCCTTCTGGGGGTTTGGGGGTGTCTCTGTCCCTCTGACCTCGATGATGTTTGGGTGGGGTCAGAGCAGGGCTGAGAGGGACAGAGACCCCTCCGGCCTCCCCAGGTGTGAGAAGGTCGGAGAGCCCTCCCAGCCCTGAGCACCCTCAGCGGTGAGAGGGACACAGAGCCCCTGGTCACCAGCCCTGCACAGGCATTCCCTGAGGCCAGAGGGATGGAGACCCCCCTGAGCATCCCCTAGGGTGAGGGGACAGAGACCCCCGAGCATCCCCTGGGCTGAGAGGGACAGAGACTGCCCCGAGCACCCCCTGGCACAGGGGTGAGAGGGACAGAGACCCCCCAGGCATTTCCTGGGTGAAAATGATGGAGACCCCCTGGGGAATGGCCTGGGGTGACAGGGACAGGGACACCCCTGGGGAATGGCCTGATGTGAGAGGGACAGGGACACCCCTAGGAAATGCCTTGGGGTGACAGGGACAGGGACACCCCTGGGAAATGCCCTGGGATGACAGGGACAGGGGCAACCCCTGGGGAATGGCCTGGGGTGACAGGGACAGGAAACCCCCCCCCCAAACCCCTCCCAAGCATCCCCCAGTGCGAGAGGCACAGGGAACCCTTAAGCATCCTCTGTGCACTGGAAAAAATAAACTTGATAGAAATCAAACTTGACTCTGCAAAATTACTTTGAAGAATATATGCTCTTCCCACAAGTAACTTGGGATGAAAGCGCAAACAAATCCCAAATATGAATAAACTGACATTCCAAGCAATTCCAATATTCATTGCTTCCTGCACAACTCCAGCTCAGCTGCTGGCAGTTCCAATAACAGGAAAGTAGAAATTTGGCCCAATACAGATTATTAAAAGGAATGGAAAGCTCTGTGTAGCAGTCACAAAGGTGACAGGGATAAAGAGAAAAATGATTGTCACATTTGGTAAAGCCCCCAAGCCTGGGAATTCAGGACATATTCGGAAATTTATCTACTTGAGCTGGGCTTCTTCTGGGACTTTTAGCTGCCTTGCGTTCCTCACCGTGGGGTGAATGAACCTTGTCGGTCTCGCTGGTAACATTTGCTCCCTCTCCTCCGGTGATTTTAAAAATTTTATAAGGAAACACAACAAATTATTTTCTTTACGCTGGCCACCCATAAAAGCCATTTTCCTCATCATTTCTCCCATAAGTTCCCCAGGAGGAAGGAGCAACTATGTCCAAGTTTCCAAGAGTTCTTCCAGCAAGAACCACAATCTCCTCAGTGCAGGGAACCATGCTGTTTTCAAAGGCACTTGGGGTCAGAGAACAGTGCCCTGAACTCACTGCGCCAAAATAATATGGCAATATGGTTAGGAAAATTGTCAGAGAGATGCCTCTGCCCCAATTAAGGTGCTAACTAGACCAAATTCAAAATGGATTTTATTGAACAGTAAATCCGAGGTAGAGAGAGAGATGGAAAGAAAGAGAAAAGATGAGTGACAGGGAGAGAGACCTCCCCTGGAGAAGAGCAAGTGTGACATTGTACCCTGTGTGTGTGGCCTTCCGAGGGTGGGGGTTTTACACCTGATCCAGTTTGGGTAAGGGGGGTGGTGTTCACCCCCTGAGCAGGGATTACCCCACTGTTTCAGGTTGCCATGAGGGATGTAACCAAATGCATGTTTTCAATCCCCATCTCCATAAACAGTTAGAAACAGGTGGGGCAGGGTTCTTTATCTCTTCCATGACTCAGCCCTGATAACGCCCTCCAGGGGAGATATCTTCTCCTAATGGGCCATTGAGTGTCACTGCAGGACTGATAAAATTCCATCATCCCATTGTGGGATGCTCCACCCAGGGGGAGGATCCAAGCATTCCTGCCTGGATATAAGCTGAGATATGCTACAACCAGGAGCAGCTTGCCTACTGGATTCCCAGAGGACATGAGCTCCATAACCACCACTGGACCTTCAGAGGAAGACCAGACCCTTCTACAGCATCACTACTTGGACAGAATCACCTTCATCACTCCAACCCTTGCCCTCTGCCAGTCCCGCAGCGCTTGCTGCCACTGCTGTCCTGATGCCGCTGTCCCAATGTCAGCACCACTGCTGCCACCGCCGCTGCTGCTGCCGCAACAGTTGTGCCCAAGCACTGACTGCTCCCTCCTTGTGCTGCTGTGCAACCATGGGGCTCTGGCACCTCTGTGACCTCCGAGCCTGCTGGGACCTCATGGCCAGGGTGGAGTTGTGTGGGCACTGGGATCTGCCTTCTTTGGCAGGGACCTGCTCTGTCCAAGGGCTGTGACACAGTCCCAGCCCAGCTGATCTCACAGGCTGGGCCATGAAGGGATGGAGGGCAGCCCTGCCAAGAAGGACTTGGGGGTGCTGCAAGATGAGAGGCTGCACATGAGCCAGCCATGTGCATCCAAAGGAGAGTGCCCAGCAGCTTGAAGGAGGTGATTCCACCCCTCTGCTCTGGTGAGACCCCACCTAGAGTACTGTGGAAGAGGTTTTAAAAGGACCTCTGTGAGTCATTGAGAAGTTTGATAAGAGGATCCATGTTAACCCTGAAAGAACCCCTACCAAGGTTGTTGACATAGAAACCAAGAAAGAAAGAAGGATAAATAAGATAAATCTGCAACTGCCTATTCCAAGAAGCACTTTGCTTGTCTCTCGTGACCAGTGAGTAAAGTGTAAACTTAACAAGCTTTGTAAGAATGTAGAACAAGCATGCATGCTAGAATAAAAACAGGCTTTGAAGCCTTCTGTAAACGGAGTGTGTTGCTTTGTACTCTCTTTGTCTGTACCACGACAGAGTACTGCATCCAGCTCTGGGCTCCCCACACAGGAAGGCCATGGTCCTGTTGGATCTATTCCAGAGGAGGGACAAAATGCTTTGAGGGCTGGAGCCCTTCTGCTTTGGAGACAGGCTGGGAGAGCTGGTGGCGTTCAGCCTGGAAGGGAGCAGACTCCAGGGAGACCTTATTGCTGCCTTTCAGTACCTGAAGGAGGCTTGTAAAAGAGATGGAACAGAACTTTTAGTAGAGCCTTTTGTGAGCAGACCGAGAGGGAATGCTTTTAATCTAAAAGGTGGTCAACTCAGACTGGACAAAAGAAACCCATTCTTTCACTGTAGGTTTTGTAAGCCTGGCACAGGTTGCCCAGAGAGGTGGACATCCATCCCTGCAGACATTCAAGCTCATGCTCTGAGCAACCTGACCTACTTAAAGGTGTCCCTGCTCAGTGCACAGCATTGGACTAGATGGCCTTTAAATGTCCCTTCCAAGCCAAGCCATTCTGTGTTCCTGGGAACTATCAAAGCAGTGCTGGATTAGTGCTGGGGTGATTATGTGGCACCTGTATTTTGGTAGTTGGGTCCTTTAGCAATTGGCCCTGAGAGCATTCATGGTCTGGGCAGTGAAGTCTGCAAACAACAGACAGTGTGCTCAAGGAGAAACAGGGGAGGAACACTGCTCCAGCTCAGATAAATGCCAGCATTTTGCTGCCCTTTCCTAGTTAAGAAATAAAGGAATGTCCTGAAGATCCCTTCATGTGGGTGCATTTTTGGCTGTATCAGTACTTGTGTTCTGTAAAACAGGGAAGTTGTTAATGCTTCTTGCCCTATTTATCACTGAATGAAACTCAAATACTGCATTGCTCCTTGTCTACTTGCTTCCAAGTCAAGGCAAATTTTGGTCATGATTGAGTGGGACATATTCACCTGTTCACAAGCAAATTCTTCTTGCCATTCACACAGAGGCAAGATTGTTTGGTGGATTTGCTCTAATCGGACAGGAATTAAGGCCTACCTCTCACTAGAAGTAAAGCTGATGCATTAGGTTGCAAAGTCTTGAGTAATTTGTCCTGGTGACTGGCATTGTAGAGAGTTGTTCTGGAATTAAATGACACTTGAAGACACGTGTAGTCTACCATATTTCTGGCATACTAGAAGTGAAAAAACAGCCTTTGAAACATGATTTTATCCTTTTTTCCTCCTCCTCCTCCTCCCAGGAATTTCAATGTCTGAGGTCTAAGCTCTTCAGCTGCCTCACAAACATTGTTTTAATTCAGACAGGCATCCATGCCTTGAGCCACAAATCATGACTGTGGCTGTGAAGCTTGAAGCAATGTAGGTTTATAGCACTAAAAGTAATAATCCATTCCCAGGTTAAGCCAAGCATTTCCCAAGTAACTCTACCTATCCTCAGGGATGTTTCAAAAAGGATCATTGTAAAAGCTGGGAATCAGGAGAAAGAGTGCAATCAAAATTAAAAAGACAGCTTTCTGAGATCTTTATCTTCCTATAAAAAGAGATTCAAAATTGTTCATATATGGAACATTGACTAAGAAGTGAATGACAGATTGTCAAAGTAATTGGGGAACAAAATACCATAAATAAAACTATGTTTACATGTAGATAATAAGTAAACCACCTTGCTAACAAAAAAAAAACAGACCTGCCAATACTAAAACCAATAAGGCTGTTTCATCTTCTCAATACAAATAAAAAAAAAAAAACCACTGAAAAGAATCAGAGGTCATTGAGATGATTAGTATATACAGGGAATTCCAGGGATTGGGAAAAAATGAAGGAAACTGTAGAGTGCAATTCCCAGAGTTAACCTGGAATTTATTGGTGGATTTGTTGCAAAATTTCTGAGAGCAGGTTGGAAAAGCATAGGGGCTGGTCAGCCCATGGCTGGGCATTTAGAGCAGCCTGAGGGATGTTTCTGGGACCAACTGCAGGGAAGAAGAGCAGCAGACAATCACTGGGACAATCTCTTTGCTGGCTGTGGAGTTTTTGTCAGTCAGTTCCCTGGGGCTGGGGGAGCTGTCACGGGGCAGGGAGGGCCAGGGCTGGCAGTGGCTGCCCAGGGATGGCTTTGGCTTGTGTCCCTCCAAGCTGCCACTGCCCAAGCAGCTGTGCCGCCCCCGGGCTCTCCTCCCGGCCTGCTGGGCTTTGTTGGTTGGCACAGCCTGTGCCAAGGGGCGGCAAGGTGCCTGCAGGCCCCAGCTCTGGGGGAAACGGAGAACGTCCTGCCCGCATCCACCATGCTGCCAGCACAGCAGTGCAGCACAGCAGGGGCTGACGCTCCCCATTGCTCCCACAGGTGCCGCCGGCCCCACTGAAATAAAGAGGGCCAGGAGACTTCTTCTTCTTTTTAATGCCTTTATTAAAAGTGATCAGCTCAGGATTGGGCGGCTCGGCAGGGCTGCAGTCCCCGTCGTGTCTCCCAGGGCGACTCAGAGGAGGGGGATATGCGCAGCTCTGTCCACTAGGGGCAGAGCCGGGGGATCCGGTCCTCGTGGGAGCCTTTAGGGCCTGATGTCCCCGTCCGATCTTACTTTCTTCTGATTCTGTCTAGCTTGGTCCTGGCGTCGGGACGACTCTCTGCTCAGGGCGAGAGGGGCTCTACATCTCTGCAGGCTCAGCAATCGGCTCCTCATGTCCAGACATCACTTTAGTCTCTCAATTCTTATTTGGCTCGTTGTTTTGGGGGTTTTCTCTGTGTCTTTCTTGGAGTCGTGATCCCACAAAGCATTCTGGTCTTTGGAGTCACTTTGCATAACCCCTCCCTCTAGGTCTCTTCTCCTCACTGTTTGGGAAGGTCCCCACCCGTTACTGTCTCGGAGAAGGGCCATTACCTTGCCCCAGCCAGGGCTTTTACTAATACAAAAGAGGAGATAAGCTACAACGACCCGGTATTACAATAACAAAGCACTAAGAACCCCGGCAGAGACAGATCTGTCTGCACCCCTGTAACTCTTTCTCACAAAAAAAATATTAACCAAATTTTTGTTCATAACACCCACCACACAGGTTCCTGATTCCCAGGAGGGGTGTGAAAAATAGCAATCACTTGTTTGTAAAATTGTAAAACTTTATTATTAATAAATTGGTTATAAAAATAGTAATATCATTAGGTGCTAAACATTTTAGAGAATTTGGATTAGGACAATAGGAGACAATAGAAAGATAGAGTTACAGACATCTTGGTACCTATTTTCTGGGCAGCATAAGCCGGAAAAAAGACAGACATTAACAGAGGATTAACCCTTAAAAACAGTAACCTGTTGCATATTCGTCCATCTCATACATGATGCATAAATTCCATTCAAACACAGGATTTTGTCTGGTCCTCCTCAGCTTCTCCCTCTAAATCCTAACCGGCTTCCTGAGGGCTGAGCGACGCAGGAAGTAGTTAGTTTCTTCTGATAGGAGAGCAATACATTCTTTTTCTCTGACAAATTGCAGTGTTCTATGGCTGCTATATTAGCAAAAAGCCAATCATAAAATACATATTTCTCAGAGGACCTTGGACTGGGTTGCTGTTGGGGAACACTGTTTGCATGGGATAAGGGCAAGTTTGACCTTCTATTGATGCTGGAAAGGATTTGGAAGCACTCAACACAGCCCTGACTGAGAGCTTCCCTGTTGCAGTGCATGTTTTTGATTGTAATTTGGTCCTAGTAGTCAGTTTTATGACACCCCCTTATTTGGTATTGTTATACCATATTTTATTGCCAATGGGTTGTTCCTTCCCCCCCCCCTGCCCCGCCCCGTGTTGTTGGCTTTCCCCTAGTTGTCCATCTCCCCAAAGTCCTGCCCTTTTTTTTCCTGTTCCTCCTCCCATTCAATGTCAATCCCTCCCCAAGCCTGCCCCTTTCTCTAGAAACTTCCCTGTCCATTTGATATCCTTTGAAACCCTATTGGTTTGTTTAAGTTGTCCTCCTCTCCTGTAATCCCCTATTGGTTTAAACAATGTATTTCCCGCCTTGTGTTCCACCCTCAGTTTCTGCCAACTGGCTAAAGACTGTATCCTCCCCAGGGACCTCTGCAGTTTGGAAATCAGTGGAGGCCTTTAATTCAGTGTCATTCTGTCGCTGACTCTGCGGGGAATAAACATACAGAAGACCTCTCCCTGTTCCTTGTCCCTGCCCCAGCACACTCCACCTGTGCTGTAAAGCAGCTGTGCCCTACAGCCAAACCCCAGAGCTGACAGTTTTCTGGGGGCGGCCCACTCTGGGTGTTGGTATTGGCAGCTAGTCGGGCTGAAGAAATTGGGCACTGCAGCACTTCCCGAATGAGCTCTTCTTTTGCAATAAAGAGATGGAGCTGTCAGCCCAGTGTCCGGGTGGCAGCAGCAGCAAAGCCCACCCGGCAGCAGCGCTGGCTGAGCTCCATGGCCAGGAGCAGCCGTGGATGCCCACGGTGTGGGCAGGCAGGAGCCAGGCAGGGGCTGCTGTGACCAGCGGCGGGGCCCCGAGGGCTGGGGGAGCCCATGCTGAGCGTCCCTGGGCTGAGGGCACATTTCCTTCCCCGGCATCATCTGGGTCTGGAGCTCCTCCAGTGGCAAGCCCAGGGAAAGAGGGAAGCCATCAGTAGGTGGAAAGAGGCTGGACTCTGAAGGAAGTCCTTCATAGCCGGAGGGATGAGCTCAGAGCCCGACAGACAGACACTGGGCCTGTGGCAGCCCCGGATCTCTTATGAGCATAGTGGGGATTTGTCCCCCAGGCCTCATCTGTTCGCCCAGGGACACATGGTGAACACACACACACAGAAGATGGCTCAGCACTGTTGCTGCTCCCTGAGTGTTATGTTTGGGTCCCTCTAAAGGCATGCAGGGACTTTGCATCACCACTGTGCTGTGCAGGGGACTAGGGACACCAAGAAATTGTGCAGGGAATTTAATGTATGTCCAAAGGTGTGCAGGGGCATCTGTAAATTGAGCAGGGCTTGGGGGTCTCTTGTGGAGGCCACAGGGGGATTTTAGGGTGGCTGAGGACACTCATGAGATGTGTACGGGGTTTGGGTGTCCCCTAAAGCGTGCAGGTACCCTGATGTCCTGTGTTGCATAATTTTTGTCAGCTTTGGCATCAAGTTGTTCACTTTTTAAATACGGGCCAAAGGGCCGCACAGCGCAGAGCAGGGACTCGGTGTTAGCATGGCAGGGCCGCTGGCATTGCTGGTGTATGTAGCACCATGAAAAGCCTCACTTGTCCAGTGTTTTCTAACTCGCTTCCCGTGAAAAAAAAAAAGAGATTGCAAACAGGTATCAGGAGGGACATGCTCTCCCTGCTGGAAGGGCACCTCTTGAGATCCATTCCAATAAAATCCTACCACAGCCATGAGGTCACAGCAGGCTCTGAGGTCACAGAGTTGCCAGAGCCGGTGGTTGCACAGCAGCACAAGGAGCGAGCAGTCAGTGCTTGAGCACAACTGTTGCGGCAGCAGCAGCGGTGGTGGCAGCAGTGGTGCTGACATTGGGACAGCGGTGTCAGGACAGCGGTGGCAGCAAGCACTGCGGGACTGGCAGAGGGCAAGGCACCATGGCCCTTGCTCTGCGCCTCTTCCTCCTGCTCCTCCTGGCCGTGGCCTTGCCTGCCAGGGCTGCCCAGGCTGCTCTGCTGCAAGGGTGGCGAGCAGGTGAGCCGGCAGCCTGACTCCCCTTTCCCGGGACAGCGCTCCCTGCTCCCCGGGAAGCGCTGGGGATGGTTTTCCCCAGGCCTTTAGGGAGGGTTTCCTCTGGGGGAGGGAGAGAGCCCCTATGGGCCCTGGGCTGCCCCTGTTTCCTCTCCAGGGATGTGTCACAGGGCCTGCAAAGAGGGTGGAGAGTGACCAGGAGCCAGCCCAGAGCTCCCCAGGCCCCTGTGCAGCTTTGGCCTTGTGCATTCACATCTGGCCCCCACGGACTTTCCTGACCCCCTTGCAGTGCCCATTTCCCAGAGGCAGAAGGGAATGCCAGTGCATCATGGAAATGGGTCTGGTCTTTGCTCCCTTCTAGATTTGGATGGCGACTTTGATGATTTGGAATTGTTGTTGAATGATATTTCGAATGTCTTGAAGAATGCTGGAGGCAAGTTCTGAATTTCCCTTTCTAGTGACATATTAATCACTATCCAAGTGGCAAGAGCTCGTTCATCTGCCATTTTCGTTAGAGGTTAAGTCAGGGCAGAAGGGTTCTGAAAACATTGCCCTGCTCCTTTCTTGAGCCCTGAGTGATCCCACAGGATCACTGTCAGTGGGAGGAAGGAGCATTTATCTGTCCATCCTCCTCCCATGTGCAATGTCAATGTGTGTTTCCGTGCAGTCTGTGCAGTCACAGAGGAGAGCAGAGAGGGAAGGGGGCAGGTCAGGGCTGTGCCCTGTAGCTGAGCCTTCCACACCCTGAGGATCTCCTACAGTGCCACAGGAGCTGTCCTCCCTTTCTTTGCAGCTGAACCTGTTGGTGAAGGTGATCTGGCTTCCCAACCCATGTCCACGACTGAGCCTCTGGGACATGGTGAGGGTAGGTCAAGGCCTTTCCCCTGGGAGAGCTGCCAGCTCAGAGCCCAAAGCTCAGCCAGGGGGGCATCGCTGCAGGTGCCAGGACAGAGCCATGCACTTGTGTGCCCTCGCCCTGCCCAATCCCCACACCGCTCCTGCAGCTCAGTGGTGTCCGTGGAGCTGAGTAGAGGCGGCAGAAGCTTCTGTGGTTGTTGTGTTACAGACGTGCCTGCAGGGAGGACTTTTCCTCATCCTTCCCTCATTCCTACACAGAAGCCTGGCACCCATCGCAGGGGTGAGTAGTGTGTCCCTGCTGACCCCACAGGCTGAGCCCTGCTTCTGTGGGATCCATTATTGGGAAAAGGAAACATGTTTTTGTAAGGTCCTCTAAAAGGAAAGAACAAAGCTGCAGGACAGAAGAAAGCTCATGAGCCATCTGAACACATGAGGCAAAGGACAAAGGAAATGCAGCAGGCAGGACAAGGTGGGTGCATTTCCCTCAGCCTTGTCCTCAGGCTCAGCAGCCAGGGGCTTTGGCTGCACTTCTGGACACGCCGTGCCCGGCACAGCGGGAAGGCATCCATGGCAGCCTCGCTGCCCCGCTGCTGCTTCTATGCCCTGCAGGGCTTTTTCCCAGCCTGGCCTGGCTGCAGCTCCTCCCCAGCCACTGTAGGATTGAATGTGGCATCAGCTGACAGGCAGCCCAAACTGCACAACGCACCTCAGATCCCCTGCAATTTCCCATCTCCAGGCAAATCAGATGGGGCATCTGTTTGGAGTAGAGAGGGCCCTGGCCTAACCAAAAATTTTATAGGGATTTCTTCCTACTTAACCATGTCTTTGACAAGCATTTGCTCCTGAAGATGCCCCATCCTCAATGGGGAACAGCCCCACGTGACCCAGCTGTACCTCATCCTTTCTCCAGAAGCAGATGGAGAGGCTGTGGGGAAGGAAGGCTGTGTATTTCCCACAGGAAGCAGTGGCTCATTGGCAGCCTCTGCTGCGGAATGGGAGGCGATGCCAGGCACAGCCACAGGTGGTACTTGCTGTGCCTCTGGGCCTGAGCCCTGCTGAGGCTTGAGCTGCCCTCTCTGCTGCTTGGCACTGCGGGCACAGCCCGGACGAGACGGGCACAGCCCAGAGGAACTGTCCCGAGCAGGCTCAGGGCACTCGGGTACTGAGCTGTCCTGCTGGGCTCCCTCCGTGGGAGACACGTCCCGAAACCTGGGAGCGGCTGCACGGGGTTCCCGTGGTGGGGAAAGGGCAGAGGGGGAGAGCAAGGCTGCAGTGGGTCCTGAGAGGGCTTGGCCATGTGCCCTTGGGATGGGGAAGGGGTCCCAAGGCAAAGAGGTATGGAGAGACAGAAGAAGGTGGGAAAGGCAGAAGAAAGGGCAGGAGAGTCAGAGGGACAGGGGGATAGCTGTGGCTCTGCCTGATGAAGTTTTCCCCAGGCATTTAGCAAGAGTTGCAGCTGTGGGAGTGAGAGCACCCAGGGTCCTGAGCTGCTTCAGCTGCCCCACCAGGGATGTTGCACAGGGCATGCAGAGAGGGTGTAGAGTGACCAGGAGCCTGCCCAGAGCTCCCCAGGCCCCTGTGCAGCTTTGGCCTTGTCCATTGACATCTGGCTCCCACTGCCTTACCCGACCCCCTTGCAGTGCCCATTTCCCAGAGGCAGACGGGGATCTCTGCATGCCCTGAAAAATGTTCTCATCTATGCTCCATTTTAGATGAGGTGTCTGGAAAGGCTTCTCCATTAGATGGGGGGCATAAAGTTTTGAAGCCTTTGGAACCTCCTGCAGGTATGTTCTCACTCTCCCACCAAGGAATAATTGTTGACAGCCTGGCAGGAACCTGGTTACAGAAGCTTCTGTGGCTGTTGTGTTACAGATGTGTCTGCAGGGAGGACATTTCCTGTTCCTTTGCTGGTTCCTTCACCGAAGCCAGGCTACCATCGCAGGGGTGAGCAGTGTGTCCCTGCTGACCCCACAGGCTGAGCCCTGCTTCTGTGGGATCCATTAATGGGAAAAGGAAACATGTTTTTTGAAAGTCCTTCAACAGGAAAGTACAAATCTACAGGACAGAAGAAAGCTCATGAGCCATCTGAATACATGAGGCAAAGGACAAAGAAAATGCAGCAGGCACGACAAGGTGGGTGCATTTCCCTCAGCCCTGTCCTGGGGCTCAGCAGCCGGGGCTTTGGCTACACATCTGGACACACCGTGCCCGGCACAGCAGGAAGGGATCCATGGCAGCCTCGCTGCCCCGCTGCTGCTTCCATGCCCTGCAGGACTGTTTGCCAGCCTGGCCTGGCTGCAGCTTTTCCCCAGCCTCTGTAGGAAGGCATTGGGCATCAGCTGCCACGCAGCCCAAACAGCAGCACGGACCTCAGATCCCCTGGGATTTCCCTGTCGCCAGTCAAATCAGAAGGGACAGCTGTTTGGAGTATAGAGGGCCTTGGCCTAACCAAAAATTTTATAGGGATTTCTTCCCACTTAACCATGTCTTTGACAAGCATTGCCTCCTGAAGATGCCCCATCCTCAATGGGGAACAGCCCCACGTGACCCAGCTGTACCTCATCCTTTCTCCAGAAGCAGATGGAGAGGCTGTGATGAAGGCTCAGTTTCCTGGAGGAAGCAGTGGCTCTTTGGCAGCCTCTGCTGCAGAATGGGAGGAGATGCCAGGCACAGCCACAGGCGGTACTTGCTGTGCCTCTGGGCCTGAGCCCTGCTGAGGCTTGAGCTGCCCTCTCTGCTGCTTGGCACTGCGGGCACAGCCCGGACGAGATGGGCACAGCCCAGAGGAATTGTCCCGAGCAGGCGCAGGGCACTCGCTGTCATGGTTTGAGCCTGGCACAGAGCCAGTGCCCCCCATGAAAATGCCTCACCCTGGTGTCTGCTGTGAGATGTGACCAGGAATAAGCAAAACAGGCTCTAACTTAAACATAAAGACCACTTTATTACTTAAACTACAGGAAAATGAGGAGAGACTATAAGGAAAAAAGAAGAAAAGAATTGAAAACCTTACAAAAAAAACCACTTTCCTCCTCCCCACTCCCTGACTTTCTCAATCCAATACATTCTCCCAAAACACCCGGTACGACACTTTAGTATACTCAAACATCAGTTCATGAAGAGGAAAGGAGTCCTTCTCGTTCCATAGGCTTCTCCTGGAAACACACTGAAACCTCGGATGCTTCCTTGTCACTTCGGCACCGCCCGGGAAAAAAAAAGTCCTTTTGCCGCTTGTGACATGTTCCTTCCATGCCCAGTGCTCTCACCACTGACGGCATGGACCAGAGCTGCTTTTAGGGTTGTCTTTCAAGGATGCCTTGTCTCACTCCAAAAAAGGCACAGTCTCTGCTTTTGGGACATCTGTCCCCCCCATATTTTTCCAACCCCCTGGGGCCGGGGGGTCCTCACGAAGAACCTTCCTGGTTTTGAGGCACTGCCTCCTCCTAAATGCAGTCTGTGTCACAGGAACAACTGAGTCCATAGCCACGAGAAAAGTCCAGCCAAAAGGCCACTCCAAATCATCTCTCCCCATCCAATCATCTCCACATTTCATCTCTTATCTCCCTTCTTATTCAGCTTCGAGGAGGATTAGCATTTTTGCAAGGCCCCAATCATGCAAGAAAGGGTTAAAAGTTTTCAGTCTCTGCTGTCGGTCCCGGAGCGACTCCCACGCACGCTGCCCACACGCTGCCGCTCCGGCCGGGCAGTCTTCCTCTCCCTTCTCCTTCTGGCTGGCTGCTCTCCTGGGGGGGGCTGGCTGCCCGAGGGCTGACTCTCTGGGACCTTCCACCCTTCCATCTTCGAAGCCCCCCCGAAGCCCCCTCAACCCCATCTCTGTCCAGGCCCCGGGCCTACCGTATGGCCGGCCCCTCCCCCGCCCAGCAGCAACAGGCTGGGCGGGGGAGAGAGATCTGAACTCCTCGCCGCGGTGTCCAAAAGAGGAAGTGCCAAGGGCAGTGCCTTGCTTTTAACCCCTGTGTATTCTCGGAGGTGTGTCCAAACCCCACTGGCCACACCGGACGCCAGTCTCAAACCCAAAACCTTCATTGGTTTGACCACAGCTTCCCAGAATTCCCACTCCTTCCTGGTCAAACCACGACACTCGCGTACTGAGCTGTCCTGCTGGGCTTCCTCCGTGGGAGACATGTCCTGAAATCTGGGAGCGGCTGCACGGGGTGCCCATGGTGGGGAAAGGGCAGAGGGGGAGAGCAAGGCTGCAGTGGGTCCTGAGAGGGCTTGGCCATGTGCCCTTGGGATGGGGAAGGGGTCCCAAAGCAAAGAGGTATGGAGAGACAGAAGAAGGTGGGAAAGGCAGGAGAAAGGGCAGGAGAGTCAGAGGGACAGGGGGATAGCTGTGGCACTGCCTGATGAAGTTTTCCCCAGGCATTTAGCAAGAGTTGCAGCTGTGGGTATGAGAGCCCACAGGGCCCTGGGCTGCTTCAGCTGCACCACCAAGGGTGTCGCACAGGGCCTGGAGAGAGGGTGCAGAGTGACCAGGAGCCTGCCCAGAGCTCCCCAGGCCCCTGTGCAGCTTTGGCCATGTCCATTGACATCTGGCTCCCACAGCATTACCCGACCCCCTTGCAGTGCCCATTTCCCAGAGGCAGATGGGGATCCCAGCATACCCTGAAAAATGTTCTCATCTGTGCTCCATTCTAGATGAGCTTGCTAGGAAGATTTCTCCATTAGATTGGCTGAATAAAGTTTTTTGAAGCCTTTGGAACCTCCTGCAGGTATGTTCTCACTCTCCCACCAAGGAATAATTGTTGTCAACCTGGCAGGAACCTGGTTACAGAAGCTTCTGTGGCTGTTGTGTTACAGATGTGTCTGCAGGGAGGACATTTCCTGTTCCTTTGCTGGTTCCTTCACCGAAGCCAGGCTTCCATCGCAGGGGTGAGTAGTGCGTCCCTGCTGACCCCACAGGCTGAGCCCTTCTTCTGTGGGATACATTCATAGGAAATGGAACCACTTTCTTTTAAGGTCCTCTAAAAGGGAAGAACAAAGCCACAGGGCACAAGAAAGCCCATGAGCCAAATAACATGGTGACGGAACTGCACAAAGGGAATGGTGAGAGCATTTCCCTCAGCCTTGTCTTGGTGCACAGCAGCCGGGGGCTTTGGCTGCATATCTGGACACGCCGTGCCTGGCACAGCGGGAAGGGATCCATGGCAGCCTCGCTGCCCTGCTGGTGCATCCACGCCCTGCAGGGCTGTTTCCCAGCCTGGCCTGTCTGCAGCTTCTCCCCAGCCTCTGCAGGAAGGCATTGGGCATCAGCTGCCATGCAGCCCAAACTGCACCATGGATCCCCTGCATTTTCCTGGTGTCTGAGCACATCCTGAGGTGTGGCTGCTTGGCAGAGGGAGGGCCATAGGAAGCCCCAAAGGCCTGTGGGGCTCAGGGTTTTCCTGATTCTTATCCATGTTGTGGACAAGTATTGCCTTCTGAAGAGGCAACCACCTGGATGTGCAATGATTCCATCTGATCCCACCAAGCCTCTTCCTTTCTCAAGGGATGGACAGAGAGGCTTTGTGGAAGGCGGCTTTTCCTGCAGGAAGGGAGGCGATGCCAGGCACAGCCACAGGAGTTGATTGCTGTGCCTCTGGGCCTGAGCCCTGCTGAGGCTTGAGCTGCCCTCTCTGCTGCTTGGCACTGCGGGCACAGCCCGGACGAGACGGGCACAGCCCAGAGGAATTGTCCCGAGCAGGCTCAGGGCACTCGGGTACTGAGCTGTCCTGCTGGGCTCCCTCCGTGGGAGACATGTCCTGAAACCTGGGAGCGGCTGCATGGGGTGCCCATGGTGGGCAAAGGGCTGAGGGGGAGAGCAAGGCTGCAGTGGGTCCTGACAGGGCCTGGCCACGTGCCCTTGGGATGGGGAAGCTGTACCATGGGAAGGGGAGCAAACAGGAGGGCGGGACAGAGGTTAGGAGCAATAGCTGTGGCACTGCAGATTTCCCCAATCATTTAGTGAGGGTTTCGTGTTTGTCAGCGAGAGAGCCCCAGGGCCCTGGGCTGCTCCAGCTGCCCCTCCAGGGATGTTGCACAGGGACTGTAAAGTGTCTGGAGAGTGATCAGGAGCCACAGGCTCCCACAGCTTTACCCCACCCCCTTGCAGTGCCCAATTCCCCAATTCAGAAGGGGATCCTAACATCATGGAAATGGTTCTGTAGCATCTGTTCTCCCTTCTAGATTGGGATCATGACTTGGATTATTTGGAAATGCTGGTAAATGGTGGTTTGAAGATGTCAGATGCTGGAGACAAGTTCTCAACGTACCTTTCCTGACAGAATAATCAGTGTCTATGTGGCAAGAGCTCACTCATATGGCATTTCCTTTAAGTTCCTCTGAAGATTGTTCAGTTCTGGAAACTTGGCCCTGTTCCCTTCTGGAGCCCTGAGGGATCCCACAGGATGACTGTCAGTGGGAGGAAGGAGCATTTAGCTGTCCATCCTTCTTCCATGTGCAATATCAATGTGTCCTTCCGTGTGCTCTGTGCAGCCACAGAGAAGAGCAGAGAGGGAAGGGGCTGGGCCCAGGGCTGTGCTCCGGGGCTGAGCCTTGCCTGCAGCCTGAGGATCTCCTGCAGTGTCACTGGAGCTGTTCTGTCTTCTCTTTCTTTGCAGCTGAACCTGTTGGTGAAGGTGATCTGGCTTCCCAACCCACGTTCAGGATTGAGCCTAAGGGACATGATGAGGGTAGGTCAAGGCCTTTCCCCTGGGATAGCTGCCAGCTCAGAGCCCAAAGCTCAGCCAGGGGGGCATCGCTGCAGGTGCCAGGACAGAGCCATGCACATGTGTGCCCTCGCCCTGCACAATCCCCTCACACCTTGTGCTCAGGCCTGGCAACTATTTGGAGGAAGGTGGGCCCTGGCCCAGCCCCAAAAGGCCAGATGGTTTTGAATCTTATCCCCATTTTTGATAAGCATGATGTCCTGAAGATGCCACCAAAAGAAATCAGAAATTGTTCCATCTGATCCAGCTGAACTTTTTCCTTTTTCAAGTGATGGAGCAAAAGGCAGGACAGAAGGGAGTGTTTCCCCAAGCAAGCAGAGGCCGACTGGCAGCCCCTGCTGCAGGAAAGGAGGAGATGCCAGACATGGGCGCAGGTACAGGAGGTAATTGCTCTGCCACGGTCTCTCATTTAGCAGGGCTGTGTGGCGGCAGCTCTTTCCACCAGGGCCTACCCTGGCATGGTCCAGCAGCAGCCAATGCTGGAGGCACCTCTGGAGCTCGTTCACAGCCCCAGGGAAAGGGGAGTCGTGCACCAACGTCCCTCCCGCTGCAGCTGCTCCGGAGCTGGCTCTGAGTGCCCAGAGGCCCAAGGCACAGGAGCAGCCCCGAGAGGGAGCCCTGCCGTGAGCCCAGGGCCAGAGCCAGCCTTGGCTCCCGACTGGGAAGGGGCTGCACTGGCTCCTGACAGGGCCTGACTCTGTGCCCTGTGGCTGGGGGAGCTGTCACGGGGCAGGGAGGGCCAGGGCTGGCAGTGGCTGCTCAGGGATGGCTTTGGCCCGTGTCCCTCCAAGCAACCACTGCCCAAGCAGCTGCACCGCCCCCGGGCTCTCCTCCCGGCCTGCTGGGCTTTGTTGGGTGGCACAGCCTGTGCCAAGGGGCGGCAAGGTGCCTGCAGGCCCCAGCTCTGGGGGAAACGGAGAACGTCCTGCCCGCATCCACCATGCTGCCAGCACAGCAGTGCAGCACAGCAGGGGCTGACGCTCCCCATTGCTCCCACAGGTGCAGCTGGCCCCACCACACGTGTTCTGGGTTCCCAGAAAGACCCTGGAAGGGGTTTCTGTAAGGGAACAGGCTGCTGGTTAGAGATAATGGCAGGTCTGCTTTTTTTGGAGCTTATTTTCATCTTATGCTGTGTCCAAATTTGGACTTGCTGGAAAAGAGTGAGTGTTTTGTTCACCTTTCCCTCAAACAGCTTCTTTTAAAAATGTATAATGTTGTAGACAGAAAATGTTCCCCGAGAAGCTGCTGCGTTGTTGTTGCCAGTCTGTGATTGTCCAGAGAAGCTGTGCTGGGGAGCCTTGCCAGCTCTGGGCCCTGCTGTGCAGGAGGCTCCCTGTGTGCCACTGGCAACTGGGGCCTCAGCCACCTCCTCTCTCCACAGGGATGCCTCTGCAGCTTCACAAGACTGGCCAAATAACTCAGCCATGGAGAAGTGGACCTGTCATCTCGCATCTCCGTGCCCGTGTCCGTTGTCCCTTCCACGACTGCATTTCCAGCTCATTGCTAGGGACAGCTTGTTGGTATCACCACCCAGAGCAGGACCCTCTGACCCCAAAGGTGCTGCCCCTGGTGTCCAGCCAGGCCAGGAGGTGCAGCCCTCCTACCAGGGATGGGCCTGAGCCTGGCAACATCTTTGGGGTTCAGCTCAGGTGGGTCTGTGCTACCACCAGCGCTGGCGGAGCTGCTTCTCTGGGCACAGCCAGGGCTGGGCAGACAGCAGCTGGGCACGGGGCTCCTGAGACAAAGCAACCTCATTTTGTCTTTGTTTTACATTTATACACAGCAGAAGATTTTAGAAATATTTAGAAACATTTTTTTGTAGAAAAATATCCCAAAATATTTTTTCCCATTGTAGTTTAGGATTTTTCAAAGTAGTTTTAGAATTCTGAAAAATTTGAACACTTTTACACTTGCTGAATAAAAAATAAACTGCATTTAATTTATAATCTTGACACTTAGAAGAACTAAGTCTTCACAAGACACCTAGCCTACTGGAGAGGCTCTTTTCCCACTGGAGATTTTTACCTAGTGATAACAATGGACTTAAAGCCCTTTCCCTGATAATTTCCGGGATTTCTTACAAGCTCACCTCTCAGTCTTCAGAGGCAAACTTTCAGCACAGTGGGAATCTCCTGCTGTGCAGGAGGGTCTCTGTGAGCCAGCTGCAACTGGGGCCTGTTTTGCGGAGATAAACGCAACTCCACAACTTTGTGAAAGTTGTAAAGTTGGTATGTTTATTACAGCGCTGGATGCATGTGGAGATTCCTCTCCTTAAAAGACATGCGTACCTCTGGGAACTCCAGATCCTTTTTTATCCGCTTCTCAAATAGATATGCATCCAGTTTCACAGTAGGTTCATACCTATTCATTTTTACAAATTTGGTGAGACATTTACCGCCAGTTCATCACAAAGAATTCCCAGGTCAGGTTGGCCTGTTCTCATAGCAGTTCCTCTGTCTCTCTGCCCCTCCACTTATCTCTGTCCTTCACTGAAGCAGTTTCTCTGAGCCTAGGCTTTTTACCAGTCAGACTAAACAGCTATGTTTTCAAACTACAGACTTAACTCAAAGATGTACATTTCACCTGAATCAAAATGGATTTCTAGTCTGGAAAATTTCTACTCTGTCTCTTTTCCCCCCTTTCCTCGAAAATAAATAAATTATTTTATCTAATGCAAATCCCTATGACAATAAGTGTCTCTTAATGCTTTAACATGTACGTTTGATAAGGAGGTTAACACAGCTGTTCACTGTAGTATTGTCCAATTTCAAATTAGCAATATAATGGATAACCCTAAACTTATTCCAACTAATATTAACAAAACTACAATGGGATGACACAATTTATTAAGGATTCCATTTGCAGTTGGTGACCACCCAAAGATCACATTCCACCAGTGATGATCTGCAGTTTTTTTTACTCTTTGCAGAATTCTGGTTATTTCTTTGGTATCATGTTGGACAGTAATTAAGGTTTTCTCTGTTTTCTGGAATTTCCTTCAAGATTTGCAGTAGGTCTTGGTGCTTAATTAATAGTTTTACCAATGTAAGGTCCATCCCAATAGGAGTAGGTGGTAGTCTGTGTTACATTGTGTAATTGGTTTTAATCAACTGGTGGGATGTCACTGGGGCCACGTACAAAAAATCACACCCGATAATCTTAACAAAATTACAAATATTAAAATGATTTCTTCTAGACAACATAACATCATTGCTATCAATTTTTACAGCAGCACAAGCAGTTCTCAGGCACACATAACTTTTACTAGTATATACGAGCACAGTTTTCTGATCAGTGACTGGATGAATCTCAAAGTGGCAAATACTCTGTTCAGTGTCTAGACACACATCTTGGGCATTAATAGTATTGCTTTCACAAATTAATCCTACTTGTTCTCTAGTAATGCAGGATTCTAACTTTCCTGTTTGCCACTTTTCATTCAACTTTCCTGCCCACACCCTATGTTCTGAAGGGTAGAGCACTGTTTTTTCATGATTTAATCCTAGTGCAATGATGGGGTGGATAACATAAACCAGTGGCATTATGTTAGGTGAGCACAAAGGCAGTGGCCACATTAGAAGCAGGATCATAGGTGAAATTTACTAGAGCCTAATAGGATTGAAACTTCTTTTCAAAATCAATCACATTATCCCAGACAACTTTCCAAATTTCAGCTGGAAAATTACCTTCACCCCCTGCCCATATGATCAGAGCTGCTGTTGCCTGCATCTATAACTGTGCTTGTATACAACTGAAAGCTAAAGACACATTATCTTGAACTGTACCAAGTGCTTCTAATATTAACTTGTGGTCTTGACCCCCGACCTTTTCCCACTTTGGCAGTCAGTACTTTGGAAATCTGCCACTGGCTAGTTCCTAATTCCAATAGAGATGACTGTAAAGGCTGCTTCAGTTTTGCTAGGTCACCTGCTGCAGTGGCCAGCTTATTCATCAGTATTTCTGAATCAATTCCATTTAAAACTCTCAATCCTTTCCTAATATCTCAGTTAGATCTTTTCTTATTCTGCTCCTGAGGTGTATCTGTCTTTGTAACCACGTCATCCAGCCCTCAAAGGATGTTCTTAGGAAAGAGGAGCAGGCTGGTTGGATTTTTGAGATGTTAATTTGCACTAGCAACTCAACACGCTTGAGAGACCATTCTGGATTGACCAACAGTTGTTTTCACTTATATTCTTCACTACGTAGGGGCCTATTTCACACACTTCAGGTTCAAGTTTGGGTTGGGTTTGAACTATTTGATTACTAGTGTGGGTTGTATAAGGTCCTGCTGTTGTAAAAAGTATAGTATTATTTAAAATTTAAATGAGAGGTTGATAGCATCTCGAGCTTAAAGGCAGGTCACTTCTACAGGCTGTATCAAGGGGAAATTTCACCAACAGTCTGATTCACTTGGGCTATCACAAACTTCTTGGTGCCCATATATGGGGAGATTGAGACACTAATTTCATCTGGTCTCTCATAAGCCATCTCATTGACTACCTAGCACTCTATTTTGATTTCTTCTCTCTTGATCTCCTGAAGTGTCCACAGTTCTCGTTCTTGCCACTCTTGCTCCTCATATACCTGATCTTCATGAATTACTACAGTGGGTAGGTTTAGCTCTTTTATCTCAGAAAGTTCTCCCATGGATCTAGTATACAGATTAAAAGCTTGGGACCAAGGCCATTCAGCATTGCTTTGGATAGAGGTACTCTCTAATGCTAAGACTCCAGTTATAATTATATACAAATGAATTCTGTAATTGAAATTACAAACTACCCCTGGCTGCAATATACTAATTTTGCCTGAGTAAGTTTTAATCTCAGTTCATTGTTTCTTGATGTCCCTCTCAAAGGGGCTCCTGGGGCTTTCTTCATTCGAGAGTGATGGATCCAGGCATTCTGCTCCTTGATCTTGATTGCAGTGAAGGTGGTGAGAAGCACTTGCAGTGGTCTCTCTCACTGTGCATCCAAAGTCTTTTCTGCAAGAGGCTTAACATATACATAATCTCTAGACTGTATGTTATGTACTGGTCTATCTAGCTCTTTGCTCCGACTTCTAGCCACGTGTTTCTCAATTTCTCTGAGCTGTTTGCTTAAAGCCACCATGTAGGTGGCCAGTATTATCTCTCCAATGTGGGTGGACATTCCCTTTTGTATTCCATATGGTCTTCCATAAAGCATTTGAAAAGGACTTGGCTTTTCTTTACCTCGAGGTTTAGTTTGAATTCGCAATAGTGCCGGTGGAAGAACTTGGGACCAGGGTAGATTAACATCCTGCCCCAGTCTTACAATCTGCTGCTTAATCTAATGATTCATTTTCTCCACCTGACTGCTTGATTGGGGGTGGTATGGAGTGTGAAGTTCTCAATCTATGAACCTATGCCCAGGTGGCTACTAATCTGTGGCACTATTTTGGAAATGAAATGTGATCCTCTATCCGAGGATATTGTGGCTGGAGCTCTGAAGCATGGTATTATTTCTTGTAATAATACCCTGGTCACCTCTTGAGCTTTGACAGTTCTGGTGGGAAATGCTTCTGGCTACCCTGAAAATGTATCTGTCAATACTAATAAATACAGATACCCCCCTTTCTCTGGGAGTTCTGAAACGTTAATTTGCCACGGCTGTCCAGGCCCATGGCCTCTCTTAATTTGACCGAGTTTCGGCCTGGGGGTGTTTTTGGCGTTAGTCTGGAGGCAAGTATCTCACTGTTGGTTTACCTGAGTAATAGTGGCATATTAATTCTTGGCAATGATTCTTTCAATCAGATATGCATTTTAAAAAGCCTGTGGAAACTACTACTTAAAAGTCAACACTTTATTTTGATGCACTCTGTATCACTGGCAGCCTTGGTCATTCTGGGAAAGGAGCCACACTTTATAAAAGCTTTTAAGTAGTTAGGCCCCAGTGTGTTTTCTGATGCTCTTCTTTCACTGGTGATCACAAAAATGGGAAGGGATTACAGGCTTTCTTTCAATGGTAGCCCACCCCTTGTGGTTGCATGTCTCTTTTGATTAGTACTATTATATTTTGGCTTACTTTTGAGGGAAATCTGTCCATAATTACCCCACTTTTTTCTGCTTTCTTTGCCTCTCCATCCATTTCCTTCTTCCAATTCTGAGCTCACTCTCTGGTGTGCCTTAATATGCCTTTTCAGGCAGCTGAACTGCTTCCAGCAGCTGGATTGTCTCTTCTTTTTGTCAGGTTAGCAGTCCCCTCTCTTTCCACATGGCTCCATGTGCATGCACAACTCTGAATGCATACATCGAGTCTGTATAGATGTTTATTCTCTTTTCTTTTGCCATTTCCAAGGCGTGGGTCAGGGCAATTATCTCGGCCTCCTGCGCAGAGGTGCCTGTTGGTAAGGGTCTGGATTCTATTACTTCTCTGTAGGCAGTCACTGTGTATCCAGCATGTCGCTTTCCACTGGCAACGTGGCTACTACTCGCATCAGTGAACCAGGTCTCTGCATTGGCCAGAGGAGTGTCTTTCAAGTCTGGGCATCTGGAGTAAGTAAGTAGCTTCAATGGTCTCCAGGCAATCGTGATGTACAGCTTCTCCTTGAATTCCACTGAGAAAAGAAGCTGGGTTGACAATATTAGTCACCACTATCTCTACATCATCTTGCCACTACCATGATGGCCTGGTATTTCAGAAACTTCTGTGGTGAAAGCCAGAGGCCACCCTTTGCTTCCAGTACTGCGAACACTGTGTGGGACACTAGCACAGCCATTTTTGTCCCAGGGCAAACTTGCATGCCTCTTGAATATTCAGCACGACTGCTGCTACAGCTCTGAGGCAACCTGGCCATCCTTTGGCTGATGCATCAGGTTGCTTGGAGAGGTAAGCAACTGCCCTCTGATATGGAACCAAGACCTGAGCCAATATTCCCAGGGAAATTCCCTGTCTTTCATGGGAAAACAGAATAAATGGTTCACTTACATCTGGAAGTCCCAAAGCTGGAGCTGACATGAGGGCACTCTTTAGCTGGTGAAAGGCCCGTGTGCCTTCCTTTGTCCACAGGAGATCTATGTTTCCACTGGCAATAAGAGCATAGAGGAGTCTGATGAGCAGTCCATAATTATAAACCCACAGCCGGCACCACCCTGCCATGCCTAAGAACGTTCGGAGTTCCTTTATTGTCTGGGGTTTTGGGGTTTGGCATATGGCTCCTTGCAAGCCTGCCCTAATGTCCGTTGCCCAGCACTCACCTGGTACCCCAGGTAGATTACTTTCTCTTTCACTGCCTGTGCCTTTTTCTTTGATACTCTGTGTCCTTGGAGTCCTAGGAAATTCAAAAGGCATACTGTCCAGGCCAGACGTGCTTCCCTTGTCCGAGTGGCTACTAGAAGATCATCCACGTATTACAAAAGCCTTCTTCTTCCTGTGGAGCTCCCCAAAACTCCAGATCTTTTGCAAGTTGCTCCCAAAACAGAGTAGGGGAAATTTTGAAGTGCTGAAGAAGCACGGGCCATGTGAGCTGGGTTTTGCACCCACTTTTAGGGCTTTCCCATTCGAATGCAAAAATTTTCTGGCTGGCTTTGTGGATAGGGAGGCAAAAGAAGGCATCTTTTCGGTCTAAAATGGTTAACCAGGTAAGCTCAGGTGTTAGACAAGTTCATAAAGAATATGGATTGGCTACCACAGGATACAAATCTTCTCTTGCTTTATTGACAGCCCACAAATCCTGTACTATATGGTCTGACCCATCAGATTGCCCAGTGGGTTAAAATGGGATTATTGAAATCAGATTGCCATTCTTTCAATAACCCTAACCGCAGAAAATTTTCAATTATTGGGCTGATTCCTTCCCTTTCTTAGTTTTTTAGGGGGTACTGCCTAATTCTGACTTGTTGTGTCCCTTCCACAAGCTTAATTACTATGGAGGAGGCATTTTTCGCCATCCCTGGTACACCAGAGGTCCATACCCTGGGAAATACTTGACTTAGCATCTCTTCATCGATTTCCCCCTCAATTTCAATAGCTGTTAAGGTTAAACTTAATACCTCTATGTAGTTTTGATCATTCAGCTCCAGAGGACCCTCTTCATTTTTGAATGTAATGGTTACTTCAAAACTGCTTCAATAAATCTCTTCCTAAAAGTGCCTTTGGTGAATTGGGCATATACAAAAATTATGAATACCCCACTGTTTTCCCAATTTCCCAGCCACCTCCTCTCTTCGCAGGGATTGCTCTGCAGCTTGACAAGACCAGTCAAATAACTCAGGCAGGGAAAACTAGATCTGTCATCTCTCATTTCCATGCCAGTGTCTGTTGTCCATTCCACGGCTGCAGTACCAGCTTATTGCTGGGGACATGCTGTTGCCACCACCACCCAGAGCAGGACTCTCTGTCCCCAGATGTGCTGGCCCTGGCGACCAGAAGGAGGGAGAGGGAGCACAAATGGACACAGCCAGGAGGCCCAGCAGCTCCTTGCTGAGGGCCCATTTCATGCAAGAGTTGGCAATCAGAATATTAAACAAAATAAAAATAAAAGGGTGTGGGGAGGCGGCAGTGAGGTGCCCTCACAGGTTCAGTTCTGCACTCTGCTTTTGTCACCAGCATTATCCAAGTTCCTTTAATTTTTTCCTGGAGAATTTGCAGTCAACAGAGCTTCAGTCCCTCTCATCAAATCAGTCTTAAGGCCAGCTTCGGGCTGGGTCATTCATTTAGACTCAAGCACTGACTGGGGTCCAGGCAACAAAAGAACATTAGCTGCAGGCCACCCATACAGCTTTTCATATTAATGAGCACAAAGCCTTTATTTCTGCAAACTCAGGGATGCTGGGGGGATCTTTGCACCATGAGGCCGAGGTACAAGCCTCGGGAACCTCCAAAGAAACAGAGCCAGCCCCCTTGAGTGGGAGAATGTGAGGCCTCAGTTGAAGCCCTGGGTGCCTCCTGTGGGCCAGGGCACGGCCCCGGCTGTAAATGTGTTGGGCTGCAGCACAGGACCAGGGTGGAGCTCAGCAGACTCATCAGAGCCCAGGGCCGAGGCCCTTCCCTGCCGGGGTGGAGCCTGGCCCGGCCCGGCCTGGCCCCAGGGGATGGGCTCCGCCCGACCGCTGTGCCCACAGCCAGGCCCAAGGCTTTGCAAGAGGCTTTCTTCCAGCTTTGCAAAACCTCGGCCAAGTGACCCTTGGCTGTGCTGAGAAGAGTAAAAACCCCCTCAAAAGTAACCCCACTGCACACCTCATGAGGGATCCCTGCCTCAGGAGAGGCCATTATTACTGCTTTGTGATTCATAAGGGATCCCTGCACTCCTCAGCAGGACCCCCAAAATATCCCTGTGTGCCTCATGGGGCCCAGGCCCAGATGATGCCAGGGAAGGAAATGTGCCCTCAGCCCAGGAACGCTCAGCATGGGCTCCGCCAGCCCTCGGGACCTGGCCGCTGGTCACAGCAGCCTCTGCCTGACTCCTGCCTGCCCACACCGTGGGCATCCACGGCTGCTCCTGGCCATGGAGCTCAGCCAGTGCTGATGCAGGGTGGGCTTTGCGGCTGTTACCACATAGACAGAGCTGTGACAACAACATTTCTTTACTGAAACATAAAATGTAGGCCAAACTCTGCCCTGGCAGGCAGGGGCGGCCCACATTCAATCCTGACTGGGGCACAGGACCAGGGTGCTCAAGGGCAGAGGGTCTCGTTTAGGAGGGGTAGGCTTTGAGAAGGCCTCGTGACGGTGCTGCAGCCACGGCAGGGCAGATAGGGGCAGAAGTGGAGACCTGGAATAACAGGTCAAGTTCTCTTTGCCCGAGTTGCTAGGCCCCTCTTCTGAAGATGCACAGGAGCACCTGTGCAGAGGACAGAGGAGGCGGCTGAGGCCCCAGCTGCCAGTGGCACACAGGGAGCCTCCTGCACAGCAGGGCCCAGAGCTGGCAAGGCTCCCCAGCACGGTTGGAGCTGCTGGAACAGCTTGGCCCAGCTGCACAGCTGCCCCTCAAGGCCCTGGCGAGCAGGGCACGGCTCTGGGCAGGCTCCGTGGCCAGGAGTGGGCCCCAGAGCACCTCTGCCTTTCAAGGGCAATCTCGTCACTGCTCTTTCTCCTCCACATTTTGCTTTGCCTCTGCCCTGTTCTTGGCCAGGAAGCCTCAGTGGGAGCCAGCACTGGCTGCAGCCCCAGCAGATCTTAAGCCCATGCTGCAGCTTGGGCTCCCTGCCAGCTGATGCCAAATGCCTTCGTGCAGAGGCTGGGGAGAAGCTGCAGCCAGGCCAGGCTGGGAAAAAGCCCTGCAGGGCGTGGAAGCAGCAGCAAGGCAGTGAGGTTTCCATGGATGCCCTCCCACTGTGCCGGGCACCGGGGGTTGGACATTGTGATGCTGTAGAACTACCTGGCTCTGTGACCCTAGATCCTGCTGTGACCTCACAATCCTGCTGTGGCCTCATGGCCTGCTTGGGGATGGACCTCAGGGCTGGAATTTTCCTTCTCTGGGAGGGAGCTCCTCCTGCCTGGCAGTTGTTTCCAAGGGCTTTACTTGCCTCCCCAAGCTGAGCTCACTGCTCTGTGTTCTGGGCACTGGCACAGGAAATCACATCCAAGGATTTCTGAGCTCCTCAGGCACTGTCAGCCACATCCCAGCATGCTGAGGAGTGAATGATCTCTGGCTGGAGACAAGTGCCACATTCCCTCCTGTCAGCAGCTTCCCAGCTGGAAATTTGGCACCTTGGGGGGGCCATGGCTAACACAGCCCTTTGGCTTCATAGGAAAGGTGAAGCCTTTACTTCACCATTTCCTCTTCATGTGCAATTTAAGGCACTGCTTCCTTTTGTGGTCCTCAAAGGACACAGTCAATAAAACAGGGGGAACAGTCACCCAACCTCTTCAATGCTTGGATGGGATGCCAAAGGAAACCCTGAGGAGCGCAGGGTAGGTCTGTGTGGCCTGACAAAGCCAGAGGCCTTCCATGATGGAGTGGCTGCCTCAGTGACACGGTGCCAGAGTTCTTCAGCCTGGGCTGCTCCCAGCACTGTCACCAGGGAGGGGCTGCCCACAAAAAGCCTCACAATTTGGGTGCAGCTGTAGGGCACAACTGCTGTATGGCACAGGTGGAATGCTTCAAGGGCAGGGATAAGGAACAAGGAGAGGTCTTCTGTATGACTCCCAAAGGTGTTTATGCCCAGGAAGGTCAGGCACAGAAAGACACAAGTCCAGGCTCTAGAAGGGTTTTTTCAACAAGGGGAGGTTCAAGGGGAGGGTACAGAACTTTAACCAAGTGGGAGAAAACTGGGGAGAAGCATAAGGCAGGGAATATAGTGTTTAAACCAATTGGGAATTACAGGGGAGGGGAAGAGTATAAACAAATGAATAGGAACTCGAGGGTTACAAAAATGACAGGGAAGTTTCTGGAGAAAGGGGCAGGTATGAGGAGGGACTGACATTGCTTCTCCTAGGAGAAGGAACAGGGAACATTGAGGAACAAAGGGGCAGGTCTTTGGGAAGATGGAAAACCAGGACAAAACCAACAAGAGAGGTGCAAAGGAACAATCCATTAAGGATAAAATATGCTATAACAATACAAGAGATGGGGTGGGGGGTGGATTATAGAACTGACCATTGAAACTGACTTGCAATTGAAAACACAATAGAGTCACACCGCAACACTCCAGTGTGGTAGTCTGTTATTTTACATTTTGTTCTTCTGTAGTAAGTTTTAAATATTCCTTGTTATACATTTGTAATGTTTCATTCCACGTATCCTACTTGGTTTCTGTGGTGGTTCAGTCCAGAGTTTTTTATTCACCAAGTATATGTCAATGCCCCTGTCCATCAAAGACAGCACAGCCTTTTGTTCTGGCGTGTACCCTGTCATTCATCCCTTCCTCGAAGCAAGATTGGATTTCAAGGTTTGCTCCTTCCCCTTGTTGGTTTCTATTGGATAGCCCTTGCACTGCACTCCTTCCCCAATGCCTTCCCCTTGGTAAAAAGTTGTGTCCTCCCCTTCTTCCCTCCCTTCCTTAAAAATCAGTGTTTTGCCCTCAGTTATTTTCAGTTGTCCCTGACTCCTCTGGGGACATAAACCTTCCTTAGAACTCAAACAAATGATCTCTCTCTTTTCCTTCGCCTCAGTCCCTCGTACTGGGTTGCTGCTGTGTCACCCGTGCCACAGGTGTCGGCTGCAGGGAGCTGCGAGCCCCTGTACGCACCTCCAGCCGGGAAGGTCCCTGTAGGGATCCAGGGGCAGCCTCTCTTGTGACTGTCCGTGGGACTCAGGGAGTGAGCTGGCCAGAGAACATATTGCCTGTGACCCATCCGCGAAGTTACACCCCAGTGCACAAGGGAAGAGCTAGAGATGCCACCACTCTGGACTTCTGCCATGCCCTGGACATATCAGCCCTGCCCAGCATCCTTGTCCCTCCTTTGGTGAGCTATGGATCTGATGGAGGCACAGTTTGGAGAATGAGCAATTGCCTGGCTGGTCACATCCAGGGGGTTGTGGTCAATGGCTCAGAGGCCCGATGGACGTCAGTGACCAGTGGTGTCCCTCAGGGTGACAGCAGAAGCTCCCTGGACACTGGGGACTCAGTGTCCTGGTGGTGCTGCTGGACAAGAGAGCTGGAGGGGCCTCCAAAGCAGAACTGTTGTGGTTGCCCAAGTCTTTCAGACTTGCTCAGGGAATGAGGAGCTCACTGAAGTGAAAAGATACTGAGAAACCACACAATCCCTTCCCTGGGAAGAAACATCTCCCCATCCAAACCTCCCCTCCCTGTCTTTATCCAGCTCCGAGAGGAACAGACATGTATATACACCTGTCTGTCTGTCTATCTATCTATCTATCTATCTATCTATCTATCTATCTATCTATCTATCTATGTCTATCTTAGTTATCTAGTTATCTAGCTAGCTAAGTATCTACCTATCTTCCTATATATCTACCCATCTATCTATCTGTCTGACAAAATAATTTCAGCTTTAAATTAAATCTCTTTATTTATCCTTATCCTATGAAGTAAAATTTAGAAAGAAGTTTTATTTTGTACAATTACATTTATTAAAGACATTAAATAACAGATGGTTTTAAGTTGCCAAATATGGAAACTGCCGCAAATTCCTCCCTGACTGACATTCATGAGTGACTGCTCTTAGGGAGGGATCAGAAGGTCCTGTCCAGAGGGTGGGAGCAGATGTATGCCCTCCATTCCAGGATCTGCATTGCAGCTTTTTTAATGGAATCCTCCCGATTTTCAACTGCATCAATGGAGAACCAGAGAAAAGTCAACTAAGGGACCATAAAGAGCCATTGTAAATTTCTTTCAAGAAGTGTTTTTGAGTACAAATGCAAGAGGGAGTGCCAGGAAGAAACGGAACATTCTCTTCTGAAAAAGATTCATTATTACAGACTTAGCTTTGGCAAGCCAATGCACCGCTGGTCAGTACATCCCAAAGAGTCCAAATCCCTCATTTCTATCAGTCACTTGACAGGAGTATATACATAAAATATAGATTTTATATTGTTCGATAAAGAACCCTGGCAGTTTGCTTTAGCTATGAAGAGACTCTTCTCAGCAGGTTCCAGCTGTGCCGCTTGTTTGAATTAAAAGCAGAGAAAAACTTTTCTGTTGGTTACATCACTGTTGCCTTCTGATAGAAGGCTGGCGACCTGGTTTCAGGAAACAGCACGGCGGCCCATTTCCCCAGGGCCGCTCGGGCCTAAGAAACACGCTAACACAAATATGGTGGACGGTCAAAGGCCTTTTTTCTCTCTTCTCGTGGGGTTTTATAGTCTAAGGGGCTTCTACGTCAGGTGAGGGTCTGTCTTTACCATCTATGGTTAGCAGGGATGGAAAGTTACTGGGCAAATGGAAAGTTACTGGCATCTGGTTCAGGGGGCTGCATTCCTATGTTAATTTTCTTATCTAAGGGGACAGGGGCCCTGTCTTCCCGTAACATCACGAGATCTTCCGAACGCCTGGCCCTACCTGCTACATCTCCCCCCCCTTTTTCACAAATGAATGAGGTAGTCATATACTGAAATGAGGTATAAGGTTGTAGTTCGATAAGGAAAAGGGGGTTTGGTATATCTGAGTAAGTTTTTGCCAGTCAAGTTTAGGACTTGTGGCTGGCAGTGTTCCCTGGTTGGATTCGCCGGCCGATGAACAGGATGTTGGCCCGTTCCAGGTGGGCCTGAACGAATGAGACCAGCTTGTTCAGCACGCAAGGTCTGAAGGTAACCGCTAGAAGTAGCAATGACAATGGACCTATTAGGGTAGAAATCAGAGTGGTTAGCCATGGTGATTGATTGAACCAGGACTCGAACCAGCCCTGTTGGGCTTCCCTGTCCTTCTGCCTCTGAGCCAGTCTGTTTCAGAGTTCTGCCATGGAGTCTCTTACGACTCCTGTGTGGTCTGCATAGAAGCAGCACTCCTCTCTCAAGGCGGCACACAGGCCTCCTTGCTGCATGAACAGGAGGTCCAGACCTCGCCTGTTCTGCAAGACCACTTCCGAGAGAGAGGAGACTGACTTCTCCAGGAAGGAGATGGATTTCTCGATCCTTTGCAGGTCGTCATCGATGGTCATTTGCAGCTGGGACAGTCCTTGGTGCTGTGTCACTACGGCTGAGACACCCGTTGCCGTTCCTGCTGCTCCTAAACTGAGGAACATCGCGATAGTTACACCTGTTATTATTTCTCTCTTGTGGAGCCGGCTGGGTTCCTCAAAAAGGTGGTACACTTCTTCATCTGAGTGGTACAGGACCCTAGGAACAATCAGAACTTTTCAGGACACAAAAGTCGTTAGAGTCATCAAATTTGGCAAGGAACACACAGGGACTCACTCCAGATCTCTGGCAAACCCACATCCCAGGTGCAGATGGGACTAACCACTTATTGTTTTTCCTGTTAGGCTTGACAACTTTGGTGCAGACGTTGCCTTTCTGCCTAGCTAGGGTTGCATTGCCAAAGCATCTGCCCTGGCCTGTGACTTGACTCAGGGTGATTCCTTTGCGAGGGGTTTCCCATCTGCACTGGTGAGGGGCATCGGCTGTGGAGTAACTGAAGGGAGTGTTTAAAGCGATTCCTTCATAAAAGGGAGGTTTGACATCGTAGCAAAGCCAGCAGGATTCGGTTAGGTTAGGGTTGGATTCATTTAGGGATATAAAGGTAGCTTCTAACATACGAAGGATTGGGTCTGAGTCCGAGCTGGCTGCGCGGTCTGTCTGAAAGACTTCCGCATGGCCGGTTGGGACTTTGCTAACTCTAGTGGGTAGGGTTTTAGGGTAGGTTGCGTTTTTTCCTTTCGGCACGCTTTTAATCACTTTGTTTGGTCCGACCGCTCGGGGCGCCGACGGTTGGAGCCTGATAATTCGCACATTTACTCTCTCTTTTGACCCTTGAAGGACTACTGTCCACGTTCGGCCTATGGCCCAACTGGGGTGATGTGGCTGCAAGACTGTTAAAAGCTTCCCTGGAGGAAGACTGGTGTTTTGCAGCCACTGGGTGCCCAGGTGAACTGTAAGAATTTGTCGGGCTCTTGTGGATCCCACCCAGGCCCTGACGGTCTGGCATCTGTAACAATGGTTTCGCAGCCCCAGTGCCCACAATATCCCTACCCTGGGTGATTGCAGTAGCTTTTTCCTGGGTTTGAAGCTGGGCACCAGTAGGATAGGTACATGTGTGTGGCGTGTGGGGAATTGGGGTCTACCTTTGGTTGTCCTGGGAACAGGTCGGTAACGCGGAGCACGAAGGATGGGGCGTTTGGTGTGGTGGTTTCCCTGAGCACCTTGTCACTACTAAGGTGACGTATGACCCACCTGAATGGCTGATAGGGGTAGTGGTCTGGGCTGGCTTGTCCTCTGGCAACAAGCCCCAACAGCAAAATCACACAGAGACACCGTTGATGCTTGTGTCTCACCCATGCGGGTCTCTCGGGCGCTGTCTGGCAGCTTGGTGGTCTGTCACTTTCCTCTGGGATGGGCATGTACGCATCACGAGGACGTCCTATGAGCATGTCCTGTAAACAGAAACTCACAATTCTCGTCAGTCTCATCCTGCTTATTATGAAGGTCGGGCTTAATTGACTTAAGTGGACACCACCTGACTTTGCCGTCCTTTTTGACAGCTGCATACCCTCTCCCCGTGAGCATCAGCCTCCATCCCCGTTCCCATTCGCCCAGCTCGTTTCTAATTACCACCTGCGGGCCCTCCTCTAGCGCTCGGGTGGCCCAGTGCTTTTGAACAGGACTGTTTGTTTCATCTCCCCTAGGGAACTGGTTCAGTGCTAGCAAAGCAGTTGCCAGCATGCGCGCTTGATCTCCCGGGGGAATGGCATTGGCAAAGCTCTCTGCTTTTGCCAATATTTCTAGTTTGGTTTTCAGAGTCTGGTTCGCTCTCTCCACTATGGCCTGCCCGGTACTGTTATATGGGATACCTTGCACTAATGTGATGTCCTATTTTGAGGCGAATTCCTGTACTGGTTTGGAGGTGAAATTGGACCTGTAGTCCATTTTGATCTGCTTGGGGATACCAAGCCAAGCCATGGCTGTCAGCCAGTGCTGAATTGTGGCCTTGGAGTTTGTTTTGGGGTGCTGTGTGGCTATGATCGTTCCGCTGTAAGTGTCCACTGTCACTGCAAGACATGCTCGGGGCTTCAGTAGTTCACACCAGGTGAAGTCCGATTGCCAGATCTCTGAAGGCTTGAGACCTCTCGGGTTGACCCCACTGGTCCATAGAGGTGACTTCTGGCAATGAGGACAGGTGGCTACCACGTGTTTTGCGTCTGCGGTCAGGATCCCACATCTCTTTGCCAGTGCTTTGGCTCCGATGTGGAGCGACTCATGCAGCTGACGAGCTTCCTGCAACGTCCATACGCCTTTTGCTGCGGCGTCCGCTTTGTCGTTGCCGATCTGCAAGTAACCTTTGACTGGGTCGTGGCTGTTGATGTGAATGACTGACACGGTGCCCTGTCGCTAGGAGAGTGCTTCTTCCAGCGTTAGGGCTGCTGCTGATGTAGATACTCCTGGTCCTGCCATGGCTAGGCAAAGCCTTGCCACGAATATAGAGTCTGTTACTATGTTAAGGTGTTCCTCTTGAAAGAGTCCGCACGCCGACTGCTGTTGCCTCCAGCTGTTGCACTGACAGTGTGGGGTCACACGCTTTGACGCAATGCCATTGCTCTCCTGCCTGCCACACTGCTGCTGCGGTTGAAGTCGTGGAGGAAGCGTCTGTGAAGACCGTTGGTCCTGGCTGCGGTCGGTCTATGACCTTTGGCGGTATGTCCATGTCGACAATGGTCAGCAGCTTAGTCCAGGGTGGTTTGGAGGAGTAGGAGATTTCTCCTCCGAAGCCGGTGAGAGCAAGGGCTAGGTACTCCGATATTGTGGCTGACTCCGTAGTCGGTTGCTTGCGAAACGGAAGGTGGATGCTTGTCGGCTCAGTCCCTAGGTGTTTCAAAGCGAGTTTCCTGCCTTTCATGAGGAGGTTAGCGATGCATTCGATTCCTGGGGAGAAAGCATGAGCAGGTCTTCTGAGAACCACCCATTGAATCGGTCGGGCCTTTTCAGAAGGTCCTTGAGCCAGTGCTCCCACTCCCCTCCTCGGTGTAAAGTGAACATATAAGTCCAGTGGCATGGCTGGGTTCCACCTGGCAAGTGTGCCCGTGGACATCTGGCTTTCGATGAAGTCGAGGGAGCTCGTTGCTTGCGGCGTCAGTTCCTTGGGTTCCCAGGGGTGCTTTCCTTTCAGGAGGTCATATAAGGGGTCCATGACCTCAGGAGGGATCAGAACGATGTTGCGAAGCCACTGCAGTGATCCCACCAGGCGTTGCACATCGTGTAGTGTTTTGACGTCTCGACTGACTTTCGCCTCGGGGGGTGTCACGTAGGAGCTTGTGATCCCCACTCCCAGGAAGGTCACGCAGGGTCCTCTCTTGATCTTTGCGCTTGCGATCTCGAAGCCGTTGGCCTGAAGGGTTTCTGTGATTGTGGATACCAAGTGATGTACTTGGCTTGCCGATGGTGCTGCGACCAGGGTGCGGGGAAAAGTCCTGCAGTCTGGTCCCGTGTCTGCCCAGAACTGAAATCCTGTGGTGTGTGGATCCTGACTGCCGTAAAGGCGGCGTGTCCCCCACACCTTTAGGGGTTCCTTCCCTATTCTCATGGCCAAGGCTACCCAGCGGTCCCGCTCTGGGGCGTCTCCCGCTGGTCCTGTGGCAACAGCGCGGCCTGTGGCGGTGGGGGGTGCGAGGGTGTTACTGGCGGTGCTGCCCCGCTCTGCCATTGCACCGTAGGCAGGGATGCAAAATTGACCACTCCCTCTGAGGGCACAGGGCACGAGGGTCTCTTGGCCCCCTGGGGGTCGCCGTGGCTGGGCCACTGCATTGGGGTGTCTTCCCGCAGCTCCTACAGATTCCTCTCGGGCGTGCTCGGAGCGAGGATGCCGCCAGGGAAAGCTGTGCCGGCTGGGGACAGCTCGCTGAGTTGCTGCCTTTCCCCAGAAGCCCAGGCTAACGCAGTCGTCCCGCCACCCCTGTTTAAATAGAATCCGCCCTGCCCCATCAAAAAGCATGTGGCTTATTTGCGTAATATCAAAGGTGAGCAGATCATTATTATTAGAAAGGTCGTCTACGAGAGTGGGTACTAAGGCTGAATTGACCCCTCTTTCTGAAATCGCTTTGACTTCCCCTGGGTTAACTGGGGTATATGCCCCCCGTTGGTCTCCCTGCACTCCGGTGACCCTCACCGGAAAAGCGTTCATGGGGGCTGCCAGTGTTCGGTCCCTACACGTTGCCCCTACTTTTCCGCAATCGGTGAGCCCGTGTGGCGACTGTTTCCCGATATTGTTTAAAGCCTTATTCGGTTTCGCTCGAAACCGTGTTAATTCTGCTCTCTCGGTTTCCGAGTCCGAGCCGGGCTCGGTCAGCTCTCCCTAGCTGTCTGAGCAGCTGTTACTTGACTCTGAAGCGGAAGCTGAATGCCAGCGCATTTCCGGCACTCCGTGCCGTTTTATGCGGCTCCGACCCCGCTCCTCCCTTCGGGGGTGGTGCCGTTCCCTCCCCCTGGGCTCCCCCGCCTCCTGCTGGGGGAGGTCCTTGCCCTATAACGACTTAATTTGAATAGAGCGCTCTGATTGGTCTCACGCTCCACTGCGGGGGCCGCCCCTTCTCCCCCCTCGCCCGCGCATGCGTTGTCAAGCAGACTGACTGCATCTCCGCCCCCTGCCTCTTCCCTTCTGCCCTTGCCATGTAGTTGGGCGCCATTTTCAAATGCAAACGGCGGCAATGAGTCCCCGCCGGTCCCGGTGGGGTCCTACAGTCTGGCCGCGCTCTGCGCCCCCTCTGCCTGACCCCGGCAGAAGAACTGCACGTGCCGCTCTGCCTCCCGCTCTGGGCTGGCGACCGGCGGGGAAGGGATGCATAGAGAAACCGCGGATTTTTCGGAAGGTTCCGCGGGGGGGCTGGGACCCGGCGGGCTCTGCGAGAGGGTCGGGGGGTCCCATGGAGGCTCCGGGGAGTCCCCTGGGGGCTCCGGGGGGCCTCCTGGGGGCTCCGGGGGGTCAAGTCTTGGGCTCGAGAAGGGGCGGAACGCGCCCGGCCCTGGCATATTCCCGCATTCAATCCGATCGCTCTCAGACACTGTGTGCGTCGTGGCTCCCGCCCCCCGCTTTACTGCAACAAATAAACGTATATGCGCGAATTTCCACGTCTCCTGCTCTTCTAATGCCTTGCGTAGATTCTCTTCTACTTTCCCCCACGCATTGAGGCTTTTACCACTGCCTGAGGACTTAGTATCCTCTGCTAAGGCGGCAGTGCGCTTCTCCCACACTTCCGAATATAATATATTTACTGGACGTTCGATCGTCCCCAGCTCTAGGAGCCTAGCAATAGCAAGATTAGAATTCCTGAGCTCACACTTAATTCCCCATTGCTCATGAGCCTGACTTACGACCTTCACTGCGGATCCCATGGTCCGTGCTGGTCCGGGGGCGTCCCCCCCGCTGTAGCCGGGCCGGCCGCTACAGCCGCTGCTTCCCGTCCAGGCGAATCCCCGTTGCCGGGAGCTGATCGGCTTCCCCGGTTTTCTGCACCAGATGTTACCTTCTGATAGAAAACTGGCGACCTGGTTTCAGCAAACAGCATGGCGGCCCATTTCCCAAGGGCCGCTCGGGCCTAAGAAACACGCTAACACAAATATGGTGGATGGTCAAAGGCCTTTATTCTCTCTTCTCATGGGGTTTTATACTCTAAGGGGCTTCTACGTCAAGTGAGGGTCAAGGTGGCACCAGTGCCCAGTTGGGCTGGTTTGATAGAGCCAAGTGGCTCCTACAATCTGCCAGCCACAAGCGGGGCAGGCAAGTTTAGTTTGCCAGGGAAAAAGGGCCGTGGTTTGTGTTCGGGGGCCTGTGGCTGGGAGTGGCCGGCTGGCTCCTGAAAATCCACGCCGCGCAGGATGGTTCCCAGATGAATGGTGGTACCAGTGCCGAGTCGGGCTGGTTTGATAGAGGCAAGTGGTTCCTGCAATCTGCCAGCCAGAAGTGGGCAGATGAGTTTTGTTTGCCAGGGAAAAGGGCCGTGGTTTGTGTTCGGGGGCCTGTGGCTGGGAGTGGCTGGCTGGCTCCTGAAAATCCACGCCGCGCAGGATGGTTGCCAGACCCAAGGGGGCACTAGTGCCGAGTCGGGCTGGTTTGATAGAGCCAAGTGGCTCCTACAATCTGCCAGCCAGAAGCGGGGCAGGTGAGTTTTGTTTGCCAGGGAAAAGGGCCATGGTTTGTGTTCGGGGGCCTGTGGCTGGGAGTGGCCGGCTGGCTCCTGAAAATCCACGCCGCGCAGGATGGTTCCCAGACCCAAGGTGGTACCAGTGCACAGTTGGGCTGGTTTGATAGAGCCAAGTGGCTCCTGCAATCTGCCAGCCAGAGGCGGGGCAGGTGAATTTTCTTTGCCAGGGACAAGGGCCGTGGTTTGTGTTCGGGGGCCTGTAGCTGGCCTGTAGCTGCTAGTGGCCGGCTGGCTCCTGAAAATCCATGCCGCGCAGGATGGTTCCCAGATGAATGGTGGCAGCAGTGGCGAGTCGGGCTGGTTTGATAGAGCCAAGTGGCTCCTGCCATCAGCCAGCCAGAAGTGGGCAGGTGAGTTTTGTTTGCCAGGGAAAAGGGCCGTGGTTTGTGTTCGGGGGCCAGTGGCTAGGAGTGGCCGGCTGGCTCCTGAAAATCCATGCCGCGCAGGATAGTTCCCAGATGAAAGGTGGCACCAGTGCCAAGTCGGGCTGGTTTGATAGAGCCAAGTGGCTCCTGCCATCTGCCAGCCAGAAGCGGGCAGGTGAGTTTTGTTTGCCAGGGAAAAGGGCCGTGGTTTGTGTTCGGGGGCCTGTGGCTGGGAGTGGCTGGCTGGCTCCTGAAAATCCACGCCGCGCAGGATGGTTCCCAGACCCAAGGGGGCACTAGTGCCGAGTCGGGCTGGTTTGATAGAGCCAAGTGGCTCCTGCAATCTGCCAGCCAGAAGCGGGGCAGGTGAGTTTTGTTTGCCAGGGAAAAGGGCCATGGTTTGTGTTCGGGGGCCTGTGGCTGGGAGTGGCCGGCTGGCTCCTGAAAATCCACGCCGCGCAGGATGGTTCCCAGACCCAAGGTGGTACCAGTGCACAGTTGGGCTGGTTTGATAGAGCCAAGTGGCTCCTGCAATCTGCCAGCCAGAGGCGGGGCAGGTGAATTTTGTTTGCCAGGGACAAGGGCCGTGGTTTGTGTTCGGGGGCCTGTGGCTTGGAGTGGCCGGCTGGCTCCTGAAAATCCTTGCTGCACAGGATGGTTCCCAGATGAATGGTGGCAGCAGTGGCGAGTCGGGATGGTTTGATAGAGGCAAGTGGCTCCTGCAATCTGCCAGCCAGAAGTGGGCAGGTGAGTGTGGTGGTTTGACCAGGAAGGAGTGGGAATTCTGGGAAGCTGTGGTCAAACCAATGAAGGTTTTGGGTTTGAGTCTGGCACCCGGTGTAGCCAGTGGGGTTTGGACACACCTCCGAGAATACACAGGGGTTAAAAGCAGGGCACTGCCCTTGGCACGCTCTCTTGGGACGTCGCTGTGAAGAGGTCAGATCTCTCCCCCGTCCAGCCTTGCTGCTGGGCGGGGGAGGGCCAGCCATGCGGTAGGCCCGGGGCCTGGACAGAGATGGGAGGTGAGGGGCCTTCAAGGATGGAAGGGTGGAGGAGCCCCAAGAGACATCGAGACATCGGGCAGCCAGCCCCCCCCCCCCCCCCCCCCCAGGAAGGAGAGAGAGGGAGAGTCGGCGGTGATAGCAGCCGGCCCAGGAAGAGAAAGGGGGGGGGAAAAGGGTGCAGCCCGGCCGGCCGCAGCAGCAGCACGTGTGGGAGTATCATCTCGTCCCAGGACAGACAAAGACTGAAAACTTTTAACCCTTTCTTTCATGATTGGGGCCTTGCAAAAATGCTAATCCTCCTCGAAGCTGAATAAGAAGGGAGATAAGAGATGAGATGAGACAAGGACCTGGCCCGAAGAACGTGGAGATGATTTGGATGGGGAGAGATGATTTGGAGTGGCTTTTTGGCTGGACTTTTCTTGTGGCCATGGACTCAGTTGTTCCTGTGACACAGACTGCATTTAGGGGGAGGCAGTGGCTCAAAACCAGGAGGGTTCATTCGTGAGGACCCCCCGGCCCCAGGGGGTTGGAAAAATATGGGGGGGGACAGATGTCCCAAAGCAGAGACTGTGCCTTTTGGAGTGAGACAAGGCATCCTTGAAAGACAACCCTAAAAGCAGCTCTGGCCATGTCTCAGTGGTGAGAGCACTGGGCATGGAAGGAAGATGTCACAAGCGGCAAAAGGACTTCTTTTTCCGGGCGGTGCCGAAGTGACAAGGAAGCACACGCGGTTTCAGTGTGTTTCCAGGAGAAGCCTATGGAACAAGAAGGACTCCTTTCCTCTTCATGAACTGCAGTTTGAGTATACTAAAGTGTCGTGCAGGGCTGGGCAGTTGGTGTTTTGGGAGAATGTATCGGATTGGGAAAGTCAGGGAGTGGGGAGGAGGAAAGTTTTTTGTAAGGTTTTCAATTTCTTTTTTTCTTTTCCTGTAGTTTAAGTAATAAAGTGTTCTTATGTTTAAGTTAGAGCCTGTTTTGCTTATTCCTGGTCACATCTCACAGCAGACACCAGGGTGAAGAATTTTCATGGGGGGCAGTGGCTCTGTGCCAGGCTCAAACCATGACAGTGAGTTTTGTTTGCCAGGGAAAAGTGCCGTGGTTTGTGTTCGGGGGCCTGTGGCTGGGAGTGGCTGGCTGGCTCCTGAAAATCCACGCCGCGCAGGATGGTGGCCAGACCCAAGGGGGCACTAGTGCCGAGTCGGGCTGGTTTGATAGAGCCAAGCGCCTCCTGCAATCTGCCAGACAGAAGTGGGCAGGTGAGTTTTGTTTTCCAGGGAAAAAGGCCGTGGTTTGTGTTCGGGGGCCTGTGGCTGGGAGTGGCCGACTGGCTCCTGAAAATCCACGGTACGCAGGATGGTTCCCAGACCCAAGGTGGGGCACTAGTGCCGAGTCAGGATGGTTTGATAGAGCCAAGTGGCTCCTGCAATCTGCCAGCCAGAAGCGGGGCGGGTGAGTTTTGTTTGCCCGGGAAAAGGATCATGGTTTGTGTTCGGGAGCCTGTGGCTGGGAGTGGCCGGCTGGCTCATGAAAATCCACGCCGCGCAGGATGTTTCCCAGACCCAAGGTAGCACCAGTGCCCAGTTAGTCTGGTTTTATAGAGCCAAGTGGCTCCTGCCATCTGTCAGCCAGAAGCGGGGCAGGTGAGTTTTGTTTGCCAGGGAAAGGGGCCGTGGTTTGTGTTCGGGGGCCAGTGGCTAGGAGTGGCCGGCTGGCTCCTGAAAATCCATGCCGCACAGGATGGTTCCCAGATGAATGGTGGCAGCAGTGGCGAGTCGGGATGGTTTGATAGAGGCAAGTGGCTCCTGCAATATGCCAGCCAGAAGTGGGCAGGTGAGTTTTGTTTGCCAGGGAAAAGTGCCGTGGTTTGTGTTCGGGGGCCTGTGGCTGGGAGTGGCTGGCTGGCTCCTGAAAATCCACGCCGCGCAGGATGGTTGCCAGACCCAAGGGGGCACTAGTGCCGAGTCGGGCTGGTTTGATAGAGCCAAGCGCCTCCTGCAATCTGCCAGACAGAAGTGGGCAGGTGAATTTTGTTTTCCAGGGAAAAAGGCCGTGGTTTGTGTTCGGGGGCCTGTGGCAGGGAGTGGCCGACTGGCTCCTGAAAATCCACGGTACACAGGATGGTTCCCAGACCCAAGGTGGGGCACTAGTGCCGAGTCAGGATGGTTTGGTAGAGCCAAGTGGCTCCTGCCATCTGCCAGCCAGAAGCGGGGCAGGTTAGTTTTGTTTGCCAGGGAAAAGGGCCATGGTTGGTGTTCGCGGGCCTGTGGCTGGGAGTGGCTGCCTGGCTCCTGAAAATCCACGCCGCTGAGGATGGTTCCCAGACCCAAGGTGGGACCAATACCAACACAGGCTGGTTTAATAGAGACAAGTGGCTCCTGCAATCTGCCAGCCAGAAGCGGGGTGGGTGAGTTTTGTTTGCCAGGGAAAAGGGCCATGGTTGGTGTTCGCGGGCCTGTGGCTAGGAGTGGCCGGCTGGCTCTTGAAAATCCACGCCGCGCAGCATGGTTCCCAGATGAATGGTGGCAGCAGTGGCGAGTCGGGCTGGTTTGATAGAGGCAAGTGGCTCCTGCAATCTGCCAGCCAGAAGTGGGCAGGTGAGTTTTGTTTGCCAGGGAAACGTGCCGTGGTTTGTGTTCGGGGGCCTGTGGCTGGGAGTGGCTGGCTGGCTCCTGAAAATCCACGCCACGCAGGATGGTTGCCAGACCCAAAGGGACACTAGTGCCGAGTCAGGCTGGTTTGATAGAGCCAACTGGCTCCTGCCATCTACCAGAGAGAAGTGGGCAGGTGAGTTTTGTTTGCCAGGGAAAAGGGCCATGGTTTGTGTTCGAGGGCCTGTGGCTAGGAGTGGCCGGCTGGCTCCTGAAAATCCACGCCACGCAGGATGGTTCCCAGGCCCAAGGTAGCACCAGTGCCCAATTAGTCTGGTTTGATAGAGCCATGTGGCTCCTGCAATCTGCCAGCCAGAAGCGGGCAGGTGAGTTTTGTTTGCCAGGGAAAAGGGCCATGGATTGTGTTCGGGGGCCTGTGTCTGGGAGTGGCCGGCTGGCTCCTAAAAATCCACGCCACGCAGGATGGTTCCCAGACCCAAGGTGGTACCAGTGCACAGTTGGGCTGGTTTGATAGAGCCAAGTGGCTCCTGCAATCTGCCAGCCAGAGGCGGGGCAGGTGAGTTTTGTTTGCCAGGGAAAAGGGCCGTGGTTTGTGTTCGGGGGCCTGTAGCTGGCCTGTAGCTGCTAGTGGCCGGCTGGCTCCTGAAAATCCATGCCGCGCAGGATGGTTCCCAGACCCAAGGTGGCACCAGTGCCGAGCCGGGCTGGTTTGATAGAGCCAAGTGGCTCCTGCCATCTGCCAGCCAGAAGCGGGCAGGTGAGTTTTGTTTGCCAGGGAAAAGTGCCGTGGTTTGTGTTCGGGGGCCAGTGGCTAGGAGTGGCCGGCTGGCTCCTGAAAATCCATGCCGCGCAGGATAGTTCCCAGATGAAAGGTGGCACCAGTGCCAAGTCGGACTGGTTTGATAGAGCCAAGTGGCTCCTGCCATCTGCCTGCCAGAAGCAGGCAGGTGAGTTTTGTTTGCCAGGGAAAAGGGCCATCGTTTGTTTTCGGGGGCCTGTGGCTGGGAGTGGCCGGCTGGCTCTTGAAAATCCACGCCGCGCAGCATGGTTCCCAGATGAATGGTGGCAGCAGTGGCGAGTCGGGCTGGTTTGATAGAGGCAAGTGGCTCCTGCAATCTGCCAGCCAGAAGTGGGCAGGTGAGTTTTGTTTGCCAGGGAAACGTGCCGTGGTTTGTGTTCGGGGGCCTGTGGCTGGGAGTGGCTGGCTGGCTCCTGAAAATCCACGCTGCGCAGGATGGTTGCCAGACCCAAGGGGACACTAGTGCCGAGTCAGGCTGGTTTGATAGAGCCAACTGGCTCCTGCCATCAACCAGAGAGAAGTGGGCAGGTGAGTTTTGTTTGCCAGGGAAAAGGGCCATGGTTTGTGTTCGAGGGCCTGTGGCTAGGAGTGGCCGGCTGGCTCCTGAAAATCCACGCCACGCAGGATGGTTCCCAGGCCCAAGGTAGCACCAGTGCCCAATTAGTCTGGTTTGATAGAGCCATGTGGCTCCTGCCATCTGCCAGCCAGAAGCGGGCAGGTGAGTTTTGTTTGCCAGGGAAAAGGGCCATGGATTGTGTTCGGGGGCCTGTGTCTGGGAGTGGCCGGCTGGCTCCTAAAAATCCACGCTACGCAGGATGGTTTCCAGATCCTAGGTAGCACCCGTGCCCAGTTCGTCTGGTTGGATAGAGCCAAGTGGCTCCTGCCATCTGCTAGCCAGATGCGGGAAGGTGAATTCTGTTTGCCAGGGAAAAGGGCCGTGGTTTGTGTTCGGGGGCCTGTGGCTGGGAGTGGCTGGCTGGCTCCTGAAAATCCACGCCGCGCAGGATGGTGGCCAGACCCAAGGGGGCACTAGTGCCGAGTCGGGCTGGTTTGATAGAGCGACGTGGCTCCTGCAATCTGCCAGCCAGAAGCGGGGCAGGTGAGTTTTGTTTGCAGGGAAAAGGGCCGTGGTTTGTGTTCGGGGGCATGTGGCTGGGAGTGGCCGGCTGCCTCCTGAAAATCCACACCGCGCAGGATGGTTCCCAGACCCAAGGTGGTACCAGCGCACAGTTGGGCTGGTTTGATAGAGCCATCTGGCTCCTGCCATATACCAGACAGAAGTGGGCAGGTGAGTTTTGTTTGCCAGGGAAAAGGGCCATGGTTTTTGTTCGGGGGCCTGTGGCTAGGAGTGGCCGGCTGGCTCCTGAAAATCCACGCCACGCAGGATGGTTCCCAGACCCAAGGTAGCACCAGTGCCCAATTAGTCTGGTTTGATAGAGCCATGTGTCTCCTGCCATCTGCCAGCCAGAGGCGGGCAGGTGAGTTTTGTTTGCCAGGGAAAAGGGCCATCGTTTGTTTTCGGGGGCCTGTGGCTGGGAGTGGCCGGCTGGCTCCTGAAAATCCACGCCGCGCAGGATGGTTCCCAGATGAATGGTGGCAGCAGTGGCGAGTCGGGCTGGTTTGATAGAGGCAAGTGGCTCCTGCAATCTGCCAGCCAGAAGTGGGCAGGTGAGTTTTGTTTGCCTGGGAAATGTGCCGTGGTTTGTGTTCGGGGGCCTGTGGCTGGGAGTGGCTGGCTGGCTCCTGAAAATCCACGCCGCGCAGGATGGTTGCCAGACCCAAGGGGGCACTAGTGCCGAGTCGGGCTGGTTTGATAGAGCCAACTGGCTCCGGCAATCTGCCAGACAGAAGTGGGCAGGTGAGTTTTGTTTTCCAGGGAAAAAGGCCGTGGTTTTTGTTCGGAGGCCTGTGGCTGGGTGTGGCCGGCTGGCTCCTGAAAATCCACGATACGCAGGATGGTTCCCAGGCCCAAGGTAGCACCAGTGCCCAATTAGTCTGGTTTGATAGAGCCATGTGGCTCCTGCCATCTGCCAGCCAGAAGCGGGCAGGTGAGTTTTGTTTGCCAGGGAAAAGGGCCATGGTTTGTGTTCGAGGGCCTGTGGCTAGGAGTGGCTGGCTGGCTCCTGAAAATCCACGATACGCAGGATGGTTCCCAGGCCCAAGGTAGCACCAGTGCCCAATTAGTCTGGTTTGATAGAGCCATGTGGCTCCTGCCATCTGCCAGCCAGAAGCGGGCAGGTGAGTTTTGTTTGCCAGGGAAAAGGGCCATGGATTGTGTTCGGGGGCCTGTGTCTGGGAGTGGCCGGCTGGCTCCTAAAAATCCACGCCACGCAGGATGGTTCCCAGACCCAAGGTGGTACCAGTGCACAGTTGGGCTGGTTTGATAGAGCCAAGTGGCTCCTGCAATCTGCCAGCCAGAGGCGGGGCAGGTGAATTTTGTTTGCCAGGGAAAAGGGCCGTGGTTTGTGTTCGGGGGCCTGTAGCTGGCCTGTAGCTGCTAGTGGCCGGCTGGCTCCTGAAAATCCATGCCGCGCAGGATGGTTCCCAGACCCAAGGTGGCACCAGTGCCGAGTCGGGCTGGTTTGATAGAGCCAAGTGGCTCCTGCCATATGCCAGCCAGAAGCGGGCAGGTGAGTTTTGTTTGCCAGGGAAAAGTGCCGTGGTTTGTGTTCGGGGGCCAGTGGCTAGGAGTGGCCGGCTGGCTCCTGAAAATCCATGCCGCGCAGGATAGTTCCCAGATGAAAGGTGGCACCAGTGCCAAGTCGGACTGGTTTGATAGAGCCAAGTGGCTCCTGCCATCTGCCTGCCAGAAGCAGGCAGGTGAGTTTTGTTTGCCAGGGAAAAGGGCCATCGTTTGTTTTCGGGGGCCTGTGGCTGGGAGTGGCCGGCTGGCTCTTGAAAATCCACGCCGCGCAGCATGGTTCCCAGATGAATGGTGGCAGCAGTGGCGAGTCGGGCTGGTTTGATAGAGGCAAGTGGCTCCTGCAATCTGCCAGCCAGAAGTGGGCAGGTGAGTTTTGTTTGCCAGGGAAACGTGCCGTGGTTTGTGTTCGGGGGCCTGTGGCTGGGAGTGGCTGGCTGGCTCCTGAAAATCCACGCTGCGCAGGATGGTTGCCAGACCCAAGGGGGCACTAGTGCCGAGTCGGGCTGGTTTGATAGAGCCAACTGGCTCCGGCAATCTGCCAGACAGAAGTGGGCAGGTGAGTTTTGTTTTCCAGGGAAAAAGGCCGTGGTTTGTGTTCGGGGGCCTGTGGCTGGGAGTGGCCGGCTGCCTCCCGAAAATCCACGCCACGCAGGATGGTTGCCAGACCCAAAGGGACACTAGTGCCGAGTCAGGCTGGTTTGATAGAGCCAACTGGCTCCTGCCATCTACCAGAGAGAAGTGGGCAGGTGAGTTTTGTTTGCCAGGGAAAAGGGCCATGGTTTGTGTTCGAGGGCCTGTGGCTAGGAGTGGCCGGCTGGCTCCTGAAAATCCACGCCACGCAGGATGGTTCCCAGGCCCAAGGTAGCACCAGTGCCCAATTAGTCTGGTTTGATAGAGCCATGTGGCTCCTGCCATCTGCCAGCGAGAAGCGGGCAGGTGAGTTTTGTTTGCCAGGGAAAAGGGCCATGGATTGTGTTCGGGGGCCTGTGTCTGGGAGTGGCCGGCTGGCTCCTAAAAATCCACGCCACGCAGGATGGTTCCCAGATCCTAGGTAGCACCCGTGCCCAGTTCGTCTGGTTGGATAGAGCCAAGTGGCTCCTGCCATCTGCTAGCCAGAAGCGGGAAGGTGAATTTTGTTTGCCAGGGAAAAGGGCCGTGGTTTGTGTTCGGGGGCCTGTGGCTGGGAGTGGCTGGCTGGCTCCTGAAAATCCACGCCGCGCAGGATGGTGGCCAGACCCAAGGGGGCACTAGTGCCGAGTCGGGCTGGTTTGATAGAGCGACGTGGCTCCTGCAATCTGCCAGCCAGAAGCGGGGCAGGTGAGTTTTGTTTGCAGAGAAAAGGGCCGTGGTTTGTGTTCGGGGGCATGTGGCTGGGAGTGGCCAGCTGCTTCCTGAAAATCCACACCGCGCAGGATGGTTCCCAGACCCAAGGTGGTACCAGCGCACAGTTGGGCTGGTTTGATAGAGCCATCTGGCTCCTGCCATCTACCAGACAGAAGTGGGCAGGTGAGTTTTGTTTGCCAGGGAAAAGGGCCATGGTTTTTGTTCGGGGGCCTGTGGCTAGGAGTGGCCGGCTGGCTCCTGAAAATCCACGCCACGCAGGATGGTTCCCAGACCCAAGGTAGCACCAGTGCCCAATTAGTCTGGTTTGATAGAGCCATGTGTCTCCTGCCATCTGCCAGCCAGAGGCGGGCAGGTGAGTTTTTTTTGCCAGGGAAAAAGGCGGTGGTTTGTGTTCGGGGGCCTGTGGCTAGGAGTGGCCGGCTGGCTCCTGAAAATCCACGCCGCGCAGGATAGTTCCCAGATGAAAGGTGGCACCAGTGCCAAGTCGGGCTGGTTTGATAGAGCCAAGTGGCTCCTTCAATCTGCCAGTCAGAAGCGGGCAGGTGAGTTTTGTTTGCCAGGGAAAAGGGCCATCGTTTGTTTTCGGGGGCCTGTGGCTTGGAGTGGCCGGCTGGCTCCTGAAAATCCACGCCGCGCAGGATGGTTCCCAGATGAATGGTGGCAGCAGTGGCGAGTCGGGTTGGTTTGATAGAGGCAAGTGGCTCCTGAAATCTGCCAGCCAGAAGTGGGCAGGTGAGTTTTGTTTGCCAGGGAAACGTGCCGTGGTTTGTGTTCGGGGGCCTGTGGCTGGGAGTGGCTGGCTGGCTCCTGAAAATCCACGCCGCGCAGGATGGTTGCCAGATCCAAGGGGGCACTAGTGCCGAGTCGGGCTGGTTTGATAGAGCCAAGTGGCTCCGGCAATCTGCCAGACAGAAGTGGGCAGGTGAGTTTTGTTTTCCAGGGAAAAAGGCCGTGGTTTGTGTTCGGGGGCCTGTGCCTGGGAGTGGCCGGCTGGCTCATGACAATCCACGCCGCGCAGCATGGTTCCCAGACCCAAGGTAGCACCTGTGCCCAGTTAGTCTGGTTTTATAGAGCCAAGTGGCTCCAGCCATCTGCCAGCCAGAAGCGGGCAGGTGAGTTTTGTTTGCCAGGGAAAGGGGCCGTGGTTTGTGTTCGTGGACCTATGGCTGATAGTGGCCGGCTGGCTCCTGAAAATCCACGCCACGCAGGATTTTTCCCAGACCCAAGGGGGCACTAGTTCCGAGTCAGGCTGGTTTCCTAGAGTCAACTGGCTCCTGCCATCTACCAGAGAAACGTGGGCTGGTGAGTTTTGTTTGCCAGGGAAAAGTGCCGTGGTTTGTGTTCGGGGGCCTGTGGCTAGGAGTAGCCGTCTGGCTCCTGAAAATCCACGCCACGCAGTACAGTTCCCAGACCCAACGTAGCACCAGTGCACAGTTAGTCTGGTTTGATAGAGCCCAGTGGCTCCTGCCATCTGCCAGCCAGAAGTGGCCGGGTGAGTTTTGTTTGCCAGGGAAAAGGGCCGTGGTTTGTGTTCGGGGGCCTGTGGCTGGGAGTGGCCGGCTGGCTCCTGTAAATCCTCGCCGCGCAGGATAGTTGCCAGATGTAAGGTGGCACCAGTGCCAAGTCTGGCTGGTTTGACAGAGCCAAGTGGCTCCTGCAATCTGCCAGCCAGAAGCGGGCAGGTGAGTTTTGTTTGCCAGGGAAAAGTGCCATGGTTTTTGTTCGGGGGCCTGTTACTGCGATTGGCCGGCTGGCTCCAGAAAATCTACGCCGCTCAGGATGGTTCCCCGATGAATGGTGGCAGCAGTGGCAAGTCGGGCTGGTTTGATAGAGCCAAGTGGCTCCTGCAATCTGCCAGCCAGAAGCGGGGCAGGTGAGTTTTTTTTGCCAGGGACAAGGGCCATGGTTTGTGTTCGGGGGCCTGTTGCTGGGAGTGGCCGCCTGGCTCCTGAATATCAACGCCGCGCAGGATGGTTCCCAGATGAAAAGTGGCAGCAGTGGCGAGTCAGGCTGGTTTGATAGAGGCAAGTGGCTCCTGAAATCTGCCAGCCAGAAGCGGGGCAGGTAAGTTTTGTTTGCAAGGGAAGAGGGCCGTGGTTTGTGTTCGGGGGCCTGTGGCTGCTAGTGGCCGGCTGGCTCTTGAAAATCCATGCCGCACAGGATGGTGTCCAGACCCCAGGTGGCACCAGTTCTGAGTCGGGCTGGTTTGATAGAGCCAAGTGGCTTCCGCAATCTGCCAGGCAGAAGCGGGCAGGTGAGTTTTGTTTGCCAGGGAAAAAGACCATCAGTTTGTGTTCGTGGGCCTGTAGCTTGGAGTGGCCGGCTGGCTCCTGAAAATTCACGCCACGCAGGAAGGTTCCCAGACCCAAGGTGGCAGCAGTGCCGAGTCGGGCTGCTTTGACAGAGGCAAGTGGCTCCTTCAATCTGCCAGCCAGAAGTGGGCAGGTGAGTTTTGTTTGCCTGGGAAAACGGCCATGGTTTGTGTTCGGGGGCCTGTGGCTGGGAGTGGCCGACTGGTTCCTGAAAATCCACGGTACGCAGGATGGTTCCCAGACACAAGGTGGGTCACTAGTGCCGAGTCACGATGGTTTGATAGAGCCAAGTGGCTCCTGCCATCTGCCAGCCAGAAGCGGGGCAGGTGAGTTTTGTTTGCCAGGGAAAAGGGCCATGGTTTGTGTTCAGGGCCTGTGTCTGGGAGTGGCTGGCTGGCTCCTGAAAATCCACGCCGCGCAGGATGGTGGCCAGACCCAAGGGGGCACTAGTGCCGAGTCGGGCTGGTTTGATAGAGCGACGTGGCTCCTGCAATCTGCCAGCCAGAAGCGGGGCAGGTGAGTTTTGTTTGCAGGGAAAAGGGCCGTGGTTTGTGTTCGGGGGCATGTGGCTGGGAGTGGCCGGCTGCCTCCTGAAAATCCACACCGCGCAGGATGGTTCCCAGACCCAAGGTGGTACCAGCGCACAGTTGGGCTGGTTTGATAGAGCCATCTGGCTCCTGCCATCTACCAGACAGAAGTGGGCAGGTGAGTTTTGTTTGCCAGGGAAAAGGGCCATGGTTTTTGTTCGGGGGCGTGTGGCTAGGAGTGGCCGGCTGGCTCCTGAAAATCCACGCCACGCAGGATTTTTCCCAGACCCAAGGGGGCACTAGTGCCGAGTCAGGCTGGTTTCCTAGAGTCAACTGGCTCCTGCCATCTACCAGAGAAACGTGGGCTGGTGAGTTTTGTTTGCCAGGGAAAAGGGCCGTGGTTTGTGTTCGGGGGCCTGTGGCTAGGAGTGTCCGGCTGGCTCCTGAAAATCCACGCCACGCAGTATAGTTCCCAGACCCAACGTAGCACCAGTGCACAGTTATTCTGGTTTGATAGAGCCCAGTGGCTCCTGCCATCTGCCAGCCAGAAGTGGCCGGGTGAGTTTTGTTTGCCAGGGAAAAGGGCCGTGGTTTGTGTTCGGTGGCCTGTGGCTGGGAGTGGCCGGCTGGCTCCTGTAAATCCACGCCGCGCAGGATAGTTCCCAGATGTAAGGTGGCACCAGTGCCAAGTCTGGCTGGTTTGACAGAGCCAAGTGGCTCCTGCAATCTGCCAGCCAGAAGCGGGCAGGTGAGTTTTGTTTGCCAGGGAAAAGGGCCATGGTTTTTGTTCGGGGGCCTGTTACTGCGATTGGCCGGCTGGCTCCTGAAAATCCACGCCGCGCAGGATGGTTCCCCGATGAATGGTGGCAGCAGTGGCGAGTCGGGCTGGTTTGATAGAGCCAAGAGGCTCCTGCAATCTGCCAGCCAGAAGCGGGGCAGGTGAGTTTTGTTTGCCAGGGACAAGGGCCATGGTTTGTGTTCGGGGGCCTGTTGCTGGGAGTGGCCGCCTGGCTCCTGAATATCAACGCCGCGCAGGATGGTTCCCAGATGAAAGGTGGCAGCAGTGGCGAGTCAGGCTGGTTTGATAGAGGCAAGTGGCTCCTGAAATCTGCCACCCAGAAGCGGGGCAGGTGAGTTTTGTTTGCCAGGGAAGAGGGCCGTGGTTTGTGTTCGGGGGCCTGTGGCTGGGAGTGGCCGGCTGGCTCCTGAAAATCCACGCCGCGCAGGATGGTTCCCAGATGAATGGTGGCAGCAGTGGCGAGTCGGGCTGGTTTGATAGAGGCAAGTGGCTCCTGCAATCTGCCAGCCAGAAGTGGGCAGGTGAGTTTTGTTTGCCTGGGAAACGTGCCGTGGTTTGTGTTCGGGGGCCTGTGGCTGGGAGTGGCTGGCTGGCTCCTGAAAATCCACGCTGCGCAGGATGGTTGCCAGACCCAAGGGGGCACTAGTGCCGATTCGGGCTGGTTTGATAGAGCCAACTGGCTCCGGCAATCTGCCAGACAGAAGTGGGCAGGTGAGTTTTGTTTTCCAGGGAAAAAGGCCGTGGTTTGTGTTCGGGGGCCTGTGGCTGGGAGTGGCCGGCTGCCTCCCGAAAATCCACGCCACGCAGGATGGTTGCCAGACCCAAAGGGACACTAGTGCCGAGTCAGGCTGGTTTGATAGAGCCAACTGGCTCCTGCCATCTACCAGAGAGAAGTGGGCAGGTGAGTTTTGTTTGCCAGGGAAAAGGGCCATGGTTTGTGTTCGAGGGCCTGTGGCTAGGAGTGGCCGGCTGGCTCCTCAAAATCCACGCCACGCAGGATGGTTCCCAGGCCCAAGGTAGCACCAGTGCCCAATTAGTCTGGTTTTATAGAGCCATGTGGCTCCTGCAATCTGCCAGCCAGAAGCGGGCAGGTGAGTTTTGTTTGCCAGGGAAAAGGGCCGTGGTTTGTGTTCGGGGGCCTGTAGCTGGCCTGTAGCTGCTAGTGGCCGGCTGGCTCCTGAAAATCCATGCCGCGCAGGATGGTTCCCAGACCCAAGGTGGCACCAGTGCCGAGCCGGGCTGGTTTGATAGAGCCAAGTGGCTCCTGCCATCTGCCAGCCAGAAGCGGGCAGGTGAGTTTTGTTTGCCAGGGAAAAGTGCCGTGGTTTGTGTTCGGGGGCCAGTGGCTAGGAGTGGCCGCCTGGCTCCTGAAAATCCATGCCGCGCAGGATAGTTCCCAGATGAAAGGTGGCACCAGTTCTGAGTCGGTCTGGTTTGATAGAACCAAGTGGCTCCTGCCATCTGCCAGCAAGAAGCGGGCAGGTGAGTTTTGTTTGCCAGGGAAAAGGGCCATTGTTTTTTTTCGGGGGCCTGTGGCTTGGAGTGGCCGGCTGGCTCCTGAAAATCCATGCCGCACAGGATGGTTCCCAGATGAATGGTGGCAGCAGTGGCGACTCGGGCTGGTTTGATAGAGGCAAGTGGCTCCTGCAATCTGCCAGCCAGAAGTGGGCAGGTGAGTTTTGTTTGCCAGGGAAAAGTGCCGTGGTTTGTGTTCGTGGACCTGTGGTTGGGTGTGGCCGGCTGGCTCCTGAAAATCCACGCCACGCAGGATGGTTGCCAGACCCAAGGGGACACTAGTGCCGAGTCAGGCTGGTTTGATACAGCCAACTGGCTCCTGCCATCAACCAGAGAGAAGTGGGCAGGTGAGTTTTGTTTGCCAGGGAAAAGGGCCATGGTTTGTGTTCGAGGGCCTGTGGCTAGGAGTGGCCGGCTGGCTCCTGAAAATCCACGCCACGCAGGATGGTTCCCAGGCCCAAGGTAGCACCAGTGCCCAATTAGTCTGGTTTGATAAAGCCATGTGGCTCCTGCCATCTGCCAGCCAGAAGCGGGCAGGTGAGTTTTGTTTGCCAGGGAAAAGGGCCATGGATTGTGTTCGGGGGCCTGTGTCTGGGAGTGGCCGGCTGGCTCCTAAAAATCCACGCTACGCAGGATGGTTTCCAGATCCTAGGTAGCACCCGTGCCCAGTTCGTCTGGTTGGATAGAGCCAAGTGGCTCCTGCCATCTGCTAGCCAGAAGCGGGAAGGTGAATTCTGTTTACCAGGGAAAAGGGCAGTGGTTTGTGTTCGGGGGCCTGTGGCTGGGAGTGGCTGGCTGGCTCCTGAAAATCCACGCCGCACAGGATGGTGGCCAGACCCAAGGGGGCACTAGTGCCGAGTCGGGCTGGTTTGATAGAGCGACGTGGCTCCTGCAATCTGCCAGCCAGAAGCGGGGCAGGTGAGTTTTGTTTGCAGGGAAAAGGGCCGTGGTTTGTGTTCGGGGGCATGTGGCTGGGAGTGGCCGGCTGCCTCCTGAAAATCCACACCGCGCAGGATGGTTCCCAGACCCAAGGTGGTACCAGCGCACAGTTGGGCTGGTTTGATAGAGCCATCTGGCTCCTGCCATATGCCAGACAGAAGTGGGCAGGTGAGTTTTGTTTGCCAGGGAAAAGGGCCATGGTTTTTGTTCGGGGGCCTGTGGCTAGGAGTGGCCGGCTGGCTCCTGAAAATCCACGCCACGCAGGATGGTTCCCAGACCCAAGGTAGCACCAGTGCCCAATTAGTCTGGTTTGATAGAGCCATGTGTCTCCTGCCATCTGCCAGCCAGAGGCGGGCAGGTGAGTTTTGTTTGCCAGGGAAAAGGGCCATCGTTTGTTTTCGGGGGCCTGTGGCTGGGAGTGGCCTGCTGGCTCCTGAAAATCCACGCCGCGCAGGATGGTTCCCAGATGAATGGTGGCAGCAGTGGCGAGTCGGGCTGGTTTGATAGAGGCAAGTGGCTCCTGCAATCTGCCAGCCAGAAGTGGGCAGGTGAGTTTTGTTTGCCTGGGAAATGTGCCGTGGTTTGTGTTCGGGGGCCTGTGGCTGGGAGTGGCTGGCTGGCTCCTGAAAATCCACGCCGCGCAGGATGGTTGCCAGACCCAAGGGGGCACTAGTGCCGAGTCGGGCTGGTTTGATAGAGCCAACTGGCTCCGGCAATCTGCCAGACAGAAGTGGGCAGGTGAGTTTTGTTTTCCAGGGAAAAAGGCCGTGGTTTTTGTTCGGAGGCCTGTGGCTGGGTGTGGCCGGCTGGCTCCTGAAAATCCACGATACGCAGGATGGTTCCCAGGCCCAAGGTAGCACCAGTGCCCAATTAGTCTGGTTTGATAGAGCCATGTGGCTCCTGCCATCTGCCAGCCAGAAGCGGGCAGGTGAGTTTTGTTTGCCAGGGAAAAGGGCCATGGTTTGTGTTCGAGGGCCTGTGGCTAGGAGTGGCTGGCTGGCTCCTGAAAATCCACGATACGCAGGATGGTTCCCAGGCCCAAGGTAGCACCAGTGCCCAATTAGTCTGGTTTGATAGAGCCATGTGGCTCCTGCCATCTGCCAGCCAGAAGCGGGCAGGTGAGTTTTGTTTGCCAGGGAAAAGGGCCATGGATTGTGTTCGGGGGCCTGTGTCTGGGAGTGGCCGGCTGGCTCCTAAAAATCCACGCCACGCAGGATGGTTCCCAGACCCAAGGTGGTACCAGTGCACAGTTGGGCTGGTTTGATAGAGCCAAGTGGCTCCTGCAATCTGCCAGCCAGAGGCGGGGCAGGTGAATTTTGTTTGCCAGGGAAAAGGGCCGTGGTTTGTGTTCGGGGGCCTGTAGCTGGCCTGTAGCTGCTAGTGGCCGGCTGGCTCCTGAAAATCCATGCCGCGCAGGATGGTTCCCAGACCCAAGGTGGCACCAGTGCCGAGTCGGGCTGGTTTGATAGAGCCAAGTGGCTCCTGCCATATGCCAGCCAGAAGCGGGCAGGTGAGTTTTGTTTGCCAGGGAAAAGTGCCGTGGTTTGTGTTCGGGGGCCAGTGGCTAGGAGTGGCCGGCTGGCTCCTGAAAATCCATGCCGCGCAGGATAGTTCCCAGATGAAAGGTGGCACCAGTGCCAAGTCAGACTGGTTTGATAGAGCCAAGTGGCTCCTGCCATCTGCCTGCCAGAAGCAGGCAGGTGAGTTTTGTTTGCCAGGGAAAAGGGCCATCGTTTGTTTTCGGGGGCCTGTGGCTGGGAGTGGCCGGCTGGCTCTTGAAAATCCACGCCGCGCAGCATGGTTCCCAGATGAATGGTGGCAGCAGTGGCGAGTCGGGCTGGTTTGATAGAGGCAAGTGGCTCCTGCAATCTGCCAGCCAGAAGTGGGCAGGTGAGTTTTGTTTGCCAGGGAAACGTGCCGTGGTTTGTGTTCGGGGGCCTGTGGCTGGGAGTGGCTGGCTGGCTCCTGAAAATCCACGCTGCGCAGGATGGTTGCCAGACCCAAGGGGGCACTAGTGCCGAGTCGGGCTGGTTTGATAGAGCCAACTGGCTCCGGCAATCTGCCAGACAGAAGTGGGCAGGTGAGTTTTGTTTTCCAGGGGAAAAGGCCGTGGTTTGTGTTCGGGGGCCTGTGGCTGGGAGTGGCCGGCTGCCTCCCGAAAATCCACGCCACGCAGGATGGTTGCCAGACCCAAAGGGACACTAGTGCCGAGTCAGGCTGGTTTGATAGAGCCAACTGGCTCCTGCCATCTACCAGAGAGAAGTGGGCAGGTGAGTTTTGTTTGCCAGGGAAAAGGGCCATGGTTTGTGTTCGAGGGCCTGTGGCTAGGAGTGGCCGGCTGGCTCCTGAAAATCCACGCCACGCAGGATGGTTCCCAGGCCCAAGGTAGCACCAGTGCCCAATTAGTCTGGTTTGATAGAGCCATGTGGCTCCTGCCATCTGCCAGCCAGAAGCGGGCAGGTGAGTTTTGTTTGCCAGGGAAAAGGGCCATGGATTGTGTTCGGGGGCCTGTGTCTGGGAGTGGCCGGCTGGCTCCTAAAAATCCACGCCACGCAGGATGGTTCCCAGATCCTAGGTAGCACCCGTGCCCAGTTCGTCTGGTTGGATAGAGCCAAGTGGCTCCTGCCATCTGCTAGCCAGAAGCGGGAAGGTGAATTTTGTTTGCCAGGGAAAAGGGCCGTGGTTTGTGTTCGGGGGCCTGTGGCTGGGAGTGGCTGGCTGGCTCCTGAAAATCCACGCCGCGCAGGATGGTGGCCAGACCCAAGGGGGCACTAGTGCCGAGTCGGGCTGGTTTGATAGAGCGACGTGGCTCCTGCAATCTGCCAGCCAGAAGCGGGGCAGGTGAGTTTTGTTTGCAGGGAAAAGGGCCGTGGTTTGTGTTCGGGGGCCTGTGGCTGGGAGTGGCCGGCTGGCTCCGGAAAATCCACGCCACGCAGTACAGTTCCCAGACCCAACGTAGCACCAGTGCATAGTTAGTCTGGTTTGATAGAGCCCAGTGGCTCCTGCCATCTGCCAGCCAGAAGTGGCCGGGTGAGTTTTGTTTGCCAGGGAAAAGGGCCGTGGTTTGTGTTCGGGGGCCTGTGGCTGGGAGTGGCCGGCTGGCTCCTGTAAATCCTCGCCGCGCAGGATAGTTGCCAGATGTAAGGTGGCACCAGTGCCAAGTCTGGCTGGTTTGACAGAGCCAAGTGGCTCCTGCAATCTGCCAGCCAGAAGCGGGCAGGTGAGTTTTGTTTGCCAGGGAAAAGGGCCATGGTTTTTGTTCGGGGGCCTGTTACTGCGATTGGCCGGCTGGCTCCGGAAAATCCACGCTGCTCAGGATGGTTCCCCGATGAATGGTGGCAGCAGTGGCGAGTCGGGCTGGTTTGATAGAGCCAAGTGGCTCCTGCAATCTGCCAGCCAGAAGCGGGGCAGGTGAGTTTTGTTTGCCAGGGACAAGCGCCATGGTTTGTGTTCGGGGGCCTGTTGCTGGGAGTGGCCGGCTGGCTCCTGAAAATCCACGCCGCGCAGGATGGTTGCCAGACCCAAGGGGGCACTAGTGCCGAGTCGGGCTGGTTTGATAGAGCCAAGTGGCTCCGGCCATCTGCCAGACAGAAGTGGGCAGGTGAGTTTTGTTTGCCTGGGAAACGTGCCGTGGTTTGTGTTCGTGGGCCTATGGCTGATAGTGGCCGGCTGGCTCCTGAAAATCCACGCCACACAGGATTTTTCCCAGACCCAAGGGGGCACTAGTGCCGAGTCAGGCTGGTTTCCTAGAGTCAACTGGCTCCTGCCATCTACCAGAGAAACGTGGGCTGGTGAGTTTTGTTTGCCAGGGAAAGGGGCCGTGGTTTGTGTTCGGGGGCCTGTGGCTAGGAGTGTCCGGCTGGCTCCTGAAAATCCACGCCACTCAGTATAGTTCCCAGACCCAACGTAGCACCAGTGCACAGTTAGTCTGGTTTGACAGAGCCCAGTGGCTCCTGCCATCTGCCAGCCAGAAGTGGCCGGGTGAGTTTCGTTTGCCAGGGAAAAGGGCCGTGGTTTGTGTTCGGTAGCCTGTAGCTGGGAGTGGCCGGCTGGCTCCTGAAAATCCACGATACGCAGGATGGTTCCCCGATGAATGGTGGCAGCAGTGGCGAGTCGGGCTGGTTTGATAGAGCCAAGTGGCTCCTGCAATCTGCCAGCCAGAAGCGGGGCAGGTGAGTTTTGTTTGCCAGGGACAAGGGCCATGGTTTGTGTTCGGGGGCCAGTTGCTGGGAGTGGCCGGCTGGCTCCTGAATATCAACGCCGCGCAGGATGGTTCCCAGATGAAAAGTGGCAGCAGTGGCGAGTCAGGCTGGTTTGATAGAGGCAAGTGGCTCCTGAAATCTGCCAGCCAGAAGCGGGGCAGGTGAGTTTTGTTTGCCAGGGAAGAGGGCCGTGGTTTGTGTTCGGGGGCCTGTGGCTGGGAGTGGCCAGCTGGCTCCTGTAAATCCACGCCGCGCAAGATAGTTGCCAGATGTAAGATGGCACCAGTGCCAAGTCTGGCTAGTTTGACAGAGCCAAGTGGCTCCTGCAATCTGCCAGCCAGAACGGGCAGGTGAGTTTTGTTTGCCAGGGAATAGGGCCATGGTTTTTGTACGGGGGCCTGTTACTGGGAGTGGCAGGCTGGCTCCTGAAAATCCATGCCGTACAGGATGGTTCCCAGACCCAAGGTAGCACCAGTGCCGAGTCGGGCTGGTTTGATAGAGCGAAGTGGCTCCTGCAATCTGCCAGCTAGAAGCGGGGCAGGTGAGTTTTGTTTGCCAGGGAAGAGGGCCGTGGTTTGTGTTCGGGGGCCTGTGGCTGCTAGTGGCCAGCTGGCTTTTGAAAATCCATGCCACACAGGATGGTGTCCAGACCCCAGGTGCCACCAGTGCCGAGTCGGGCTGGTTTGATAGAGCCAAGTGGCTTCCGCAGTCTGCCAGGCAGAAGCGGGCAGGTGAGTTTTGTTTGCCAGGGAAAAAGACCATCAGTTTGTGTTCGTGAGCCTTTGGCTTGGAGTGGCCGGCTGGCTCCTGAAAATTCACGCCACGCAGGAAGGTTCCCAGACCCAAGGTGGCAGCAGTGCCGAGTCGGGCTGCTTTGACAGAGGCAAGTGGCTCCTGCAATCTGCCAGCCAGAAGTGGGCAGGTGAGTTTTGTTTGCCTGGGAAAACGGCCATGGTTTTTGTTCGGGGGCCTGTGGCTGGGAGTGGCCGACTGGCTCCTGAAAAGCCACGGTACGCAGGATGGTTCCCAGACCCAAGGTGGGACACTAGTGCCGAGTCAGGATGGTTTGATAGAGCCAAGTGGCTCCTGTCATCTGCCAGCCAGAAGCGGGGCAGATGAGTTTTGTTTGCCAGGGAAAAGGGCCATGGTTTGTGTTCGGGGGCCGGTGGCTGGGAGTGGCTGCCTGGCTCCTGAAAATCCATGCCGCGCAGGATGGTTCCCAGACCCAAGGTGGCACCAGTGCCGAGTCGGGCTGGTTTGATAGAGCCAAGTGGCTCCGGCAATCTGCCAGACAGAAGTGGGCAGGTGAGTTTTGTTTGCCTGGGAAACGTGCCGTGGTTTGTGTTCGTGGGCCTATGGCTGATAGTGGCCGGCTGGCTCCTGAAAATCCACGCCACGCAGGATTTTTCCCAGACCCAAGGGGGCACTAGTGCCGAGTCAGGCTGGTTTCCTAGAGTCAACTGGCTCCTGCCATCTACCAGAGAAACGTGGGCTGGTGAGTTTTGTTTGCCAGGGAAAGGGGCCGTGGTTTGTGTTCGGGGGCCTGTGGCTAGGAGTGTCCGGCTGGCTCCTGAAAATCCACGCCACTCAGTATAGTTCCCAGACCCAACGTAGCACCAGTGCACAGTTAGTCTGGTTTGATAGAGCCCAGTGGCTCCTGCCATCTGCCAGCCAGAAGTGGCCGGGTGAGTTTTGTTTGCCAGGGAAAAGGGCCGTGGTTTGTGTTCGGTGGCCTGTGGCTGGGAGTGGCCGGCTGGCTCCTGTAAATCCACGCCGCGCAGGATAGTTCCCAGATGTAAGGTGGCCCCAGTACCAAGTCTGGCTGGTTTGACAGAGCCAAGTGGCTCCTGCAATCTGCCAGCCAGAAGCGGGCAGGTGAGTTTTGTTTGCCAGGGAAAAGGGCCATGGGTTGTGTTCGGGGGCCTGTTACTGCGATTGGCCGGCTGGCTCCTGAAAATCCACGCCGCGCAGGATGGTTCCCAGATGAATGGTGGCAGCAGTGGCGAGTCAGGCTGGTTTGATAGAACCAAGTGGCTCCTGCAATCTGCCAGCCAGTAGCGGGGCAGGTGAGTTTTGTTTGCCAGGGAAAAGAGCCATGGTTTGTGTTCGGGGGCCTGTGGCTGGGAGTGGCCGGCTGGCTCCTGTAAATCCACGCCGCGCAAGATAGTTGCCAGATGTAAGATGGCACCAGTGCCAAGTCTGGCTAGTTTGACAGAGCCAAGTGGCTCCTGCAATCTGCCAGCCAGAACGGGCAGGTGAGTTTTGTTTGCCAGGGAAAAGGGCCATGGTTTGTGTTCGGGGGCCTGTGGCTGGGAGTGGCTGCCTGGCTCCTGAAAATCCATGCCGTGCAGGATGGTTCCCAGACCCAAGGTGGCACCAGTTCTGAGTCGCTCTGGTTTGACAGAACCAAGTGGCTCCTGCCATCTGCCAGCCAGAAGCGGGGCAGGTGAGTTTTGTTTGCCAGGGAAAAGGGCCATGGTTTGTGTTCGGGGGCCTGTGGCTGGGAGTGGCCGACTGGCTCCTGAAAATCAACGATACGCAGGATGGTTCCCAGATGAAAAGTGGCAGCAGTGCCAAGTCGGGCTGGTTTGATAGTACCAAGTGGCTCCTGCAATCTGCCAGCCAGAAGATGGGCAGGTCTGTTTTAATTCCAGGGAAAAGGGCCGTAGTATTTGTTTGGGGACCTGTGGCTGGGAGTGGCCGGCTGGCTCCTGAAAATCCACACCGCGCAGGATGGTTCCCAGATGAATGCTGGCAGCATTGGCGAGTCAGGCTGGTTTGATAGAGCCAAGTGGATCATTCCATCTGCCAGGCAGAAGCGGGGCAGGTGAGTTTTGTTTGCCAGGGAAAAGGGCCATGGTTTCTGTTCAGGGGCCTGTGGCTGGGAGTGGCCGACTGGCTCCTGAAAATCCACGGTACGCAGGATGGTTCCCAGACCCAAGGTGGGGAACTAGTGCCGAGTCAGGATGGTTTGATAGAGCCAAGTGGCTCCTGCCATCTGCCAGCCAGAAGCGGGGCAGGTGAGTTTTGTTTGCCAGGGAAAAGGGCCATGGTTTGTGTTCGGGGGCCTGTGGCTGGGAGTGGCTGCCTGGCTCCTGAAAATCCATGCCGCGCAGGATGGTTCCCAGACCCAAGGTGGCACCAGTTCTGAGTCGGTCTGGTTTGATAGAACCAAGTGGCTCCTGCCATCTGCCAGCCAGAAGCGGGGCAGTTGAGTTTTGTTTGCCAGGGAAAAGGGCCATGGTTTGTGTTCGGGGGCCTGTGGCTGGGAGTGGCCGGCTGGCTCCTGTAAATCCACGCCGCGCAGGATAGTTGCCAGATGTAAGGTGGCACCAGTGCCAAGTCTGGCTGGTTTGACAGAGCCAAGTGGCTCCTGCAATCTGCCAGCCAGAACGGGCAGGTGAGTTTTGTTTGCCAGGGAAAAAGACCATCAGTTTGTGTTCGTGGGCCTGTGGCTTGGAGTGGCCGGCTGGCTCCTGAAAATCCACGCCGCGCAGGATGGGACCCAGACCCAAGGTAGCACCAGTGCCCAGTTAGTCTGGTTTGATAGAGCCAAGTGGCTCCTGCCATCTTCCAGCCACAAGCAGGCAGGTGAGTTTTGTTTGCCAGGGACAAGGGCCATGGTTTGTGTTCGGGGGCCTGTGGCTGGGAGTGGCCGGCTGGCTCCTGAAAATCAACGCCGCGCAGGATGGTTCCCAGATGAATGGTGGCAGCAGTGGCGACTCAGGCTGGTTTGATAGAGCCAAGTGGCTCCTGAAATCTGCCAGCCAGAAGCGGGGCAGGTGAGTTTTGTTTGCCAGGGAAGAGGGCCGTGGTTTGTGTTCGGGGGCCTGTGGCTGCTAGTGGCCGGCTTGCTCCTGAAAATCCACGCCACGCAGGATGGTTCCCAGTTGAAAGGTGGCCCCAGTGCCAAGTCGGGCTGGTTTGATAGAGCCAAGTGGCTCCTGAAATCTGCCAGCCAGAAGCAAGGCAGGTGTGTTTTGTTTGCCAGGGAAAAGGACCATCGTTTGTTTTCGGGGGCCTGTGACTGGGAGTGGTCGGCTGCCTCCTGAAAATCCACGCCGCGCAGGATGGTTCCCAGATGTAAGGTGGCAGCAGTGGCGAGTCGGGCTGGTTTGATAGAGCCAAGTGGATCATTCAATCTGCCAAGCCAGAAGTGGGGCAGGTGAATTTTGTTTGCCAGGGAAAAGGGCCGTGGTTTGTGTTAGGGGGCCTGTGGCTGGGAGTGGCCGGCTGGCTCCTGAAAATTCACGCCACGCAGGAAGGTTCCCAGACCCAAGGTGGCAGCAGTGCCGAGTCGGGCTGCTTTGACAGAGGCAAGTGGCTCCTGCAATCTGCCAGCCAGAAGTGTGCAGGTGAGTTTTGTTTGCCTGGGAAAACGGCCATGGTTTGAGTTCGGGGGCCTGTGGCTGGGAGTGGCCGACGGGCTCCTGAAAATCCATGGTACGCAGGATGGTTCCCAGACCCAAGGTGGGACACTAGTGCCGAGTCACGATGGTTTGATAGAGCCAAGTGGCTCCTGCCATCTGCCAGCCAGAAGCAGGGCAGGTGAGTTTTGTTTGCCAGGGAAAAGGGCCATGGTTTGTGTTCGGGGCCTGTGGCTGGGAGTGGCCGCCTGGCTCCTGAAAATCCATGCCGCGCAGGATGGTTCCCAGACCCAAGGTGGCAGCAGTGCCGAGTCGGTCTGGTTTGATAGAACCAAGTGGATCATTCCATCTGCCAGCCAGAAGCGGGGCAGGTGAGTTTTGTTTGCCAGGGAAGAGGGCCGTGGTTTGTGTTCGGGGGCCTGTGGCTGCTAGTGGCCGCCTGGCTTCTGAAAATCCATGCCGCACAGGATGGTGTCCAGACCCCAGGTGCCACCAGTGCCGAGTCGGGCTGGTTTGATAGAGCCAAGTGGCTTCCGCAGTCTGCCAGCCAGAAGCGGGCAGGTGAGTTTTGTTTGCCAGGGAAAAAGACCATCAGTTTGTGTTCGTGGGCCTGTGGCTCTGAGTGGCCGGCTGGCTCCTGAAAATTCACGCCACGCAGGAAGGTTCCCAGACCCAAAGTGGCAGCAGTGCCGAGTCGGGCTGCTTTGACAGAGGGAAGTGGCTCCTGCAATCTGTCAGCCCGAAGTGGGCAGGTGAATTTTGTTTGCCTGGGAAAACGGCCATGGTTTGTGTTCGGGGGACTTTGGCTGGGAGTGGCCGGCTGGCTCCTGAAAATCCACGGTACGCAGGATGGTTCCCAGACCCAAGGTGGGACACTAGTGCCGAGTCACGATGGTTTGATAGAGCCAAGTGGCTCCTGCCATCTGCCAGCCAGAAGCGGGGCAGGTGAGTTTTGTTTGCCAGGGAAAAGGGCCATGGTTTGTGTTCGGGGCCTGTGGCTGGGAGTGGCCGCCTGGCTCCTGAAAATCCATGCCGCTGAGGATGGTTCCCCGACCCATGGTGGGACAAATGCCAACTCAGGCTGGTTTGATAGAGCCAAGTGGCTCCTGCAATCTGCCATCCAGATGAGGGGCGGGTGAGTTCTGTTTGCCAGGGAAAAGGGCCGTGGTTTGTGTTCGGGGGCCTGTGGCTAGGAGTGTCCGGCTGGCTCCTGAAAATCCATGCCACTTAGGATGGTTCCCAGACCCAAGGTAGCACCAGTGCCCAGTTAGTCTGGTTTGATAGAGCCAAGTGGCTCCTGCCATCTGCCAGCCAGAAGTGGCCGGGTGAGTTTCGTTTGCCAGGGAAAAGGGCCGTGGTTTGTGTTCGGTAGCCTGTAGCTGGGAGTGGCCGGCTGGCTCCTGAAAATCCACGCCGCGCAGGATGGTTCCCAGATGAAAGGAGGCACCAGTGCCAAGTCTGGCTGGTTTGACAGAGCCAAGTGGCTCCTGCAATCTGCCAGCCAGAAGCGTGCAGGTGAGTTTTGTTTGCCAGGGAAAAGGGCCATGGGTTGTGTTCGGGGGCCTGTGGCTGGGAGTGGCCGACTGGCTCCTGAAAATCCACTGTACGCAGGATGGTTCCAAGACCCAAGGTGGGGCACTAGTGCCGAGTCAGGATGGTTTGATAGACCAAGTGGTTCCTGCCATCTGCCAGCCAGAAGCGGGGCAGGTGAGTTTTTTTTGCCAGGGAAACGGGCCGTGGTTTGTGTTCGGGGGCCTGTGGCTGCTAGTGGCCGGCTTGCTCCTGAAAATCCACGCCACGCAGGATGGTTCCCAGTTGAAAGGTGGCCCCAGTGCCAAGTCGGGCTGGTTTGATAGAGCCAAGTGGCTCCTGAAATCTGCCAGCCAGAAGCAAGGCAGGTGTGTTTTGTTTGCCAGGGAAAAGGACCATCGTTTGTTTTCGGGGGCCTGTGACTGGGAGTGGTCGGCTGCCTCCTGAAAATCCACGCCGCGCAGGATGGTTCCCAGATGTAAGGTGGCAGCAGTGGCGAGTCGGGCTGGTTTGATAGAGCCAAGTGGATCATTCAATCTGCCAAGCCAGAAGTGGGGCAGGTGAATTTTGTTTGCCAGGGAAAAGGGCCGTGGTTTGTGTTCGGGGGCCTGTGGCTGGGAGTGGCCGGCTGGCTCCATAAAATCCACGCCACGCAGGATGGTTGCCAGAACCAATGGGACACTAGTGCCGAGTCAGGCTGGTTTGATAGAGCCAAGTGGCTCCTGCCATCTACCAGACAGAAGTGGGCAGGTGAGTTTTGTTTGCCAGGGAAAGGGGCCGTGGTTTGTGTTCGGGGGCCTGTGGCTAGGAGTGTCCGGCTGGCTCCTGAAAATCCATGCCACTTAGGATGGTTCCCAGACCCAAGGTAGCACCAGTGCCCAGTTAGTCTGGTTTGATAGAGCCAAGTGGCTCCTGCCATCTGCCAGCCAGAAGTGGCCAGGTGAGTTTCGTTTGCCAGGGAAAAGGGCCGTGGTTTGTGTTCGGTAGCCTGTAGCTGGGAGTGGCCGGCTGGCTTCTGTAAATCCACGCCGCGCAGGATGGTTCCCAGATGAAAGGAGGCACCAGTGCCAAGTCTGGCTGGTTTGACAGAGCCAAGTGGCTCCTGCAATCTGCCAGCCAGAAGCGTGCAGGTGAGTTTTGTTTGCCAGGGAAAAGGGCCATGGGTTGTGTTCGGGGGCCTGTGGCTGGGTGTGGTCAGCTGCCTCCTGAAAATCCACGCCGTGCAGGATGGTTCCCAGATGAAAGGTGGCAGCAGTGGCGAGTCGGGCTGGTTTGATAGAGCCAAGTGGATCATTCCATCTGCCAAGCCAGAAGTGGGGCAGGTGAATTTTGTTTGCCAGGGAAAAGGGCCATGGTTTGTGTTCGGGGGCCTGTGGCTTGGAGTGGCCGGCTGGCTCCTGAAAATCCACGCCGCTGAGGATGGTTCCCAGACCCAAGGTGGGACCAATGCCAACTCAGGCTGCTTTAATAGAGCCAAGTAGCTCCTGCAATCTGCCAGCCAGAAGATGGGCAGGTCAGTTTTAATTCCAGGGAAAGGGGCCGTAGTTTGTGTTTGGGGGCCTGTGGCTGTGAGTGGACGGCTGGCTCCTGAAAATCAACGATACGCAGGATGGTTCCCAGATGAAAAGTGGCAGCAGTGCCAAGTCGGGCTGGTTTGATAGTACCAAGTGGCTCCTGCAATCTGCCAGCCAGAAGATGGGCAGGTCTGTTTTAATTCCAGGGAAAAGGGCCGTAGTATTTGTTTGGGGACCTGTGGCTGGGAGTGGCCGGCTGGCTCCTGAAAATCAACGCCACGCAGGATGGTTCCCAGATGAATGGTGGCAGCATTGGCGAGTCAGTCTGGTTTGATAGAGCCAAGTGGATCATTCCATCTGCCAGGCAGAAGCGGGGCAGGTGAGTTTTGTTTGCCAGGGAAGAGGGCCGTGGTTTGTGTTCGGGGGCCTGTGGCTGGGAGTGGCCGGCTGGCTCCATAAAATCCACGCCACGCAGGATGGTTGCCAGAACCAATGGGACACTAGTGCCGAGTCAGGCTGGTTTGATAGAGCCAAGTGGCTCCTGCCATCTACCAGACAGAAGTGGGCAGGTGAGTTTTGTTTGCCAGGGAAAGGGGCCGTGGTTTGTGTTCGGGGGCCTGTGGCTAGGAGTGTCCTGCTGGCTCCTGAAAATCCATGCCACTTAGGATGGTTCCCAGACCCAAGGTAGCACCAGTGCCCAGTTAGTCTGGTTTGATAGAGCCAAGTGGCTCCTGCAATCTGCCAGCCAGAAGTGGCCAGGTGAGTTTCGTTTGCCAGGGAAAAGGGCCGTGGTTTGTGTTCGGTAGCCTGTAGCTGGGAGTGGCCGGCTGGCTTCTGAAAATCCACGCCGCGCAGGATGGTTCCCAGATGAAAGGAGGCACCAGTGCCAAGTCTGGCTGGTTTGACAGAGCCAAGTGGCTCCTGCAATCTGCCAGCCAGAAGCGTGCAGGTGAGTTTTGTTTGCCAGGGAAAAGGGCCATGGGTTGTGTTCGGGGGCCTGTGGCTGGGTGTGGTCGGCTGCCTCCTGAAAATCCACGCCGTGCAGGATGGTTCCCAGATGAAAGGTGGCAGCAGTGGCGAGTCGGGCTGGTTTGATAGAGCCAAGTGGATCATTCCATCTGCCAAGCCAGAAGTGGGGCAGGTGAATTTTGTTTGCCAGGGAAAAGGGCCATGGTTTGTGTTCGGGGGCCTGTGGCTTGGAGTGGCCGGCTGGCTCCAGAAAATCCACGCCGCTGAGGATGGTTCCCAGACCCAAGGTGGGACCAATGCCAACTCAGGCTGCTTTAATAGAGCCAAGTAGCTCCTGCAATCTGCCAGCCAGAAGATGGGCAGGTCAGTTTTAATTCCAGGGAAAGGGGCCGTAGTTTGTGTTTGGGGGCCTGTGGCTGTGAGTGGACGGCTGGCTCCTGAAAATCAACGATACGCAGGATGGTTCCCAGATGAAAAGTGGCAGCAGTGCCAAGTCGGGCTGGTTTGATAGTACCAAGTGGCTCCTGCAATCTGCCAGCCAGAAGATGGGCAGGTCTGTTTTAATTCCAGGGAAAAGGGCCATGGTTTGTTTTCGGGGGCCTGTGTCTGGGAGTGGCCGGCTGGCTCCTGAAAATCAACGCCGCGCAGGATGGTTCCCAGATGAATGGTGGCAGCAGTGGCGAGTCGGGCTGGTTTGATAGAGCCAAGTGGCTCCTGAAATCTGCCAGCCAGAAGCGTGGCAGGTGAGTTTTGTTTGCTAGGGAAGAGGGCCGTGGTTTGTGTTCGGGGGCCTGTGGCTGCTAGTGGCCGGCTGGCTTCTGAAAATCCATGCCGCACAGGATGGTGTCCAGACCCCAGGTGCCACCAGTGCCGAGTCGGGCTGGTTTGATAGAGCCAAGTGGCTTCCGCAGTCTGCCAGCCAGAAGCGGGCAGGTGAGTTTTGTTTGCCAGGGAAAAAGACCATCAGTTTGTGTTCGTGGGCCTGTGGCTCTGAGTGGCCGGCTGGCTCCTGAAAATTCACGCCACGCAGGAAGGTTCCCAGACCCAAAGTGGCAGCAGTGCCGAGTCGGGCTGCTTTGACAGAGGGAAGTGGCTCCTGCAATCTGTCAGTCCGAAGTGGGCAGGTGAATTTTGTTTGCCTGGGAAAACGGCCATGGTTTGTGTTCGGGGGACTTTGGCTGGGAGTGGCCGACTGGCTCCTGAAAATCCACGGTACGCAGGATGGTTCCCAGACCCAAGGTGGGACACTAGTGCCGAGTCACGATGGTTTGATAGAGCCAAGTGGCTCCTGCCATCTGCCAGCCAGAAGCGGGGCAGGTGAGTTTTGTTTGCCAGGGAAAAGGGCCATGGTTTGTGTTCGGGGCCTGTGGCTGGGAGTGGCCGCCTGGCTCCTGAAAATCCATGCCGCTGAGGATGGTTCCCCGACCCATGGTGGGACAAATGCCAACTCAGGCTGGTTTAATAGTGCCAAGTAGCTCCTGCAATCTGCCATCCAGATGAGGGGCGGGTGACTTCTGTTTGCCAGGGAAAAGGGCCGTGGTTTGTGTTCGGGGGCCTGTGGCTAGGAGTGTCCGGCTGGCTCCTGAAAATCCATGCCACTTCGGATGGTTCCCAGACCCAAGGTAGCACCAGTGCCCAGTTAGTCTGGTTTGATAGAGCCAAGTGGCTCCTGCCATCTGCCAGCCAGAAGTGGCCGGGTGAGTTTCGTTTGCCAGGGAAAAGGGCCGTGGTTTTTGTTCGGTAGCCTGTAGCTGGGAGTGGCCGGCTGGCTCCTGAAAATCCACGCCGCGCAGGATGGTTCCCAGATGAAAGGAGGCACCAGTGCCAAGTCTGGCTGGTTTGACAGAGCCAAGTGGCTCCTGCAATCTGCCAGCCAGAAGCGTGCAGGTGAGTTTTGTTTGCCAGGGAAAAGGGCCATGGGTTGTGTTCGGGGGCCTGTGGCTGGGAGTGGCCGACTGGCTCCTGAAAATCCACTGTACGCAGGATGGTTCCAAGACCCAAGGTGGGGCACTAGTGCCGAGTCAGGATGGTTTGATAGAGCCAAGTGGCTCCTGCCATCTGCCAGCCAGAAGCGGGGCAGGTGAGTTTTTTTTGCCAGGGAAACAGGCCTTGGTTTGTGTTCGGGGGCCTGTGGCTGCTAGTGGCCGGCTTGCTCCTGAAAATCCACGCCACGCAGGATGGTTCCCAGTTGAAAGGTGGCCCCAGTGCCAAGTCGGGCTGGTTTGATAGAGCCAAGTGGCTCCTGAAATCTGCCAGCCAGAAGCAAGGCAGGTGTGTTTTGTTTGCCAGGGAAAAGGACCATCGTTTGTTTTCGGGGGCCTGTGACTGGGAGTGGTCGGCTGCCTCCTGAAAATCCACGCCGCGCAGGATGGTTCCCAGATGTAAGGTGGCAGCAGTGGCGAGTCGGGCTGGTTTGATAGAGCCAAGTGGATCATTCCATCTGCCAAGCCAGAAGTGGGGCAGGTGAATTTTGTTTGCCAGGGAAAAGGGCCGTGGTTTGTGTTCGGGGGCCTGTGGCTGGGAGTGGCCGGCTGGCTCCATAAAATCCACGCCGTGCAGGATGGTTGCCAGAACCAATGGGACACTAGTGCCGAGTCAGGCTGGTTTGATAGAGCCAAGTGGCTCCTGCCATCTACCAGACAGAAGTGGGCAGGTGAGTTTTGTTTGCCAGGGAAAGGGGCCGTGGTTTGTGTTCGGGGGCCTGTGGCTAGGAGTGTCCGGCTGGCTCCTGAAAATCCATGCCACTTAGGATGGTTCCCAGACCCAAGGTAGCACCAGTGCCCAGTTAGTCTGGTTTGATAGAGCCAAGTGGCTCCTGCCATCTGCCAGCCAGAAGTGGCCGGGTGAGTTTTGTTTGCCAGGGAAAAGGGCCGTGGTTTGTGTTCGGTAGCCTGTAGCTGGGAGTGGCCGGCTGGCTCCTGAAAATCCACGCCGCGCAGGATGGTTCCCAGATGAAAGGAGGCACCAGTGCCAAGTCTGGCTGGTTTGACAGAGCCAAGTGGCTCCTGCAATCTGCCAGCCAGAAGCGTGCAGGTGAGTTTTGTTTGCCAGGGAAAAGGGCCATGGGTTGTGTTCGGGGGCCTGTGGCTGGGAGTGGCCGACTGGCTCCTGAAAATCCACTGTACGCAGGATGGTTCCAAGACCCAAGGTGGGGCACTAGTGCCGAGTCAGGATGGTTTGATAGAGCCAAGTGGCTCCTGCCATCTGCCAGCCAGAAGCGGGGCAGGTGAGTTTTTTTTGCCAGGGAAACAGGCCTTGGTTTGTGTTCGGGGGCCTGTGGCTGCTAGTGGCCGGCTTGCTCCTGAAAATCCACGCCACGCAGGATGGTTCCCAGTTGAAAGGTGGCCCCAGTGCCAAGTCGGGCTGGTTTGATAGAGCCAAGTGGCTCCTGAAATCTGCCAGCCAGAAGCAAGGCAGGTGTGTTTTGTTTGCCAGGGAAAAGGACCATCGTTTGTTTTCGGGGGCCTGTGACTGGGAGTGGTCGGCTGCCTCCTGAAAATCCACGCCGCGCAGGATGGTTCCCAGATGTAAGGTGGTAGCAGTGGCGAGTCGGGCTGGTTTGATAGAGCCAAGTGGATCATTCCATCTGCCAAGCCAGAAGTGGGGCAGGTGAATTTTGTTTGCCAGGGAAAAGGGCCGTGGTTTGTGTTCGGGGGCCTGTGGCTGGGAGTGGCCGGCTGGCTTCATAAAATCCACGCCTCGCAGGATGGTTGCCAGAACCAATGGGACACTAGTGCCGAGTCAGGCTGGTTTGATAGAGCCAAGTGGCTCCTGCCATCTACCAGACAGAAGTGGGCAGGTGAGTTTTGTTTGCCAGGGAAAGGGGCCGTGGTTTGTGTTCGGGGGCCTGTGGCTAGGAGTGTCCGGCTGGCTCCTGAAAATCCATGCCACTTAGGATGGTTCCCAGACCCAAGGTAGCACCAGTGCCCAGTTAGTCTGGTTTGATAGAGCCAAGTGGCTCCTGCCATCTGCCAGCCAGAAGTGGCCAGGTGAGTTTCGTTTGCCAGGGAAAAGGGCCGTGGTTTGTGTTCGGTAGCCTGTAGCTGGGAGTGGCCGGCTGGCTTCTGAAAATCCACGCCGCGCAGGATGGTTCCCAGATGAAAGGAGGCACCAGTGCCAAGTCTGGCTGGTTTGACAGAGCCAAGTGGCTCCTGCAATCTGCCAGCCAGAAGCGTGCAGGTGAGTTTTGTTTGCCAGGAAAAAGGGCCATGGGTTGTGTTCGGGGGCCTGTGGCTGGGTGTGGTCGGCTGCCTCCTGAAAATCCACGCCGTGCAGGATGGTTCCCAGATGAAAGGTGGCAGCAGTGGCGAGTCGGGCTGGTTTGATAGAGCCAAGTGGATCATTCCATCTGCCAAGCCAGAAGTGGGGCAGGTGAATTTTGTTTGCCAGGGAAAAGGGCCATGGTTTGTGTTCGGGGGCCTGTGGCTTGGAGTGGCCGGCTGGCTCCTGAAAATCCACGCCGCTGAGGATGGTTCCCAGACCCAAGGTGGGACCAATGCCAACTCAGGCTGCTTTAATAGAGCCAAGTAGCTCCTGCAATCTGCCAGCCAGAAGATGGGCAGGTCAGTTTTAATTCCAGGGAAAGGGGCCGTAGTTTGTGTTTGGGGGCCTGTGGCTGTGAGTGGACGGCTGGCTCCTGAAAATCAACGATACGCAGGATGGTTCCCAGATGAAAAGTGGCAGCAGTGCCAAGTCGGGCTGGTTTGATAGTACCAAGTGGCTCCTGCAATCTGCCAGCCAGAAGATGGGCAGGTCTGTTTTAATTCCAGGGAAAAGGGCCATGGTTTGTGTTCGGGGGCCTGTGGCTGGGAGTGGCCGGCTGGCTCCTGAAAATCAACGCCGCGCAGGATGGTTCCCAGATGAATGGTGGCAGCAGTGGCGAGTCGGGCTGGTTTGATAGAGCCAAGTGGCTCCTGAAATCTGCCAGCCAGAAGCGTGGCAGGTGAGTTTTGTTTGCCAGGGAAGAGGGCCGTGGTTTGTGTTCGGGGGCCTGTGGCTGCTAGTGGCCGGCTGGCTTCTGAAAATCCATGCCGCACAGGATGGTGTCCAGACCCCAGGTGCCACCAGTGCCGAGTCGGGCTGGTTTGATAGAGCCAAGTGGCTTCCGCAGTCTGCCAGCCAGAAGCGGGCAGGTGAGTTTTGTTTGCCAGGGAAAAAGACCATCAGTTTGTGTTCGTGGGCCTGTGGCTCTGAGTGGCCGGCTGGCTCCTGAAAATTCACGCCACGCAGGAAGGTTCCCAGACCCAAAGTGGCAGCAGTGCCGAGTCGGGCTGCTTTGACAGAGGGAAGTGGCTCCTGCAATCTGTCAGTCCGAAGTGGGCAGGTGAATTTTGTTTGCCTGGGAAAACGGCCATGGTTTGTGTTCGGGGGACTTTGGCTGGGAGTGGCCGACTGGCTCCTGAAAATCCACGGTACGCAGGATGGTTCCCAGACCCAAGGTGGGACACTAGTGCCGAGTCACGATGGTTTGATAGAGCCAAGTGGCTCCTGCCATCTGCCAGCCAGAAGCGGGGCAGGTGAGTTTTGTTTGCCAGGGAAAAGGGCCATGGTTTGTGTTCGGGGCCTGTGGCTGGGAGTGGCCGCCTGGCTCCTGAAAATCCATGCCGCTGAGGATGGTTCCCCGACCCATGGTGGGACAAATGCCAACTCAGGCTGGTTTAATAGTGCCAAGTAGCTCCTGCAATCTGCCATCCAGATGAGGGGCGGGTGACTTCTGTTTGCCAGGGAAAAGGGCCGTGGTTTGTGTTCGGGGGCCTGTGGCTAGGAGTGTCCGGCTGGCTCCTGAAAATCCATGCCACTTCGGATGGTTCCCAGACCCAAGGTAGCACCAGTGCCCAGTTAGTCTGGTTTGATAGAGCCAAGTGGCTCCTGCCATCTGCCAGCCAGAAGTGGCCGGGTGAGTTTCGTTTGCCAGGGAAAAGGGCCGTGGTTTGTGTTCGGTAGCCTGTAGCTGGGAGTGGCCGGCTGGCTCCTGAAAATCCACGCCGCGCAGGATGGTTCCCAGATGAAAGGAGGCACCAGTGCCAAGTCTGGCTGGTTTGACAGAGCCAAGTGGCTCCTGCAATCTGCCAGCCAGAAGCGTGCAGGTGAGTTTTGTTTGCCAGGGAAAAGGGCCATGGGTTGTGTTCGGGGGCCTGTGGCTGGGAGTGGCCGACTGGCTCCTGAAAATCCACTGTACGCAGGATGGTTCCAAGACCCAAGGTGGGGCACTAGTGCCGAGTCAGGATGGTTTGATAGAGCCAAGTGGCTCCTGCCATCTGCCAGCCAGAAGCGGGGCAGGTGAGTTTTTTTTGCCAGGGAAACAGGCCTTGGTTTGTGTTCGGGGGCCTGTGGCTGCTAGTGGCCGGCTTGCTCCTGAAAATCCACGCCACGCAGGATGGTTCCCAGTTGAAAGGTGGCCCCAGTGCCAAGTCGGGCTGGTTTGATAGAGCCAAGTGGCTCCTGAAATCTGCCAGCCAGAAGCAAGGCAGGTGTGTTTTGTTTGCCAGGGAAAAGGACCATCGTTTGTTTTCGGGGGCCTGTGACTGGGAGTGGTCGGCTGCCTCCTGAAAATCCACGCCGCGCAGGATGGTTCCCAGATGTAAGGTGGCAGCAGTGGCGAGTCGGGCTGGTTTGATAGAGCCAAGTGGATCATTCCATCTGCCAAGCCAGAAGTGGGGCAGGTGAATTTTGTTTGCCAGGGAAAAGGGCCGTGGTTTGTGTTCGGGGGCCTGTGGCTGGGAGTGGCCGGCTGGCTTCATAAAATCCACGCCTCGCAGGATGGTTGCCAGAACCAATGGGACACTAGTGCCGAGTCAGGCTGGTTTGATAGAGCCAAGTGGCTCCTGCCATCTACCAGACAGAAGTGGGCAGGTGAGTTTTGTTTGCCAGGGAAAGGGGCCGTGGTTTGTGTTCGGGGGCCTGTGGCTAGGAGTGTCCGGCTGGCTCCTGAAAATCCATGCCACTTCGGATGGTTCCCAGACCCAAGGTAGCACCAGTGCCCAGTTAGTCTGGTTTGATAGAGCCAAGTGGCTCCTGCCATCTGCCAGCCAGAAGTGGCCAGGTGAGTTTCGTTTGCCAGGGAAAAGGGCCGTGGTTTGTGTTCGGTAGCCTGTAGCTGGGAGTGGCCGGCTGGCTTCTGAAAATCCACGCCGCGCAGGATGGTTCCCAGATGAAAGGAGGCACCAGTGCCAAGTCTGGCTGGTTTGACAGAGCCAAGTGGCTCCTGCAATCTGCCAGCCAGAAGCGTGCAGGTGAGTTTTGTTTGCCAGGGAAAAGGGCCATGGGTTGTGTTCGGGGGCCTGTGGCTGGGTGTGGTCGGCTGCCTCCTGAAAATCCACGCCGTGCAGGATGGTTCCCAGATGAAAGGTGGCAGCAGTGGCGAGTCGGGCTGGTTTGATAGAGCCAAGTGGATCATTCCATCTGCCAAGCCAGAAGTGGGGCAGGTGAATTTTGTTTGCCAGGGAAAAGGGCCATGGTTTGCGTTCGGGGGCCTGTGGCTTGGAGTGGCCGGCTGGCTCCTGAAAATCCACGCCGCTGAGGATGGTTCCCAGACCCAAGGTGGGACCAATGCCAACTCAGGCTGCTTTAATAGAGCCAAGTAGCTCCTGCAATCTGCCAGCCAGAAGATGGGCAGGTCAGTTTTAATTCCAGGGAAAGGGGCCGTAGTTTGTGTTTGGGGGCCTGTGGCTGTGAGTGGACGGCTGGCTCCTGAAAATCAACGATACGCAGGATGGTTCCCAGATGAAAAGTGGCAGCAGTGCCAAGTCGGGCTGGTTTGATAGTACCAAGTGGCTCCTGCAATCTGCCAGCCAGAAGATGGGCAGGTCTGTTTTAATTCCAGGGAAAAGGGCCGTAGTATTTGTTTGGGGACCTGTGGCTGGGAGTGGCCGGCTGGCTCCTGAAAATCCACACCGCGCAGGATGGTTCCCAGATGAATGCTGGCAGCATTGGCGAGTCAGGCTGGTTTGATAGAGCCAAGTGGATCATTCCATCTGCCAGGCAGAAGCGGGGCAGGTGAATTTTGTTTGCCAGGGAAAAGGGCCATGGTTTGTGTTCGGGGGCCTGTGGCTTGGAGTGGCCGGCTGGCTCCTGAAAATCCACGCCGCTGAGGATGGTTCCCCGACCCATGGTGGGACCAATGCCAACTCAGGCTGGTTTAATAGTGCCAAGTAGCTCCTGCAATCTGCCATCCAGATGCGGGGCGGGTGAGTTCTGTTTGCCAGGGAAAATGGCCGTGGTTTGTGTTCGGGGGCCTGTGGCTGGGAGTGGCCGGCTGGCTCCTTAAAATCCACGCCACGCAGGATGGTTGCCAGAACCAAGGGGACACTAGTGCGAGTCAGGCTGGTTTGATAGAGCCAAGTGGCTCCTGCCATCTACCAGACAGAAGTGGGCAGGTGAGTTTTGTTTGCCAGGGAAAGGGGCCGTGGTTTGTGTTCGGGGGCCTGTGGCTAGGAGTGTCCGGCTGGCTCCTGAAAATCCATGCCTCTTAGGATGGTTCCCAGACCCAAGATAGCACCAGTGCCCAGTTAGTCTGGTTAAATAGAGCCAAGTGGCTCCTGCCATCTGCCAGCCAGAAGTGGCCAGGTGAGTTGCGTTTGCCAGGGAAAAGGGCCGTGGTTTGTGTTCGGCAGCCTGTAGCTGGGAGTGGCCGGCTGGCTCCTTAAAATCCACGCCGCGCAGGATGGTTCCCAGATGAAAGGAGGCACCAGTGCCAAGTCTGGCTGGTTTGACAGAGCCAAGTGGCTCCTGCAATCTGCCAGCCAGAAGTGGCCGGGTGAGTTTTGTTTGCCAGGGAAAAGGGCCATGGGTTGTGTTCGGGGGCCTGTGGCTGGGTGTGGCCGGCTGGCTCCTGAAAATCCACGCCGCGCAGCATGGTTCCCAGATGAATGGTGGCAGCAGTGGCGAGTCGGGCTGGTTTGATAGAGCCAAGTGGCTCCTGCAATCTGCCAGCCAGAAGCGGGGCAGGTGAGTTTTGTTTGCCAGGGAAAAGGGCCATGGTTTCTGTTCGGGGGCCTGTGGCTGGGAGTGGCCGACTGGATCCTGAAAATCCACGGTACGCAGGATGGTTCCAAGACCCAAGGTGGGGCACTAGTGCCGAGTCAGGATGGTTTGATAGAGCCAAGTGGCTCCTGCCATCTGCCAGCCAGAAGCGGGGCAGGTGAGTTTTTTTTGCCAGGGAAACGGGCCGTGGTTTGTGTTCGGGGGCCTGTGGCTGCTAGTGGCCGTCTTGCTCCTGAAAATCCACGCCACGCAGGATGGTTCCCAGTTGAAAGGTGGCCCCAGTGCCAAGTCGGGTTGGTTTGATAGAGCCAAGTGGCTCCTGAAATCTGCCAGCCAGAAGCAAGGAAGGTGTGTTTTGTTTGCCAGGGAAAAGGACCATCGTTTGTTTTCGGGGGCCTGTGACTGGGAGTGGTCGGCTGCCTACTGAAAATCCACGCCGCGCAGGATGGTTCCCCGATGAATGGTGGCAGCAGTGGCGAGTCCGGCTGGTTTGATAGAGCCAAGTGGCTCCTGCAATCTGCCAGCCACAAGCGGGGCAGGTGAGTTTTGTTTGCCAGGGAAAAGGGCCATGGTTTCTGTTCGGGGGCCTGTGGCTGGGAGTGGCTGCCTGGCTCCTGAAAATCCATGCCGCGCAGGATGGTTCCCAGACCCAACGTGGCACCAGTGCCGAGTCGGGCTGGTTAGATAGAGCGAAATGGCTCCTGCAATCTGCCAGCCAGAAGCGGGGCAGGTGAGTTTTGTTTGCCAGGGACAAGGGCCATGGTTTGTGTTTGGGGGCCTGTGGCTGGGAGTGGCCGGCTGGCTCCTGAAAATCAACGCCGCGCAGGATGGTTCCCAGATGAATGGTGGTAGCAGTGGCGAGTCAGGCTGGTTTGATAGAACCAAGTGGCTCCTGCCATCTGCCAGCCAGAAGCGGGGCAGGTGAGTTATGTTTGCCAGGGAAAAGGGCCATAGTTTGTGTTCGGGGGCCTGTGGCTAGGAGTGGCAGGCTGGCTTCTGTAAATCCACGCCGCGCAGGATAGTTGCCTGATGTAAGGTGGCACCAGTGCCAAGTCTGGGTGGTTTGACAGAGCCAAGTGGCTCCTGCAATCTGCCAGCCAGAACGGGCAGGTGAGTTTTGTTTGCCAGGGAAAAGGGCCATGGTTTCTGTTCGGGGGCCTGTGGCTGGGAGTGGCTGCCTGGCTCCTGAAAATCCATGCCGCGCAGGATGGTTCCCAGACCCAACGTGGCACCAGTGCCTTGTCGGGCTGGTTAGATAGAGCGAAATGGCTCCTGCAATCTGCCAGCCAGAAGCGGGGCAGGTGAGTTTTGTTTGCCAGGGACAAGGGCCATGGTTTGTGTTCGGGGGCCTGTGGCTGGGAGTGGCCGGCTGGCTCCTGAAAATCCACGCCGCGCAGGATGGTTCCCAGACCAAGGTAGCACCAGTGCCCAGTTAGTCTGGTTTGATAGAGCCAAGTGGCTCCTGCCATCTGCCAGCCACAAGCAGGCAGGTGAGTTTTCTTTGCCAGGGAAAAGGGCCATGGTTTCTGTTCAGGGGCCTGTGGCTGGGAGTGGCCGGCTGGCTCCTGAAAATCCACGATACGCAGGATGGTTCCCAGATGAAAGGTGGCACCAGTGCCAAGTCGGGCTGGATTGATAGAGGCAAGTGGCTCCTGCAATCTGCCAGCCAGATGACGGGCAGGTCAGTTTTACTTCCAGGGAAAAGGGCCGTGGTTTGTGTTCGGGGGCCTGTGGCTGGGAGTGGCCGGCTGACTCCTGAAAATCCACGATACGCAGGATGGTTCCTAGATGAAAGGTGGCACCAGTGCCGTGTCGGGCTGGATTGATAGAGGGAAGTGGCTCCTGCAATCGGCCAGCCAGAAGCGGGGTGGGTGAGTTTTCTTTGCCAGGGAAAAGGGCCGTGGTTTGTGTTCGGGGGCCTGTGGGTGGGAGTGGCCGGCTGGTTCCTGAAAATCCACGACACGCAGGATGGTTCCCAGGTGAAAGGTGGCACCAGTGCCACGTTGGGCAGGTTTGATATTACCAAGTGGCGGCTGCAATGTGCCAGCTAGATGATGGGAAGGTCAGTTTCACTTCCCGGGAAAAGGGCCGTAATTTGTGTTCGGGGCCCTGTGGCTGGGAGTGGCTGCTGGCTCCTGAAAATCCACGATACGCAGGATGGTTCCCAGATGAAAGGTGGCACCAGTGCCGAGTCGGGCTGGATTGATAGAGGGAAGTGTCTCCTGCAATCTGCCAGCCAGAAGCGGGCGGGTGAGTTTTGTTTGCCAGGGAAAAGGGCCGTGGTTTGTGTTCGCGGGCCTGTGGCTGGGAGTGGCCGGCTGGCACCTGAAAATCCACAATACGCTGGATGGTTCCCAGATGATAGGTGGCACCAGTGTCGAGTCGGGCTGGATTGATAGAGTCAAGTGGCTCCTGCAATCTTGCAGCCAGAAGATGGGCAGGTCAGTTTTACTTCCAGGGAAAAGGGCCGTAGTATTTGTTTGGGGACCTGTGGCTGGGAGTGGCCGGCTGGCACCTGAAAATCCATGATACGCAGGATGGTTCCCAGATGAAAAGTGGCACCAGTGCCGAGTCGGGCTGGTTTGATAGAGGCAAGTGGCTCCTGCAATCTGCCAGCCAGAAACGGAGCGGGTGAGTTTTGTTTGCCAGGGAAAAGGGCCGTGGTTTGTGTTCTGGGGCCTGTGGCTGAGAGTGGCCGGGTGGTTCCTGAAAATCCACGATACGCAGGATGGTTCCCAGATGAAAGGTGGCACCAGTGCCAAGTTGGACAGGTTTGATATTACCAAGTGGCTGCTGCAATGTGCCAGCCAGATGATGGGCAGGTCAGTTTTACTTCCAGGGAAAAGGGCCGTAGTTTATTTTTGGGGACTTGTGGCTGGGAGTGGCCGGCTGGCCCCTGAAAATCCACAATACGCTGGATGGCTCCCAGACCCAAGGTGGCACCCGTGCCAAGTCGGGCTGGTTTGATAGAGGCAAGTGGCTCCTGCAGTCTGCCAGCCAGAAGCGGGGTGGGTAAGTTTTGTTTGCCAGGGAAAAGGGCCGTAGTTTGTGTTTGGGGGCCTGTGGCTGGGAGTGGCCTGCTGGCTCCTGAAAATGCACGATACGCAGGATGGTTCCCAGATGAAAGGTGGCACCAGTGCCAAGTCAGGCTGGTTTGATAGAGGGAAGTGTCTCCTGCAATCTGCCAGCCAGAAGATGGGCAGGTCAGTTTTACTTCCAGGGAAAAGGGCCGTAGTATTTGTTCAGGGGCCTGTGGCTGGGAGTGGCCGGCTGGTTCCTGAAAATCCACGATACGCAGGATGGTTCCCAGATGAAAGGTGGCACCAGTGCCAAGTCAGGCTGGATTGATAGATGCAAGTGGCTCCTGCAATCTGCCAGCCAGAAGATGGGCAGGTCAGTTTTACTTCCAGGGAAAAGGACCGTAGTATTTGTTTGGGGACCTATGTCTGGGAGTGGCCGGCTGGTTCCTGAAAGTCCACAATACGCAGGATGGTTCCCAGATGAAATGTGGCACCAGTGCCAAGTCTGGCTGGATTGATAGAGGCAAGTGGCTCCTGCAATCTGCCAGCCAGACGACGGGCAGGTCAGTTTTACTTCCTGGGAAACGGGCCGTAGTTTGTGTTTGGGGGCCTGTGGCTGGGAGTGGCCAGGTGCCTCCTGAAAATCCACGATACGCAGGATGGTTCCCAGATGAGAGGTGGCACCAGTACCGAGTCGGGCTGGTTTGATAGAGGGAAGTGTCTCCTGCAATCTGCCAGCCAGAAGCGGGGCGGGTGAGTTTTCTTTGCCAGGGAAAAGGGCCGTGGTTTGTGTCAGGGGCCTGTGGCTGGGATTGGCCGGCTGGCTCCTGAAAATCCACGATACGCAGGATGGTTCCCAGATGAAAGGTGGCACCAGTGCCAAGACCGGCTGGATTGATAGAGGCAAGTGGCTCCTGCAATCTGCCAGCCAGATGACGGGCAGGTCAGTTTTACTTCCAGGGAAAATGGCCGTGGTTTGTGTTCGGGGGCCTGTGGCTGGGAGTGACCAGCTGGCTCCTGAAAATCCACGATACGCAGGATGGTTCCCAGATGAAAGGTGGCACCAGTGCCAAGTTGGGCAGGTTTGATATTACCAAGTGGCTGCTGCAATATGCCAGCCAGATGATGGGCTGGTCAGTTTTGCTTCCAGGGAAAAGGGCCGTAGATTGTTTTAGGGGACTTGTGGCTGGGAGTGGCCGGCTGGCCCTTGAAAATCCATAATACGCTGCATGGCTCCCAGACCCAAGGTGGTACCAGTGCCAAGTCGGGCTGGTTTGATAGAGGCAAGTGGCTCCTGCAATCTGCCAGCCAGAAGCGGGGTGGGTAAGTTTTGTTTGCCAAGGAAAAGGGCCGTAGTTTGTGTTTGGGGGCCTGTGGCTGGGTGTGGCCGGCTGGCTCCTGAAAATCCACGATACGCAGGATGGTTCCCAGATGAAAGGTGGCACCAGTGCCAAGTCGGGCTGGATTGATAGAGGCAAGTGGCTGCTGCAATGTGCCAGCTAGATGATGGGCAGGTCAATTTTACTTCCAGGGAAAAGGGCCGTAGTTTGTGTTTCGGGGCCTGTGGCTGGGAGTGGCCGGCTGGCTCCTGAAAATCCACGATACGCAGGAGGGTTCCCAGATGAAAGGTGGCACCAATGCCGAGTCGGGCGGGTTTGATAGAGGGAAGTGTCTCCTGCAATCTGCCTGCCAGAAGCAGGGCCGGTGAGTTTTCTTTGCCAGGGAAAAGGGCCGTGGTTTGTGTTCGGGGGCCTGTGGCTGGGAGTGGCCGGCTGGCTCCTGAAAATCCACAATACGCAGGATGGTTCCCAGATGAAAGGTGGCACCAGTGCCGAGTCTAGCTGGTTTGATATGGGGAAGTGGCTCCTGCAATCTGCCAGCCAGATGACGGGCAGGTCAGTTTTACTTCCAGGGAAAAGGGCCGTAGATTGTTTTTGGGGACTTGTGGCTGGGAGTGGCCGGCTGGCCCCTGGAAATTCACAATACGCTGGATGGCTCCCAGACCCAACGTGGCACCCGTGCCAAGTCGGGCTGGTTTGATAGAGGCATGTGGCTCTTGCAATCTGCCAGCCAGAAGCAGGGTGGGTAAGTTTTGTTTGCCAGGGAAAAGGGCCGTAGTTTGTGTTCGGGGGCCTGTGGCTGGGAGTGGCCGGCTGGCTCCTGAAAATCCACGATACGCAGGATGGTTCCCAGATGAAAGGTGGCACCAGTGCCAAATCGGGCTGGATTGATATAGGCAAGTGTCTCCTGAAATCTGCCAGCCAGATGACAGGCAGGTCAGTTTTAATTCCAGGGAAAAGGGCCGTAGTTTGTGTTTGAGGGCCTGTGGATGGGAGTGGCTGCTGGCTCCTGAAAATCCACGATACGCAGGATGGTTCCCAGTTGAAAGGTGGCAGCAGTGTCAAGTTGGACTGGTTTGATAGTACAAAGTGGCTCCTGCAATCTGCCAGCCAGAAGCAGGGCGGGTGAGTTTTGTTTGCCCGGGAAAAGGGCCGTGGTTTGTGTTCATGGCCCTGTGGCTGGGAGTGGCCGGCTGGCTCCTGAAAATCCACGATACGCAGGATGGTTCCAAGACGCAAGGGGGCACCTGTGCCAAGTTGGGCTTGTTTGATAGAGTCAAGTGGCTCCTGCAATCTGCCAGCCAGAAGCGGGGCGGGTGAGTTTTGTTTGCCAGGGAAAAGGGTCGTGGTTTGTGTTTGGGGGCCTGTGGCTGGGAGTGGCCGGCTGGCTCCTGAAAATGCACGATACGCAGGATGGTTCCCAGATGAAAGGTGGCACCAGTGCCAAGTCGGGCTGGTTTGATAGTACACAGTGGCTCCTTCCATCTACCATCCAGAAGAGGGGCATCTCAGTTTTTTTTCCAGGGGAAAGGGCCGTGGTTTCTGTTCGGGGGCCTGTGGCTGGGAGTGGCCGGCTGGCTCCTGAAAATCCACCATAGCCGCTAGATTCACTAGGACATGCAAGACATGAGAGCACAAGAAGAGAGTACACAAGAAGACACTACAATCTCCTCTTTTCTGAAACACTGTAGCGATCAAATTGAATACAAATCCTCCTGGGCTAGTTCTTGCAAAAGCCTAGGTGTTCTTTTTGTGTTCATAAGCCTGGAATATTTAGCTTTGGATCACAGCAGAATGCAGATGACAAAACAAGGCCTTTAAGTCACGTCCAGTATGAAGCAGTATGAAAGAAGAAAGCAGCTGAGAGTGCCAACCCTGCTAGGTAATCTCAGTATTGGTCTTGACATTAGCAGAAATTTGAAATGAGTCTCTGAAAATGACAAAGGAGGCAGAAGAAAAGGGAGCGATGACTCCTCTTGCATAGTGTTTCCTAACAGGGATCTTCAAAATGTAAAGATTGTATCATCCTTTCAACTGAAGGAAGGTATGAAAACAACAGGAAGGAAATGGCATCACATGCTAGAAAGGTTCTGGGCAGTGTACTTCTAGACAGAAAGGCCACTGATGGAAAACCAACTAAACTGGCACCAATGCAGCAGCATTGTACTAAAGCCAAAAATGTCCAGCGCTTCACTCTCTGCCATTCCATTCAGATGCACACAGCAGCTCTGCAACAGTCCTACTGATCATCTCCTTGGCAAACTTGGAGTTGAGGGTCCGTGGTGAAGCAGAGTCCCCAGCAAGATGCAAAGGAGAGCTGCTTTCTTGCAACTTTGCCTTTATCAGTTCCATAGCTTTAAGCCATAACAAACACCATTCAACCAACCACCATACACCAGGCTTTGAACACACTTGTTGATCTACCTCTAATTCAGCTGCCTCACCTTCCCACAGTCCTTTTCTACTTAGCCAATGGAATGGGCCTCAGCCCAAGGCCTTCCTTTTGTAAGCTTCTAGCTAGATGCAGCAGCAAACCACTACTTTCTTCTGTGCCAAGACTTCAGGTAGACGATTTGCATCTGCCCTTCCAGTGAAACCTAACGGGGAGAGAAAAGCCTCTCACAGATGTTCAGTCATTCCATTAGCTACACAGGCCAAATCAAAAGAAAAGCACGCTATGGGTTTGTGTACTTGCTCCTACACAACACCTGCTGCCCTCTGACAATCAACTAGCAGAAAACCAGCAAAACTGAGACTTGAGGCAAACAACCCTTTGAAGGGAATAATGATGTCAGCAATAATGACAACACATTTCCAGGCTACCGAGATACTTGAAATGTCAGCAAAGGCTGGAGACCAAAGGCTGAACTAATAGGGAAAGGGTAAAAGAATGCCAAGAAAAACATGACCGACGGTTAAAACAATTCCAAGAAAAACATAGGCAACTGACCTGTTGAAGCCTTCAGGAAATCAGCGGCCGCTGATTTACATAGGCCATTCAAGTTAATTGACCCGCGCACCTTCCACCCCTTTTTCACCTTTCGGCACCACAGGGTGAATTGTGAGCATGAAATCACAATTCCTTGGATTCTCTTCTTGACTTGACGAGAGAAATTCAGCAACTGAAGTAGCTGTTACTGATGTGATACCCAGGAACACCGAGTTGACACATTTCATTTTGTTCAAACACAGCTAGCAAACCTAAGGGGACAAGGCTGGCTTCTTTTCATGACAATTTTCTTGTTTTACAACCTGCTCTGATCCTGGTGAAACTTTTTCATTAGCTTCTCTCTAAAAGCAAAAAGTCCAGTTAACTGTCCCGTCCTACTGCTGCAAGTAAACCATTTGCATTGCCAAGACCAAAAACGGAATTGGAAGGTACAGAGACCCCGGGAGCGATGAGCAGATACGGGGCACATTACGTCAGAAGCCGCTGTCTGCAGTGCACTGTGACCGGCACAATCGCCTTTGCGCGAAGAAGCCGCCTCTTTGCCTCCGGAAGCCGGAGAGAGCGGCTGCCTCTGAAAGCTGAAGAATGAAGCTGCACAACACTGGGATAGTGTGCACAGTTTGCAAATTGATAGAAAACAGTACCTTACTACTGTCCTACCTATTCCAAACACATGAATATTCGGTTGGAAAGTGTTTTGGACAACTTTCCTTTTCATCATGCAAAACACTCTGCAGACTTCGCTGCAACATGTAAAACACCATTGGAGATGTTTTCTGTGCAGGCAGAGTTTTTCCTTGCCAGACATAGTGGAAAAGATCTTTGCAATGATGTAGACCACAAAAGACACTGAAGACGAAGGTACGGATGTCCCCGGAGCTAAGCGCCGGTCCCGGGAACATTTAGTCAGAAGCCGCCGCACTTTAGAGCACTGTGACCGGTACAATCGCTTTTGCACGAAGAAGCCGCGTCTTCGCCTCCGGAAGCCGGAGAGAGCAGCAGCTTCGGAAAAGTGAGAATGAAGCTGCACAACACTGGGATTGTGTGCACAGCTTGCAAACTGATCAAAAACAGTACCTTACCACTCTCCTACCTTTTCCAAACACATGAACATTCGACTGGAAGGTTTTTTAGACAACTTTCTTTTTCATCGTGCAAAACACTCAGCAAACCTCTCTGCAACATGTCAAACACCATGGAGGATGTTTTCTGTGCAGGCCCAGTTTTTCCTTGCCAGACATAGTGGAAAGGATTTTTGCAATGATGTAGACCACAAAAGTTCTGAAAGAAGAAGGTACAGATGTCCCCGGAGCTAAGCGCCGGTCCCGGGCTCATTTTGAAAGAAGCCGCCGCACTGGAGTGCACTGTGAGCGGCACAATCGCCTTTGCGCGAAGAAGCCGCTTCTTCGCCTTCGGGAGCCGGAGAGACCAGTAGCTTCGGAAAGTGAAGAATGAAGCTGCACAACACTGGGATAGTGTGCACAGCTTTCAAACTGATCCAAAACAGTACCTTACCACTTTCCTACCTTTTCCAAACACATGAATATTCGATTGGAAGGTGTTTTGGACAACTTTCTTTTTAATCGTGCAAAACACTCAGCAAACCTCTCTGCAACAAGTCAAACACTATGGAGGATGTTTTCTGTGCAGGCACAGTTTCTCCATGCCAGACATAATGGAAAAGTTTTTTGCAAAGATGTAGATCCAAAAGTCCCGAAAGAAGAAGATACGGATGTCCCCGGAGCTAAGCGCCGGTCCCGGGCACATTTCGTCAGAAGCCGCCGCACTGCAGAGCACTGTGAGCGGCACAATCGCCTTTGCGCGAAGAAGCCGCCTCTTCGCCTCCGGGGGCCGGAGAGAGCGGCTGCTTTCGGAAGGTGAAGAATGAAGCTGAACAACACTGGGATAGTGTGCGCAGCTTGCAAACTTATAGAAAACAGTACCTTACCACTTTCCTACCTTTTCCAAACACATGAATATTCGGTTGGAAGGTGTTTTGGACAACTTTCTTTTTCATCGTGCAAAACACTCAGCAAACCTCTCTGCAACATGTACAACACGATGGGAGATGTTTTCAGCCCTGACCCAGATTCTCCTTTCCAGACATAGTGGAAAGCATTTTTGCAATGACGTAGACCACAAAAGTCCCGAAAGATGAAATACGGAGCTCCCCGGAGCTAAGCGCCAGTCCCCGGCACATTTTGGTAGAAGCCGCAACCCTGGAGTGCACTACGACCGGTACAATTGCCTTTGCGCGAAGAAGCCGCTTCTTCGCCTCTGGAAGCCGGAGAGAGCGGCTGCTTTCGGAAGGTGAAGAATGAAGCTGAACAACACTGGGATAGTGTGCACAGCTTGCAAACTGATCCAAAACAGTACCTTACCACTCTCCTACCTTTTCCAAACACACGAATATTCGGTTGGAAGGTGTTTTGGACAACTTTGTTTTTCAACGTGCAAAACACTCTGCAAACCTCTCTGCAACATGTCAAACACCATGGAGGATGTTTTCTGTGCAGTCAGAGTTTCTCCTTGCCAGACATAGTGGAAAGGATTTTTGCAATGATGTGGACCACAAAAGTTCTGAAAGAAGAAGCTACGGATGTCCCCGGAGCTAAGCGCCGGTCCCGGGCACATTTCGAAAGAAGCCGCCGCACTGGAGTGCACTGTGACCGGCACAATCGCCTTTGCGCGAAGAAGCCGCTTCTTCGCCTTCGGGAGCCGGAGAGACCAGTAGCTTTGGAAAGTGAAGAATGAAGCTGAACAACACTGGGATAGTGTTCACAGCTTGCAAACTGATCCAAAACAGTACCTTACCATTTTCCTACCTTTTCCAAACACATGAATATTCGGTTGGAAGGTGTTTTGGACAACTTTCTTTTTCATCGTGCAAAACACTCAGCAAACCTCTCTGCAACATGTACAACACGATGGGAGATGTTTTCAGCCCTGACCCAGATACTCCTTGCCAGACATAGTGGAAAGCATTTTTGCAATGATGTAGACCACAAAAGTTCTGAAAGAAGAAGCTACGGATATCCCCGGAGCTAAGCGCCGGTCCCGGGCACATTTCGTCAGAAGCCGCCGCACTGGAGTGCACTGTGACCGGCACAATCGCCTTTGCGCGAAGAAGCCGCCTCTTCGTCTCCGGGGGCCGGAGAGAGCGGCTGCTTTCGGAAGGTGAAGAATGAAGCTGAAAAACACTGGGATAGTGTGCGCAGCTTGCAAACTGATAGAAAACAGTACCTTACCACTCTCCTACCTTTTCCAAACACATGAACATTCGGTTGGAAGGTGTTTTCAACAACTTTCTTTTTCTTCCTGCAAAACACTCTGCAGACTTCTCTGCAACATGTACAACACCATGGGAGATGTTTTCAGCCCTGACCCAGATTCTCCTTGCCAGACATAGTGGAAAAACTTTTTGCGAAGTTGGAGAGGACAAGAAACGCTAAAGACGAAAGTATGGAGTTTTCCGTAGCTAGGACTGCATGAAAGCAAAAGACTGCCCTCTTCAAAAATGACAATTAGGAGGACTCGGAAAAGTACAAATCAGCCAGCCTCTTTTTTATCCCCACGAAGTTGATGGGGCAGCTATACCCCGAAAGCCTTGCCTGGCATATGAAGGAGGACAAAGCAATGTACTCGGCATGGATTTTCCTGGGGAATTTCATGCTGAACAACTTTTTCAACACCTCTGATGAATCAACTTGACTGGTAGATGAAGGGAATATTGTCTGCGTGGCCTTCAGGAAAGCTGTTTACATTTCTCTACTTGGCTGCAAACATACATACGGGAAGCAATAATGCAAAAGGGAGGGAACCAGTGTCTTTTAAGTGATGCTGAGTGAAAAGACAAGAGGCAGTGGGCACACACTGAAATACAGGAGATTGCCTATGAACATCACCAAATGATGTTTTACTGCGAGGGTGACAACCGCGGCACAGACTGCCCAGTAAGCTTCTGAAGCCTGGATCTTAGAAGACATTAAAAGTACACCCAGATAGAATCCTGGGCAAGAGGCTCTAGGTATCCTGCTTTAACAGGGGGGTTGGGCCTGGTGAGCCCCACTGAGCCCTACCACTCTCATTCATTCTGTGTAGTGAATTCTCTTTGAGATGCATTTCAAGCACTGGCATGACAAAATTCTGTGCAGACAGAGATCCAAATGGACATGGGATCCATGTTCCTTAAGCAGTGTTCAAGAAGAATGTAAAACTCTGGGACAAGTGTCTCTTCCCTAACTGAATCCCTTTCATGGGAAAATTCCCAGCTATAGAAAGATCTTCTGATACGCATGCTCAGGACTGACACTGGCTGAGGAAATTTCCCCCTATGTGTATCTAAGACCAGTTAGGATCATCACCCAAGACTTGTCAACATAGTCACAGAATGTCGATTGTAAAGAAGTGACAACATACATCAGAATGGCAAATATTGGTCCAAAAATGGATTAAGGAATGGGAATTATCAACTTGGGTTAAAAAGAAAAATAAAGATTTGGTCTTAATATATCAATTTCGTTGCAATATTGATAAGAGAAGAAAAAGACCTCACTCTTTGACATTCTGAACTCGAAAAAGATTTTAAAAATTCGTTGTAGAAATCTATTATTATGACCACATTATTCAAACAATATTAGCTGGTAAACTGTCCCAGATTTGTCTAGTTCAGTTCCCAGGGAAAAGGGCCCTGTTTTGTGTTTCCGGGCCTGGTGCTGGGAGTGGCCGGCTGGCTCCTGAAAATCCACGATACGCAGGATGGTTCCCAGATGAAAGGTGGCACCAGTGCCAAGTCGGGCTGGTTTGATAGTACAAAGTGGCTCCTGCAATCTAGATCCAGAAGAGGGGCAGGTAAGTTTTTTTTCCAGGGGAAAGGGCCGCGGTATGTGTTTGGGGGCCTGTGGCTGGGAGTGGCCGGCTGGCTACTGAAAATCCACGATACGCAGGATGGTTCCCAGATGAAAGGTGGCACCAGTGCCAAGTCAGGCTGGTTTAATAGAGGCAAGTGGCTCCTGCAATCTGCCAGCCAGATGACGGGCAGGTCAGTTTTACTTCCAGGGAAAAGGGCCGTAGTTTGTGTTTGGGGGCCTGTGGCTGGGAGTGGCCGGCTGGCTCCTGAAAATCCACGATACGCAGGATGGTTCCCAGATGAAAGGTTGCACCAGTGCCGAGTCAGGCTGGTTTGATATGGGGAAGTGGCTCCTGCAATCTGCCAGCCAGAAGCGGGGTGGGTGAGTTTTGTTTGCCAGGGAAAAGGGCCGTGGTTTGTGTTTGGGGGCCTGTGGCTGGGAGTGGCCGGCTGGCTCCTGAAAATCCACGATACGCAGGATGGTTCCCAAATGAAAGGTGGCACCAGTGCCAAGTCGGGCTGGTTTGATAGTACAAAGTGGCTCCTGCAATCTGCCAGCCAGATGACGGGCAGGTCAGTTTTACTTCCAGAGAAAAGAGCCGTAGTTCGTGTTTGGGGGCCTGTGGCTGGGAGTGGCCGGCTGGCTCCTGAAAATCCACGATACACAGGATGGTTCCCAGGTGAAAGGTGGCACCAGTGCCGAGTCGGGCTGGTTTGATAGAGGGAAGTGTCCCCTGCAATCTGCCAGCCAGAAGCGGGGCGGGTGAGTTTTGTTTGCCAGGGAAAAGGGCCGTGGTTTGTGTTCGGGGGCCTGTGGCTGGGAGTGGCCGGCTGGCTCCTGAAAATCCACGATACGCCAGATGGTTCCCAGATGAAAGGTGGCACCAGTGCCAAGTCGGGCTGGTTTGGTAGTACCAAGTGGCTCCTGCAATGTGCCAGCCAGATGATGGGCAGGTCAGTTTCACTTCCAGGGAAAAGGGCCGTAGATTGTTTTTGGGGACTTGAGGCTGTCAGTGGCCGGCTGGCTCCTGAAAATCCACAATAGGCTGGATGGCTCCCAGACCCAAGGTGGCACCAGTGCCAAGTCGGGCTGGTTAGATACAGGGAAGTGGGTCCTGCAATCTGCCAGCCAGATGATGGGCAGGTCAGTTTTAATTTCGGGGGGAGGGGCCGTAGTTTGTGTTTGGGGGCCTGTGGCTGGGGGTGGCCGGCTGGCTCCTGAAAATCCACGATACGCAGGATGGTTCCCAGATGAAAGGTGGCACCAGTGTCGAGTCAGGCTGGTTTGATAGAGGGAAGTGGCTCCTGCAATCTGCCAGCCAGAAGCGGGGCGGATGAGTTTGCTTTGCCAGGGAAAAGTGCCGTGGTTTGTGTTCGGGGGCCTGTGGCTGGGAGTGGCCGGCTGGCTCCTGAAAATCCACGATACGCAGGATGGTTCCCAGATGAAAAGTGGCAGCAGTGCCAAGTCGGGCTGGTTTGATAGTACCAAGTGGCTCCTGCAATCTGCCAGCCAGAAGATGGGCAGGTCTGTTTTAATTCCAGGGAAAAGGGCCGTAGTATTTGTTTGGGGACCTGTGGCTGGGAGTGGCCGGCTGGCTCCTGAAAATCCACGATACGCAGGATGGTTCCCAGATCAAAGCCGGCACCAGGGCCGAGTCGGGCTGGTTTGATATCGGGAAGTGGCTCCTGCAATCTGCCAGCCAGAAGTGGGCAGGTGAGTTTTGTTTGCCAGGGAAAAGTGCCGTGGTTTGTGTTCGGGGGCCTGTGGCTGGGAGTGGCCGGCTGGCTCCTGAAAATCCACGATACGCAGGATGGTTCCCAGATGAAAAGTGGCAGCAGTGCCAAGTCGGGCTGGTTTGATAGTACCAAGTGGCTCCTGCAATCTGCCAGCCAGAAGATGGGCAGGTCTCTTTTAATTCCAGGGAAAAGGGCCGTAGTATTTGTTTGGGGACCTGTGGCTGGGAGTGGCCGGCTGGATCCTGAAAATCCACGATACGCAGGATGGTTCCCAGATGAAAGCCGGCACCAGGGCCGAGTCGGGCTGGTTTGATATCGGGAAGTGGCTCCTGCAATCTGCCAGCCAGAAGCGGGGCGGGTGAGTTTTGTTTGCCAGGGAAAAGGGCCGTGGTTTGTGTACGGGGGCCTGTGGCTGGGAGTGGCCGGCTGGCTCCTGAAAATCCACGATACGCAGGATGGTTCCCAGATGAAAGGTGGCACCAGTGCCGAGTCGGGCTGGATTGATAGAGGCAAGTGGCTCCTGCAATCTGCCAGCCAGATGACGGGCAGGTCAGTTTTACTTCCAGGGAAAAGGGCCGTAGTTTGTGTTTGGGGGCCTGACGCTGGGAGTGTCCGGCTGGCTCCTGAAAATCCACGATACGCAGGATGGTTCCCAGATGAAAGGCGGCAGAAGTGCAGAGTCCGAGTGGTTTGATAGTACAAAGTGGCTCCTGCAATCTGCCAGCCAGAAGATGGGCAGGTCAGTTTTACTTCCAGGGAAAGGGGCCGTAGTATTTGTTTGGGGACCTGTGGCTGGGAGTGGCCGGCTGGCTCCTGAAAATCCACAATACGCAGGATGGTTCCCAGATGAAATGTGGCACCAGTGCCGAGTCGGGCTGGATTGATAGAGGCAAGTGGCTCCTGCAATCTGCCAGCCAGATGACGGGCAGGTCAGTTTTACTTCCAGGGAAAAGGGCCGTAGTTTGTGTTCGGGGGCCTGTGGCTGAGAGTGGCCGGCTGGCTCCTGAAAATCCACGATACGCAGGATGGTTCCCAGATGAAAGGTGGCACCAGTGTCGAGTCGGGCTGGTTTGATAGAGTCAAGTGGCTCCTGCAATCTTCCAGCCAGAAGCGGGGTGGGTTAGTTTTTTTTGCCAGGGAAAAGGGCCGTGGTTTGTGTTCAGTGGCCTGGGCCTGGGAGTGGCCGGCTGGCTCCTGAAAATCCACGATACGCAGGATGGTTCCCAGATGAAAGGTGGAACCAGTGCCAAGTCGGGCTGGTTTGATAGAGGCAAGTGGCTCCTGCAATCTGCCAGCCAGATGACGGGCAGGTCAGTTTTACTTCCAGGGAAAAGGGCCGTAGTTTTTTGTTTGGGGGCCTGTGGCTGGGTGTGGCCGGCTGGCTCCTGAAAATCCACGATACGCAGGATGGTTCCCAGATGAAATGTGGCACCAGTGCCGAATCGGGCTGCATTGATAGAGGCAAGTGGCTCCTGCAATCTGCCAGCCAGATGACGGGCAGGTCAGTTTTCCTTCCAGGGAAAAGGGCCGTGGTTTGTGTTCGGGGGCCTGTGGCTGGGAGTGGCCGGCTGGCTCCTGAAAACCCAAGATACGCCCGATGGCTCCCAGATTAAAGGTGGCACCAGTGCCAAGTAGGACAGGTTTGATATTACCATGTGGATGCTGCAATGTGCCAGCCAGATGATGGGCAGGTCAGTTTTACTTCCAAGGAAAAGGGTCGTAGATTTTTTTTGGGGAGTTGTGGCTGGGAGTGGCCGGCTGGCTCCTGAAAATCCACAATAGGCTGGATGGCTCCCAGACCCAAGGTGGCACCAGTGCCAAGTCGGGCTGGTTTGATAGAGGCAAGTGGCTTCTGCAATCTGCCAGCCAGAAGCGGGGCGCGTGAGTTTTGTTTGCCAGGGAAAAGGGCCATGGTTTGTGTTTTGGGGCCTGTGGCTGGGAGTGGCCGGCTGGCTCCTGAAAATCCACGATACGCAGGATGGTTCCCAGATGAAAGGTGGCACCAGTGCCAAGTCGGGCTGGATTGATAGAGGCAAGTGGCTCCTGCAATCTGCCAGCCAGATGACGGGCAGGTCAGTTTTACTTCCAGGGAAAAGGGCCGTAGATTGTTTTTGGCGACTTCTGGCTGGGAGTGGCTGGCTGGCCCCTGAAAATCCACAATACGCAGGATGGCTCCCAGACCCAAGGTGGCACCAGTGCGAAGTCGGGCTGCTTTGATAGAGGCAAGTGGCTCCTGCAATGTGCTAGCCAGAAGCGGGGTGGTTAAGTTTTGTTTGCCAGGGAAAAGGGCCGTGGTTTGTGTTTGGGGGCCTGTGGCTGGGAGTGGCCCGCTGTCTCCTGAAAATCCACGATATGCAGGATGGTTCCCAGATGAAACGTGGCACCACTGCCGAGTCAGTCTGGATTGATAGAGGCAAGTGGCTCCTGCAATCTGCCAGCCAGATGACGGGCAGGTCTGTTTTACATACAGGGAAATGGGCCGTAGTTTGTGTTCGGGGGCCTGTGGCTGGGAGTGGCCGGCTGGCTCCTGAAAATCCACGATACGCAGGATGGTTCCTAGATGAAAGGTGGCACCAGTGCCGAGTCGAGCTGGTTTGATAATACCAAGAGGCTCCTGCTATCTGCCAGCCAGAAGATGAGCAGGTCTGTTTTATTTCCAAGGAAAAGGGCCGTAGTATTTGTTTGGGGACCTGAGTCTGGATGTGGCCGGCTGGCTCCTGAAAATCCATGATACGCAGGATGGTTCCCAGATGAAAGGTGGCACCAGTGCCGAGTCGGGCTGGATTGATATGGGGAAGTGGCTCCTGCTATCTGCCAGCCAGAAGCGGGGCGGGTCAGTTTAAATTCCAGGGAAATGGGCCGTAGTATTTGTTTGGGTACCTGTGGCTTGGAGTGGCCGGCTGGCTCCTGAAAATCCACGATACGCAGGGTGGTTCCCAGATGAAAGGTGGCACCAGTGCCGAGTCAGGCTGGTTTGATAGATTGAAGTGTCTCCTGCAATCTGCCAGCCAGAAGCGGGGCGAGTGAGTTTTGTTTGCCAGGGAAAAGGGCCGTGGTTTGTGTGCGGGGGCCTGTGGCTGGGAGTGGCCGGCTGGCTCTTGAAAATCCACGATACGCAGGATGGTTCTCAGATGAAAGGTGGCAGCAGTGCCAAGTCGGGCTGGTTTGATAGTACCAAGTGGCTGCTGCAATGTGCCAGCCAGATGATGGGCAAGTCAGTTTTACTTCCAGGGAAAAGGGCTGTAGATTTTTTTTGGGGACTTGTGGCTGGGAGTGGCCGGCTGGCCCCTGAAAATCCACAATACGCTGGATGTTTCCCACACCCAAGGTGGCACAAGTGCCAAGTCGGGCTGGTTTGATAGAGGCAAGGGGCTCCTGCAATCTGCCAGCCAGAAGCGGGGTGATTAAGTTTTGTTTGCCAGGGAAAAGGGCTGTGGTTTGTGTGCGGTGCCCTGTGGTTTGGAGTGGCCGGCTGGCTCCTGAAAATCCACGATATGCAGGATGGTTCCCAGATGAAAGGTGGCACCAGTGCCGAGTCGGGCTGGATTGATAGAGGCAAGTGGCTCCTGCAATCTGCCAGCCAGATGACGGGCAGGTCAGATTTACTTCCAGGGAAATGGGTCGTAGTTTGTGTTTGGGGGCCTGTGGCTTGGAGTGGCCGGCTGGCTCCTGAAAATCCACGATACGCAGGATGGTTCCCAGATGAAAGGTGGCACCAGTGCCAAGTCGGGCTGGTTTGATAGAGGCAAGTGGCTCCTGCAATCTGCCAGCCAGAAGCGGGGTGGGTTAGTTTTGTTTGCCAGGGAAAATGGCCGTGGTTTGTGTTCGGGGGCCTGTGGCTGGGAGTGGCCGGCTGGCTCCTGAAAATCCACGATACGCAGGATGGTTCCCACATGAAAGGTGGCACCACTGCCAAGTAGGGCATGTTTGATATTACCAAGTGGCTGCTGCAATGTGCCAGCCAGATGATGGGCAGGTCAGTTTTACTTCCAGGGAAAAGGGCCGTAGATTGTTTCTGGGGACCTGTGTCTGGGAGTGGCCGGCTGGCTCCTGAAAATCCACGATACGCAGGATGGTTCCCAGATGAAAGGTGGCACCAATGTCGAGTCGGGCTGGTATGATAGAGCCAAGTGCCTCCTGCAATCTGCCAGCCAGAAGATGGACATGTCAGTTTTACTTCCAGGGAAATGGGACGTAGTATTTGTTTGGGGACCTGTGGCTGGGAGTGGCCGGCTGGCTCCTGAAAATCTACGATACGCAGGATGGTTCCCAGATTAAAGGTGGCACCAGTGCTGAGTCGGGGTTGTTTGAAATGGGGAAGTGGCTCCTGCAATCTGCCAGCCAGAAGCGGGGCGGGTGAGTTTTGTTTGCCAGGGAAAAGGGCCGTAGTTTGCGTTCGGGGGACTGTGGCTGGCAGTGGCCGGCTGGCTCCTGAAAATAAACGATACACAGGATGGTTCCCAGATGAAAGGTGGCACCAGTGCCGAGTCGGGCTTGATTGATAGAGGCAAGTGGCTCCTGCAATCTGCCAGCCAGATGACGGGCAGGTCACTTTTACTTCCAGGGAAAAGGGCCGTGGTTTTTTGTTCGGGGGCCTGTGGCGGGGAGTGGCCGGCTGGCTCCTGAAAATCCATTATACACAGGATGGTTCCCAGATGAAAGGTGGCACCAGTGCCAAGATGGGCAGGTTTGATATTACCAAGTGGCTGCTGCAATGTGCCAGCCAGATGATGAGCAGGTCAGTTTTACTTCCAGGGAAAAGGGCCTTAGATTGTTTTTGGCGACTTCTGGCTGGGAGTGGCCGGCTGGCCCCTAAAAATCCACAATACGCTGGATGGCTCCCAGACCCAAGGTGGCACCAGTGCCAAGTCGGGCTGCTTTGATAGAGGCAAGTGGCTCCTGCATTGTGCTAGCCAGAAGCTGGGTGGTTAAGTTTTGTTTGCCAGGGAAAAGGGCCGTGGTTTGTGTTCGGGGGCCTGTGGCTGGGAGTGTCCGGCTGGCTCCTGAAAATCCACCATCCACAGGATGGTTCCCAGATGAAAGGTGGCACCAGTGCCGAGTCAGGCTGGTTTGATAGAGGGAAGTGGCTCCTGCAATCTGCCAGCCAGAAGCGGGGCGGGTGAGTTTTGTTTGCCAGGGAAAAGGGCCGTGGTTTGTGTTCGGGGGCCTATGGCTGGGAGTGGCCGGCTGGCTCCTGAAAATCCACGATACGCAGGATGCTTCCCAGATGAAAGGTGGCACCAGTGCCAAGTTGGGCTGGTTTGAGAGAGCCAAGCTGCTCCTGCAATCTGCCAGCCAGAAGATGGGCAGGTCAGTTTTAATTCCAGGGATAGGGGCCGTAGTTTGTGTTTGGGGCCCTGTGGCTGGGAGTGGCCGGCTGGCTCCTGAAAATCCACGATACGCAGGATGGTTCCCAGATGAAAAGTGGCAGCAGTGCCAAGTCGAGCTGGTTTGATAGTACCAAGTGGCTCCTGCAATCTGCCAGCCAGAAGATGAGCAGGTCTGTTTTAATTCCAAGGAAAAGGGCCGTAGTATTTGTTTGGGGACCTGAGTCTGGGTGTGGCCGGCTGGATCCTGAAAATCCATGATACGCAGGATGGTTCCCAGATGAAAAGTGGCACCAGTGCCGAGTCAGGCTGGTTTGATAGATTGAAGTGTCTCCTGCAATCTGCCAGCCAGAAGCGGGGCGGGTGAGTTTTGTTTTCCAGGGAAACGTGCCGTGGTTTGTGTTCGGGGGCCTGTGGCTGGGAGTGGCCGGCTGGCTCCTGAAAATCCACGATACGCACGATGGTTCCCAGATGAAAGGTGGCACCAGTGCCAAGTTGGGCAGGTTTGATATTACCAAGTGGCTGCTGCAATGTGCCAGCCAGATGATGGGCAGGTCAGTTTTACTTCCAGGTAAAAGGGCCGTAGATTGTTTTTGGGGACCTGTGTCTGGGAGTGGCCGGCTGGCTCCTGAAAATCCACGATACGCAGGTTGGTTCCCAGATGAAAGGTGGCACCAATGTCGAGTCGGGCTGGTTTGATAGTACCAAGTGGCTGCTGCAATGTGCCAGCCAGATGATGGGCAGGTCAGTTTTACTTCCAGGGAAAAGGGCCGTAGATTGTTTTTGGGGACTTGTGGCTGGGTGTGGCCGGCTGGCCCCTGAAAATCCACAATAGGCTGGATGGTTCCCAGACCCAAGGTGGCACCAGTGCCAAGTCGGGCTGGTTTGATAGAGGCAAGGGGCTCCTGCAATCTGCCAGCCAGAAGCGGGGTGGTTAAGTTTTGTTTGCCAGGGAAAATGGCCGTGGTTTGTGTGCGGGGGCCTGTGACTGGGAGTGGCCGGCTGGCTCCTAAAAATCCACGATATGCAGGATGGTTCCCAGATGAAAGGTGGCACCAGTGCCGAGTCGGGCTGGATTGATAGATGCAAGTGGCTCCTGCAATCTGCCAGCCAGATGACGGGCAGGTCAGTTTTACTTCCAGGGAAAAGGGCCGTAGTTTGTGTTTGGGGGCCTGTGGCTTGGAGTGGCCGGCTGGCTCCTGAAAATCCACGATACGCAGGATGGTTCCCAGATGAAAGGTGGCACCACTGCCAAGTCGGGCTGGTTTGATAGAGGCAAGTGGCTCCTGCAATATGCCAGCCAGATGATGGGCAGGTCAGTTTTCATTCCAGGGAAAGGGGCCGTAGTATTTTTTTGGGGACCTGTGGCTGGGAGTGGTCGGCTGGCTCCTGAAAATCCACCATCCACAGGATGGTTCCCAGATGAAAGGTGGCACCAGTGCCGAGTCGGGCTGGTTTGATAGAGGGAAGTGGCTCCTGCAATCTGCCAACCAGAAGCGGGGCGGGTCAGTTTTAATTCCAGGGAAAAGGGCCGTAGTATTTGTTTGGGTACCTGTGGCTTGGAGTGGCCGGCTGGCTGCTGAAAATCCACAATACGCAGGATGGTTCCCAGATGAAAGGTGGCACCAGTGTCAAGTCGGGCTGGTTTGATAGAGTCAAGTGGCTCCTGCAATCTTCCAGCAAGAAGCGGGGTGGGTTAGTTTTGTTTGCCAGGGAAAAGGGCCGTGGTTTGTGTTCGGGGGCCTGTGGCTGGGAGTGGCCGGCTGGCTGCTGAAAATCCACGATACGCAGGATGGTTCCCAGATGAAAGGTGGCACCAGTGCCGAGTCGGGCTGGATTGATAGATGCAAGTGCCTCCTGCAATCTGCCAGCCAGATGACGGGCAGGTCAGTTTTACTTCCAGGGAAAAGGGCCGTAGTTTGTGTTTGGGGGCCTGTGGCTTGGAGTGGCCGGCTGGCTCCTGAAAATCCACGATACGCAGGATGGTTCCCAGATGAAAGGTGGCACCAGTGCCGAGTCGGGCTGGTTTGATAGAGGGAAGTGGCTCCTGCAATCTGCCAGCCAGAAGCGGGGCGGGTCTGTTTTAATTCCAGGGAAAAGGGCCGTAGTTTGTGTTCGGGGGTGTGTGGCTGGGAGTGGCCGGCTGGCTCCTGAAAATCCACGATACGCAGGATGGTTCCCAGATGAAAGGTGGCACCAGTGCCAAGATGGGCTGGTTTGAGAGAGCCAAGTGGTTCCTGCAATCTGCCAGCCAGAAGATGGGCAGGTCTGTTTTAATTCCAGGGAAAAGGGCCGTAGTTTTTGTTTGGGGACCTGTGGCTGGGAGTGGCCGGCTGGCTCCTGAAAATCCATGATACGCAGGATGGTTCCCAGATGAAAGGTGGCACCAGTGCCGAGTCGGGCTTGTTTGATATAGGGAAGTGGCTCCTGCAATCTGCCAGCCAGAAGATGGGCAGGTCAGTTTTTATTCCAGGGAAAGGGGCCGTAGTTTGTGTTTGGGGGCCTGTGGCTGGGAGTGGCCGGCTGGCTCCTGAAAATCCACGATACGCAGGATGGTTCCCAGATGAAAGGTGGCACCAGTGCCAAGTCGGGCTGCTTTGATAGAGGCAAGTGGCTCCTGCAATATGCCAGCCAGATGATGGGCAGGTCAGTTTTCATTCCAGGGAAAGGGGCCGTAGTATTTGTTTGGGGACCAGTGGCTGGGAATGGTCGGCTGGCTCCTGAAAATCCACCATCCACAGGATGGTTCCCAGATGAAAGGTGGCACCAGTGCCGAGTAGTGCTGGTTTGATACAGGGAAGTGGCTCCTGCAATCTGCCAGCCAGAAGCAGGACGGGTGAGTTTTGATTGCCGGGGAAAAGGGCCGTGGTTTGTGTTCAGGGGCCTGTGGCTGGGAGTGGCCGGCTGGCTCCTGAAAATCCACGATCCACAGGATGGTTCCCAGATGAAAAGTGGCAGCACTGCCAAGTCGGGCTGGATTAATAGTACCAAGTGGATCATGCAATCTGCCAGACAGGAGATGGGCAGGTCTGTTTTAATTCCAGGGAAAAGGGCCGTAGTATTTGTTTCGGGACCTGTGTCTGGGAGTGGTCGGCTGGCCCCTGAAAATCCACGATACGCAGGATGGTTCCCAGATGAAAGGTGGCACCAGTGCCAAGTCGGGCTGGATTGATATGGGGAAGTGGCTCCTGCAATCTGCCAGCCAGAAGCGGGGCGGGTGAATTTTGTTTGCCATGGAAAATGGCCGTAGTTTTTGTTCGGGGGCCTGTGGCTGGGAGTGGCTGGCTGGCTCCTGAAAATCCACGATACGCTGGATGGTTCCCAGATGAAAGGTGGCACCAGTGCCGAGTCGGGAGGGATTGATAGAGGCAAGTGGCTCCTGCAATCTGCCAGCCAGATGATGGCCAGGTCTGTTTTACTACCAGGGAAAAGGGCCGTGTTTTGTGTTCAGGGGCCTGTGGCTCTGAGTGGCCGGCTGGCTCCTGAAAATCCACGATACGCAGGATGGTTCCCAGATGAAAAGTGGCACCAGTGCGAAGTTGGGCAGGTTTGATATTACAAAGTGGCTGCTGCAATGTGCCAGCCAGATGATGGGCAGGTCAGTTTTACTTCCAGGGAAAAGGGCCTTAGATTTCTTCTGGGGACTTGTGGCTGGGAGTGGCCGGCTGGCCCCTGAAAATCCACAATACGCTGGATGGCTCCTAGACCCAAGGTGGCACCAGTGCCAAGTCGGACTGGTTTGATAGAGGCAGGTGGCTCCTGCAATCTGCCAGCCAGAAGCTTGGTGGTTAAGTTTTGTTTGCCAGGGAAAAGGGCCGTAGTTTGTGCTCGGGGGCCTGTGGCTATGAGTGGCCGGCTGGCTCCTGCAAATAAACGATACGCAGGATGGTTCCCAGATGAAAGGTGGCACCAGTGCCAAGTTGGGCTGGATTGATAGAGGCAAGTGGCTCCTGCAATCTGCCAGCCAGTAACGGGCAGGTCAGTCTTACTTCCAGGGAAAAGGGCCGTAGTTTGTGTTTGGGGGCCTGTGGCTGGGAGTGGCCGGCTGGCTCCTGAAAATCCACGATACGCAGGATGGTTCCCAGATGAAAGGTGGCACCAGTGCCAAATTGGGCAGCTTTGAGAGAACCAAGTGGTTCCAGCAATCTGCCAGCCAGAAGATGGGCATGTCAGTTTTACTTCCAGGGAAAAGGGCCGTGGGTTTTTTTCGGGGCCTGTGGTTGGGAGTGGCCGGCTGGCTCCTGAAAATCCACGATACGCAGGATGGTTCCCAGATGAACGGTGGCACCAGTACCGAGTCGGGCTGGTTTGATAGAGGGAAGTGGCTCCTGCAATCTGCCAGCCAGAAGCGGGGAGGGTGAGTTTTCTTTGTCAGGGAAAAGGGCCGTGGTTTGTGTTTGGGGGCCTGTGTCTGGGAGTGGCCGGCTGGCTCCTGAAAATCCACGATACGCACGATGGTTCCCAGATGAAAGGTGGCACCAGTGCCGAGTCGGGCTGGATTGATAGAGGCAAGTGGCTCCTGCAATCTGCCAGCCAGATGACGGGCAGGTCTGTTTTAATTCCAGGGAAAAGGGCCGTAGTTTGTGTTTGGGGGCCTGTGGTTGGGAGTGGCCAGCTGGCTCCTAAAATCCAAGATACGGAGGATGGTTCCCAGATGAAAGGTGGCACCAGTACCGAGTCGGGCTGGTTTGATAGAGGGAAGTGTCTCCTGCAATCTGCCAGCCAGAAGCGGGGCGGGTGAGTTTTGTTTGCCAAAGAAAAGGGCCGTGGTTTGTCTTCGGGGGCCTGTGGCTGGGAGTGGCCGGCTGGCTCCTGAAAATCCACGATACGCAGGATGGTTCCCAGATGAAAGGTGGCACCAGTGCCGAGTCGAGCTGGTTTGATAATACCAAGAGGCTCCTGCAATCTGCCAGCCAGAAGATTAGCAGGTCTGTTTTAATTCCAAGGAAAAGGGCCGTAGTATTTGTTTGGGGACCTGAGTCTGGGTGTGGCCGGCTGGCTCCTGAAAATCCATGATACGCAGGATGGTTCCCAGATGAAAGGTGGCACCAGCGCCGAGTCGGGCTGGATTGATATGGGGAAGTGGCTCCTGCAATCTGCCAGCCAGAAGCGGGGCGGGTCAGTTTAAATTCCAGGGAAAAGGGCCGTAGTATTTGTTTGGGTACCTGTGGCTTGGAGTGGCCGGCTGGCTCCTGAAAATCCACGATACGCAGGATGGTTCCCAGATGAAAGGTGGCACCAGTGCCGAGTCAGGCTGGTTTGATAGATTGAAGTGTCTCCTGCAATGTGCCAGCCAGAAGCGGGGCGGGTGAGTTTTGTTTGCCAGGGAAAAGGGCCGTGGTTTGTGTTCGGGGGCCTGTGGCTGGGAGTGGCCGGCAGGCTCCTGAAAATCCACGATACGCAGGATGGTTCCCACATGAAAGGTGGCACCTGTGCCAAGTTGGGCAGGTTTGATATTACCAAGTGGCTGCTGCAATGTGCCAGCCAGATGATGGGCAGGTCAGTTTTACTTCCAGGGAAAAGGGCCGTATATTTTTTTTGGGGACCTGTGTCTGGGAGTGGCCGGCTGGCTCCTGAAAATCCACGATATGCAGGTTGGTTCCCAGATGAAAGGTGGCACCAATGTCGAGTCGGGCTGGTATGATAGAGCCAAGTGCCTCCTGCAATATGCCAGCCAGAACATGGGCATGTCAGTTTTACTTCCAAGGAAAAGGGCCGTGGGATTTTTTCGGGGCCTGTGGCTGGGAGTGGCCGGCTAGCTCCTGAAATTCCACGATACGCAGGATGGTTCCCAGATGAAAAGTGGCAGCACTGCCAAGTCGGGCTGGTTTGATAGTACCAAGTGGCTGCTGCAATGTGCCAGCCAGATGATGGGCAGGTCAGTTTTACTTCCAGGGAAAAGGGCCGTAGATTCTTTTTGGGGACTTGTGGCTGGGAGTGGCCGGCTGGCCCCTGAAAATCCACAATACGCTGGATGGTTCCCACACCCAAGGTGGCACAAGTGCCGAGTCGGGCTGGTTTGATAGCGCCATGTGGCTCCTGCAATCTGCCAGCCAGAAGCGGGGTGGGTGAGTTTTGTTTGGCAGGGAAAAGGCCCACAGTTTGTGTTTGGGGGCCTCTGGCTGGGAGTGGCCTGCTGGCTCCTGAAAATCCACGATACGCAGGATGATTCCCAGACCAAAGGGGCACCAGTGCCGAGTCGGGCTGGTTTGATAGAGCCAAGTGGCTCCTGCAATCTGCCAGCCAGAAGATGGGCAGCTCAGTTTTCCTTCCAGGGAAAAGGGCCGTAGATTTTGCTTGCGGGCCTGTGGCTGGGAGTGGCCGGCTGGCTCCTGAAAATCCACCATATGCAGGATGGTTTCCAGACCCAAGGGGCCCCAGTGCCGAGTCGGGCTGGTTTGATAGTACCAAGTAGCTCCTGCAATCTGCCAGCAAGAAGATGGGCATGTCTGTTTTACTTCCAGGGAAAAGGGCCGTAGTTTGTGTTGGGGGCCTGTGGCTGGGAATGGCCGGCTGGCTCCTTAAAATCCACGCCGCGCATGATGGTTCCCAGACCCAAGGTGGCACCAGGTCCGAGTTGGGCTGGTTTGATAGAGCCATGTGGCTCCTGCAATCTGCCAGCCAGAAGATGGGCAGGTCAGTTTTACTTCCAGGGAAAAGGGCTGTAGTTTGTGTTTGGGGGCCTGTGGCTGGGAGTGGCCGGCTGGCTCCTGAAAATCCCCAATACACAGGGACTGTTCCCAGATGAAAGGAAGCACCAGTGCTGAGTCGGGCTGGTTTGATAGAGCCAAGTGGCTCCTGCAATCTGCCATCCATAAGCGAGTTGGGTGTGTTTTGTTTGCCAGGGAAAAGGGCCGTGGTTTGTTTTCGGGGGCCTGTGGCTGGGAATGGCCGGCTGGCTCCTTACAATCCACGCCGCGCAGGATGGTTCCCAGACCCAAGGTTGCACCAGTGCCGAGTCGGGCTAGTTTGATAGAGCCAAGTGGCTCCTGCAATCTGCCAGCCAGAGGATGGGCAGGTCAGTTTTACTTCCAGGGAAAAGGGCCGTAGTTTGTGTTTGGGGCCCTGTGGCTGGGAGTGGCCGGCTGGCTCCTGAAAATCCACGATATGCAGGATGGTTCCCAGATGAAAAGTGGCACCAGTGCTGAGTCGGGCTGGTTTGATAGAGCCAAGTTGCTCCTGCAATCTGCCAGCCAGAAGATGGGCAGGTCAATTTTACTTCCAGGGAAAAGGGCCGCAGTTTGTGTTGGGGGCCTGTGGCTGAGAATGGCCGGCTGGCTCCTTAAAATCCACGCCGCGCATGATGGTTCCCAGATGAAAGGTGGCACCAGTACCGAGTTGGGCTGGTGTGATAGAGCCATGTGGCTCCTGCAATCTGTCAGCCAGAAGCGGGGTCGCTGAGTTTTATTTTCCAGGGAAAAAGGCCGTGGTTTTTTTTCCGGGGCCTGTGGCCTTGAATGGCCGGCTGGTTTCTAAAAATCCACGCCGCGCAGGATGGTTCCCAGATGAAAGGTGGCACCAGTGCCGAGACTGGCTGCTTTGATAGAGCCAAGTGGCTCCTGCAATCTGCCAGCCAGATGATGGGCAGGTCTATTTTACTTCCAGGGAAAAGGGCCGTAGTTTGTTTTTGGGGACATGTGGCTGGGAGTGGCCGGCTGGCTCCTTAAAATCCACGATACGCAGGATGGTTCCCAGATGAAAGGTGGCACCACTGCCAAGTCGGGCTGGTTTGATAGTACCGAGTGGCTCCTGCAATCTGCCAGCCAGAAGATGGGCAGGTCAGTTTTACTTCCAGGGAAAAGGGCCGTAGTTTGTGTTTGGGGGCCTGTGGCTGTAATGGCCGGCTGGTTTCATAAAATCCACGCCGCACAGGATGATTCCCAGATGAAAGGTGGCACCAGTGCCGAGTCGGGCTGGTTTGATAGAGCTAAGTGGCTCCTGCAATCTGCCAGCCAGAAGATGGACAGGTCAGTTTTACTTCCGGGGAAGAGGGCCGGTAGTTTGTGTTTGCGGGCCTGAGGCTGGGAGTGGCCGGCTGGCTCCTGAAAATGCACGATACTCAGGATGATTGCCAGACCCAAGTTGGAACCACTGCGAAGTCGGGCTGGTTTGATAGAGCCATGTGGCTACTGCAATCTGCCAGCCAGAAGATTGGCAGGTCAGTTTTACTTCCAGGGAAAAGGGCCATAGATTGTGTTCGGGGGCCTGTGGCTGGGAGTGGCCGGCTGGCTCCTGAAAATCCACGATACGCTGGATGGCTCCCAGACCCAAGGTGGCACCAGTGCTGAGTCAGGCTGGTTTGATAGTACCAAGTGTCTCCCGCAATCTGCCAGCCAGACGATGGGCAGGTCAGTTTTACTTCCAGGAAAAAGGGCCGTGGTATGTGTTTGGGGGCCTGTGGCTGGGAGTGTCCGGCTGGCTCCTGAAAATCCACGATACGCAGGATGGTTCCCAGATGAAAGGTGGCACCAGTGCCGAGTCGGGCTGGTTTGATAGCGCCATGTGGCTCCTGCAATCTGCCAGCCAGAAGCAGGGTGGGTGTGTTTTGTTTGGCAGGGAAAAGGCCCACAGTTTGTGTTTGGGGGCCTCTAGCTGGGAGTGGCCGGCTGGCTCCTGAAAATCCACGATACGCAGGATGATTCCCAGACCAAAGGGGCACCAGTGCCGAGTCGGGCTGGTTTGATAGAGCCAAGTGGCTCCTGCAATCTGCCAGCCAGAAGATGGGCAGGTCAGTTTTCCTTCCAGGGAAAAGGGCCGTAGATTTTGCTTGGGGGCCTGTGGTTGGGAGTGGCCGGCTGGCTCCTGAAAATCCACCATACGCAGGATGGTTTCCAGACCCAAGGGGCCCCAGTGCCAAATCGGGCTGGTTTGATAGTACCAAGTAGCTTCAGCAATCTGAGCACCAGAAGATGGGCAGGTCAGTTTTACTTCCAGGGAAAAGGGACGTAGTTTGTGTTTGGGGTCCTGTGGCTGGGAGTGGCCTACTGGCTCCTGAAAATCCACGATACGCAGGATGGTTCCCAGATGAAAGGTGGCACCAGTGCCGAGTCGGGCTGGTTTGATACAGCCATGTGGCTCCTGCAATCTGCCAGGCAGAAGATGGGAAGGTCAGTTTTACTTCCAGGGAAAAGGGCCGTAGGTTGTGTTTGGGGGCCTGTGGCTTGGAGTGGCCGGCTGGCTCCTGAAAATCCACGATACGCAGGATGGTTCCCAGATGAAAGGTGGCACCACTGCCAAGTCGGGCTGGTTTGATAGAGGCAAGTGGCTCCTGCAATATGCCAGCCAGAAGATGGGCAGGTCTCTTTTACTTCCAGGGAAAAGGGCCGTAGTTTGTGTTTGGGGCCCTGTGGCTGGGAATGGCCGGCTGGCTCCTGAAAATCCACGCCGCGCATGATGGTTCCCACATGAAAGGTGGCACCAGGTCCGAGTTGGGCTGGTTTGATAGAGCCATGTGGCTCCTGCAATCTCCCAGCCAGAAGATGGGCAGTTCAGTTTTACTTCCAGGTAAAAGGGCCGTAGTTTGTGTGTGGGGGCCTGTGGCTGGGAGTGGCCGGCTGGCTCCTGAAAATCCCCAATACACAGGATGGTTCCCAGATGAAAGGTGGCACCAGTGCTGACTCGGGCTGGTTTGATAGAGCCAAGTATCTCCTGCAATCTGCCAGCCAGAAGGCGGGCCGCTAAGATTTTCTTCCAGGGAAAATGGCCGTGGTATATGTTTGGGGCCCAGTGGATGAGAGTGGCTGGCTGGCTCCTGAAATTCCACAACACGCAGGATGGCTCCCAGATGAAAGGTGGCACCAGTGCTGAGTCGGGCTGGTTTGATAGAGCTAAGTGGCTCCTGCATTCTGCCTGCCAGAAGATGGACAGGTCGGTTTTACTTCCGGGGAAGAGGGCCGGTAGTTTGTGTTTGGGGGCCTGAGGCTGGGAGTGGCCGGCTGGCTCCTGAAAATGCACGATACTCAGGATGATTGCCAGACCCAAGTTGGAACCACTGCCAATTCGGACTGGTTTGATAGAGCCATGTGGATCCTGCAATCTGCCAGCCAGAAGATGGGCAGGTCAGTTTTACTTCCAGGGAAAAGGGCCGTAGTTTGTGTTTGGGGGCCTGTGGCTGGGAGTGGCCGGCTGGCCCCTGAAAATCCCCAATACACAGGATGGTTCCCAGATGAAAGGTGGCACCAGTGCTGACTCGGGCTGGTTTGATAGAGCCAAGTAGCTCCTGCAATCTGCCAGCCAGAAGGCGGGCCGCTAAGGTTTTCTTCCAGGGAAAATGGCCGTGGTATGTGTTTGGGGCCCAGTGGCTGAGAGTGGCTGGCTGGCTCCTGAAAATCCACAACACGCAGGATGGTTCCCAGATGAAAGGTGGCACCAGTGCTGAGTCGGGCTGGTTTGATAGAGCAAAGTGGCTCCTGCAATCTGCCTGCCAGAAGATGGACAAGTCAGTTTTACTTCCGGGGAAGAGGGCCGGTAGTTAGTGTTTGGGGGCCTGAGGCTGGGAGTGGCCGGCTGGCTCCTGAAAATGCACGATACTCAGGATGATTGCCAGACCCAAGTTGGAACCACTGCCAATTCGGACTGGTTTGATAGAGTCATGTGGCTCCTGCAATCTGCCAGCCAGAAGATGGGCAGGTCAGTTTTACTTCCAGGGAAAAGGGCCATCGTTTGTGTTTGGGGGCCTGTGGCTGGGAGTGGCCGGCTGGCTCCTGAAAATCCACGCCGCGCATGATGGTTCCCAGACCCAAGGTGGCACCAGTGCCGAGTCGGGCTGGTTTGATAGAGCCAAGTTGCTCCTGCAATCTGCCAGCCTGAAGATGGGCAGGTCAATTTTACTTCCAGGGAAAAGGGCCGTATTTTTTGTTGGGGGCCTGTGGCTGGGAATGGCCGGCTGGCTCCTGAAAATCCACGCCGCGCATAATGGTTCCCAGACCCAAGGTGGCCTCAGGTCCGACTTGGGTTGGTTTGATAGAGCCATGTGGCACCTGCAATCTGCCAGCCAGAAGATGGGCAGGTCAGTTTTACTTCCAGGGAAAAGGGCCGTAGATTTTGTTTGGGGGCCTGTGGCTGGGAGTAGCCGGCTGGCTCCTGAAAATCCATGCCGCGCGGGATTCTTCCCAAATGAAAAAAATGGCACCAGTGCCAAGTCGGGCTGGTTTGATAGTACCGCGTGGCTCCTGCAATCTGACAGCCAGAAGATGGGCATGTCTGTTTACTTCCAGGGAAAAGGGCCGTAGTTTGTGTTTGGGGCCCTGTGGCTGGGTGTGGCCGGCTGGCTCCTTAAAATCCACGCCGCGCATGATGGTTCCCAGACCCAAGGTGGCACCAGTGCCGAGTTGGGCTGGTGTGATAGAGCCATGTGGCTCCTGCAATCTGTCAGCCAGAAGCGGGGTCGCTGAGTTTTATTTTCCAGGGAAAAAGGCCGTGGTTTTTATTCCGGGGCCTGTGGCCTTGAATGGCCGGCTGGTTTCTTAAAATCCACGCCGCGCAGGATGGTTCCCAGATGAAAGGTGGCACCAGTGCCGAGTCGGGCTGGTGTGATAGAGCCATGTGGCTCCTGCAATCTGCCAGCCAGAAGCAGGATGGGTGTGTTTTGTTTGGCAGGGAAAAGGCCCACAGTTTGTGTTTGGGGGCCTCTAGCTGGGAGTGGCCTGCTGGCTCCTGAAAATCCACGATACGCAGGATGATTCCCAGACCAAAGGGGCACCAGTGCCGAGTCGGGCTGGTTTGATAGAGCCAAGTGGCTCCTGCAATCTGCCAGCCAGAAGATGGGCAGGTCAGTTTTACTTCCGGGGAAGAGGGCCGGTAGTTTGTGTTTGGGGGCCTGAGGCTGGGAGTGGCCGGATGGCTCCTGAAAATGCACGATACTCAGGATGATTGCCAGACCCAAGTTGGAACCACTGCCAATTCGGACTGGATTGATAGAGCCATGTGGCTCCTGCAATCTGCCAGCCAGAAGATGTGCAGGTCAGTTTTACTTCCAGGGAAAAGGGCCGTAGTTTGTGTTTGGGGGCCTGTGGCTGGGAGTGGCCGGCTGGCTCCTTAAAATCCATGCCCCGCTGGATTGTTCCCAAATGAAAAAAATGGCACCAGTGCCAAGTCGGGCTGGTTTGATAGTACCGCGTGGCTCCTGCAATCTGACAGCCAGAAGATGGGCATGTCTGTTTACTTCCAGGGAAAAGGGCCGTAGTTTGTGTTTGGGGCCCTGTGGCTGGGTGTGGCCGGCTGGCTCCTTAAAATCCACGCCGCGCATGATGGTTCCCAGACCCAAGGTGGCACCAGTGCCGAGTTGGGCTGGTGTGATAGAGCCATGTGGCTCCTGCAATCTGTCAGCCAGAAGCGGGGTCGCTGAGTTTTATTTTCCAGGGAAAAAGGCCGTGGTTTTTTTTCCGGGGCCTGTGGCCTTGAATGGCCGGCTGGTTTCTTAAAATCCATGCCGCGCAGGATGGTTCCCAGATGAAAGGTGGCACCAGTGCCGAGACGGGCTGGTTTGATAGAGCTAAGTGGCTCCTGCAATCTGCCAGCCAGAAGATGGACAGGTCAGTTTTACTTCCGGGGAAGAGGGCCGGTAGTTTGTGTTTGGGGGCCTGTGGCTGGGAGTGGCCGGCTGGCTCCTGAAAATCCACGATACGCAGCATGGTTCACAGATGAAAGGTGGCACCAGTGCTGAGTCAGGCTGGTTTGATAGTACCAAGTGTCTCCCGCAATCTGCCAGCCAGACGATGGGCAGGTCAGTTTTACTTCCAGGAAAAAGGGCCGTGGTATGTGTTTGGGGGCCTGTGGCTGGGAGTGTCCGGCTGGCTCCTGAAAATCCACGATACGCAGGATGATTCCCAGACCAAAGGGGCACCAGTGCCGAATCGGGCTGGTTTGTTAGAGCCAAGTGGCTCCTGCAATCTGCCAGCCAGAAGATGGGCAAGTCAGTTTTCCTTCCAGGGAAAAGGGCCGTAGATTTTGTTTGGGGTCCTGTGGCTGGGAGTGGCCGGCTGGCTCCTGAAAATCCACCATACGCAGGATGGTTTCCAGACCCAAGGGGCCCCAGTGCCAAATCGGGCTGGTTTGATAGTACCAAGTAGCTCCAGCAATCTGACAGCCAGAAGATGGGCAGGTCTGTTTTACTTCCAGGGAAAAGGGCCGTAGTTTGTGTTTGGGGTCCTGTGGCTGGGAGTGGCCTACTGGCTCCTGAAAATCCACGATACGCAGGATGGTTCCCAGATGAAAGGTGGCACCAGCGCTGAGTCGGGCTGGTTTGATAGTACCAAGTGTCTCCCGCAATCTGCCAGCCAGACGATGGGCAGGTCAGTTTTACTTCCAGGGAAAAGGGCCGTGGTATGTGTTTGGGGGCCTGTGGCTGGGAGTGGCCGGCTGGCACCTGAAAATCCACGATACACAGGATGGTTCCCATATGAAAGGTGGCACAAGTGCCGAGTCGGGCTGGTTTGATACAGCCATGTGGCTCCTGCAATCTGCCCGCCAGAAGATGGGCAGGTCAGTTTTCCTTCCAGGGAAAAGGGCCGTAGTTTTTGTTTGGGGTCCTGTGGCTGGGAGTGGCCGGCTGGCTCCTGTAAATCCACGATACGCAGGATGGTTCCCAGATGAAAGGTGGCACCAGTGCCGAGTCAGGCTGGTTTGATAGCGCCATGTGGCTCCTGCAATCTGCCAGCCAGAAGCGGGGTGGGTGAGTTTTGTTTGGCAGGGAAAAGGCCCACAGTTTGTGTTAGGGGGCCTCTGGCTGGGAGTGGCCTGCTGGCTCCTGAAAATCCACGATACGCAGGATGATTCCCAGACCAAAGGGGCACCAGTGCCGAGTCGGGCTGGTTTGATAGAGCCAAGTGGCTCCTGCAATCTGCCAGCCAGAAGATGGGCAGGTCAGTTTTCCTTCCAGGGAAAAGGGCCGTAGATTTTGCTTGGGGGCCTGTGGCTGGGAGTGGCCGGCTGGCTCCTGAAAATCCACGATACGCAGGATGGTTTCCAGACCCAAGGGGCCCCAGTGCCGAGTCGGGCTGGTTTGATAGTACCAAGTAGCTCCTGCAATCTGCCAGCCAGAAGATGGGCATGTCTGTTTTACTTCCAGGGAAAAGGGCCGTAGTTTGTGTTGGGGGCCTGTGGCTGGGAATGGCCCGCTGGCTCCTTAAAATCCACGCCGCGCATGATGGTTCCCAGACCCAAGGTGGCACCAGGTCCGAGTTGGGCTGGTTTGATAGAGCCATGTGGCTCCTGCAATCTGCCAGCCAGAAGATGGGCAGGTCAGTTTTACTTCCAGGGAAAAGGGCCGTAGTTTGTGTTTGGGGGCCTGTGGCTGGGAGTGGCCGGCTGGCTCCTGAAAATCCCCAATACACAGGGACTGTTCCCAGATGAAAGGAAGCACCAGTGCTGAGTCGGGCTGGTTTGATAGAGCAGAGTGGCTCCTGCAATCTGCCATCCATAAGCGAGTTGGGTGAGTTTTGTTTACCAGGGAAAAGGGCCGTGGTTTGTTTTCGGGGGCCTGTGGCTGGGAATGGCCGGCTGGCTCCTTAAAATCCACGCCGCGCAGGATGGTTCCCAGACCCAAGGTTGCACCAGTGCCGAGTCGGGCTGGTTTGATAGAGCCAAGTGGCTCCTGCAATCTGCCAGCCAGAGGATGGGCAGGTCAGTTTTATTTCCAGGGAAAAGGGCCGTAGTTTGTGTTTGGGGCCCTGTGGCTGGGAGTGGCCGGCTGGCTCCTGAAAATCCACGATATGCAGGATGGTTCCCAGATGAAATGTGGCACCAGTGCTGAGTCGGGCTGGTTTGATAGTACCAAGTGTCTCCCGCAATCTGCCAGCCAGACGATGGGCAGGTCAGTTTTACTTCCAGGGAAAAGTGCCGTGGTATATGTTTGGGGGCCTGTGGCTGGGAGTGGCCGGCTGGCTCCTGAAAATCCACGATACGCAGGATGGTTCCCAGATGAAAGGTGGCACCAGTGCCGAGTCGGGCTGGTTTGATAGAGCCAAGTGGCCCCTACAATCCGCCACCCAGAAGATGGGAAGGTCAGTTTTACTTCCAGGGAAAAGGGCCGTAGATTGTGTTTGGGGGCCTGTGGCTGGAATGGCCGGCTGGCTCCTGAAAATCCACCATACGCAGGATGGTTCCCAGATGAAAGGTGGCACCAGTGCCGAGTCGGGCTGGTTTGATAGAGCCAAGTGGCTCCTGCAATCTGCCAGCCAGAAGATGGGCAGGTCACTTTCACTTCCAGGGAAAAGGGCTGTAGTGTTTGTTTGGGCGCCTCTGGCTGGGAGTGGCCGGCTGGCACCTGAAAATCTACGATACGCAGGATGTTTCCCAGCTGAGTGGTGGCACCAGTGCCAAGCCGGCTGGTTTGATAGGGCCAAGTGTCTCCTGCAATCTGCCAGCCAGGAGCGGGGTGCGTGAGTTTTGTTTGCCAGGGAAAAGGGCCGTGGTTTGTTTTCAGGGCCTCTGGCGGGGAGTGGCCGGCTGGCTCTTGAAAATCCACGATACGCAGGATGGTTCCCAGATGAAAGGTGGCACCAGTGCCGAGTCGGGCTGGATTGATAGAGCCATGTGGCTCCTGCAATCTGCCAGCCAGAAGCGGGGTGCGTGAGTTTTGTTTGGCAGGGAAAAGGCCCACAGTTTGTGTTTGGGGGCCTGTGGCTGGGAGTGGCCTGATGGCTCCTGAAAATCCACGATACGCAGGATGGTTTCCAGACCCAAGGGGCCCCAGTGCCAAATCGGGCTGGTTTGATAGAGCCAAGTGGCTCCTGCAATCTGCCAGCCAGAAGATGGGCAGGTCTGTTTTATTTCCTGGGAAAAGGGCCGTAGTTTTTGTTTGGGGGCCTGTGTCGGGGAATACCCGGCTGGCTCCTTAAAATCCACGCCGCGCATGATGGTTCCCAGACCCAAGGTGGCACAAGTGCCGAGTCGGGCTGGTTTGATAGAGCCAAGTGGCTCCTGCAATCTGCCATCCATAAGCGGGGTGGGTGAGTTTTGTTTGCCAGGGAAAATGGCCGTGGTTTGTTTTCAGGGCCTGTGGCTGACAGTGGCCGGCTGGCTCCTGAAAATCCACGCCGCGCAGGATGGTTCCCAGACCGAAGGGGGCACCAGTGCCGAGTCGGGCTGGTTTGATACAGCCATGTGGCTCCTGCAATCTGCCAGGCAGAAGATGGGAAGGTCAGTTTTACTTCCAGGGAAAAGGGCCGTAGGTTGTGTTTGGGGGCCTGTGGCTGGGAGTGGCCGGCTGGCTCCTGAAAATCCACGATACGCAGGAAGGTTCCCAAATGAAAAATTGCACCAGTGCCAAGTCGGGCTGGTTTGATAGTACCAAGTAGCTCCTGCAATCTGACAGCCAGAAGATGGGCAGGTCTCTTTTACTTCCAGGGAAAAGGGCCGTAGTTTGTGTTTGGGGCCCTGTGGCTGGGAATGGCCGGCTGGCTCCTTAAAATCCACGCCGCGCATGATGGTTCCCAGACCCAAGGTGGCACCAGTGCCGAGTTGGGCTGGTTTGATAGAGCCAAGTTGCTCCTGCAATCTGCCAGCCAGAAGATGGGCAGGTCAGTTTTACTTCCAGGGAAAAGGGCCGCAGTTTGTTTTCGGGGCCTGTGGCTGGGAATGGCCGGCTGGCTCCTTAAAATCCACGCCGCGCATGATGGTTCCCAGACCCAAGGTGGCACCAGGTCCGAGTTGGGCTGGTTTGATAGAGCCATGTGGCTCCTGCAATCTGCCAGCCAGAAGATGGGCAGGTCAGTTTTACTTCCAGGGAAAAGGGCCGTAGTTTGTGTTTGGGGGTCTGTGGCAGGGAGTGGCCGGCTGGCTCCTGAAAATCCCCAATACACAGGATGGTTCCCAGATGAAAGGTGGCACCAGTGCTGACTCGGGCTGGTTTGATAGAGCCAAGTATCTCCTGCAATCTGCCAGCCAGAAGGCGGGCCGCTAAGATTTTCTTCCAGGGAAAATGGCCGTGGTATGTGTTTGGGGCCCAGTGGCTGAGAGTGGCTGGCTGGCTCCTGAAAATCCACAACACGAAGGATGGTTCCCAGATGAAAGGTGGCACCAGTGCTGAGTCGGGGTGGTTTGATAGAGCCAAGTGGCTCCTGCAATCTGCCTGCCAGAAGATGGACAGGTCAGTTTTACTTCCGGGGAAGAGGGCCGGTAGTTTGTGTTTGGGGGCCTGAGGCTGGGAGTGGCCGGATGGCTCCTGAAAATGCACGATACTCAGGATGATTGCCAGACCCAAGTTGGAACCACTGCCAATTCGGACTGGTTTGATAGAACCATGTGGCTCCTGCAATCTGCCAGCCAGAAGATGGGCAGGTCAGTTTTACTTCCAGGGAAAAGGGCCGTAGTTTTTGTTTGGGGGCCTGTGGCTGGGAGTGGCCGGCTGGCTCCTTAAAATCCATGCCCCGCTGGATTGTTCCCAAATGAAAAAAATGGCACCAGTGCCAAGTCGGGCTGGTTTGATAGTACCGCGTGGCTACTGCAATCTGACAGCCAGAAGATGGGCATGTCTGTTTACTTCCAGGGAAAAGGGCCGTAGTTTGTGTTTGGGGCCCTGTGGCTGGGAGTGGCCGGCTGGCTCCTTAAAATCTAGGCCGCGCATGATGGTTCCCAGACCCAAGTTGGCACCAGTGCCGAGTTGGGCTGGTGTGATAGAGCCATGTGGCTCCTGCAATCTGTCAGCCAGAAGCGGGGTCGCTGAGTTTTATTTTCCAGGGAAAAAGGCCGTGGTTTTTTTTCCGGGGCCTGTGGCCTTGAATGGCCGGCTGGTTTCTTAAAATCCACGCCGCGCAGGATGGTTCCCAGACCCAAGGTGGCACCAGTGCCGAGACGGGCTGGTTTGATAGAGCTAAGTGGCTCCTGCAATCTGCCAGCCAGAAGATGGACAGGTCAGTTTTACTTCCGGGGAAGAGGGCCGGTAGTTTGTGTTTGCGGGCCTGAGGCTGGGAGTGGCCGGCTGGCTCCTGAAAATGCACGATACTCAGGATGATTGCCAGTCCCAAGTTGGCACCACTGCCAAGTCGGGCTGGTTTGATAGAGCCATGTGGCTACTGCAATCTGCCAGCCAGAAGATGGGCAGGTCAGTTTTACTTCCAGGGAAAAGGGCCATAGATTGTGTTCGGGGGCCTGTGGCTGGGAGTGGCCGGCTGGCTCCTGAAAATCCACGATACGCAGCATGGTTCACAGATGAAAGGTGGCACCAGTGCTGAGTCAGGCTGGTTTGATAGTACCAAGTGTCTCCCGCAATCTGCCAGCCAGACGATGGGCAGGTCAGTTTTACTTCCAGGAAAAAGGGCCGTGGTTTGTGTTCGGGGGCCTGTGGCTGGGAGTGTCCGGCTGGCTCCTGAAAATCCACGATACGCAGGATGATTCCCAGACCAAAGGGGCACCAGTGCCGAATCGGGCTGGTTTGTTAGAGCCAAGTGGCTCCTGCAATCTGCCAGCCAGAAGATGGGCAAGTCAGTTTTCCTTCCAGGGAAAAGGGCCGTAGTTTTTGTTTGGGGTCCTGTGGCTGGGGGTGGCCGGCTGGCTCCTGAAAATCCACCATACGCAGGATGGTTTCCAGACCCAAGGGGCCCCAGTGCCAAATCGGGCTGGTTTTATAGTAACAAGTAGCTCCAGCAATCTGACAGCCAGAAGATGGGCAGGTCTGTTTTACTTCCAGGGAAAAGGGCCGTAGTTTGTGTTTGGGGTCCTGTGGCTGGGAGTGGCCTACTGGCTCCTGAAAATCCACGATACGCAGGATGGTTCCCAGATGAAAGGTGGCACCAGCGCTGAGTCGGGCTGGTTTGATAGTACCAAGTGTCTCCCGCAATCTGCCAGCCAGACGATGGGCAGGTCAGTTTTACTTCCAGGGAAAAGGGCCGTGGTTTGTGTTGGGGGCCTGTGGCTGGGAGTGGCCGGCTGGCACCTGAAAATCCACGATACGCAGGATGGTTCCCATATGAAAGGTGGCACAAGTGCCGAGTTGGGCTGGTTTGATAGAGCCATGTGGCTCCTGCAATCTGACAGCCAGAAGATGGGCAGGTATGTTTTACTTCCAGGGAAAAGGGCCGTGGTATGTGTTTGCGGGCCTGTGGCTGAGAATGGCCGGCTGGCTCCTAAAAATCCACGCCGCGCAGGATGATTCCCAGACCAAAGGGGCACCAGTGCCGAGTCGGGCTGGTTTGATAGAGCCAAGTGGCTCCTGCAATCTGCCAGCCAGAAGATGGGCAGGTCAGTTTTCCTTCCAGGGAAAAGGGCCGTAGATTTTGCTTGGGGGCCTGTGGCTGGGAGTGGCCGGCTGGCTCCTGAAAATCCACGATACGCAGGATGGTTTCCAGACCCAAGGGGCCCCAGTGCCGAGTCGGGCTGGTTTGATAGTACCAAGTAGCTCCTGCAATCTGCCAGCCAGAAGATGGGCATGTCTGTTTTACTTCCAGGGAAAAGGGCCGTAGTTTGTGTTGGGGGCCTGTGGCTGGGAATGGCCGGCTGGCTCCTTAAAATCCACGCCGCGCATGATGGTTCCCAGACCCAAGGTGGCACCAGGTCCGAGTTGGGCTGGTTTGATAGAGCCATGTGGCTCCTGCAATCTGCCAGCCAGAAGATGGGCAGGTCAGTTTTACTTCCAGGGAAAAGGGCCGTAGTTTGTGTTTTCAGGGCCTGTGGCTGGGAGTGGCCGGCTGGCTCCTGAAAATCCCCAATACACAGGGACTGTTCCCAGATGAAAGGAAGCACCAGTGCTGAGTCGGGCTGGTTTGATAGAGCCAAGTATCTCCTGCAATCTGCCATCCATAAGCGAGTTGGGTGAGTTTTGTTTACCAGGGAAAAGGGCCGTGGTTTGTTTTCGGGGGCCTGTGGCTGGGAATGGCCGGCTGGCTCCTTAAAATCCACGCCGCGCAGGATGGTTCCCAGACCCAAGGTTGCACCAGTGCCGAGTCCGGCTGGTTTGATAGAGCCAAGTGGCTCCTGCAATCTGCCAGCCAGAGGATGGGCAGGTCAGTTTTACTTCCAGGGAAAAGGGCCGTAGTTTGTGTTTGGGGCCCTGTGGCTGGGAGTGGCCGGCTGGCTCCTGAAAATCCACGATATGCAGGATGGTTCCCAGATGAAATGTGGCACCAGTGCTGAGTCGGGCTGGTTTGATAGTACCAAGTGTCTCCCGCAATCTGCCAGCCAGACGATGGGCAGGTCAGTTTTACTTCCAGGGAAAAGTGCCGTGGTATATGTTTGGGGGCCTGTGGCTGGGAGTGGCCGGCTGGCTCCTGAAAATCCACGATACGCAGGATGGTTCCCAGATGAAAGGTGGCACCAGTGCCGAGTCGGGCTGGTTTGATAGAGCCAAGTGGCCCCTACAATCCGCCACCCAGAAGATGGGAAGGTCAGTTTTACTTCCAGGGAAAAGGGCCGTAGATTGTGTTTGGGGGCCTGTGGCTGGAATGGCCGGCTGGCTCCTGAAAATCCACGATACGCAGGATGGTTCCCAGATGAAAGGTGGCACCAGTGCCGACTCGGGCTGGTTTGATAGAGCCAAGTGGCTCCTGCAGTCTGCCAGACAGAAGCGGGGCGGGTCAGTTTTGTTTGCCAGGGAAAAGGGCCGTGGTTTGTGTTGGGGGCCTGTGGCTGGGAGCGGCCGGCTGGCTCCTGAAAATCCTCGATACGTAGGATGGTTTCCAGACCCAAGGGGCCCCAGTGCCAAATCGGGCTGGTTTGATAGAGCCAAGTGGCTCCTGCAATCTGCCAGCCAGAAGATGGGCAGGTCAGTTTTACTTCCAGGGAAAAGGGCCGTGGTTTGTTTTCGGGAGCATGTGGCTCGGAATGGCCTGCTGGCTCCTGAAAATCCACGATACGCAGGATGGTTCCCAGATGAAAGGTGGCACCAGTGCCGAGTCGGGCTGGTTTGATAGAGCCATGTGGCTCCTGCAATCTGCCAGCCAGAAGCGGGGCGGGTCAGTTTTGTTTGCCAGGGTAAAGGGCCGTGGTATGTGTTTGGGGGCCTGTGGCTGGGAGTGGCCGGCTGGCTCCTGAAAATCCACGATAGGTAGGATGGTTCCCATATGAAAGGTGGCACAAGTGACGAGTCGAGCAGGTTTGATAGAGCCAAGTGGCTCCTGCAATCTGCCAGCCAGAAGATGGGCAGGTCACTTTTACTTCCAGGGAAAAGGGCTGTAGTGTTTGTTTGGGGGCCTGTGGCTGGGAATGGCCGGCTGGCACCTGAAAATCTACGATACGCAGGATGTTTCCCAGCTGAGTGGTGGCACCAGTGCCAAGCCGGCTGGTTTGATAGGGCCAAGTGTCTCCTGCAATCTGCCAGCCAGGAGCGGGGTGCGTGAGTTTTGTTTGCCAGGGAAAAGGGCCGTGGTTTGTTTTCAGGGCCTCTGGCGGGGAGTGGCCGGCTGGCTCTTGAAAATCCACGATACGCAGGATGGTTCCCAGATGAAAGGTGGCACCAGTGCCGAGTCGGGCTGGATTGATAGAGCCATGTGGCTCCTGCAATCTGCCAGCCAGAAGCGGGGTGCGTGAGTTTTGTTTGGCAGGGAAAAGGCCCACAGTTTGTGTTTGGGGGCCTGTGGCTGGGAGTGGCCTGATGGCTCCTGAAAATCCACGATACGCAGGATGGTTTCCAGACCCAAGGGGCCCCAGTGCCAAATCGGGCTGGTTTGATAGAGCCAAGTGGCTCCTGCAATCTGCCAGCCAGAAGATGGGCAGGTCTGTTTTATTTCCTGGGAAAAGGGCCGTAGTTTTTGTTTGGGGGCCTGTGTCGGGGAATAGCCGGCTGGCTCCTTAAAATCCACGCCGCGCATGATGGTTCCCAGACCCAAGGTGGCACAAGTGCCGAGTCGGGCTGGTTTGATAGAGCCAAGTGGCTCCTGCAATCTGCCATCCATAAGCGGGGTGGGTGAGTTTTGTTTGCCAGGGAAAAGGGCCGTGGTTTGTTTTCAGGGCCTGTGGCTGACAGTGGCCGGCTGGCTACTGAAAATCCACGCCGCGCAGGATGGTTCCCAGACCCAAGGGGGCACCAGTGCCGAGTCGGGCTGGTTTGATACAGCCATGTGGCTCCTGCAATCTGCCAGGCAGAAGATGGGAAGGCCAGTTTTACCTCCAGGGAAAAGGGCCGTAGGTTGTGTTTGGGGGCCTGTGGCTGGGAGTGGCCGGCTGGCTCCTGAAAATCCACGATACGCAGGAAGGTTCCCAAATGAAAAATTGCACCAGTGCCAAGTCGGGCTGGTTTGATAGTACCAAGTAGCTCCTGCAATCTGACAGCCAGAAGATGGGCAGGTCTCTTTTACTTCCAGGGAAAAGGGCCGTAGTTTGTGTTTGGGGCCCTGTGGCTGGGAATGGCCGGCTGGCTCCTGAAAATCCACGCCGCGCATGATGGTTCCCAGACCCAAGGTGGCACCAGTGCCGAGTTGGGCTGGTTTGATAGAGCCAAGTGGCTCCTGCAATCTGCCAGCCAGAAGATGGGCAGGTCAGTTTTACTTCCAGGGAAAAGGGCCGCAGTTTGTTTTCGGGGCCTGTGGCTGGGAATGGCCGGCTGGCTCCTTAAAATCCACGCCGCGCATGATGGTTCCCAGACCCAAGGTGGCACCAGGTCCGAGTTGGGCTGGTTTGATAGAGCCATGTGGCTCCTGCAATCTGCCAGCCAGAAGATGGGCAGGTCAGTTTTACTTCCAGGGAAAAGGGCCGTAGTTTGTGTTTGGGGGCCTGTGGCTGGGAGTGGCCGGCTGGCTCCTGAAAATCCCCAATACACAGGATGGTTCTCAGATGAAAGGTGGCACCAGTGCTGACTCGGGCTGGTTTGATAGAGCCAAGTATCTCCTGCAATCTGCCAGCCAGAAGGCGGGCCGCTAAGATTTTCTTCCAGGGAAAATGGCCGTGGTATGTGTTTGGGGCCCAGTGGCTGAGAGTGGCTGGCTGGTTCCTGAAAATCCACAACACGCAGGATGGTTCCCAGATGAAAGGTGGCACCAGTGCTGACTCGGGCTGGTTTGATAGAGCCAAGTAGCTCCTGCAATCTGCCAGCCAGAAGGCGGGCCGCTAAGATTTTCTTCCAGGGAAAAGGGCCGTGGTATGTGTTTGGGGCCCAGTGGCTGAGAGTGGCTGGCTGGCTCCTGAAAATCCACAACACGCAGGATGGTTCCCAGATGAAAGGTGGCACCAGTGCTGAGTCGGGGTGGTTTGATAGAGCTAAGTGGCTCCTAAAATCTGCCTGCCAGAAGATGGACAGGTCGGTTTTACTTCTGGGGAAGAGGGCCGGTAGTTTGTGTTTGGGGGCCTGAGGCTGGGAGTGGCCGGCTGGCTCCTGAAAATGCACGATACTCAGGATGATTGCCAGACCCAAGTTGGAACCACTGCCGATTCGGACTGGTTTGATAGAGCCATGTGGCTCCTGCAATCTGCCAGCCAGAAGATGGGCAGGTCAGTTTTACTTCCAGGGAAAAGGGCCGTAGTTTGTGTTTGGGGGCCTGTGGCTGGGAATGGCCGGCTGGCTCCTGAAAATCCCCAATACACAGGATGGTTCCCAGATGAAAGGTGGCACCAGTGCTGAGTCGGGCTGGTTTGATAGAGCCAAGTAGCTCCTGCAATCTGCCAGCCAGAAGGCGGGCCGCTAAGATTTTCTTCCAGGGAAAATGGCCATGGTATGTGTTTGGGGCCCAGTGGCTGAGAGTGGCTGGCTGGCTCCTGAAAATCCACAACACGCAGGATGGTTCCCAGATGAAAGGTGGCACCAGTGCTGAGTCGGGCTGGTTTGATAGAGCTAAGTGGCTCCTGCAATCTGCCTGCCAGAAGATGGACAGGTCAGTTTTACTTCCGGGGAAGAGGGCCGGTAGTTTGTGTTTGGGGGCCTGAGGCTGGGAGTGGCCGTCTGGCTCCTTAAAATCCACGCCGCGCAGGATGGTTCCCAGACCCAAGGTGGCACCAGTGCCGAGTCGGGCTGGTTTGATAGAGCCAAGTGGCTCCTGCAATCTGCCAGCCAGAAGATGGGCAGGTCAGTTTTACTTCCAGGGAAAAGGGCCGTAGTTTGTGTTTGGGGGCCTGTGGCTGGGAGTGGCCTGATGGCTCCTGAAAATCCACGATACGCAGGATGGTTCCCAGATGAAAGGTGGCACCAGTGCCGAGTCGGGCTGGTTTGATAGAGCCAACTGGCTCCTGCAATCTGACAGCCAGAAGATGGGCAGGTATGTTTTACTTCCAGGGAAAAGGGCCGTGGTATGTGTTTGCGGGCCTGTGGCTGAGAATGGCCGGCTGGCTCCTAAAAATCCACGCCGCGCAGGATGGTTCCCAGACCCTAGGTGGCACCAGTGCCGAGTCGGGCTGGTTTGATAGAGCCAAGTGGCTCCTGCAATCTGCCAGCCAGAAGATGGGCAGGTCAGTTTTCCTTCCAGGGAAAAGGGCCGTAGATTTTGTTTGGGGGCCTGTGGCTGGGAATGGCCGGCTGGCTCCTGAAAATCCACGATAAGCGGGATGGTTCCCAGATGAAAAGTGGCACCAGTGCCGAGTCGGGCTGGTTTGATAGAGCCATGTGTCTTCTGCAATCTGCCAGCCAGAAGCGGGGCGGGTAAGTTTTGTTTGCCAGGGAAAAGGGCCGTGGTTTGTGTTGGGGGCCTGTGGCTGGGAGTGGCCGGCTGTCTCCTGAAAATCCACGATACGCAGGATGGTTTCCAGACCCAAGGGGCCCCAGTGCCAAATCGGGCTGGTTTGATAGAGCCAAGAGGCTCCTGCAATCTGCCAGCCAGAAGATGGGCAGGTCAGTTTTACTTCCAGGGAAAAGGGCTGTAGTGTGTGTTTGGGCGCCTGTGGCTGAGAGTGGCCGGCTGGCTCCTGAAAATCCACGATACGCAGGATGGTTCCCAGATTAATGGTGGCACCAGTGCCAAGCCGGCTGGTTTGATAGGGCCAAGTGTCTCCTGCAATCTGCCAGCCAGGAGCGGGCTGCGTGAGTTTTGTTTGCCAGGGAAAAGGGCCGTGGTTTGTTTTCGGAGCCTGTGGCTCGGAATGGCCTGCTGGCTCCTGAAAATCCACGATACGCAGGATGGTTCCCAGATGAAAGGTGGCACCAGTGCCGAGTCGGGCTGGTTTGATAGAGCCATGTGGCTCCTGCAACCTGCCAGGCAGAAGATGGGCAGGTCAGTTTTACTTCCAGGGAAAAGGGCCGTAGTTTGTGATTGGGGGCCTGTGGCTGGGAGTGGCCGGCTGGCTCCTTAAAATCCCCAATACACAGGATGGTTCCCAGATGAAAGGTGGCACCAGTGCTGAGTCGGGCTGGTTTGATAGAGCCAAGTAGCTCCTGCAATCTGCCAGCCAGAAGGCGGGCCGCTTACATTTTCTTCCAGGGAAAATGGCCGTGGTATGTGTTTGGGGCCCTGTGGCTGAGAGTGGCTGGCTGGCTCCTGAAAATCCACAACACGAAGGATGGTTCCCAGATGAAAGGTGGCACCAGTGCTGAGTCGGGCTGGTTTGAGAGAGCTAAGTGGCTCCTGCAATCTGCCTGCCAGAAGATGGACAGGTCAGTTTTACTTCCGGGGAAGAGGGCCGGTAGTTTGTGTTTGGGGGCCTGAGGCTGGGAGTGGCCGGCTGGCTCCTGAAAATGCACGATACTCAGGATGATTGCCAGACCCAAGTTGGAACCACTGCCAATTCGGACTGGTTTGATAGAGCCATGTGGCTCCTGCAATCTGCCAGCCAGAAGATGGGCAGGTCAGTTTTCCTTCCAGGGAAAAGGGCCGTAGATTTTGTTTGGGGGCCTGTGGCTGGGAGTGGCCGGCTGGCTCCTGAAAATCCACGATAAGCGGGATGGTTCCCAGATGAAAAGTGGCACCAGTGCCGAGTCGGGCTGGTTTGATAGAGCCAAGTGGCTCCTGCAATCTGACAGCCAGAAGATGGGCAGGTCTGTTTTACTTCCAGGGAAAAGGGCCGTAGTTTGTGTTTGGGGGCCTGTGGCTGAGAATGCCCGGCTGGCTCCTGAAAATCCACGATACGTAGGATGGTTCCCAGACCCAAGGTGGCACCAGTGCCGAGTCGGGCTGGTTTGATAGAGCCAAGTGGCTCCTGCAATCTGCCAGCCAGAAGATGGGCAGGTCAGTTTTCCTTCCAGGGAAAAGGGCCGTAGATTTTGTTTGGGGGCCTGTGGCTGGGAGTGGCCGGCTGGCTCCTGAAAATCCACGATAAGCGGGATGGTTCCCAGATGAAAAGTGGCACCAGTGCCGAGTCGGGCTGGTTTGATAGAGCCAAGTGGCTCCTCCAATCTGCCAGCCAGAAGCGGGGTGGGTGAGTTTTGTTTGCCAGGGAAAAGGGCCGTGGTTTGTGTTGGGGGCCTGTGGCTGGGAGTGGCCGGCTGGCTGCTGAAAATCCACGATACGCAGGATGGTTTCCAGACCCAAGGGGCCCCAGTGCAAAATCGGGCTGGTTTGATAGAGCCAAGAGGCTCCTGCAATCTGCCAGCCAGAAGATGGGCAGGTCAGTTTTACTTCCAGGGAAAAGGGCTGTAGTGTGTGTTTGGGCGCCTGTGGCTGGGAGTGGCCGGCTGGCTCCTGAAAATCCACGATACGCAGGATGGTTCCCAGATGTATGGTGGCACCAGTGCCAAGCCGGCTGGTTTGATAGGGCCAAGTGTCTCCTGCAATCTGCCAGCCAGGTACGGGGTGCGTGAGTTTTGTTTACCAGGGAAAAGGGCCGTGGTTGGTTTTCGGGAGCCTGTGGCTCCGGATGGCCTGCTGGCTCCTGAAAATCCACGATACGCAGGATGGTTCCCAGATGAAAGGTGGCACCAGGTCCGAGTTGGGCTGGTTTGATAGAGCCATGTGGCTCCTGCAATCTTCCAGCCAGAAGATGGGCAGGTCAGTTTTACTTCCAGGGAAAAGGGCCGTAGTTTGTGTTTGGGGGCCTGTGGCTGGGAGTGGCCGGCTGGCTCCTGAAAATCCCCAATACACAGGATGGTTCCCAGATGAAAGGTGGCACCAGTGCTGACTCGGGCTGGTTTGATAGAGCCAAGTAGCTCCTGCAATCTGCCAGCCAGAAGGCGGGCCGCTAAGATTTTCTTCCAGGGAAAATGGCCGTGGTATTTGTTTGGGGCCCAGTGGCTGAGAGTGGCTGCCTGGTTCCTGAAAATCCACAACACGCAGGATGGTTCCCAGATGAAAGGTGGCACCAGTGCTGAGTCGGGCTGGTTTGATAGAGCTAAGTGGCTCCTGCAATCTGCCTGCCAGAAGATGGGCAGGTCAGTTTTACTTCCGGGGAAAAGGGCCGGTAGTTTGTGTTTGGGGGCCTGAGGCTGGGAGTGGCCGGCTGGCTCCTTAAAATCCACGCCGCGCAGGATGGTTCCCAGACCCAAGGTGGCACCAGTGCCGAGTCGGGCTGGTTTGATAGAGCCAAGTGGCTCCTGCAATCTGTCAGCCAGAAGATGGGCAGGTCAGATTTACTTCCAGGGAAAAGGGCCGTAGTTTGTGTTTGAGGGCCTGTGGCTGGGAGTGGCCGGCTGGCTCCTGAAAATCCACGATAAGTGGGATGGTTCCCAGATGAAAAGTGGCACCAGTGCCGAGTCGGGCTGGTTTGATAGAGCCAAGTGGCTCCTGCAATCTGACAGCCAGAAGCGGGGTGGGTGAGTTTTGTTTGCCAGGGAAAAGGGCCGTAGTTTGTGTTGGGAGCCTGTGGCTGGGAGTGGCCGGCTGGCTCCTGAAAATCCACGATACGCAGGATGGTTTCCAGACCCAAGGGGCCCCAGTGCCAAATCGGGCTGGTTTGATAGAGCCAAGAGGCTCCTGCAATCTGCCAGCCAGAAGATGGGCAGGTCAGTTTTACTTCCAGGGAAAAGGGCTGTAGTGTGTGTTTGGGCGCCTGTGGCTGGGAGTGGCCGGCTGGCTCCTGAAAATCCACGATACGCAGGATGGTTCCCAGATGTATGGTGGCACCAGTGCCAAGCCGGCTGGTTTGATAGGGCCAAGTGTCTCCTGCAATCTGACAGCCAGAAGATGGGCAGGTCTGTTTTACTTCCAGGGAAAAGGGCCGTAGTTTGTGTTTGGGGGCCTGTGGCTGAGAATGGCTGTCTGGCTCCTTAAAATCCACCCCACGCATGATTGTTCCCAGACCCAAGGTGACACCAGTGCCGAGTTGGGCTGGTTTGATAGAGCCATGTGTCTCCTGCAATCTGCCAGCCAGAAGCGGGGTTTGTGAGTTTTGTTTGCCAGGGAAAAGGCCCATAGTTTGTGTTTGGGGGCCTGTGGCTGGGAGTGGCCGGCTGGCTCCTGAAAATCTACGATACGCAGGATGGTTCCCAGACCCAAGTGGGCACCAGTGCTAAGTCGGGCTGATATGATAGAGCCAAGTGGCTCCTGCAATCTGCCAGCCAGGAGATGGGCAGGTCAGTTTTGCTTCCAGGGAAAAGGTCCGCGGTATGTGTTTGGGGGCCTGTGGCTGGGAGTGGCCTACTGGCTCCTGAAAATCCACGATACGCAGGATGGTTCCCAGATGAAAGGTGGCACCAGGGCCGAGTCGGCTGGTTTGATAGAGCCAAGTGGCTCCTGCAATCTGCCAGCCAGAAGATGGGCAGGTCAGTTTTACTTCCAGGGAAAAGGGCCGTAGTTTGTGTTTGGGGGCCTGTGGCTGGGAGTGGCCGGCTGGCTCCTGAAAATCCCCGATACACAGGATGGTTCCCAGATGAAAGGTGGCACCAGTGGCGAGTTGGGCTGGTTTGATAGAGCCATGTGTCTCCTGCAATCTGCCAGCCAGAAGCGGGGCGGGTGAGTTTTTTTTTCCTGAGAAAAGGGCCCTGGTATATGTTTGGGGGCCTGTGGATGAGAGTGGCCGTCTGGCTCCTGAAAATGCACGATACGCAGGATGATTCCCAGACCTAAGGTGGCACACTGCCAAGTCGGACAGGTATGATAGTACAAAGTGTCTTCTGCAATCTACCATTCAGAAGCCAGGCAGCTGAGTTTTGTTTGCCAGGGAAATGGGCCGTGGTTTGTTCTCGGGGGACTGTGGCTGGGAATGGCTGGATGGCTCCTTAAAATCCACGCCGCGCAGGATGGTTCCCAGACCCAAGGGGGCACCAGTGCTGAGTTGGGCTGGTTTGATAGAGCCAAGTGTCTCCTGCAATCTGCCACCCAGAAACGGGGCGGCTGAGTTTTGTTTGCCAGGGAAATGTGATGTGGTTTGTGTTGGGGGCCTGTGGCTGGGAGTGGCCGGCTGGCTCCTGAAAATCCACCATACGCAGGATGGTTCCCAGATGAAAGGTGGCACCAGTGCCAAGTCAGGCTGGTTTGATAGAGCCAAGTGGCTCCTGCAATCTGCCAGCCAGAAACGGGGCGGGTGAGTTTTGTTTGCCAAGGAAAATGGCCGTGGTTTGTGTTGGGGGCCTGTGGCTGGGAATGGCCGGCTGGCTCCTGAAAATCCACGATATGCAGGATGTTTCCCAGATGAAAGGTGGCACCACTGCCAAGTCAGGCTGGTTTGATAGAGGCAAGTGGCTCCTGCAATCTGCCAGCCAGAAGATGGGCAGGTCAGTTTTACTTCCAGGGAAAAGGGCTGTAGTGTGTGTTTGGGGGCCTGATGCTGGTAGTGGCCGGCTGGCTCCTGAAAATTCCCTTTACGCAGGATGATTCCCAGACCGAATTTGGCACCACTGTTAAGTCGGTCTGGTTTGATAGAGCATGTGCCTCCTGCAATCTGCCAGCCAGAAGCGGGGTGGGTGAGTTTTGTTTGCCTGGGAAAAGGGCCGTAGTTTGAGTTTGGGGGCCTGAGGCTGGGGATGGCCGGCTGGCTCCTGAAAATCCACGCCGCGCAGGATGGTTTCCAGATGAATGGTGGCACCCATACCAAGTCGTGTATTACCATGTGACTCCTGCAATCTGCCATCCAGAAGCGGGGCAGCTGAGTTTTTTTTCAGGGAAAAGGGCCGTCGTTTGTGTTTGGGGTCCTGTAGCTGGTAGGGGCAGCTGGCTCCTGAAAATCCACGAGACACAGGATGGTTTCCAGACCCGTGCTGGCTCCAGTGCAATGTCGGCCTGATTTGACTGCGTCAAATATCCCCTGCGTTGCTCAGTTCGAAGAAATCTTGTGTCCTAATGTTCTCACAGAAGACTGTTAAAATTTGTCTATTTTTCTGGATTTGTTTTGTTCTTTTTTCTCTACCTTCTACTTCTCTCCACTGTCTGAGAACTTTGACCTTTATGTAAGTTGACCTAATGTAAAATTCTCGTAGTAAAGTAAGAGAAGGCAGTAAAGAAAGGCAAATTTGTTAATTGCAGGTGGAAAGAGGGAGGCCAACGAAAGAAAACAAAGGAACAATAATAATGAAATGCTCCCCTGTCTTCTGTGAAAAGTAGAGGCGCAGACAAGAAAGAGCCAGTGCAAAATTCTCACTAGAGAAACGCACTTTATCTGACTAAAGTAATTTCCGGTGCATTTCTTGCGTTTTTCTCATGCCAAACATATTAATCATTGAAGGTGTCCCTTTCCTCTTTCTGGAATACAGCTAGGAAGATGGCTGTGTCATTGCTGACAAGCTGCTATTCTCAGAGGTGTCCAGCTGAAAGTCCTAGATCAATGGATTTCCTCTGTCACTTTGATATGGCATGACTTACAGTTTCAGCAACTGAACTTGCCAGCCTTACAATTCTTTGCCCCTTGAATGGTCAGATAGGCTCCTTGGCAACTGGCATTTGTAAGGACACGAAACTATGCAGAATTTGTACCATGAGATGATGCCAAATGAGTCACGCCGGTAGATTAACTAGGACATGCAAGGCATGAGAGCACAAGAAGAGAGTACACAAGAAGACAGTACAATCTCCTTTTTTCTGAAACACTGTAGAGATCAAATTGAACACAAATCCTCCTGGGCTAGTTCTTGCAAAAGCCTAGGAGTTCTTTTTGTGTTCACACGCCTGGAATATTTAGCTTTGGATCACAGCAGAATGCAGATGACAAAACGAGGCCTTTTAAGTCACATCCAGTATGAAGCAGCATGAAAGAAGAAAGCAGCTGAGAGTGCCAACCCTGCTAGGTAATCTCAGTATTGGTCTTGACATTAGCAGAAATTTGAAATGAGTCTCTGAAAATGACAAAGGAGGCTGAAGAAAAGGGAGCGATGACTCCTCTTGCATAGTGTTTCCTAACAGGGATCTTCAAAATGGAAAGATTGTATCATCCTTTCAACTGAAGGAAGGTATGAAAACAACAGGAAGGAAACGGCATCACATGCTAGAAAGACTAGGAAAGAAGTACACTGGGCAGTGTACTTCTAGACAGAAAGGCCACTGATGGAAAACCAACTAAACTGCCACCAATGCAGCAGCATTGTACTAAAGCCAGAAATGTCCAGCGCTTCACTCTCTGCCGTTCCATTCAGATGCACACAGCAGCTCTGCAACAGTCCTACTGATCATCTCCTTGGCGAACTTGGAGTTGAGGGTCCGTGGTGAAGCAGAGTCCCCAGCAAGATGCAAAGGAGAGCTGCTTTCTTGCAACTTTGCCTTTATCAGTTCCATAGCTTTAAGCCATAACAAACACCATTCAACCAACCACCATACACCAGGCTTTGAACACACGACCGTTCTAGAACTTGTTGATCTACCTCTAATTCAGCTGCCTCACCTTCCCACAGTCCTTTTCTACTTAGCCAATGGAATGGGCCTCAGCCCAAGGCCTTCCTTTTGTAAGCTTCTAGCTAGATGCAGCAGCAAACCACTACTTTCTTCTGTGCCAAGACTTCAGGTAGACGATTTGCATCTGCCCTTCCAGTGAAACCTAACGGGGAGAGAAAAGCCTCTCACAGATGTTCAGTCATTCCATTAGCTACACAGGCCAAATCAAAAGAAAAGCCAGCTATGGGTTTGTGTACTTGCTCCTACACAACACCCGCTGCCCTCTGACAATCAACTAGCAGAGAACCAGCAAAACTGAGACTTGAGGCAAACAACCCTTTGAAGGGAATAATGATGTCAGCAATTAAGACAACACATTTCCAGGCTACCGAGATACTTGAAATGTCAGCAAAGGCTGGAGACCAAAGGCTGAACTAATAGGAAAAGGGTAAAAGAATCCCAAGAAAAACATGACCGAAGGTTAAAACAATTCCAAGAAAAACATAGGCAACTGACCTGTTGAAGCCTTCAGGAAATCAGCGGCCGCTGATTTACATAGGCCATTCAAGTTAGTTGACCCGTGCACCTTCCACCCCTTTTTCACCTTTCGGCACCATAGGGTGAATTGTGAGCATGAAATCACAATTCCTTGCATTCTCTTCTTAACTTGACGAGAGAAATTCAGCAACTGAAGTACCTGTTACTGATGTGATACCCAGGAACACCGAGTTGACACATTTCATTTTGTTCAAACACAGCTAGCAAATCTAAGGGGACAAGGCTGGCTTCTTTTCATGACAATTTTTCTGTTTTAAAACCTGCTCTGATCCTGGTGAAACTTTTTCATTAGCTTCTCTCTAAAAGCAAAAGATCCAATTCATTGTCCCATCCTACTGCTGCAAGTAAACCATGTGCATTGCCAAGACCAAAAACGGAATTGGAAGGTACAGAGACGCCCGGAGCTATGAGCAGATACGGGGCACATTTCGGTAGAAGCCGCCGTCTGCAGTGCACTGTGACCAGCACAATCGCCTTTGCGCGAAAAAGCCGCTTCTTCGCCTCTGGAAGCCGCAGAGAGCGGCTACCTCTGAAAGCTGAAGAATGAAGCTGCACAACACTGGGATTGTGTGCACAGCTTGCACACTGATCCAAAACAGTACCTTACCACTCTCCACCTTTTCCAAACACATGAACATTCTGTTGGAATGTGTTTTGGACAACTTTCTTTTTCTTCTTGCGTAAACTTCTGCAGAGCTCTCTGCAACATGCAAAACACGATGGGAGATGTTTTCTGTGCTGGCACAGTTTCTCCTTGCCTAACATAGTGGAAAACCTTTCTGTATGATGTAGACCACAAAAGTCCCGAAAGACGAAGGTACGCAGCTCCCCGGTGCTAAGCGCCGGTCGCGGGCACATTTCGGCAGATGCCGCCGCACTGGAGTGCACTGTGACCGGCACAATCGCCTTTGCGCGAAGAAGCCGATTCTTCGTCTCCGGGAGCCGGAGAGAGCGGCTGCTTCGGAAAGGTGAAGAATGAAGCTGCACAAGACTGGGATAGTGTGCGCAGCTTTCAAACTGATAGAAAACAGTACCTTACCACTTTCCTACCTTTTCCACACACATGAACATTCGATTGGAAGGTGTTTTGGAAAACTTTCTTTTTCTTCGTGCAAAACACTCAGCAGAGCTCTCTGCAACATGTAAAACACCATGAGAGATGTTTTCTGTGCAGGCACCGTTTCTCATTACCAGACATAGTGGAAAAGCGTTTTGCAGTGATGTAGACCACAAAAGTCCCGAAAGAAGAAGGTACGGATGTCCCCGGAGGTAAGCGCCGGTCCCGGGCGCATTTCGGAAGAAGCCGCCGCACTGGAGTGCACTCTGACCGGCACAATCGCCTTTGCGCGAAGAAGCCTATTCTTCGCCACCGGGAGCCGGAGAGAGCGGCTGCTTTCAAAAGGTGAAGAATGAAGCTGCACATCACTGGGATAGTGTGTGCAGCTTGCCAACTGATAAAAAACAGTACCTTACCACTCCTACCTTTTCCAAACACATGAACATTCGATTGGAAGGTGTTTTGGACAACTTTCTTTTTCTTCGTGCAAAACACTCAGCAGAGCTCTCTGCAACATGTAAAACACGATGGGAGATGTTTTCTGTGCAGGCACAGTTTCTCATTACCAGACATAGTGGAAAAGCGTTTTGCAGTGATGTAGACCACAAAAGTCCCGAAAGAAGAAGGTACGGATATCCCCGGAGGTAAGCGCCGGTCCCGGGCGCATTTCGGAAGAAGCCGCCGCACTGGAGTGCACTGTGACCGGCACAATCGCCTTTGCGCGAAGAAGCCGATTCTTCGTCTCCGGGGACCGGAGTGCGCGGCTGCTTCGGAAAGGTGGGAATGAAGCTGCACAACACTGGGATAGTGTGCGCAGCTTGCAAACTGATAGAAAACAGTACCTTACCACTTTCCTACACCTTCCAAACATATGAATATTGGGTTGGAAGGTGTTTTGGACAACTTTCTTTTTCTTCTTGCAAAACACTCAGCAGAGCTCTCTGCAACATGTAAAACATGATGGGAGATGTTTTCTGTGCAGGCACAGTTTCTCCATGCCAGACATAGTGGAAAAGCTTTTTGCAATGATGTAGACCACAAAAGACGCTAGAGACGAAGGTACGGAGCTCCCTGGAGCTAAGCGCCGGTCCCGGGCACATTTCGGAAGAAGCCGCCGCACTGGAGTGCACTGTGACCGGCACAATCGCTTTTGCGCGAAGAAGACGCCTCCTTGCCTCCGCGAGCCGGAGAGAGCGGCTGCTTCGGAAAGGTGAAGAATGAAGCTGCACAACACTGGGATAGTGTGCGCAGCTTTCAAACTGATAGAAAACAGTACCTTACCACTTTCCTACCTTTTCCAAACACATGAACATTCGATTGGACGGTGTTTTGGAAAACTTTCTTTTTCTTCTTGCGTAAACTTCTGCAGAGCTCTCTGCAACATGCAAAACACGATGGGAGATGTTTTCTGTGCTGGCACATTTTCTCCTTGCCTAACATAGTGGAAAACCTTTCTGTATGATGTAGACCACAAAAGTCCCGAAAGACGAAGGTACGCAGCTCCCCGGTGCTAAGCGCCGGTCGCGGGCACATTTCGGCAGATGCTGCCGCACTGGAGTGCACTGTGACCGGCACAATCGCCTTTGCGCGAAGAAGCCGATTCTTCGTCTCCGGGAGCCGGAGAGAGCGGCTGCTTCGGAGAGGTGAAGAATGAAGCTGCACAACACTGGGATAGTGTGCGCAGCTTGCAAACTGATAAAAAACACTACCTTACCACTTTCCTACCTTTACCAAACACATGAATATTCGATTGGAAGGTGTTTTGGACAACTTTATTTTTCTTTTTGCAAAACATTCTGCAGAGGTCTCTAAACAAGTAAAACACGATGGGAGATGTTTTCTGTGCAGGCACAGTTTCTCATTACCAGACATAGTGGAAAAGCGTTTTGCAGTGATGTAGACCACAAAAGTCCCGAAAGAAGAAGGTACGGATATCCCCGGAGGTAAGCGCCGGTCCCGGGCGCATTTCGGAAGAAGCCGCCGCACTGGAGTGCACTGTGACCGGCACAATCGCCTTTGCGCGAAGAAGCCGATTCTTCGTCTCCGGGGACCGGAGTGCGCGGCTGCTTCGGAAAGGTGGGAATGAAGCTGCACAACACTGGGATAGTGTGCGCAGGTTGCAAACTGATAGAAAACAGTACCTTACCACTTTCCTACCTCTTCCAAACATATGAATATTGGGTTGGAAGGTGTTTTGGACAACTTTCTTTTTCTTCTTGCAAAACACTCAGCAGAGCTCTCTGCAACATGTAAAACATGATGGGAGATGTTTTCTGTGCAGGCACAGTTTCTCCATGCCAGACATAGTGGAAAAGCTTTTTGCAATGATGTAGACCACAAAAGACGCTAGAGACGAAGGTACGGAGCTCCCTGGAGCTAAGCGCCGGTCCCGGGCACATTTCGGAAGAAGCCGCCGCACTGGAGTGCACTGTGACCGGCACAATCGCTTTTGCGCGAAGAAGACGCTTCCTTGCCTCCGCGAGCCGGAGAGAGCGGCTGCTTCGGAAAGGTGAAGAATGAAGCTGCACAACACTGGGATAGTGTGCGCAGCTTTCAAACTGATAGAAAACAGTACCTTACCACTTTCCTACCTTTTCCACACACATGAACATTCGATTGGACGGTGTTTTGGAAAACTTTCTTTTTCTTCTTGCGTAAACTTCTGCAGAGCTCTCTGCAACATGCAAAACACAATGGGAGATGTTTTCTGTGCTGGCACAGTTTCTCCTTGCCTAACATAGTGGAAAACCTTTCTGTATGATGTAGACCACAAAAGTCCCGAAAGACGAAGGTACGCAGCTCCCCGGTGCTAAGCGCCGGTCGCGGGCACATTTCGGCAGATGCTGCCGCACTGGAGTGCACTGTGACCGGCACAATCGCCTTTGCGCGAAGAAGCCGATTCTTCGTCTCCGGGAGCCGGAGACAGCGGCTGCTTCGGAGAGGTGAAGAATGAAGCTGCACAACACTGGGATAGTGTGCGCAGCTTGCAAACTGATAAAAAACACTACCTTACCACTTTCCTACCTTTACCAAACACATGAATATTCGATTGGAAGGTGTTTTGGACAACTTTATTTTTCTTTTTGCAAAACATTCTGCAGAGGTCTCTAAACAAGTAAAACACGATGGGAGATGTTTTCTGTGCTGGCACAGTTTCTCCATGCCAGACATAGTGGAAAGGATCTTTGCAATGATATAGACCACAAAAGACGCTAAAGACTAAATATGGAGCTCCCCGGAGCTAAGCGCCGGTCCCGGGCACATTTCGGAAGAAGCTGCCGCACTGGAGTGCACGGTGACCGGCACAATCGCCTTTGCGCGAAGAAGCCGCCTCTTCGTCTCCGGGACCAAGAGAGAGCGGCTGCTTTCAAAAGGAGAAGAATGAAGCTGCACAACACTGGGATAGTGTGCGCAGCTTGCAAACTGATAGAAAACAGTACCTTACCACTTTCCTACCTTTTCCAAACATATGAATATTCGGTTAGAAGGTGTTTTCAACAACTTTATTTTCCTCGTGCAAAACACTCAGCAGAGCTCTCTGCAACATGTAAAACATGATGGGAGATATTTTCTGTGCAGGCACAGTTTCTCCATGCCAGACATAGTGGAAATGCTTTTAGTAGTAATGTAGAACACAAGAGACGCTAAAGTCGAAATACAGAGTTCCCCGGAGGTAAGCGCCGGTCCCGGGCGCATTTCGGAAGAAGCCGCCGCACTGGAGTGCACTGAGACCGGCACAATCGCCTTTGCGCGAAGAAGACGATTCCTTGCCTCCGCGAGCCGGACAGAGCGGCTGCTTCGGAAAGGTGAAGAATGAAGCTGCACAACACTGGGATAGTGTGCGCAGCTTTCAAACTGATAGAAAACAGTACCTTACCACTTTCCTACCTTTTCCACACACATGAACATTCGATTGGAAGGTGTTTTGTAAAACTTTCTTTTTCTTCTTGCGTAAACTTCTGCAGAGCTCTCTGCAACATGCAAAACACGATGGGAGATGTTTTCTGTACTGGCACAGTTTCTCCTTGCCAAACATAGAGGAAAACCTTTCTGTAGGATGTAGACCACAAAAGTCCCGAAAGACGAAGGTACGCAGGTCCCCGGAGCTATGCCCCGATCCCGGGCACATTTCGGCAGATGCCGCCGCACTGGAGTGCACTGTGACCGGCACAATCGCCTTTGCGCGAAGAAGCCGATTCTTCGCCTCCGGCAGCTGCAGAGACCAGTAGCTTCGGAAAGGTGAGAATGAAGCTGCACAACACTGGGATAGTGTGTGCAGCTCGCCAACTGATAGAAAACAGTACCATACAACTTTCCTACCTTTTCCAAACACATGAATATCCTGTTGGAAGGTGTTTTGGACAACTTTCTTATTCTTGGTGCAAAACACTCAGCAGAGCTCTCTGCAACATGTAAAACACCACGGGAGATGTTTTCTCTGCACGCACAGTTTCTCCTTGCCAGACATAGTGGAAAAGCTTTTTGCAGTGATGTAGACCACAAAAGTCCCGGCAGAGGAAGGTACGGATGTCCCCGGAGCTAAGCGCCAGTCCCGGGCACATTTCGGAAGAAGCCGCTGCACTGGAGTGCACTGTGACCGGCACATTCGCCTTTGCGCTAAGAAGCCTATTCTTCGTCTCCGGGAGCCGGAGAGAGCGGCTGCTTTCAAAAGGTGAAGAATGAAGCTGCACAACACTGGGATAGTGTGTGCAGCTTGCCAACTGATAAAAAACAGTACCTTACCACTCCTACCTTTTCCAAACACATGAACATTCGATTGGAAGGTGTTTTGGACAACTTTCTTATTCTTGGTGCAAAACACTCTGCAGAGCTCTCTGCAACATGTAAAACACCACGAGAGATGTTTTCTGTGCTGGCACAGTTTCTCATTACCAGACATAGTGGAAAAGCGTTTTACAGTGATGTAGACCACAAAAGACGCTAAAGACGAAATACGGATGTCCCCGGAGCTAAGCGCCGGTCCCGGGCACATTTCAAGAAGCCGCCGCACTGGAGTGCACTGTGACCGGCACAATCGCCTTTGCGCAAAGAAGTCGCCTCTTCGTCTCCGGGAGCCGGAGTGAGCGGCTGCTTCGGAAAGGTGGGAATGAAGCTGCACAACACTGGGATAGTGTGCGCAGCTTGCAAACTGATAGAAAACACTACCTTACCACTCTCCTACCTTTTCCAAACACATGAACATTCGATTGGAAGGTGTTTTGGAAAACTTTCTTTTTCTTCTTGCATAAACTTCTGCCGAGCTCTCTGCCTCATGTAAAACACCAGGAGAGATGTTTTCTGTGCTGGCACAGTTTCTCCTTGCCTAACATAGAGGAAAACCTTTCTGTAGGATGTAGACCACAAAAGTCCCGAAAGACGAAGGTACGCAGCTCCACGGAGCTATGCCCCGATCCCGGGCACATTTCGGCAGATGCCGCCGCACTAGAGTGCACTGTGACGGGTACAATCGCCTTTGCGCGAAGAAGACGCTTCCTTGCCTCCGCGAGCCGGACAGAGCGGCTGCTTCGGAGAGGTGAAGAATGAAGCTGCACAACACTGGGATAGTGTGCGCAGCTTGCAAACTGATAGAAAACAGTACCTTACCACTTTCCTAACTTTTCCAAACATATGAATATTCGATTGGAAGGTGTTTTGGACAACTTTATTTTTCTTTTTGCAAAACATTCTGCAGAGCTCTCTGCAACATGTAAAACACGATGGGAGATGTTTTCTCCGCAGGCACCGTTTCTCCTTGCCAGACAAGCGGAAAAGCGTTTTGCAGTGATGTAGACCACAAAAGTCCCGAAAGAAGCAGGTACGGATGTCCCCGGAGCTAAGCGCCAGTCCCGGGCACATTTCGGCAGAAGCCGCCGCACTGGAGTGCACTGTGACCGGCACAATCGCCTTTGCGTGAAGAAGCCGATTCTTCGTCTCCGGGAGCCGGAGAGAGCGGCTGCTTTCAAAAGGTGAAGAATGAAGCTGCACAAGACTGGGATAGTGTGCGCAGGTTGCAAACTGATAAAAAACAGTACCTTACCACTCTCCTACCTTTACCAAACATATGAATATTGGGTTGGAAGGTGTTTTGGAAAACTTTCTTTTTCTTCGTGCAAAACACTCAGCAGACCTCTCTGCAACATGTACAACACCATGAGAAATGTTTTCTATGCTGGCACAGTTTCTCCATGCCAGACATAGTGGAAAGGATCTTTGCAATGATATAAACCACAAAAGACGCTAAAGACGAAATATAGAGCTCCCCGGAGCTAAGCGCCGGTCCCCGGCGCATTTCGGAAGAAGCCGCCGCACTGGAGTGCACTGTGACCGGCACAATCGCCTTTGCGCAAAGTAGCCGCCTCTTGTTCTCCGGGGCCGGAGTGAGCGGCTGCTTCGGAAAGGTGAAGAATGAAGCTGCACAACACTGGGATAGTGTGCGCAGCTTGCAAACTGATAGAAAATACTACCTTACCACTCTCCTACCTTTTCCAAACACATGAACATTCGATTGGAAGGTGTTTTGGAAAACTTTCTCTTTCTTCTTGCATAAACTTCTGCAAAGCTCTCTGCAACATGTAAAACACCACGGGAGATGTTTTCTGTGCTGGCACAGTTTCTCCTTGCCTAACATAGAGGAAAACCTTTCTGTAGGATGTAGACCACAAAAGTCCCGAAAGACGAAGGTACGCAGCTCCCCGGACTATGCCCCGATCCCGGGCACATTTCGGCAGATGCCGCCGCACTGGAGTGCACTGTGACGGGTACAATCGCCTTTGCACGAAGAAGCCGATTCTTCGCCTCCGGGAGCCGCAGAGATCAGTAGCTTCGGAAAGGTGAGAATGAAGCTGCACAACACTGGGATAGTGTGTGCAGCTCGCCAACTGATAGAAAACAGTACCATACAACTTTCCTACCTTTTCCAAACACATGAATATCCTGTTGGAAGGTGTTTTGGACAACTTTCTTATTCTTGGTGCAAAACACTCAGCAGAGCTCTCTGCAACATGTAAAACACCACGGGAGATGTTTTCTCTGCACGCACAGTTTCTCCTTGCCAGACATAGTGGAAAAGCTTTTTGCAGTGATGTAGACCACAAAAGTCCCGACAGAGGAAGGTACGGATGTCCCCGGAGCTAAGCGCCAGTCCCGGGCACATTTCGGAAGAAGCCGCCGCACTGGAGTGCACTGTGACCGGCACATTCGCCTTTGCGCTAAGAAGCCGATTCTTCGTCTCCGGGAGCCGGAGAGAGCGGCTGCTTTCAAAAGGTGAAGAATGAAGCTGCACAACACTGGGATAGTGTGCGCAGCTTGCCAACTGATAAAAAACAGTACCTTACAACTCCTACCTTTTCCAAACACATGAATATTCGATTGGAAGGTGTTTTCGAAATCTTTCTTTTTCTTCGTGCAAAACACTCAGCAGAGCTCTCTGCAACATGTAAAACACCATGAGAGATGTTTTCTGTGCAGGCACAGTTTCTCATTACCAGACATAGTGGAAAAGCGTTTTACAGTGATGTAGACCACAAAAGACGCTAAAGACGAAATACGGATGTCCCCGGAGCTAAGCGCCGGTCCCGGGCACATTTCGGAAGAAGCCGCCGCACTGGAGTGCACTGTGACCGGCACAATCGCCTTTGCGCAAAGAAGTCGCCTCTTCGTCTCCGGGGCCCGGAGTGAGCGGCTGCTTCGGAAAGGTGGGAATGAAGCTGCACAACACTGGGATAGTGTGTGCAGCTTGCAAACTGATAGAAAACAGTACTTTACCACTCTCCTACCTTTTCCAAACATATGAATATTGGGTTGGAATGTGTTTCCAACAACTTTATTTTCTTCTTGTAAAACACTCAGCAGACCTCTCTGCAACATGTACAACACCATGAGAGATGTTTTCTATGCTGGCACAGTTTCTCCATGCCAGACATAGTGGAAAGGATCTTTGCAATGATATAGACCACAAAAGACGCTAAAGACGAAATACAGAGTTCCCCGGAGCTAAGCGCCGGTTCCGGGCACATTTCGGAAGAAGCTGCCGCACTGGAGTGCACTGTGACCGGCACAATCGCCTTTGCGCGAAGAAGCCGCCTCTTCGTCTCCGGGAGCCAGAGAGAGCGGCTGTTTCGGAAAGGTGAAGAATGAAGCTGCACAACATTGGGATAGTGTGCGCAGCTTGCAAACTGATAGAAAACAGTACCTTACCACTTTCCTACCTTTTCCAAACATATGACTATTCGGTTGGAAGGTGTTTTCAACAACTTTATTTTCTTCGTGCAAAACACTCAGCAGAGCTCTCTGCAACATGTAAAACATGATGGGAGATGTGTTCTGTGCAGGCACAGTTTCTAGTTGCCAGACATAGTGCAAATGCTTTTAGTAGTGATGTAGAACACAAGAGACGCTAAAGTCGAAATACAGAGTTCCCCGGAACTAAGCGCCGGTCCCGGGCACATTTCGGAAGAAGCCGCCGCACTGGAGTGCACTGTGACCGGCACAATCGCCTTTGCGCGAAGAAGCCGATTCTTCGCCTCCGGGAGCCGGAGAGAGCGGCTGCTTTCAAAAGGTGAAGAAAGAAGCTGCACAACACTGGGATAGTGTGTGCAGCTTGCAAACTGATAGAAAACAGTACCTTACCACTCTCCTACCTTTTCCAAACACATGAACATTCGATTGGAAGGTGTTTTGGACAACTTTCTTATTCTTGGTGCAAAACACTCAGCAGAGCTCTCTGCAACATGTAAAACACCATGGGAGATGTTTTCTGTGCAGGCACAGTTTCTCCATGCCAGACATAGTGGAAAAGCTTTTTGCAGTGATGTAGACCACAAAAGTCCCGAAAGAAGAAGGTACGGATGTCCCCGGAGCTAAGCGCCGGTCCCGGGCACATTTCGGAAGAAGCCGCCGCACTTTAGAGCATTGGCGCCGGTACAATCCCATTTGCTCGACGAAACCTCGTCTTCGCCTCCGGAAGCCGTAGGGAGCAGTAGCTTCGGAAAGGTGGGAATGAAGCTGCACAACACTGGGATAGTGTGCGCAGCTTGCAAACTGATAGAAAACAGTACCTTACAACTCTCCTAGCTTTTCCAAACACATGAACATTCGGTTGGAAGGTGTTTTGGACATCTTTCTTTTTCTTCCTGCAAAACACTCTGCAGACTTCTCTGCAACATGTAAAACACGATGGGAGATGTTTTCAGCCCTGACCCAGATTCTCCTTGCCAGACATAGTGGAAAAACTTTTTGCGAAGTTGGAGAGGACAAGAAACGCTAAAGACGAAAGTATGGAGTTTTCCGTAGCTAAGAATGCATGAAAGCAAAAGACTGCCCTCTTCAAAAATGGCAATTAGGAGGACTCGGAAAAGTACAAATCAGCCAGCCTCTTTTTTATCCCCAGGAAGTTGATGGGGCAGCTATTCCTGAAAGCCTTGCCTGGCATATAAAGGAGGACAAAGCAATGTACTCGGCGTGGATTTTCCTGGGGAATTTCATGCTGAACAACTTTTCCAACACCTCTGATGAATCAACTTGACTGGTAGATGAAGGGAATATTGTCTGCGTGGCCTTCAGGGAGGTTTTTACATTTCTCTACATGGCTGCACACATACATACGGGAAGCAATAATGCAAAAGGGAGGGAACCAGTGTCTTTTAAGTGATGCTGAGTGAAAAGACAAGAGGCAGTGGGCACACACTGAAATACAGGAGATTGCCTATGAACATCACCAAATGATGTTTTACTGCGAGGGTGACAACCGCGGCACAGACTGCCCAGAAAGCTTCTGAAGCCTGGATCTTAGAAGACATTAAAAGTACACCCAGCTAGAATCCCGGGCAAGAGGCTCTAGGTATCCTGCTTTAACAGGGGGGTTGGGCCTGGTGAGCCCCACTGAGCCCTACCACTCTCATTCATTCTGTGTAGTGAATTCTCTTCGAGATGCATTTCAAGCACTGGCATGACAAAGTTCTGTGCAGACAGAGATCCAAATAGACATGGGATCCATGTTCCTTAAGCAGTGTTCAAGAAGAATGTAAAACTCTGGGACAAGTGTCTCTTCCCTAACTGAATCCCTTTCATGGGAAAATTCCCAGCTATAGAAAGATCTTCTGATACGCATGCTTAGGACTGACACTGGCTGAGGAAATTTCCCCCTATGTGTATCTAAGACCAGTTAGGATCATCACCCAAGACTTGTCAACATAGTCACAGAATGTCTATTGTAAAGAAGTGACAACTTCCATCAGAATGGCAAATATTGGTCCACAAAATGGATTAATGAATGGGAATTATTTACTTGGGTTAAAAAGAAAAATAAAGAGTTGGTCTTTATTTAATAATTTCGTTGCAATATTGATATGGGAAGAAAAAGACCTCAGTCCTGGACTTTCTCAACTCTAAGAAAGATTTTAAAAATTTCTTCTAGAAATCTATTATTATGACGAGATTATTCAAACAATTTTAGTCGGTAAAAAAGTCCCATAATTGTCAAGTTTTGTTTCCAGGGAAAAGAGCTGTGGTTTGTGTTTCCGGGCCAGGGGCTGGGAGTGGCCGGCAGGCTCCTGAAAATCCTCGATTGCAGGGTGGTTCCCAGATAAAAGGTGGCACCAGTGCCAAGTCGTGATGGTTTGATAATACAGAGTAGCTCCTGCAATCTGCCAGCAAGAAGATGGGCGGCTGAATTTTGTTTCCAGGGAATGGGGTGGTGGTTTCTGTTTGGGGGCCTGTGGCAGGCAGTGGCAGGCTGGCTCCTGAAAATTCACGATACGCAAGATGCTTCCAAAAGAAAGGTGGCACAAGTGCCGAGTCGGGCTGGTTTGATAGAGCCAAGTGTCTCCTGCAATCTGCCAGCCAGAAGCGGGGTGGGTGAGTTTGGTTTGCCAGGGAAAAGGGCCATGGTTTGTTTACCGGGGCCTGTGGCCAAGAATGCCCAGCTGGCTCCTTAAAATCCACGCCGCGCCGGATGGTTCCCAGACCCAAGGGGGCACCAGTGCCGAGTCAGGCTGGTTTGATAGAGCCAAGTGGCTCCTGTAATCTGCCAGCCAGAAGATGGGCGGGTGAGTTTTTTTGCCAGGGAAAAGGGCCGTGGTTTGTGTTGGGGGCCTGTGGCTGGGAGTGGCTGGCTGGCTCCTGAAAATCCACGGTACGCAGGATGGTTCCCAGATGAAAGGCGGCACCAGTGCCGAGTCGGGCTGGTTTGATAGAGCCAAGTGGCTCCTGCAATCTGCCAGCCAGAAGATGGGCAGGTCAGTTTTACTGCCAGGGAAAAGGGCCGTAGTTTGTGTCTGGGGGCTTGTGGCTGGGAGTGGCCGGCTGGCGGCTTAAAATCCAGGCCGCGCTGGATGGTTCCCAGACCCAAGGGGGAACCAGTGCCGAGTCGGGTTGGTTTGATAGTAACAAGTGGCTCCTGCAGTCTGCCAGCCAGAAGATGGGCAGGTCAGTTTTACTTCCAGAGAAAAGGGCCATAGATTTTTTGGGGGCCTGTGGCTGGGAGTGGCCATCAGGCTCCTGAAAATCCACGATACACAGGATGGTTACCATATGAAAGGTGGCACCAGTGCCGAGTCGGGCTGGTTTGATAGTACCAAGTGTCTCCTGCAATCTGCCAGCCTGAGGCGAGGTGGGTGAGTTTTTTTTGCCAGGGTAAAGGGCCGTGGTTTGTTTTTGGGGGCCTGTGGCCTCTAATATCCGGCTGGCTCCTTAAAATCCACACCACGCAGGATGATTCCCTGACACAAGGGCGCACCAATGCCGAGTTGGGTTGGTTTGATAGAGCCAAGTGGCTCCTGCAATCTGCCAGCCAGAAGATGGGCAGGTCAGTTTTACTTCTTGGGAAAAGGGCCGTAGTTTGTGTTTGGGGGCCTGAGGCTGGGAGTGGCCGGCTGGCTCCTGAAAATGCACGATACGCAGGATGATTGCCAGACCCAAGTTGGCACGACAGCCAAGTCGGGCTGGTTTGATAGTGCCAAGTGGCTCCTGCAATCTGCCAGCCAGACGATGGGCAGGTCAGTTTTACTTCCAGAGAAAAGGGCCATAGATTTTTTGGGGGCCTGTGGCTGGGAGTGGCCATCAGGCTCCTGAAAATCCACGATACACAGGATGGTTCCCATATGAAAGGTGGCACCAGTGCTGAGTCGGGCTGGTTTGATAGAGCCATGTGGCTCCCGCAATCTGCCAGCCGGAAGCGGGGTGGGTGAGTTTTGTTTGCAAGGGAAAACGGCCGTGGTATTTTTTCAGGGGCCTGTGGCCTGGAATGGCCGGCTGGTTCCTTAAAATCCACGCCGCGCAGGATGCTTCCCAGATGAAAGCTGGCACCAGTGCCGAGTCAGAGCTGGTTTGATAGAGCCAAGTGGCTCCTGCAATCTGCCAGCCAGAAGATCGGCAGGTCTGTTTTACTTCCAGGGAAAATGGCCGTAGTTTTTGTTTGGGGGCCTGTGGCTGGGAGTGGCCGGCTGGCTCCTGAAAATCCCCGATACACAGGATGGTTCCCAGATTAAAGGTGGCACCAGTGCCGAGTCGGGCTGGTTTGATAGAGCCAAGTGGCTTGTGCAATCTGCCAGCCAGAAGCGGGGCGGGTCAGCTTTGTTTGCCAGGGAAAAGGGCCGTAGTTTGTGTTGGGGGCCTGTGGCCTGGAATGGCCGGCTGGTTCCTTAAAAACCACGCCGCGCAGGATGGTTCCCAGATGAAAGGTGGCACCAGTGCCGAGTCGGTCTGTTTTGATAGAGCCAAGTGGCTCCTGCAATCTGCCAGCCAGAAGATGGGCAGGTCAGTTTTACTTCCAGGGAAAAGGGCCGTAGTTTGTGTTTGGGGGCCTGTGGCTGGGAGTGGCCGGCTGGATCCTGAAAATCCACGATATGCAGGATGGTTCCCAGATGAAAGGTGGCACCAGTGCCAAGTCGGGCTGGCTTGATAGTACCGAGTGGCTCCTGCAATCTGCCAGCCAGAAGATGGGCAGGTCAGTTTTACTTCCAGGGAAAAGGGCCGGTAGTTTGTGTTTGGGGGCCTGAGGCTGGGAGTGGCCGGCTGGGGGCTTAAAATCCACGCCGCGCAGGATGGTTCTCAGACCCAAGTTGGAACCACTGCCAAGTCGGGCTGGATTGATAGAGCCAAGTGGCTCCTGCAATCTGCCAGGCAGAAGATGGGCAGGTCAGTTTTACTTCCAGGGAAAAGGGCCGTAGTTTGTGTTTGGGGACCTGTGGCTGGGAGTGGCCGGCTGGCTCCTGAAAATCGACGTTACGCAGCATGGCTCCGAAATGAAAAATTGCACCAGTGCCAAGTTGGGCTGGTTTGATAGTAACAAGTGGCTCCTGCAATCCGCCAGCCAGAAGATGGGCAGGTCTGTTTTAATTCCAGGGAAAGGGCCATAGTTTTTGTTTGGGGGCCTGTGGCTGGGAGTGGCCGGCTGGCTCCTGAAAATCCACGATACGCAGGATGGTTCCCATATGAAAGTTGGCACCAGGTCCGAGACGGGCTGGTTTGATAGTACCAAGTGTCTCCTGCAATCTGCCAGCCTGAGGCAAGGTGGGTGAGTTTTTTTTGCCAGGGTAAAGGGCCATGGTTTGTTTTTGGGGGCCTGTGGCCTGTAATGTCCGGCTGGCTCCTTAAAATCCACACCACGCAGGATGATTTCCTGACACAAGGGCGCACCATTGCCGAGTCGGGTTGGTTTGATAGAGCCAAGCGGCTCCTGCAATCTGCCAGCCAGAAGATGGGCAGGTCAGTTTTACTTCTTGGGAAAAGGGCCGTAGTTTGTGTTTGGGTGCCTGAGGCTGGCAGTGGCCGGCTGGCTCCTGAAAATGCACGATACGCAGGATGATTGCCAGACCCAAGTTGGCAACACAGCCAAGTCGGGCTGGATTGATAGAGCCAAGTGGCTCCTGCAATCTGCCAGCCAGAAGATCGGCAGGTCAGTTTTACTTCCAGGGAAAAGGGCCGGTAGTTTGTGTTTGGGGGCCTGTGGCTGGGAGTGGCCGGCTGGCTCCTGAAAATCCACGATACGCAGGGTGGTTCACAGACCCAAGTTGGAACCACTGCCATGTTGTGCTGGTTTGATAGAGCCATGTGGCTCCTGCAATCTGCCAGCCAGAAGATGGGAAGGTCAGTTTTACTTCCAGGGAAAAGGGCCGTAGGTTTTACTTGGGGGCCTGTGGATGGGAGTGGCCGGCTGGCTCCTGAAAATCCCCGATACACAGGATGGTTCCCATATGAAAGGTGGCACCAGTGCTGAGTCGGGCTGGTTTGATAGAGCCATGTGGCTCCCGCAATCTGCCAGCCGGAAGCGGGGTGGGTGAGTTTTGTTTGCAAGGGAAAACGGCCGTGGTATTTTTTCAGGGGCCTGTGGCCTGGAATGGCCGGCTGGTTCCTTAAAATCCACGCCGCGCAGGATGCTTCCCAGATGAAAGCTGGCACCAGTGCCGAGTCAGAGCTGGTTTGATAGAGCCAAGTGGCTCCTGCAATCTGCCAGCCAGAAGATCGGCAGGTCTGTTTTACTTCCAGGGAAAATGGCCGTAGTTTTTGTTTGGGGGCCTGTGGCTGGGAGTGGCCGGCTGGCTCCTGAAAATCCCCGATACACAGGATGGTTCCCAGATTAAAGGTGGCACCAGTGCCGAGTCGGGCTGGTTTGATAGAGCCAAGTGGCTTGTGCAATCTGCCAGCCAGAAGCGGGGCGGGTCAGCTTTGTTTGCCAGGGAAAAGGGCCGTAGTTTGTGTTGGGGGCCTGTGGCCTGGAATGGCCGGCTGGTTCCTTAAAAACCACGCCGCGCAGGATGGTTCCCAGATGAAAGGTGGCACCAGTGCCGAGTCGGTCTGTTTTGATAGAGCCAAGTGGCTCCTGCAATCTGCCAGCCAGAAGATGGGCAGGTCAGTTTTACTTCCAGGGAAAAGGGCCGTAGTTTGTGTTTGGGGGCCTGTGGCTGGGAGTGGCCGGCTGGATCCTGAAAATCCACGATATGCAGGATGGTTCCCAGATGAAAGGTGGCACCAGTGCCAAGTCGGGCTGGCTTGATAGTACCGAGTGGCTCCTGCAATCTGCCAGCCAGAAGATGGGCAGGTCAGTTTTACTTCCAGGGAAAAGGGCCGGTAGTTTGTGTTTGGGGGCCTGAGGCTGGGAGTGGCCGGCTGGGGGCTTAAAATCCACGCCGCGCAGGATGGTTCTCAGACCCAAGTTGGAACCACTGCCAAGTCGGGCTGGATTGATAGAGCCAAGTGGCTCCTGCAATCTGCCAGGCAGAAGATGGGCAGGTCAGTTTTACTTCCAGGGAAAAGGGCCGTAGTTTGTGTTTGGGGACCTGTGGCTGGGAGTGGCCGGCTGGCTCCTGAAAATCGACGTTACGCAGCATGGCTCCGAAATGAAAAATTGCACCAGTGCCAAGTTGGGCTGGTTTGATAGTAACAAGTGGCTCCTGCAATCCGCCAGCCAGAAGATGGGCAGGTCTGTTTTAATTCCAGGGAAAGGGCCATAGTTTTTGTTTGGGGGCCTGTGGCTGGGAGTGGCCGGCTGGCTCCTGAAAATCCACGATACGCAGGATGGTTCCCATATGAAAGTTGGCACCAGGTCCGAGACGGGCTGGTTTGATAGTACCAAGTGTCTCCTGCAATCTGCCAGCCTGAGGCAAGGTGGGTGAGTTTTTTTTGCCAGGGTAAAGGGCCATGGTTTGTTTTTGGGGGCCTGTGGCCTGTAATGTCCGGCTGGCTCCTTAAAATCCACACCACGCAGGATGATTTCCTGACACAAGGGCGCACCATTGCCGAGTCGGGTTGGTTTGATAGAGCCAAGCGGCTCCTGCAATCTGCCAGCCAGAAGATGGGCAGGTCAGTTTTACTTCTTGGGAAAAGGGCCGTAGTTTGTGTTTGGGTGCCTGAGGCTGGCAGTGGCCGGCTGGCTCCTGAAAATGCACGATACGCAGGATGATTGCCAGACCCAAGTTGGCAACACAGCCAAGTCGGGCTGGATTGATAGAGCCAAGTGGCTCCTGCAATCTGCCAGCCAGAAGATCGGCAGGTCAGTTTTACTTCCAGGGAAAAGGGCCGGTAGTTTGTGTTTGGGGGCCTGTGGCTGGGAGTGGCCGGCTGGCTCCTGAAAATCCACGATACGCAGGGTGGTTCACAGACCCAAGTTGGAACCACTGCCATGTTGTGCTGGTTTGATAGAGCCATGTGGCTCCTGCAATCTGCCAGCCAGAAGATGGGAAGGTCAGTTTTACTTCCAGGGAAAAGGGCCGTAGGTTTTACTTGGGGGCCTGTGGATGGGAGTGGCCGGCTGGCTCCTGAAAATCCCCGATACACAGGATGGTTCCCAGATGAAAGGTGGCACCAGTGCCGAGTCGGGCTGGTTTGATAGAGCCATGTGGCTCCTGCAATCAGCCAGCCGGAAGCGGGGTGGGTGAGTTTTGTTTGCAAGGGAAAACGGCCGTGGTATTTTTTCAGGGGCCTCTGGCCTGGAATGGCCGGCTGGTTCATTAAAATCCACGCCGCGCAGGATGGTTCCCAGATGAAAGGTGGCACCAATGCCGAGTCGGGCTGGTTTGATAGAGCCAAGTGTCTCCTGCAATCTGCCAGCCAGAAGATCGGCAGGTCTGTTTTACTTCCAGGGAAAATGGCCGTAGTTTTTGTTTGGGGGCCTGTGGCTGGGAGTGGCCGGCTGGCTCCTGAAAATCCACGCCGCGCAGGATGGTTCCCAGACCCAAGGTGGCACCAGTGCCGAGTCGGGCTGGTTTGATAGAGCCAAGTGGCTCCTGCAATCTGCCAGCCAGAAGCGGGGCGGGTAAGTTTTGTTTGCCAGGGAAAAGGGCCGTGGTTTGTGTTGGGGGCCTGTGGCTGGGAGTGGCCGGCTGTCTCCTGAAAATCCACGATAAGCGGGATTGTTTCCAGACCCAAGGGGTCCCAGTGCCAAATCGGGCTGGTTTGATAGAGCCAAGAGGCTCCTGCAATCTGCCAGCCAGAAGATGGGCAGGTCAGTTTTACTTCCAGGGAAAAGGGCTGTAGTGTGTGTTTGGGCGCCTGTGGCTGAGAGTGGCCGGCTGGCTCCTGAAAATCCACGATACGCAGGATGGTTCCCAGATTAATGGTGGCACCAGTGCCAAGCCGGCTGGTTTGATAGGGCCAAGTGTCTCCTGCAATCTGCCAGCCAGGAGCGGGCTGCGTGAGTTTTGTTTGACAGGGAAAAGGGCCGTGGTTTGTTTTCGGGAGCCTGTGGCTCGGAATGGCCTGCTGGCTCCAGAAAATCCACGATACGCAGGATGGTTCCCAGATGAAAGGTGGCACCAGTGCCGAGTCGGGCTGGTTTGATAGAGCCATGTGGCTCCTGCAATCTGCCAGCCAGAAGCGGGGTGGGTGAGTTTTGTTTGCCAGGGAAAACGCCCACAGTTTGTGTTTGGGGGACTGTGGCTGGGAGTGGCCGGCTGGCTCCTGAAAATCCACGATACGCAGTATGATTCCCAAACCAAAGGGGCACCAGTGCCGAGTCGGGCTGGTTTGATAGAGCCATGTGGCTCCTGCAACCTGCCAGGCAGAAGATGGGCAGGTCAGTTTTACTTCCAGGGAAAAGGGCCGTAGTTTGTGATTGGGGGCCTGTGGCTGGGAGTGGCCGGCTTGCTCCTTAAAATCCCCAATACACAGGATGGTTCCCAGATGAAAGGTGGCACCAGTGCCGAGTCGGGCTGCTTTGATAGAGCCATGTGGCTCCTGCAACCTGCCAGGCAGAAGATGGGCAGGTCAGTTTTACTTCCAGGGAAAAGGGCCGTAGTTTGTGTTTGGGGGCCTGTGGCTGGGAGTGGCCGGCTGGCTCCTGAAAATCCCCAATACACAGGATGGTTCCCAGATGAAAGGTGGCACCAGTGCTGAGTCGGGCTGGTTTGATAGAGCCAAGTAGCTCCTGCAATCTGCCAGCCAGAAGGCGGGCCGCTTACATTTTCTTCCAGGGAAAATGGCCGTGGTATGTGTTTGGGGCCCTGTGGCTGAGAGTGGCTGGCTGGCTCCTGAAAATCCACAACACGCAGGATGGTTCCCAGATGAAAGGTGGCACCAGTGCTGAGTCGGGCTGGTTTGAGAGAGCTAAGTGGCTCCTGCAATCTGCCTGCCAGAAGATGGACAGGTCAGTTTTACTTCCGGAGAAGAGGGCCGGTAGTTTGTGTTTGGGGGCCTGAGGCTGGGAGTGGCCGGCTGGCTCCTGAAAATGCACGATACTCAGGATGATTGCCAGACCCAAGTTGGAACCACTGCCAATTCGGACTGGTTTGATAGAGCCATGTGGCTCCTGCAATCTGCCAGCCAGAAGATGAGCAGGTCAGTTTTCCTTCCAGGGAAAAGGGCCGTAGATTTTGTTTGAGGGCCTGTGGCTGGGAGTGGCCGGCTGGCACCTGAAAATCCACGATAAGCGGGATGGTTCCCAGATGAAAAGTGGCACCAGTGCCGAGTCGGGCTGGTTTGATAGAGCCAAGTGGCTCCTGCAATCTGACAGCCAGAAGATGGGCAGGTCTGTTTTACTTCCAGGGAAAAGGGCCGTAGTTTGTGTTTGGGGGCCTGTGGCTGAGAATGCCCGGCTGGCTCCTGAAAATCCACGATACGTAGGATGGTTCCAAGACCCAAGGTGGCACCAGTGCCGAGTCGGGCTGGTTTGATAGAGCCAAGTGGCTCCTGCAATCTGCCAGCCAGAAGATGGGCAGGTCAGTTTTCCTTCCAGGGAAAAGGGCCGTAGATTTTGTTTGGGGGCCTGTGGCTGGGAGTGGCCGGCTGGCTCCTGAAAATCCACGATAAGCGGGATGGTTCCCAGATGAAAAGTGGCACCAGTGCCGAGTCGGGCTGGTTTGATAGAGCCAAGTGGCTCCTCCAATCTGCCAGCCAGAAGCGGGGTGGGTGAGTTTTGTTTGCCAGGGAAAAGAGCCGTGGTTTGTGTTGGGGGCCTGTGGCTGGGAGTGGCCGGCTGGCTCCTGAAAATCCACGATACGCAGGATGGCTTCCAGACCCAAGGGGCCCCAGTGCAAAATCGGGCTGGTTTGATAGAGCCAAGAGGCTCCTGCAATCTGCCAGCCAGAAGATGGGCAGGTCAGTTTTACTTCCAGGGAAAAGGGCTGTAGTGTGTGTTTGGGCGCCTGTGGCTGGGAGTGGCCGGCTGGCTCCTGAAAATCCACGATACGCAGGATGGTTCCCAGATGTATGGTGGCACCAGTGCCAAGCCGGCTGGTTTGATAGGGCCAAGTGTCTCCTGCAATCTGCCAGCCAGGTGCGGGGTGCGTGAGTTTTGTTTGCCAGGGAAAAGGGCCGTGGTTGGTTTTCGGGAGCCTGTGGCTCCGGATGGCCTGCTGGCTCCTGAAAATCCACGATACGCAGGATGGTTCCCAGATGAAAGGTGGCACCAGGTCCGAGTTGGGCTGGTTTGATAGAGCCATGTGGCTCCTGCAATCTTCCAGCCAGAAGATGGGCAGGTCAGTTTTACTTCCAGGGAAAAGGGCCGTAGTTTGTGTTTGGGGGCCTGTGGCTGGGAGTGGCCGGCTGGCTCCTGAAAATCCCCAATACACAGGATGGTTCCCAGATGAAAGGTGGCACCAGTGCCGAGTCGGGCTGGTTTGATAGAGCCATGTGGCTCCTGCAATCTGCCAGCCAGAAGGCGGGCCGCTAAGATTTTCTTCCAGGGAAAATGGCCGTGGTATGTGTTTGGGGCCCAGTGGCTGAGAGTGGCTGCCTGGTTCCTGAAAATCCACAACACGCAGGATGGTTCCCAGATGAAAGGTGGCACCAGTGCTGAGTCGGGCTGGTTTGATAGAGCTAAGTGGCTCCTGCAATCTGCCTGCCAGAAGATGGGCAGGTCAGTTTTACTTCCGGGGAAGAGGGCCGGTAGTTTGTGTTTGGGGGCCTGAGGCTGGGAGTGGCCGGCTGGCTCCTTAAAATCCACGCCGCGCAGGATGGTTCCCAGACCCAAGGTGGCACCAGTGCCGAGTCGGGCTGGTTTGATAGAGCCAAGTGGCTCCTGCAATCTGCCAGCCAGAAGATGGGCAGGTCAGTTTTACTTCCAGGGAAAAGGGCCGTAGTTTGTGTTTGAGGGCCTGTGGCTGGGAGTGGCCGGCTGGCTCCTGAAAATCCACGATAAGTGGGATGGTTCCCAGATGAAAAGTGGCACCAGTGCCGAGTCGGGCTGGTTTGATAGAGCCAAGTGGCTCCTGCAATCTGACAGCCAGAAGCGGGGTGGGTGAGTTTTGTTTGCCAGGGAAAAGGGCCGTGGTTTGTGTTGGGGGCCTGTGGCTGGGAGTGGCCGGCTGGCTCCTGAAAATCCACGATACGCAGGATGGTTTCCAGACCCAAGGGGCCCCAGTGCCAAATCGGGCTGGTTTGATAGAGCCAAGAGGCTCCTGCAATCTGCCAGCCAGAAGATGGGCAGGTCAGTTTTACTTCCAGGGAAAAGGGCTGTAGTGTGTGTTTGGGCGCCTGTGGCTGGGAGTGGCTGGCTGGCTCCTGAAAATCCACGATACGCAGGATGGTTCCCAGATGTATGGTGGCACCAGTGCCAAGCCGGCTGGTTTGATAGGGCCAAGTGTCTCCTGCAATCTGACAGCCAGAAGATGGGCAGGTCTGTTTTACTTCCAGGGAAAAGGGCCGTAGTTTGTGTTTGGGGGCCTGTGGCTGAGAATGGCTGTCTGGCTCCTTAAAATCCACCCCACGCATGATTGTTCCCAGACCCAAGGTGACACCAGTGCCGAGTTGGGCTGGTTTGATAGAGCCATGTGGCTCCTGCAATCTGCCAGCCAGAAGCGGGGTTTGTGAGTTTTGTTTGCCAGGGAAAAGGCCCATAGTTTGTGTTTGGGGGCCTGTGGCTGGGAGTGGCCGGCTGGCTCCTGAAAATCTACGATACGCAGGATGGTTCCCAGACCCAAGTGGGCACCAGTGCTAAGTCGGGCTGATATGATAGAGCCAAGTGGCTCCTGCAATCTGCCAGCCAGGAGATGGGCAGGTCAGTTTTGCTTCCAGGGAAAAGGTCCGCGGTATGTGTTTGGGGGCCTGTGGCTGGGAGTGGCCTACTGGCTCCTGAAAATCCACGATACGCAGGATGGTTCCCAGATGAAAGGTGGCACCAGGGCCGAGTCGGCTGGTTTGATAGAGCCAAGTGGCTCCTGCAATCTGCCAGCCAGAAGATGGGCAGGTCAGTTTTACTTCCAGGGAAAAGGGCCGTAGTTTGTGTTTGGGGGCCTGTGGCTGGGAGTGGCCGGCTGGCTCCTGAAAATCCCCGATACACAGGATGGTTCCCAGATGAAAGGTGGCACCAGTGGCGAGTTGGGCTGGTTTGATAGAGCCATGTGTCTCCTGCAATCTGCCAGCCAGAAGCGGGGCGGGTGAGTTTTTTTTTCCTGAGAAAAGGGCCCTGGTATATGTTTGGGGGCCTGTGGATGAGAGTGGCCGTCTGGCTCCTGAAAATGCACGATACGCAGGATGATTCCCAGACCTAAGGTGGCACACTGCCAAGTCGGACAGGTATGATAGTACAAAGTGTCTTCTGCAATCTACCATTCAGAAGCCAGGCAGCTGAGTTTTGTTTGCCAGGGAAATGGGCCGTGGTTTGTTCTCGGGGGACTGTGGCTGGGAATGGCTGGATGGCTCCTTAAAATCCACGCCGCGCAGGATGGTTCCCAGACCCAAGGGGGCACCAGTGCTGAGTTGGGCTGGTTTGATAGAGCCAAGTGTCTCCTGCAATCTGCCACCCAGAAACGGGGCGGCTGAGTTTTGTTTGCCAGGGAAATGTGATGTGGTTTGTGTTGGGGGCCTGTGGCTGGGAGTGGCCGGCTGGCTCCTGAAAATCCACCATACGCAGGATGGTTCCCAGATGAAAGGTGGCACCAGTGCCAAGTCAGGCTGGTTTGATAGAGCCAAGTGGCTCCTGCAATCTGCCAGCCAGAAACGGGGCGGGTGAGTTTTGTTTGCCAAGGAAAATGGCCGTGGTTTGTGTTGGGGGCCTGTGGCTGGGAATGGCCGGCTGGCTCCTGAAAATCCACGATATGCAGGATGTTTCCCAGATGAAAGGTGGCACCACTGCCAAGTCAGGCTGGTTTGATAGAGGCAAGTGGCTCCTGCAATCTGCCAGCCAGAAACGGGGCGGGTGAGTTTTGTTTGCCAAGGGAAAGGGCCGTGGTTTGTGTTGGGGGCCTGTGGCTGGAAATGGCCGGCTGGCTCCTGAAAATCCACGATACGCAGGATGGTTCCCAGATTAAAGGTGGCACCACTGCCAAGTCAGGCTGGTTTGATAGAGCCAAGTGGCTCCTGCAATCTGCCAGCCAGAAGATGGGCAGGTCAGTTTTACTTCCAGGGAAAAGGGCTGTAGTGTGTGTTTGGGGGCCTGATGCTGGTAGTGGCCGGCTGGCTCCTGAAAATTCCCTTTACGCAGGATGATTCCCAGACCGAATTTGGCACCACTGTTAAGTCGGTCTGGTTTGATAGAGCATGTGCCTCCTGCAATCTGCCAGCCAGAAGCGGGGTGGGTGAGTTTTGTTTGCCTGGGAAAAGGGCCGTAGTTTGAGTTTGGGGGCCTGAGGCTGGGGATGGCCGGCTGGCTCCTGAAAATCCACGCCGCGCAGGATGGTTTCCAGATGAATGGTGGCACCCATACCAAGTCGTGTATTACCATGTGACTCCTGCAATCTGCCATCCAGAAGCGGGGCAGCTGAGTTTTTTTTCAGGGAAAAGGGCCGTCGTTTGTGTTTGGGGTCCTGTAGCTGGTAGGGGCAGCTGGCTCCTGAAAATCCACGAGACACAGGATGGTTTCCAGACCCGTGCTGGCTCCAGTGCAATGTCGGCCTGATTTGACTGCGTCAAATATCCCCTGCGTTGCTCAGTTCGAAGAAATCTTGTGTCCTAATGTTCTCACAGAAGACTGTTAAAATTTGTCTATTTTTCTGGATTTGTTTTGTTCTTTTTTCTCTACCTTCTACTTCTCTCCACTGTCTGAGAACTTTGACCTTTATGTAAGTTGACCTAATGTAAAATTCTCGTAGTAAAGTAAGAGAAGGCAGTAAAGAAAGGCAAATTTGTTAATTGCAGGTGGAAAGAGGGAGGCCAACGAAAGAAAACAAAGGAACAATAATAATGAAATGCTCCCCTGTCTTCTGTGAAAAGTAGAGGCGCAGACAAGAAAGAGCCAGTGCAAAATTCTCACTAGAGAAACGCACTTTATCTGACTAAAGTAATTTCCGGTGCATTTCTTGCGTTTTTCTCATGCCAAACATATTAATCATTGAAGGTGTCCCTTTCCTCTTTCTGGAATACAGCTAGGAAGATGGCTGTGTCATTGCTGACAAGCTGCTATTCTCAGAGGTGTCCAGCTGAAAGTCCTAGATCAATGGATTTCCTCTGTCACTTTGATATGGCATGACTTACAGTTTCAGCAACTGAACTTGCCAGCCTTACAATTCTTTGCCCCTTGAATGGTCAGATAGGCTCCTTGGCAACTGGCATTTGTAAGGACACGAAACTATGCAGAATTTGTACCATGAGATGATGCCAAATGAGTCACGCCGGTAGATTAACTAGGACATGCAAGGCATGAGAGCACAAGAAGAGAGTACACAAGAAGACAGTACAATCTCCTTTTTTCTGAAACACTGTAGAGATCAAATTGAACACAAATCCTCCTGGGCTAGTTCTTGCAAAAGCCTAGGAGTTCTTTTTGTGTTCACACGCCTGGAATATTTAGCTTTGGATCACAGCAGAATGCAGATGACAAAACGAGGCCTTTTAAGTCACATCCAGTATGAAGCAGCATGAAAGAAGAAAGCAGCTGAGAGTGCCAACCCTGCTAGGTAATCTCAGTATTGGTCTTGACATTAGCAGAAATTTGAAATGAGTCTCTGAAAATGACAAAGGAGGCTGAAGAAAAGGGAGCGATGACTCCTCTTGCATAGTGTTTCCTAACAGGGATCTTCAAAATGGAAAGATTGTATCATCCTTTCAACTGAAGGAAGGTATGAAAACAACAGGAAGGAAACGGCATCACATGCTAGAAAGACTAGGAAAGAAGTACACTGGGCAGTGTACTTCTAGACAGAAAGGCCACTGATGGAAAACCAACTAAACTGCCACCAATGCAGCAGCATTGTACTAAAGCCAGAAATGTCCAGCGCTTCACTCTCTGCCGTTCCATTCAGATGCACACAGCAGCTCTGCAACAGTCCTACTGATCATCTCCTTGGCGAACTTGGAGTTGAGGGTCCGTGGTGAAGCAGAGTCCCCAGCAAGATGCAAAGGAGAGCTGCTTTCTTGCAACTTTGCCTTTATCAGTTCCATAGCTTTAAGCCATAACAAACACCATTCAACCAACCACCATACACCAGGCTTTGAACACACGACCGTTCTAGAACTTGTTGATCTACCTCTAATTCAGCTGCCTCACCTTCCCACAGTCCTTTTCTACTTAGCCAATGGAATGGGCCTCAGCCCAAGGCCTTCCTTTTGTAAGCTTCTAGCTAGATGCAGCAGCAAACCACTACTTTCTTCTGTGCCAAGACTTCAGGTAGACGATTTGCATCTGCCCTTCCAGTGAAACCTAACGGGGAGAGAAAAGCCTCTCACAGATGTTCAGTCATTCCATTAGCTACACAGGCCAAATCAAAAGAAAAGCCAGCTATGGGTTTGTGTACTTGCTCCTACACAACACCCGCTGCCCTCTGACAATCAACTAGCAGAGAACCAGCAAAACTGAGACTTGAGGCAAACAACCCTTTGAAGGGAATAATGATGTCAGCAATTAAGACAACACATTTCCAGGCTACCGAGATACTTGAAATGTCAGCAAAGGCTGGAGACCAAAGGCTGAACTAATAGGAAAAGGGTAAAAGAATCCCAAGAAAAACATGACCGAAGGTTAAAACAATTCCAAGAAAAACATAGGCAACTGACCTGTTGAAGCCTTCAGGAAATCAGCGGCCGCTGATTTACATAGGCCATTCAAGTTAGTTGACCCGTGCACCTTCCACCCCTTTTTCACCTTTCGGCACCATAGGGTGAATTGTGAGCATGAAATCACAATTCCTTGCATTCTCTTCTTAACTTGACGAGAGAAATTCAGCAACTGAAGTACCTGTTACTGATGTGATACCCAGGAACACCGAGTTGACACATTTCATTTTGTTCAAACACAGCTAGCAAATCTAAGGGCACAAGGCTGGCTTCTTTTCATGACAATTTTTCTGTTTTAAAACCTGCTCTAATCCTGGTGAAACTTTTTCATTAGCTTCTCTCTAAAAGCAAAAGATCCAATTCATTGTCCCATCCTACTGCTGCAAGTAAACCATGTGCATTGCCAAGACCAAAAACGGAATTGGAAGGTACAGAGACGCCCGGAGCTATGAGCAGATACGGGGCACATTTCGGTAGAAGCCGCCGTCTGCAGTGCACTGTGACCAGCACAATCGCCTTTGCGCGAAAAAGCCGCTTCTTCGCCTCTGGAAGCCGCAGAGAGCGGCTACCTCTGAAAGCTGAAGAATGAAGCTGCACAACACTGGGATTGTGTGCACAGCTTGCACACTGATCCAAAACAGTACCTTACCACTCTCCACCTTTTCCAAACACATGAACATTCTGTTGGAATGTGTTTTGGACAACTTTCTTTTTCTTCTTGCGTAAACTTCTGCAGAGCTCTCTGCAACATGCAAAACACGATGGGAGATGTTTTCTGTGCTGGCACAGTTTCTCCTTGCCTAACATAGTGGAAAACCTTTCTGTATGATGTAGACCACAAAAGTCCCGAAAGACGAAGGTACGCAGCTCCCCGGTGCTAAGCGCCGGTCCCGGGCACATTTCGGCAGATGCCGCCGCACTGGAGTGCACTGTGACCGGCACAATCGCCTTTGCGCGAAGAAGCCGATTCTTCGTCTCCGGGAGCCGGAGAGAGCGGCTGCTTCGGAAAGGTGAAGAATGAAGCTGCACAAGACTGGGATAGTGTGCGCAGCTTTCAAACTGATAGAAAACAGTACCTTACCACTTTCCTACCTTTTCCACACACATGAACATTCGATTGGAAGGTGTTTTGGAAAACTTTCTTTTTCTTCGTGCAAAACACTCAGCAGAGCTCTCTGCAACATGTAAAACACCATGAGAGATGTTTTCTGTGCAGGCACCGTTTCTCATTACCAGACATAGTGGAAAAGCGTTTTGCAGTGATGTAGACCACAAAAGTCCCGAAAGAAGAAGGTACGGATGTCCCCGGAGGTAAGCGCCGGTCCCGGGCGCATTTCGGAAGAAGCCGCCGCACTGGAGTGCACTCTGACCGGCACAATCGCCTTTGCGCGAAGAAGCCTATTCTTCGCCACCGGGAGCCGGAGAGAGCGGCTGCTTTCAAAAGGTGAAGAATGAAGCTGCACATCACTGGGATAGTGTGTGCAGCTTGCCAACTGATAAAAAACAGTACCTTACCACTCCTACCTTTTCCAAACACATGAACATTCGATTGGAAGGTGTTTTGGACAACTTTCTTTTTCTTCGTGCAAAACACTCAGCAGAGCTCTCTGCAACATGTAAAACACGATGGGAGATGTTTTCTGTGCAGGCACAGTTTCTCATTACCAGACATAGTGGAAAAGCGTTTTGCAGTGATGTAGACCACAAAAGTCCCGAAAGAAGAAGGTACGGATATCCCCGGAGGTAAGCGCCGGTCCCGGGCGCATTTCGGAAGAAGCCGCCGCACTGGAGTGCACTGTGACCGGCACAATCGCCTTTGCGCGAAGAAGCCGATTCTTCGTCTCCGGGGACCGGAGTGCGCGGCTGCTTCGGAAAGGTGGGAATGAAGCTGCACAACACTGGGATAGTGTGCGCAGCTTGCAAACTGATAGAAAACAGTACCTTACCACTTTCCTACATCTTCCAAACATATGAATATTGGGTTGGAAGGTGTTTTGGACAACTTTCTTTTTCTTCTTGCAAAACACTCAGCAGAGCTCTCTGCAACATGTAAAACATGATGGGAGATGTTTTCTGTGCAGGCACAGTTTCTCCATGCCAGACATAGTGGAAAAGCTTTTTGCAATGATGTAGACCACAAAAGACGCTAGAGACGAAGGTACGGAGCTCCCTGGAGCTAAGCGCCGGTCCCGGGCACATTTCGGAAGAAGCCGCCGCACTGGAGTGCACTGTGACCGGCACAATCGCTTTTGCGCGAAGAAGACGCCTCCTTGCCTCCGCGAGCCGGAGAGAGCGGCTGCTTCGGAAAGGTGAAGAATGAAGCTGCACAACACTGGGATAGTGTGCGCAGCTTTCAAACTGATAGAAAACAGTACCTTACCACTTTCCTACCTTTTCCACACACATGAACATTCGATTGGACGGTGTTTTGGAAAACTTTCTTTTTCTTCTTGCGTAAACTTCTGCAGAGCTCTCTGCAACATGCAAAACACGATGGGAGATGTTTTCTGTGCTGGCACATTTTCTCCTTGCCTAACATAGTGGAAAACCTTTCTGTATGATGTAGACCACAAAAGTCCGTAAAGACGAAGGTACGCAGCTCCCCGGTGCTAAGCGCCGGTCGCGGGCACATTTCGGCAGATGCTGCCGCACTGGAGTGCACTGTGACCGGCACAATCGCCTTTGCGCGAAGAAGCCGATTCTTCGTCTCCGGGAGCCGGAGAGAGCGGCTGCTTCGGAGAGGTGAAGAATGAAGCTGCACAACACTGGGATAGTGTGCGCAGCTTGCAAACTGATAAAAAACACTACCTTACCACTTTCCTACCTTTACCAAACACATGAATATTCGATTGGAAGGTGTTTTGGACAACTTTATTTTTCTTTTTGCAAAACATTCTGCAGAGGTCTCTAAACAAGTAAAACACGATGGGAGATGTTTTCTGTGCAGGCACAGTTTCTCATTACCAGACATAGTGGAAAAGCGTTTTGCAGTGATGTAGACCACAAAAGTCCCGAAAGAAGAAGGTACGGATATCCCTGGAGGTAAGCGCCGGTCCCGGGCGCATTTCGGAAGAAGCCGCCGCACTGGAGTGCACTGTGACCGGCACAATCGCCTTTGCGCGAAGAAGCCGATTCTTCGTCTCCGGGGACCGGAGTGCGCGGCTGCTTCGGAAAGGTGGGAATGAAGCTGCACAACACTGGGATAGTGTGCGCAGGTTGCAAACTGATAGAAAACAGTACCTTACCACTTTCCTACCTCTTCCAAACATATGAATATTGGGTTGGAAGGTGTTTTGGACAACTTTCTTTTTCTTCTTGCAAAACACTCAGCAGAGCTCTCTGCAACATGTAAAACATGATGGGAGATGTTTTCTGTGCAGGCACAGTTTCTCCATGCCAGACATAGTGGAAAAGCTTTTTGCAATGATGTAGACCACAAAAGACGCTAGAGACGAAGGTACGGAGCTCCCTGGAGCTAAGCGCCGGTCCCGGGCACATTTCGGAAGAAGCCGCCGCACTGGAGTGCACTGTGACCGGCACAATCGCTTTTGCGCGAAGAAGACGCTTCCTTGCCTCCGCGAGCCGGAGAGAGCGGCTGCTTCGGAAAGGTGAAGAATGAAGCTGCACAACACTGGGATAGTGTGCGCAGCTTTCAAACTGATAGAAAACAGTACCTTACCACTTTCCTACCTTTTCCAAACACATGAACATTCGATTGGACGGTGTTTTGGAAAACTTTCTTTTTCTTCTTGCGTAAACTTCTGCAGAGCTCTCTGCAACATGCAAAACACGATGGGAGATGTTTTCTGTGCTGGCACAGTTTCTCCTTGCCTAACATAGTGGAAAACCTTTCTGTATGATGTAGACCACAAAAGTCCCGAAAGACGAAGGTACGCAGCTCCCCGGTGCTAAGCGCCGGTCGCGGGCACATTTCGGCAGATGCTGCCGCACTGGAGTGCACTGTGACCGGCACAATCGCCTTTGCGCGAAGAAGCCGATTCTTCGTCTCCGGGAGCCGGAGAGAGCGGCTGCTTCGGAGAGGTGAAGAATGAAGCTGCACAACACTGGGATAGTGTGCGCAGCTTGCAAACTGATAAAAAACACTACCTTACCACTTTCCTACCTTTACCAAACACATGAATATTCGATTGGAAGGTGTTTTGGACAACTTTATTTTTCTTTTTGCAAAACATTCTGCAGAGGTCTCTAAACAAGTAAAACACGATGGGAGATGTTTTCTGTGCAGGCACAGTTTCTCATTACCAGACATAGTGGAAAAGCGTTTTGCAGTGATGTAGACCACAAAAGTCCCGAAAGAAGAAGGTACGGATATCCCCGGAGGTAAGCGCCGGTCCCGGGCGCATTTCGGAAGAAGCCGCCGCACTGGAGTGCACTGTGACCGGCACAATCGCCTTTGCGCGAAGAAGCCGATTCTTCGTCTCCGGGGACCGGAGTGCGCGGCTGCTTCGGAAAGGTGGGAATGAAGCTGCACAACACTGGGATAGTGTGCGCAGCTTGCAAACTGATAGAAAACAGTACCTTACCACTTTCCTACCTCTTCCAAACATATGAATATTGGGTTGGAAGGTGTTTTGGACAACTTTCTTTTTCTTCTTGCAAAACACTCAGCAGAGCTCTCTGCAACATGTAAAACATGATGGGAGATGTTTTCTGTGCAGGCACAGTTTCTCCATGCCAGACATAGTGGAAAAGCTTTTTGCAATGATGTAGACCACAAAAGACGCTAGAGACGAAGGTACGGAGCTCCCTGGAGCTAAGCGCCGGTCCCGGGCACATTTCGGAAGAAGCCGCCGCACTGGAGTGCACTGTGACCGGCACAATCGCTTTTGCGCGAAGAAGACGCTTCCTTGCCTCCGCGAGCCGGAGAGAGCGGCTGCTTCGGAAAGGTGAAGAATGAAGCTGCACAACACTGGGATAGTGTGCGCAGCTTTCAAACTGATAGAAAACAGTACCTTACCACTTTCCTACCTTTTCCACACACATGAACATTCGATTGGACGGTGTTTTGGAAAACTTTCTTTTTCTTCTTGCGTAAACTTCTGCAGAGCTCTCTGCAACATGCAAAACACAATGGGAGATGTTTTCTGTGCTGGCACAGTTTCTCCTTGCCTAACATAGTGGAAAACCTTTCTGTATGATGTAGACCACAAAAGTCCGGAAAGACGAAGGTACGCAGCTCCCCGGTGCTAAGCGCCGGTCGCGGGCACATTTCGGCAGATGCTGCCGCACTGGAGTGCACTGTGACCGGCACAATCGCCTTTGCGCGAAGAAGCCGATTCTTCGTCTCCGGGAGCCGGAGACAGCGGCTGCTTCGGAGAGGTGAAGAATGAAGCTGCACAACACTGGGATAGTGTGCGCAGCTTGCAAACTGATAAAAAACACTACCTTACCACTTTCCTACCTTTACCAAACACATGAATATTCGATTGGAAGGTGTTTTGGACAACTTTATTTTTCTTTTTGCAAAACATTCTGCAGAGGTCTCTAAACAAGTAAAACACGATGGGAGATGTTTTCTGTGCTGGCACAGTTTCTCCATGCCAGACATAGTGGAAAGGATCTTTGCAATGATATAGACCACAAAAGACGCTAAAGACTAAATATGGAGCTCCCCGGAGCTAAGCGCCGGTCCCGGGCACATTTCGGAAGAAGCTGCCGCACTGGAGTGCACGGTGACCGGCACAATCGCCTTTGCGCGAAGAAGCCGCCTCTTCGTCTCCGGGACCAAGAGAGAGCGGCTGCTTTCAAAAGGAGAAGAATGAAGCTGCACAACACTGGGATAGTGTGCGCAGCTTGCAAACTGATAGAAAACAGTACCTTACCACTTTCCTACCTTTTCCAAACATATGAATATTCGGTTAGAAGGTGTTTTCAACAACTTTATTTTCCTCGTGCAAAACACTCAGCAGAGCTCTCTGCAACATGTAAAACATGATGGGAGATATTTTCTGTGCAGGCACAGTTTCTCCATGCCAGACATAGTGGAAATGCTTTTAGTAGTAATGTAGAACACAAGAGACGCTAAAGTCGAAATACAGAGTTCCCCGGAGGTAAGCGCCGGTCCCGGGCGCATTTCGGAAGAAGCCGCCGCACTGGAGTGCACTGAGACCGGCACAATCGCCTTTGCGCGAAGAAGACGATTCCTTGCCTCCGCGAGCCGGACAGAGCGGCTGCTTCGGAAAGGTGAAGAATGAAGCTGCACAACACTGGGATAGTGTGCGCAGCTTTCAAACTGATAGAAAACAGTACCTTACCACTTTCCTACCTTTTCCACACACATGAACATTCGATTGGAAGGTGTTTTGTAAAACTTTCTTTTTCTTCTTGCGTAAACTTCTGCAGAGCTCTCTGCAACATGCAAAACACGATGGGAGATGTTTTCTGTACTGGCACAGTTTCTCCTTGCCAAACATAGAGGAAAACCTTTCTGTAGGATGTAGACCACAAAAGTCCCGAAAGACGAAGGTACGCAGGTCCCCGGAGCTATGCCCCGATCCCGGGCACATTTCGGCAGATGCCGCCGCACTGGAGTGCACTGTGACCGGCACAATCGCCTTTGCGCGAAGAAGCCGATTCTTCGCCTCCGGCAGCTGCAGAGACCAGTAGCTTCGGAAAGGTGAGAATGAAGCTGCACAACACTGGGATAGTGTGTGCAGCTCGCCAACTGATAGAAAACAGTACCATACAACTTTCCTACCTTTTCCAAACACATGAATATCCTGTTGGAAGGTGTTTTGGACAACTTTCTTATTCTTGGTGCAAAACACTCAGCAGAGCTCTCTGCAACATGTAAAACACCACGGGAGATGTTTTCTCTGCACGCACAGTTTCTCCTTGCCAGACATAGTGGAAAAGCTTTTTGCAGTGATGTAGACCACAAAAGTCCCGGCAGAGGAAGGTACGGATGTCCCCGGAGCTAAGCGCCAGTCCCGGGCACATTTCGGAAGAAGCCGCTGCACTGGAGTGCACTGTGACCGGCACATTCGCCTTTGCGCTAAGAAGCCTATTCTTCGTCTCCGGGAGCCGGAGAGAGCGGCTGCTTTCAAAAGGTGAAGAATGAAGCTGCACAACACTGGGATAGTGTGTGCAGCTTGCCAACTGATAAAAAACAGTACCTTACCACTCCTACCTTTTCCAAACACATGAACATTCGATTGGAAGGTGTTTTGGACAACTTTCTTATTCTTGGTGCAAAACACTCTGCAGAGCTCTCTGCCTCATGTAAAACACCAGGAGAGATGTTTTCTGTGCTGGCACAGTTTCTCCTTGCCTAACATAGAGGAAAACCTTTCTGTAGGATGTAGACCACAAAAGTCCCGAAAGACGAAGGTACGCAGCTCCACGGAGCTATGCCCCGATCCCGGGCACATTTCGGCAGATGCCGCCGCACTAGAGTGCACTGTGACGGGTACAATCGCCTTTGCGCGAAGAAGACGCTTCCTTGCCTCCGCGAGCCGGACAGAGCGGCTGCTTCGGAGAGGTGAAGAATGAAGCTGCACAACACTGGGATAGTGTGCGCAGCTTGCAAACTGATAGAAAACAGTACCTTACCACTTTCCTAACTTTTCCAAACATATGAATATTCGGTTAGAAGGTGTTTTCAACAACTTTATTTTCTTCGTGCAAAACACTCAGCAGAGCTCTCTGCAACATGTAAAACACGATGGGAGATGTTTTCTTCGCAGGCACCGTTTCTCCTTGCCAGACAAGCGGAAAAGCGTTTTGCAGTGATGTAGACCACAAAAGTCCCGAAAGAAGCAGGTACGGATGTCCCCGGAGCTAAGCGCCAGTCCCGGGCACATTTCGGCAGAAGCCGCCGCACTGGAGTGCACTGTGACCGGCACAATCGCCTTTGCGCGAAGAAGCCGATTCTTCGTCTCCGGGAGCCGGAGAGAGCGGCTGCTTTCAAAAGGTGAAGAATGAAGCTGCACAAGACTGGGATAGTGTGCGCAGGTTGCAAACTGATAAAAAACAGTACCTTACCACTCTCCTACCTTTACCAAACATATGAATATTGGGTTGGAAGGTGTTTTGGAAAACTTTCTTTTTCTTCGTGCAAAACACTCAGCAGACCTCTCTGCAACATGTACAACACCATGAGAAATGTTTTCTATGCTGGCACAGTTTCTCCATGCCAGACATAGTGGAAAGGATCTTTGCAATGATATAAACCACAAAAGACGCTAAAGACGAAATATAGAGCTCCCCGGAGCTAAGCGCCGGTCCCCGGCGCATTTCGGAAGAAGCCGCCGCACTGGAGTGCACTGTGACCGGCACAATCGCCTTTGCGCAAAGTAGCCGCCTCTTGTTCTCCGGGGCCGGAGTGAGCGGCTGCTTCGGAAAGGTGAAGAATGAAGCTGCACAACACTGGGATAGTGTGCGCAGCTTGCAAACTGATAGAAAATACTACCTTACCACTCTCCTACCTTTTCCAAACACATGAACATTCGATTGGAAGGTGTTTTGGAAAACTTTCTCTTTCTTCTTGCATAAACTTCTGCAAAGCTCTCTGCAACATGTAAAACACCACGGGAGATGTTTTCTGTGCTGGCACAGTTTCTCCTTGCCTAACATAGAGGAAAACCTTTCTGTAGGATGTAGACCACAAAAGTCCCGAAAGACGAAGGTACGCAGCTCCCCGGACTATGCCCCGATCCCGGGCACATTTCGGCAGATGCCGCCGCACTGGAGTGCACTGTGACGGGTACAATCGCCTTTGCGCGAAGAAGCCGATTCTTCGCCTCCGGGAGCCGCAGAGATCAGTAGCTTCGGAAAGGTGAGAATGAAGCTGCACAACACTGGGATAGTGTGTGCAGCTCGCCAACTGATAGAAAACAGTACCATACAACTTTCCTACCTTTTCCAAACACATGAATATCCTGTTGGAAGGTGTTTTGGACAACTTTCTTATTCTTGGTGCAAAACACTCAGCAGAGCTCTCTGCAACATGTAAAACACCACGGGAGATGTTTTCTCTGCACGCACAGTTTCTCCTTGCCAGACATAGTGGAAAAGCTTTTTGCAGTGATGTAGACCACAAAAGTCCCGACAGAGGAAGGTACGGATGTCCCCGGAGCTAAGCGCCAGTCCCGGGCACATTTCGGAAGAAGCCGCCGCACTGGAGTGCACTGTGACCGGCACATTCGCCTTTGCGCTAAGAAGCCGATTCTTCGTCTCCGGGAGCCGGAGAGAGCGGCTGCTTTCAAAAGGTGAAGAATGAAGCTGCACAACACTGGGATAGTGTGCGCAGCTTGCCAACTGATAAAAAACAGTACCTTACAACTCCTACCTTTTCCAAACACATGAATATTCGATTGGAAGGTGTTTTCGAAATCTTTCTTTTTCTTCGTGCAAAACACTCAGCAGAGCTCTCTGCAACATGTAAAACACCATGAGAGATGTTTTCTGTGCAGGCACAGTTTCTCATTACCAGACATAGTGGAAAAGCGTTTTACAGTGATGTAGACCACAAAAGACGCTAAAGACGAAATACGGATGTCCCCGGAGCTAAGCGCCGGTCCCGGGCACATTTCGGAAGAAGCCGCCGCACTGGAGTGCACTGTGACCGGCACAATCGCCTTTGCGCAAAGAAGTCGCCTCTTCGTCTCCGGGGCCCGGAGTGAGCGGCTGCTTCGGAAAGGTGGGAATGAAGCTGCACAACACTGGGATAGTGTGTGCAGCTTGCAAACTGATAGAAAACAGTACTTTACCACTCTCCTACCTTTTCCAAACATACGAATATTGGGTTGGAATGTGTTTCCAACAACTTTATTTTCTTCTTGTAAAACACTCAGCAGACCTCTCTGCAACATGTACAACACCATGAGAGATGTTTTCTATGCTGGCACAGTTTCTCCATGCCAGACATAGTGGAAAGGATCTTTGCAATGATATAGACCACAAAAGACGCTAAAGACGAAATACAGAGTTCCCCGGAGCTAAGCGCCGGTTCCGGGCACATTTCGGAAGAAGCTGCCGCACTGGAGTGCACTGTGACCGGCACAATCGCCTTTGCGCGAAGAAGCCGCCTCTTCGTCTCCGGGAGCCAGAGAGAGCGGCTGTTTCGGAAAGGTGAAGAATGAAGCTGCACAACATTGGGATAGTGTGCGCAGCTTGCAAACTGATAGAAAACAGTACCTTACCACTTTCCTACCTTTTCCAAACATATGACTATTCGGTTGGAAGGTGTTTTCAACAACTTTATTTTCTTCGTGCAAAACACTCAGCAGAGCTCTCTGCAACATGTAAAACATGATGGGAGATGTGTTCTGTGCAGGCACAGTTTCTACTTGCCAGACATAGTGCAAATGCTTTTAGTAGTGATGTAGAACACAAGAGACGCTAAAGTCGAAATACAGAGTTCCCCGGAACTAAGCGCCGGTCCCGGGCACATTTCGGAAGAAGCCGCCGCACTGGAGTGCACTGTGACCGGCACAATCGCCTTTGCGCGAAGAAGCCGATTCTTCGCCTCCGGGAGCCGGAGAGAGCGGCTGCTTTCAAAAGGTGAAGAAAGAAGCTGCACAACACTGGGATAGTGTGTGCAGCTTGCAAACTGATAGAAAACAGTACCTTACCACTCTCCTACCTTTTCCAAACACATGAACATTCGATTGGAAGGTGTTTTGGACAACTTTCTTATTCTTGGTGCAAAACACTCAGCAGAGCTCTCTGCAACATGTAAAACACCATGGGAGATGTTTTCTGTGCAGGCACAGTTTCTCCATGCCAGACATAGTGGAAAAGCTTTTTGCAGTGATGTAGACCACAAAAGTCCCGAAAGAAGAAGGTACGGATGTCCCCGGAGCTAAGCGCCGGTCCCGGGCACATTTCGGAAGAAGCCGCCGCACTTTAGAGCATTGGCGCCGGTACAATCCCATTTGCTCGACGAAACCTCGTCTTCGCCTCCGGAAGCCGTAGGGAGCAGTAGCTTCGGAAAGGTGGGAATGAAGCTGCACAACACTGGGATAGTGTGCGCAGCTTGCAAACTGATAGAAAACAGTACCTTACAACTCTCCTAGCTTTTCCAAACACATGAACATTCGGTTGGAAGGTGTTTTGGACATCTTTCTTTTTCTTCCTGCAAAACACTCTGCAGACTTCTCTGCAACATGTAAAACACGATGGGAGATGTTTTCAGCCCTGACCCAGATTCTCCTTGCCAGACATAGTGGAAAAACTTTTTGCGAAGTTGGAGAGGACAAGAAACGCTAAAGACGAAAGTATGGAGTTTTCCGTAGCTAAGAATGCATGAAAGCAAAAGACTGCCCTCTTCAAAAATGGCAATTAGGAGGACTCGGAAAAGTACAAATCAGCCAGCCTCTTTTTTATCCCCAGGAAGTTGATGGGGCAGCTATTCCTGAAAGCCTTGCCTGGCATATAAAGGAGGACAAAGCAATGTACTCGGCGTGGATTTTCCTGGGGAATTTCATGCTGAACAACTTTTCCAACACCTCTGATGAATCAACTTGACTGGTAGATGAAGGGAATATTGTCTGCGTGGCCTTCAGGGAGGTTTTTACATTTCTCTACATGGCTGCACACATACATACGGGAAGCAATAATGCAAAAGGGAGGGAACCAGTGTCTTTTAAGTGATGCTGAGTGAAAAGACAAGAGGCAGTGGGCACACACTGAAATACAGGAGATTGCCTATGAACATCACCAAATGATGTTTTACTGCGAGGGTGACAACCGCGGCACAGACTGCCCAGAAAGCTTCTGAAGCCTGGATCTTAGAAGACATTAAAAGTACACCCAGCTAGAATCCCGGGCAAGAGGCTCTAGGTATCCTGCTTTAACAGGGGGGTTGGGCCTGGTGAGCCCCACTGAGCCCTACCACTCTCATTCATTCTGTGTAGTGAATTCTCTTCGAGATGCATTTCAAGCACTGGCATGACAAAGTTCTGTGCAGACAGAGATCCAAATAGACATGGGATCCATGTTCCTTAAGCAGTGTTCAAGAAGAATGTAAAACTCTGGGACAAGTGTCTCTTCCCTAACTGAATCCCTTTCATGGGAAAATTCCCAGCTATAGAAAGATCTTCTGATACGCATGCTTAGGACTGACACTGGCTGAGGAAATTTCCCCCTATGTGTATCTAAGACCAGTTAGGATCATCACCCAAGACTTGTCAACATAGTCACAGAATGTCTATTGTAAAGAAGTGACAACTTCCATCAGAATGGCAAATATTGGTCCACAAAATGGATTAATGAATGGGAATTATTTACTTGGGTTAAAAAGAAAAATAAAGAGTTGGTCTTTATTTAATAATTTCGTTGCAATATTGATATGGGAAGAAAAAGACCTCAGTCCTGGACTTTCTCAACTCTAAGAAAGATTTTAAAAATTTCTTCTAGAAATCTATTATTATGACGAGATTATTCAAACAATTTTAGTCGGTAAAAAAGTCCCATAATTGTCAAGTTTTGTTTCCAGGGAAAAGAGCTGTGGTTTGTGTTTCCGGGCCAGGGGCTGGGAGTGGCCGGCAGGCTCCTGAAAATCCTCGATTGCAGGGTGGTTCCCAGATAAAAGGTGGCACCAGTGCCAAGTCGTGATGGTTTGATAATACAGAGTAGCTCCTGCAATCTGCCAGCAAGAAGATGGGCGGCTGAATTTTGTTTCCAGGGAATGGGGTGGTGGTTTCTGTTTGGGGGCCTGTGGCAGGCAGTGGCAGGCTGGCTCCTGAAAATTCACGATACGCAAGATGCTTCCAAAAGAAAGGTGGCACAAGTGCCGAGTCGGGCTGGTTTGATAGAGCCAAGTGTCTCCTGCAATCTGCCAGCCAGAAGCGGGGTGGGTGAGTTTGGTTTGCCAGGGAAAAGGGCCATGGTTTGTTTACCGGGGCCTGTGGCCAAGAATGCCCAGCTGGCTCCTTAAAATCCACGCCGCGCCGGATGGTTCCCAGACCCAAGGGGGCACCAGTGCCGAGTCAGGCTGGTTTGATAGAGCCAAGTGGCTCCTGTAATCTGCCAGCCAGAAGATGGGCGGGTGAGTTTTTTTGCCAGGGAAAAGGGCCGTGGTTTGTGTTGGGGGCCTGTGGCTGGGAGTGGCTGGCTGGCTCCTGAAAATCCACGGTACGCAGGATGGTTCCCAGATGAAAGGCGGCACCAGTGCCGAGTCGGGCTGGTTTGATAGAGCCAAGTGGCTCCTGCAATCTGCCAGCCAGAAGATGGGCAGGTCAGTTTTACTGCCAGGGAAAAGGGCCGTAGTTTGTGTCTGGGGGCTTGTGGCTGAGAGTGGCCGGCTGGCGGCTTAAAATCCAGGCCGCGCTGGATGGTTCCCAGACCCAAGGGGGAACCAGTGCCGAGTCGGGTTGGTTTGATAGTAACAAGTGGCTCCTGCAGTCTGCCAGCCAGAAGATGGGCAGGTCAGTTTTACTTCCAGAGAAAAGGGCCATAGATTTTTTGGGGGCCTGTGGCTGGGAGTGGCCATCAGGCTCCTGAAAATCCACGATACACAGGATGGTTACCATATGAAAGGTGGCACCAGTGCCGAGTCGGGCTGGTTTGATAGTACCAAGTGTCTCCTGCAATCTGCCAGCCTGAGGCGAGGTGGGTGAGTTTTTTTTGCCAGGGTAAAGGGCCGTGGTTTCTTTTTGGGGGCCTGTGGCCTCTAATATCCGGCTGGCTCCTTAAAATCCACACCACGCAGGATGATTCCCTGACACAAGGGCGCACCAATGCCGAGTTGGGTTGGTTTGATAGAGCCAAGCGGCTCCTGCAATCTGCCAGCCAGAAGATGGGCAGGTCAGTTTTACTTCTTGGGAAAAGGGCCGTAGTTTGTGTTTGGGGGCCTGAGGCTGGGAGTGGCCGGCTGGCTCCTGAAAATGCACGATACGCAGGATGATTGCCAGACCCAAGTTGGCACGACAGCCAAGTCGGGCTGGTTTGATAGTGCCAAGTGGCTCCTGCAATCTGCCAGCCAGAAGATGGGCAGGTCAGTTTTACTTCCAGAGAAAAGGGCCATAGATTTTTTGGGGGCCTGTGGCTGGGAGTGGCCATCAGGCTCCTGAAAATCCACGATACACAGGATGGTTCCCATATGAAAGGTGGCACCAGTGCTGAGTCGGGCTGGTTTGATAGAGCCATGTGGCTCCCGCAATCTGCCAGCCGGAAGCGGGGTGGGTGAGTTTTGTTTGCAAGGGAAAACGGCCGTGGTATTTTTTCAGGGGCCTGTGGCCTGGAATGGCCGGCTGGTTCCTTAAAATCCACGCCGCGCAGGATGCTTCCCAGATGAAAGCTGGCACCAGTGCCGAGTCAGAGCTGGTTTGATAGAGCCAAGTGGCTCCTGCAATCTGCCAGCCAGAAGATCGGCAGGTCTGTTTTACTTCCAGGGAAAATGGCCGTAGTTTTTGTTTGGGGGCCTGTGGCTGGGAGTGGCCGGCTGGCTCCTGAAAATCCCCGATACACAGGATGGTTCCCAGATTAAAGGTGGCACCAGTGCCGAGTCGGGCTGGTTTGATAGAGCCAAGTGGCTTGTGCAATCTGCCAGCCAGAAGCGGGGCGGGTCATCTTTGTTTGCCAGGGAAAAGGGCCGTAGTTTGTGTTGGGGGCCTGTGGCCTGGAATGGCCGGCTGGTTCCTTAAAAACCACGCCGCGCAGGATGGTTCCCAGATGAAAGGTGGCACCAGTGCCGAGTCGGTCTGTTTTGATAGAGCCAAGTGGCTCCTGCAATCTGCCAGCCAGAAGATGGGCAGGTCAGTTTTACTTCCAGGGAAAAGGGCCGTAGTTTGTGTTTGGGGGCCTGTGGCTGGGAGTGGCCGGCTGGATCCTGAAAATCCACGATATGCAGGATGGTTCCCAGATGAAAGGTGGCACCAGTGCCAAGTCGGGCTGGCTTGATAGTACCGAGTGGCTCCTGCAATCTGCCAGCCAGAAGATGGGCAGGTCAGTTTTACTTCCAGGGAAAAGGGCCGGTAGTTTGTGTTTGGGGGCCTGAGGCTGGGAGTGGCCGGCTGGGGGCTTAAAATCCACGCCGCGCAGGATGGTTCTCAGACCCAAGTTGGAACCACTGCCAAGTCGGGCTGGATTGATAGAGCCAAGTGGCTCCTGCAATCTGCCAGGCAGAAGATGGGCAGGTCAGTTTTACTTCCAGGGAAAAGGGCCGTAGTTTGTGTTTGGGGACCTGTGGCTGGGAGTGGCCGGCTGGCTCCTGAAAATCGACGTTACGCAGCATGGCTCCGAAATGAAAAATTGCACCAGTGCCAAGTTGGGCTGGTTTGATAGTAACAAGTGGCTCCTGCAATCCGCCAGCCAGAAGATGGGCAGGTCTGTTTTAATTCCAGGGAAAGGGCCATAGTTTTTGTTTGGGGGCCTGTGGCTGGGAGTGGCCGGCTGGCTCCTGAAAATCCACGATACGCAGGATGGTTCCCATATGAAAGTTGGCACCAGGTCCGAGACGGGCTGGTTTGATAGTACCAAGTGTCTCCTGCAATCTGCCAGCCTGAGGCGAGGTGGGTGAGTTTTTTTTGCCAGGGTAAAGGGCCATGGTTTGTTTTTGGGGGCCTGTGGCCTGTAATGTCCGGCTGGCTCCTTAAAATCCACACCACGCAGGATGATTTCCTGACACAAGGGCGCACCATTGCCGAGTCGGGTTGGTTTGATAGAGCCAAGCGGCTCCTGCAATCTGCCAGCCAGAAGATGGGCAGGTCAGTTTTACTTCTTGGGAAAAGGGCCGTAGTTTGTGTTTGGGTGCCTGAGGCTGGCAGTGGCCGGCTGGCTCCTGAAAATGCACGATACGCAGGATGATTGCCAGACCCAAGTTGGCAACACAGCCAAGTCGGGCTGGATTGATAGAGCCAAGTGGCTCCTGCAATCTGCCAGCCAGAAGATCGGCAGGTCAGTTTTACTTCCAGGGAAAAGGGCCGGTAGTTTGTGTTTGGGGGCCTGTGGCTGGGAGTGGCCGGCTGGCTCCTGAAAATCCACGATACGCAGGGTGGTTCACAGACCCAAGTTGGAACCACTGCCATGTTGTGCTGGTTTGATAGAGCCATGTGGCTCCTGCAATCTGCCAGCCAGAAGATGGGAAGGTCAGTTTTACTTCCAGGGAAAAGGGCCGTAGGTTTTACTTGGGGGCCTGTGGATGGGAGTGGCCGGCTGGCTCCTGAAAATCCCCGATACACAGGATGGTTCCCAGATGAAAGGTGGCACCAGTGCCGAATCGGGCTGGTTTGATAGAGCCATGTGGCTCCTGCAATCAGCCAGCCGGAAGCGGGGTGGGTGAGTTTTGTTTGCAAGGGAAAACGGCCGTGGTATTTTTTCAGGGGCCTCTGGCCTGGAATGGCCGGCTGGTTCATTAAAATCCACGCCGCGCAGGATGGTTCCCAGATGAAAGGTGGCACCAATGCCGAGTCGGGCTGGTTTGATAGAGCCAAGTGTCTCCTGCAATCTGCCAGCCAGAAGATCGGCAGGTCTGTTTTACTTCCAGGGAAAATGGCCGTAGTTTTTGTTTGGGGGCCTGTGGCTGGGAGTGGCCGGCTGGCTCCTGAAAATCCACGCCGCGCAGGATGGTTCCCAGACCCAAGGTGGCACCAGTGCCGAGTCGGGCTGGTTTGATAGAGCCAAGTGGCTCCTGCAATCTGCCAGCCAGAAGCGGGGCGGGTAAGTTTTGTTTGCCAGGGAAAAGGGCCGTGGTTTGTGTTGGGGGCCTGTGGCTGGGAGTGGCCGGCTGTCTCCTGAAAATCCACGATAAGCGGGATTGTTTCCAGACCCAAGGGGTCCCAGTGCCAAATCGGGCTGGTTTGATAGAGCCAAGAGGCTCCTGCAATCTGCCAGCCAGAAGATGGGCAGGTCAGTTTTACTTCCAGGGAAAAGGGCTGTAGTGTGTGTTTGGGCGCCTGTGGCTGAGAGTGGCCGGCTGGCTCCTGAAAATCCACGATACGCAGGATGGTTCCCAGATTAATGGTGGCACCAGTGCCAAGCCGGCTGGTTTGATAGGGCCAAGTGTCTCCTGCAATCTGCCAGCCAGGAGCGGGCTGCGTGAGTTTTGTTTGACAGGGAAAAGGGCCGTGGTTTGTTTTCGGGAGCCTGTGGCTCGGAATGGCCTGCTGGCTCCAGAAAATCCACGATACGCAGGATGGTTCCCAGATGAAAGGTGGCACCAGTGCCGAGTCGGGCTGGTTTGATAGAGCCATGTGGCTCCTGCAATCTGCCAGCCAGAAGCGGGGTGGGTGAGTTTTGTTTGCCAGGGAAAACGCCCACAGTTTGTGTTTGGGGGACTGTGGCTGGGAGTGGCCGGCTGGCTCCTGAAAATCCACGATACGCAGTATGATTCCCAAACCAAAGGGGCACCAGTGCCGAGTCGGGATGGTTTGATAGAGCCATGTGGCTCCTGCAACCTGCCAGGCAGAAGATGGGCAGGTCAGTTTTACTTCCAGGGAAAAGGGCCGTAGTTTGTGATTGGGGGCCTGTGGCTGGGAGTGGCCGGCTTGCTCCTTAAAATCCCCAATACACAGGATGGTTCCCAGATGAAAGGTGGCACCAGTGCCGAGTCGGGCTGCTTTGATAGAGCCATGTGGCTCCTGCAACCTGCCAGGCAGAAGATGGGCAGGTCAGTTTTACTTCCAGGGAAAAGGGCCGTAGTTTGTGTTTGGGGGCCTGTGGCTGGGAGTGGCCGGCTGGCTCCTGAAAATCCCCAATACACAGGATGGTTCCCAGATGAAAGGTGGCACCAGTGCTGAGTCGGGCTGGTTTGATAGAGCCAAGTAGCTCCTGCAATCTGCCAGCCAGAAGGCGGGCCGCTTACATTTTCTTCCAGGGAAAATGGCCGTGGTATGTGTTTGGGGCCCTGTGGCTGAGAGTGGCTGGCTGGCTCCTGAAAATCCACAACACGCAGGATGGTTCCCAGATGAAAGGTGGCACCAGTGCTGAGTCGGGCTGGTTTGAGAGAGCTAAGTGGCTCCTGCAATCTGCCTGCCAGAAGATGGACAGGTCAGTTTTACTTCCGGGGAAGAGGGCCGGTAGTTTGTGTTTGGGGGCCTGAGGCTGGGAGTGGCCGGCTGGCTCCTGAAAATGCACGATACTCAGGATGATTGCCAGACCCAAGTTGGAACCACTGCCAATTCGGACTGGTTTGATAGAGCCATGTGGCTCCTGCAATCTGCCAGCCAGAAGATGAGCAGGTCAGTTTTCCTTCCAGGGAAAAGGGCCGTAGATTTTGTTTGAGGGCCTGTGGCTGGGAGTGGCCGGCTGGCACCTGAAAATCCACGATAAGCGGGATGGTTCCCAGATGAAAAGTGGCACCAGTGCCGAGTCGGGCTGGTTTGATAGAGCCAAGTGGCTCCTGCAATCTGACAGCCAGAAGATGGGCAGGTCTGTTTTACTTCCAGGGAAAAGGGCCGTAGTTTGTGTTTGGGGGCCTGTGGCTGAGAATGCCCGGCTGGCTCCTGAAAATCCACGATACGTAGGATGGTTCCAAGACCCAAGGTGGCACCAGTGCCGAGTCGGGCTGGTTTGATAGAGCCAAGTGGCTCCTGCAATCTGCCAGCCAGAAGATGGGCAGGTCAGTTTTCCTTCCAGGGAAAAGGGCCGTAGATTTTGTTTGGGGGCCTGTGGCTGGGAGTGGCCGGCTGGCTCCTGAAAATCCACGATAAGCGGGATGGTTCCCAGATGAAAAGTGGCACCAGTGCCGAGTCGGGCTGGTTTGATAGAGCCAAGTGGCTCCTCCAATCTGCCAGCCAGAAGCGGGGTGGGTGAGTTTTGTTTGCCAGGGAAAAGAGCCGTGGTTTGTGTTGGGGGCCTGTGGCTGGGAGTGGCCGGCTGGCTCCTGAAAATCCACGATACGCAGGATGGCTTCCAGACCCAAGGGGCCCCAGTGCAAAATCGGGCTGGTTTGATAGAGCCAAGAGGCTCCTGCAATCTGCCAGCCAGAAGATGGGCAGGTCAGTTTTACTTCCAGGGAAAAGGGCTGTAGTGTGTGTTTGGGCGCCTGTGGCTGGGAGTGGCCGGCTGGCTCCTGAAAATCCACGATACGCAGGATGGTTCCCAGATGTATGGTGGCACCAGTGCCAAGCCGGCTGGTTTGATAGGGCCAAGTGTCTCCTGCAATCTGCCAGCCAGGTGCGGGGTGCGTGAGTTTTGTTTGCCAGGGAAAAGGGCCGTGGTTGGTTTTCGGGAGCCTGTGGCTCCGGATGGCCTGCTGGCTCCTGAAAATCCACGATACGCAGGATGGTTCCCAGATGAAAGGTGGCACCAGGTCCGAGTTGGGCTGGTTTGATAGAGCCATGTGGCTCCTGCAATCTTCCAGCCAGAAGATGGGCAGGTCAGTTTTACTTCCAGGGAAAAGGGCCGTAGTTTGTGTTTGGGGGCCTGTGGCTGGGAGTGGCCGGCTGGCTCCTGAAAATCCCCAATACACAGGATGGTTCCCAGATGAAAGGTGGCACCAGTGCCGAGTCGGGCTGGTTTGATAGAGCCATGTGGCTCCTGCAATCTGCCAGCCAGAAGGCGGGCCGCTAAGATTTTCTTCCAGGGAAAATGGCCGTGGTATGTGTTTGGGGCCCAGTGGCTGAGAGTGGCTGCCTGGTTCCTGAAAATCCACAACACGCAGGATGGTTCCCAGATGAAAGGTGGCACCAGTGCTGAGTCGGGCTGGTTTGATAGAGCTAAGTGGCTCCTGCAATCTGCCTGCCAGAAGATGGGCAGGTCAGTTTTACTTCCGGGGAAGAGGGCCGGTAGTTTGTGTTTGGGGGCCTGAGGCTGGGAGTGGCCGGCTGGCTCCTTAAAATCCACGCCGCGCAGGATGGTTCCCAGACCCAAGGTGGCACCAGTGCCGAGTCGGGCTGGTTTGATAGAGCCAAGTGGCTCCTGCAATCTGCCAGCCAGAAGATGGGCAGGTCAGTTTTACTTCCAGGGAAAAGGGCCGTAGTTTGTGTTTGAGGGCCTGTGGCTGGGAGTGGCCGGCTGGCTCCTGAAAATCCACGATAAGTGGGATGGTTCCCAGATGAAAAGTGGCACCAGTGCCGAGTCGGGCTGGTTTGATAGAGCCAAGTGGCTCCTGCAATCTGACAGCCAGAAGCGGGGTGGGTGAGTTTTGTTTGCCAGGGAAAAGGGCCGTGGTTTGTGTTGGGGGCCTGTGGCTGGGAGTGGCCGGCTGGCTCCTGAAAATCCACGATACGCAGGATGGTTTCCAGACCCAAGGGGCCCCAGTGCCAAATCGGGCTGGTTTGATAGAGCCAAGAGGCTCCTGCAATCTGCCAGCCAGAAGATGGGCAGGTCAGTTTTACTTCCAGGGAAAAGGGCTGTAGTGTGTGTTTGGGCGCCTGTGGCTGGGAGTGGCTGGCTGGCTCCTGAAAATCCACGATACGCAGGATGGTTCCCAGATGTATGGTGGCACCAGTGCCAAGCCGGCTGGTTTGATAGGGCCAAGTGTCTCCTGCAATCTGACAGCCAGAAGATGGGCAGGTCTGTTTTACTTCCAGGGAAAAGGGCCGTAGTTTGTGTTTGGGGGCCTGTGGCTGAGAATGGCTGTCTGGCTCCTTAAAATCCACCCCACGCATGATTGTTCCCAGACCCAAGGTGACACCAGTGCCGAGTTGGGCTGGTTTGATAGAGCCATGTGGCTCCTGCAATCTGCCAGCCAGAAGCGGGGTTTGTGAGTTTTGTTTGCCAGGGAAAAGGCCCATAGTTTGTGTTTGGGGGCCTGTGGCTGGGAGTGGCCGGCTGGCTCCTGAAAATCTACGATACGCAGGATGGTTCCCAGACCCAAGTGGGCACCAGTGCTAAGTCGGGCTGATATGATAGAGCCAAGTGGCTCCTGCAATCTGCCAGCCAGGAGATGGGCAGGTCAGTTTTGCTTCCAGGGAAAAGGTCCGCGGTATGTGTTTGGGGGCCTGTGGCTGGGAGTGGCCTACTGGCTCCTGAAAATCCACGATACGCAGGATGGTTCCCAGATGAAAGGTGGCACCAGTGCTGACTCGGGCTGGTTTGATAGAGCCAAGTAGCTCCTGCAATCTGCCAGCCAGAAGGCGGGCCGCTAAGATTTTCTTCCAGGGAAAATGGCCGTGGTATGTGTTTGGGGCCCAGTGGCTGAGAGTGGCTGCCTGGTTCCTGAAAATCCACAACACGCAGGATGGTTCCCAGATGAAAGGTGGCACCAGTGCTGAGTCGGGCTGGTTTGATAGAGCTAAGTGGCTCCTGCAATCTGCCTGCCAGAAGATGGGCAGGTCAGTTTTACTTCCGGGGAAGAGGGCCGGTAGTTTGTGTTTGGGGGCCTGAGGCTGGGAGTGGCCGGCTGGCTCCTTAAAATCCACGCCGCGCAGGATGGTTCCCAGACCCAAGGTGGCACCAGTGCCGAGTCGGGCTGGTTTGATAGAGCCAAGTGGCTCCTGCAATCTGCCAGCCAGAAGATGGGCAGGTCAGTTTTACTTCCAGGGAAATGGGCCGTAGTTTGTGTTTGAGGGCCTGTGGCTGGGAGTGGCCGGCTGGCTCCTGAAAATCCACCATAAGTGGGATGGTTCCCAGATGAAAAGTGGCACCAGTGCCGAGTCGGGCTGGTTTGATAGAGCCAAGTGGCTCCTGCAATCTGACAGCCAGAAGCGGGGTGGGTGAGTTTTGTTTGCCAGGGAAAAGGGCCGTGGTTTGTGTTGGGGGCCTGTGGCTGGGAGTGGCCGGCTGGCTCCTGAAAATCCACGATACGCAGGATGGTTTCCAGACCCAAGGGGCCCCAGTGCCAAATCGGGCTGGTTTGATAGAGCCAAGAGGCTCCTGCAATCTGCCAGCCAGAAGATGGGCAGGTCAGTTTTACTTCCAGGGAAAAGGGCTGTAGTGTGTGTTTGGGCGCCTGTGGCTGGGAGTGGCCGGCTGGCTCCTGAAAATCCACGATACGCAGGATGGTTCCCAGATGTATGGTGGCACCAGTGCCAAGCCGGCTGGTTTGATAGGGCCAAGTGTCTCCTGCAATCTGACAGCCAGAAGATGGGCAGGTCTGTTTTACTTCCAGGGAAAAGGGCCGTAGTTTGTGTTTGGGGGCCTGTGGCTGAGAATGGCTGTCTGGCTCCTTAAAATCCACCCCACGCATGATTGTTCCCAGACCCAAGGTGACACCAGTGCCGAGTTGGGCTGGTTTGATAGAGCCATGTGTCTCCTGCAATCTGCCAGCCAGAAGCGGGGTTTGTGAGTTTTGTTTGCCAGGGAAAAGGCCCATAGTTTGTGTTGGGGGGCCTGTGGCTGGGAGTGGCCGGCTGGCTCCTGAAAATCTACGATACGCAGGATGGTTCCCAGACCCAAGTGGGCACCAGTGCTAAGTCGGGCTGATATGATAGAGCCAAGTGGCTCCTGCAATCTGCCAGCCAGGAGATGGGCAGGTCAGTTTTGCTTCCAGGGAAAAGGTCCGCGGTATGTGTTTGGGGGCCTGTGGCTGGGAGTGGCCTACTGGCTCCTGAAAATCCACGATACGCAGGATGGTTCCCAGATGAAAGGTGGCACCAGGGCCGAGTCGGCTGGTTTGATAGAGCCAAGTGGCTCCTGCAATCTGCCAGCCAGAAGATGGGCAGGTCAGTTTTACTTCCAGGGAAAAGGGCCGTAGTTTGTGTGTGGGGGCCTGTGGCTGGGAGTGGCCGGCTGGCTCCTGAAAATCCCCGATACACAGGATGGTTCCCAGATGAAAGGTGGCACCAGTGGCGAGTTGGGCTGGTTTGATAGAGCCATGTGTCTCCTGCAATCTGCCAGCCAGAAGCGGGGCGGGTGAGTTTTTTTTTCCTGAGAAAAGGGCCCTGGTATATGTTTGGGGGCCTGTGGATGAGAGTGGCCGTCTGGCTCCTGAAAATGCACGATACGCAGGATGATTCCCAGACCTAAGGTGGCACACTGCCAAGTCGGACAGGTATGATAGTACAAAGTGTCTTCTGCAATCTACCATTCAGAAGCCAGGCAGCTGAGTTTTGTTTGCCAGGGAAATGGGCCGTGGTTTGTTCTCGGGGGACTGTGGCTGGGAATGGCTGGATGGCTCCTGAAAATCCACGCCGCGCAGGATGGTTCCCAGACCCAAGGGGGCACCAGTGCTGAGTTGGGCTGGTTTGATAGAGCCAAGTGTCTCCTGCAATCTGCCAGCCAGAAGCGGGGCGGGTCAGTTTTGTTTGCCAGGGAAAAGGGCCGTAGTTTGTGTTGGGGGCCTGTGGCTGGGAGTGGCCAGCTGGCTCCTGAAAATCCACGATACGCAGGATGGTTCCCAGAAGAAAGGTGGCACCAGGGCCAAGTCGGGCTGTTTTGATAGGTCCAAGTGTCTTCTGCAATCTGCCAGCCAGAAGCGGGGTGGGTGAGTTTTGTTTGCCAGGGAAAAGGGCCGTGGTTTGTTTTCGGGGACCAGTGGCTGGGAATGGCCGGCTGGCTTCTTAAAATCCATGCCGCGCATGATGGTTCCCAGACCCAAGGTGGCACCAGTGCCGAGTCGGGCTGGTGTTATAGAGCCATGAGGCTCCTGCAATCTGCCAGCCGGAAGCGGGGTGGGTGAGTTTTGTTTGCCAGGGAAAAAGGCCGTGGGTTTTTTTTCTGGGGCCTGTGGCCTGGAATGGCCAACTGGTTCCTTAAAAACAACGCCGCGCAGGATGGTTCCCAGATGAAAGGTGGCACCAGTGCCGAGTTGGGCTGTTTTGATAGAGCCAAGTGGCTCCTGCAATCTGACAGCCAGAAGATGGGCAGGTCAGTTTTACTTCCAGGGAAAATGGCCGTAGTTTGTGTTGGGGGCCGGAGGCTGGGAGTGGCCGGCTGGCTCCTGAAAATCCTCGCCGCGCAGGATGGTTCCCAGACCCAAGGTGGCACCAGTGCCGAGTCGGGCTGGTTTGATAGAGCCAAGTGGCTCCTGCAATCTGCCAGCCAGAAGCGGGGTGGGTGAGTTTTGTTTGCCAGGGAAAAGGGCCGTGGTCTGTTTTCGGGGCCTGTGCTGGGAGTGGCTTGCTGGCTCCTGAAAATCCACGCCGCGCAGGATGGTTCCCAGACCCAAGGTGGCACCAGTGCCGAGTCGGGCTGGATTGATAGGGGCAAGTGGCTCCTGCAATCTGCCAGCCAGAAGATGGGCAGGTCAATTTTACTTCCAGGGAAAAGGGCCGTAGATTTTGTTTGGGGGCCTGTGGCTGGGAGTGGCCGGCTGGCTCCTGAAAATCCACGATACGCAGGATGGTTCCCAGATGAAAGGTGGCACCAGTGCCAAGTCGGGCTGGCTTGATAGTACCGAGTGGCTCCTGCAATCTGCCAGCCAGAAAATGGGCAGGTCAATTTTACTTCCAGGGTAAAGGGCCGTAGATTGTGTTTGGGGGCCTGTGGCTGGGAGTGGCCGGCTGGCTCCTGAAAATCCCCAATACACAGGATGGTTCCCAGATGAAAGGTGGCACCAGTGCCGAGTCGGGCTGGTTTGATAGAGCCAAGTGGCTCCTGCAATCTGCCAGCCAGAAGATGGACAGGTCAGTTTTACTTCTGGGGAAGAGGGCCGGTAGATTGTGTTGGGGGGCCTGAGGCTGGGAATGGCCGGCTGGCTCCTGAAAATGAATGATATTCTGGATGATTGCCAGACCCAAGTTGGCACCACTGCCAAGTCAGGCTGGTTTGATAGAGCCATGTGGCTCCTGCAATCTGCCAGCCAGAAGATGGGCAGGTCAGGTTTACTTCCAGGGAAAAGGCCGAAGTTTGTGTTTGGGGGCCTGATGCTGGGAGTGGCCGGCTGGCTCCTGAAAATCCACGATACGCAGGATGGTTTCCAGACCCAAGGGGCCCCAGTGCCAAATCGGGCTGGTTTGATAGAGCCAAGAGGCTCCTGCAATCTGCCAGCCAGAAGATGGGCAGGTCAGTTTTACTTCCAGGGAAAAGGGCTGTAGTGTGTGTTTGGGCGCCTGTGGCTGGGAGTGGCCGGCTGGCTCCTGAAAATCCACGATACGCAGGATGGTTCCCAGATGTATGGTGGCACCAGTGCCAAGCCGGCTGGTTTGATAGGGCCAAGTGTCTCCTGCAATCTGACAGCCAGAAGATGGGCAGGTCTGTTTTACTTCCAGGGAAAAGGGCCGTAGTTTGTGTTTGGGGGCCTGTGGCTGAGAATGGCTGTCTGGCTCCTTAAAATCCACCCCACGCATGATTGTTCCCAGACCCAAGGTGACACCAGTGCCGAGTTGGGCTGGTTTGATAGAGCCATGTGGCTCCTGCAATCTGCCAGCCAGAAGCGGGGTTTGTGAGTTTTGTTTGCCAGGGAAAAGGCCCATAGTTTGTGTTTGGGGGCCTGTGGCTGGGAGTGGCCGGCTGGCTCCTGAAAATCTACGATACGCAGGATGGTTCCCAGACCCAAGTGGGCACCAGTGCTAAGTCGGGCTGATATGATAGAGCCAAGTGGCTCCTGCAATCTGCCAGCCAGGAGATGGGCAGGTCAGTTTTGCTTCCAGGGAAAAGGTCCGCGGTATGTGTTTGGGGGCCTGTGGCTGGGAGTGGCCTACTGGCTCCTGAAAATCCACGATACGCAGGATGGTTCCCAGATGAAAGGTGGCACCAGGGCCGAGTCGGCTGGTTTGATAGAGCCAAGTGGCTCCTGCAATCTGCCAGCCAGAAGATGGGCAGGTCAGTTTTACTTCCAGGGAAAAGGGCCGTAGTTTGTGTTTGGGGGCCTGTGGCTGGGAGTGGCCGGCTGGCTCCTGAAAATCCCCGATACACAGGATGGTTCCCAGATGAAAGGTGGCACCAGTGGCGAGTTGGGCTGGTTTGATAGAGCCATGTGTCTCCTGCAATCTGCCAGCCAGAAGCGGGGCGGGTGAGTTTTTTTTTCCTGAGAAAAGGGCCCTGGTATATGTTTGGGGGCCTGTGGATGAGAGTGGCCGTCTGGCTCCTGAAAATGCACGATACGCAGGATGATTCCCAGACCTAATGTGGCACACTGCCAAGTCGGACAGGTATGATAGTACAAAGTGTCTTCTGCAATCTACCATTCAGAAGCCAGGCAGCTGAGTTTTGTTTGCCAGGGAAATGGGCCGTGGTTTGTTCTCGGGGGACTGTGGCTGGGAATGGCTGGATGGCTCCTTAAAATCCACGCCGCGCAGGATGGTTCCCAGACCCAAGGGGGCACCAGTGCTGAGTTGGGCTGGTTTGATAGAGCCAAGTGTCTCCTGCAATCTGCCAGCCAGAAGCGGGGCGGGTCAGTTTTGTTTGCCAGGGAAAAGGGCCGTAGTTTGTGTTGTGGGCCTGTGGCTGGGAGTGGCCAGCTGGCTCCTGAAAATCCACGATACGCAGGATGGTTCCCAGAAGAAAGGTGGCACCAGGGCCAAGTCGGGCTGTTTTGATAGGTCCAAGTGTCTTCTGCAATCTGCCAGCCAGAAGCGGGGTGGGTGAGTTTTGTTTGCCAGGGAAAAGGGCCGTGGTTTGTTTTCGGGGACCAGTGGCTGGGAATGGCCGGCTGGCTTCTTAAAATCCATGCCGCGCATGATGGTTCCCAGACCCAAGGTGGCACCAGTGCCGAGTCGGGCTGGTGTTATAGAGCCATGAGGCTCCTGCAATCTGCCAGCCGGAAGCGGGGTGGGTGAGTTTTGTTTGCCAGGGAAAAAGGCCGTGGGTTTTTTTTCTGGGGCCTGTGGCCTGGAATGGCCAACTGGTTCCTTAAAAACAACGCCGCGCAGGATGGTTCCCAGATGAAAGGTGGCACCAGTGCCGAGTTGGGCTGTTTTGATAGAGCCAAGTGGCTCCTGCAATCTGACAGCCAGAAGATGGGCAGGTCAGTTTTACTTCCAGGGAAAATGGCCGTAGTTTGTGTTGGGGGCCGGAGGCTGGGAGTGGCCGGCTGGCTCCTGAAAATCCTCGCCGCGCAGGATGGTTCCCAGACCCAAGGTGGCACCAGTGCCGAGTCGGGCTGGTTTGATAGAGCCAAGTGGCTCCTGCAATCTGCCAGCCAGAAGCGGGGTGGGTGAGTTTTGTTTGCCAGGGAAAAGGGCCGTGGTCTGTTTTCAGGGCCTGTGCTGGGAGTGGCTTGCTGGCTCCTGAAAATCCACGCCGCGCAGGATGGTTCCCAGACCCAAGGTGGCACCAGTGCCGAGTCGGGCTGGATTGATAGGGGCAAGTGGCTCCTGCAATCTGCCAGCCAGAAGATGGGCAGGTCAATTTTACTTCCAGGGAAAAGGGCCGTAGATTTTGTTTGGGGGCCTGTGGCTGGGAGTGGCCGGCTGGCTCCTGAAAATCCACGATACGCAGGATGGTTCCCAGATGAAAGGTGGCACCAGTGCCAAGTCGGGCTGGCTTGATAGTACCGAGTGGCTCCTGCAATCTGCCAGCCAGAAAATGGGCAGGTCAATTTTACTTCCAGGGTAAAGGGCCGTAGTTTGTGTTTGGGGGCCTGTGGCTGGGAGTGGCCGGCTGGCTCCTGAAAATCCCCAATACACAGGATGGTTCCCAGATGAAAGGTGGCACCAGTGCCGAGTCGGGCTGGTTTGATAGAGCCAAGTGGCTCCTGCAATCTGCCAGCCAGAAGATGGACAGGTCAGTTTTACTTCTGGGGAAGACGGCCGGTAGATTGTGTTGGGGGGCCTGAGGCTGGGAATGGCCGGCTGGCTCCTGAAAATGAATGATATTCTGGATGATTGCCAGACCCAAGTTGGCACCACTGCCAAGTCAGGCTGGTTTGATAGAGCCATGTGGCTCCTGCAATCTGCCAGCCAGAAGATGGGCAGGTCAGGTTTACTTCCAGGGAAAAGGCCGAAGTTTGTGTTTGGGGGCCTGATGCTGGGAGTGGCCGGCTGGCTCCTGAAAATCCACGATACGCAGGATGGTTCCCAGACCCAAGGGGGCACCAGTGCCCAATCGGGCTGGTTTGATAGATCCAAGTGGCTCCTGCAATCTGCCAGCCAGATGATGGACAGGTCAGTTTTACTTCCAGGGAAAAGGACCATAGCTTTTTTTGGCGGCCTGCGGCTGGGAATGGCCGGCTGGCTCCTGAAAATCCACGATACGCAGGATGGTTCCCAGATGAAAGGTGGAACCAGTGCCGAGTCGGGCTGTTTTGATAGAGCCAAGTGGCTCCTGCAATCTGCCAGCCAGAAGATGGGCAGGTCTCTTTTACTTCCAGGGAAAAGGGTCGTAGTTTATGTTCGAGGGCCTGTGACTGGGAGTGGCCAGCTGGCACCCGAAAATGCCAGATACACAGGATGGTTACCAGATGAAAGGTGGCACCAGTGCCGAGTCGGGCTGGTTTGATACAGCCAAGTGGCTCCTGCAATCTGCCAGCCAGAAGCGGGGTGTGTGAATTTTGTTTGCCAGGGAAAGGGCTGTGGTTTTTTTTCTGGGGCCTGGGGATCGGAATGACCGGCTGGCTCATTGAAAACCACGCCGCGCAGGATGGTTCCCAGACCCAAGGGGGCACCAGTGGCGAGTCGGGCTGGTTTGATAGAGCCAAGTGGCTCCTGCAATCTGCCAGCCAAAAGGTGGGCAGGTCAGTTTTACTTCCAGGGAAAGGGGCCGTAGTTTTTATTTGGGGGCCTGTGGCTGGGAGTGGCTGGGTGGCTCCTGAAAATCCACGATACGCAAGATGCCTCCCAAATGAAAAATGACACCAGTGCCGAGTCGGGCTGGTTTGATAGAGCCAAGTGTCTCCTGCAATCTGCCAGCCAGAAGGTGGGCAGGTCAGTTTTACTTCCAGGGAAAAGGGCCGTGGTATGTGTTTGGGGGCCTGTGGCTGGGAGTGGCCGGCTGGCTCCTGAAAATCCACGATATGCAGGATGGTTCCCAGATGAAAGGTGGCACCAGTGCCGAGTCGGTCTGCTTTGATAGAGCCAAGTGGCTCCTGCAATCTGCCAGGCAGAAGATGGGCATGTCAGTTTTCCTTCCAGGGAAAAGGGCCGGTAGCTTGTGTTTGGGGGCCTGTGGCTGGGAGTGGCCGGCTGGCTCCTGAAAATCCACGATACGCAAGATGCTTCCCAAATGAAATATGGCACCAGTGCCAAGTCGGGATGGTGTGATAGAGCAAAGTGGCTCCTGTAATCTGCCAGCCAGAAGATGGGCAGGTCAGTTTTACTTCCAGGGAAAAGGGCCGTAGATTTTGTGTGGGGGCCTGTGGCGGGGAATGGCCGGCTGGCTCCTTAAAATCCACGCCGCGCATGATGGTTCCCAGACCCAAGGTGGCACCAGTGCCGAGTTGTGCTGGTTTGATAGAGCCAAGTGTCTCCTGCAATCTGCCAGCCAGAAGGTGGGCAGGTCAGTTTTACTTCCAGGGAAATGGGCCGTGGTATATGTTTGGGGGCCTGTGGCTGGGAGTGGCCGGCTGGCTCCTGAATATTCACGATACGCAAGATGTTTCCCAAATGAAAAATGGCACCAGTGCCAAGTCGGGCTGGTTTGATAGTACCAAGTAGCTCCTGTAATCTGACAGCCAGAAGATGGGCAGGTCTGTTTTACTTCCAGGGAAAAGGGCCGTAGTTTGTGTTTGGGGGCCTGATGCTGGGAGTGGCCGGCTGGCTCCTGAAAATCCACGATACGCAGGATGGTTCCCAGACCCAAGGGGGCACCAGTGCCCAATCGGGCTGGTTTGATAGATCCAAGTGGCTCCTGCAATCTGCCAGCCAGATGATGGACAGGTCAGTTTTACTTCCAGGGAAAAGGACCATAGCTTTTTTTGGGGGCCTGCGGCTGGGAATGGCCGGCTGGGTCCTGAAAATCCACGATACGCAGGATGGTTCCCAGATGAAAGGTGGAACCAGTGCCGAGTTCGGCTGCTTTGATAGAGCCAAGTGGCTCCTGCAATCTGCCAGCCAGAAGATGGGCAAGTCAGTTTTACTTCCAAGGAAAAGGGTGGTAGATTTGTTCGGGGGCCTGTGACTGGGAGTGGCCAGCTGGCACCCGAAAATGCCAGATACACAGGATGGATACCATATGAAAGGTGGCACCAGTGCTGAGTCGGGCTGGTTTGATACAGCCAAGTGGCTCCTGCAATCTGCCAGCCAGAAGCGGGGTGTGTGAGTTTTGTTTGCCAGGGAAAAGGGCCGTGGTGTGTTTTCGGGGCCTGTGGCTGGGAGTGGCCGGCTGGCTCCTGAAAATCCACGCCGCGCTGGATGGTTCCCAGACCCAAGGGGGCACCAGTACCGAGTCGGGCTGGTTTGATAGAGCCAAGTGGCTCCTGCAATCTGCTAGCCAGAAGATGGGCAGGTCAGTTTTACTTCCAGGGAAAAGGGACGTAGTTTGTATTTGGGGGCCTGTGGCTGGGAGTGGCCGGCTGGCTCCTGAAAATCCACGATACGCAAGATGCTTCCCAAATGAAATATGGCACCAGTGCCAAGTCGGGATGGTGTGATAGAGCAGAGTGGCTCCTGTAATCTGCCAGCCAGAAGATGGGCAGGTCTGTTTAACTTCCAGGGAAAAGGGACGTAGTTTGTGTTTTGGGGCCTGTGGCGGGGAATGGCCGGCTGGCTCCTTAAAATCCACGCCGCGCAGGATGGTTCCCAGACCCAAGGTGGCACCAGTGCCGAGTTGTGCTGGTTTGATAGAGCCAAGTGTCTCCTGCAATCTGCCAGCCAGAACGTGGGCAGGTCAGTTTTACTTCCAGGGAAATGGGCCGTGGTATATGTTTGGGGGCCTGAGGCTTGGAGTGGTCGGCTGGCTCCTGAATATTCACGATACGCAGGATGGTTCCCAAATGAAAAATGGCTCCAGTGCCAAGTCGGGCTGCTTTGATATTACCAAGTAGCTCCTGCAATCTGACAGCCAGAAGATGGGCAGGTCTGTTTTACTTCCAGGGAAAAGGGACGTAGTTTTTGTTTGGGGGCTTGTGGCAGGGAGTGGCCGGCAGGCTCCTGAAAATCCACAATACACAGGATGGTTCCCAGATGAAAGGTGGCACCAGTGCTGAGTCGGGCTGGTTTGATAGAGCCAAGTGGCTCCTCCAATGTGCCAGCCAGAAGCGGGATGGGTGAGATTTGTTTGCCAGGGAAAAGAGCCATGGTTTTTTTTCGGGGGCCTGTGGCTGGGAATTGCCGGCTGGCTCCTGAAAATCCACGCCGCGCAGGATGGTTCCCAGACCCAAGGGGGCACCAGTGCCGACTGGGGCTGGTTTGATAGAGCCAAGTGGCTCCTGCAATCTGCCAGCCAGAGGATGGGCAGGTCAGTTTTACTTCCAGGGAAAAGGGCCGTAGTTTGTGTTTGGGGGCCTGTGGCTGGGAGTGGCCGGCTGGCTCCTGAAAACCCATGCCGCGCTGGATGGTTCCCAAATGAAAAAAATGGCACCAGTGCCAGGTCGGGCTGGTTTGATAGTACCGCACGGCTCCTGCAATCTGACAGCCAGAAGATGGGCATGTCTGTTTTACTTCCAGGGAAAAGGGCCGTAGTTTGTGTTTGGGGCCCTGTGACTGGGAATGGCCGGCTGGCTCCTTAAAATCCACGCCGCGCATGATGGTTCCCAGACCCAAGGTGGCACCAGTGCCGAGTTGGGCTGGTGTGATAGAGCCATGTGGCTCCTGCAATCTGCCAGCCAGAAGATGGGCAGGTCAGTTTTCCTTCCAGGGAAGAGGGCCGTAGATTTTGTTTGGGGGCCTGTGGAGGGGAGTGGCCAGCTGGCTCCTGAAAATCCACGATACGCAGGATGGTTCCCAGATGAAAGGTGGCACCAGTGTCAAGTCGGGCTGGTTTGATAGTACCGAGTGGCGCCTGCAATCTGACAGCCAGAAGGCGGGCCGCTGAGATTTTCTTCCAGGGAAAATGGCTGTGGTATGTGTTTGGGGCCCTGTGGCTGAGAGTGGCTGGCTGGCTCCTGAAAATCCACGATACGCAGGATGGTTCCCAGATGAAAGGTGGCACCAGTGCCGAGTCGGACTGGTTTGATAGAGCTAAGTGGCTCCTGCAATCTGCCAGCCAGTAGATGGACAGGTCAGTTTTACTTCCGGGGAAGAGGGCCGGTAGTTTGTGTTTGGGGGCCTGAGGCTGGGAGTGGCCGGCTTGCTCCAGAAAATGCACGATACTCAGGATGATTGCCAGACCCAAGTTGGCACCACTGCCAAGTCGGGCTGGTTTGATAGACCCATGAGGCTCCTGCAATCTGCCAGCCAGAAGCGGGGTGGATGAGTTTTGTTTGGCAGGGAAATGGCCCAGAGTTTGTGTTTGGGAGCCTCTGGCTGGGAGTGGCCTGCTGGCTCCTGAAAATCCACGATACGCAGGATGATTCCCAGACCAAAGTGGCACCAGTGCCGAGTCGGGCTTGTTTGATAGAGCCAAGTGGCTCCTGCAATCTGCCAGCCAGAAGATGGGCAGGTCAGTTTTCCTTCCAGGGAAAGGGGCCGTAGTTTTGGTTTGGGGGCCTGTGGCTGGGAGTGGCCGGCTGTCTCCTGAAAATCCACGATACGCAGGATGGTTTCCAGACCCAAGGGGACCCAGTGCCAAATCGGGCTGGTTTGATAGTACCAAGTAGCTCCTGCAATCTGACAGCCAGAAGATGGGCAGGTCTGTTTTACTTCCAGGGAAAAGGGCCGTAGTTTGTGTTTGGGGGCCTGTGGCTGAGAATGGCCGGCTGGCTCCTTAAAATACACGCCGCGCATGATGGTTCCCAGACCCAAGGTGGCACCAGTGCTGAGTTGGGCTGGTTTGATAGAGCCATGTGGCTCCTGCAATCTGCCAGCCAGAAGCGGGGTGTGTGAGTTTTGTTTGCCAGGGTAAAGGGCCGTAGTTTGTGTTTGGGGGCCTGTGGCTGGGAGTGGCCGGCTGGCTCCTGAAAATCCACGATACGCAGGATGATTCCCAGACCAAAGGGGCACCAGTGCTGAGTCGGGATGTTTTGATAGAGCCAAGTGTGTCCCGCAATCTGCCAGCCAGGAGCGGGGCGGGTCAGTTTTGTTTGCCAGGGAAAAGGGATGTGGTTTCTGTTGGGGGCCTGTGGCTGGGAGTGGCCGGCTGGCTCCTGAAAATCCACGATACGTAGGATGGTTCCCAGATGAAAGGTGGCACCAGTGCCGAGTCGGGCTGGTTTGATAGCGCCATGTGGCTCCTGCAATCTGCCAGCCAGAAGCGGGGTGGATGAGTTTTGTTTGGCAGGGAAATGGCCCAGAATTTCTGTTTGGGGGCCTCTGGCTGGGAGTGGCCTGCTGGCTCCTGAAAATCCACGATACGCAGGATGATTCCCAGACCAAAGTGGCACCAGTGCCGAGTCGGGCTGGTTTGATAGAGCCAAGTGGCTCCTGCAATGTGCTCGGCAGAAGCGGGGCGGGTCAGGTTTGTTTGCCAGGGAAAAGGGCTGTGGTTTGTGTTGGGGGCCTGTGGCTGGGAGTGGCCGCCTGGCTCCTGAAAATCCACGATACGCAGGATGGTTTCCAGACCCAAGGGGCCCCAGTGCCAAATCGGGCTGGTTTGATAGAGCCAAGTGACTCCTGCAATCTGACAGCCAGAAGAAGGGCAGGTCTGTTTTACTTCCAGGGAAAAGGGCAGTAGTTTGTGTTTGGGGGCCTGTGGCTGGGAATGGCCGGCTGGCTCCTTAAAATCCACGCCGCGCATGATGGCTCCCAGACCCAAGGTGGCACCAGTGCCGAGTCGGGCTGGTTTGATAGAGCCAAGTGTCTCCTGCAATCTGCCAGCCAGAAGATGGGCAGGTCAGTTTTACTTCCAGGGAATAGGGCCGTAGTTTGTGTTGGGGGCGTGTGGCTGGGAATGGCCGGCTGGCTCCTTCAAAACCATGCTGCTCATGATGGTTCCCAGACCCAAGGTGGCACCAGGTCCGAGTTGGGTTGGTTTGATAGAGCCAAGTGGCTCCTGCAATCTGCCAGCCAGAAGATGGGCACGTCAGTTTTCCTTCCAGGGAAAAGGGCCGTAGATTTTGTTTGGGGGCCTGTGGCGGGGAGTGGCCGGCTGGCTCCTGAAAATCCCCAATACACAGGATGGTTCCCAGATGAAAGGTGGCACCAGTGCTGAGCCGGGCTTGTTTGATAGAGCCAAGTGGCTCCTGCAATCTGCCAGCCATAAGCGGGGTGGGTGAGTTTTGTTTGCCAGGGAAAAGGGCCGTGGTTTTTTTCGGGGGCCTGTGGCTGGGAATGGCCGGCTGGCTCCTGAAAATCCACGCCGCGCAGGATGGTTCCCAGACCCAAGGTGGCACCAGTGCCGAGTCGGGCTGGTTTGATAGAGCCAAGTGGCTCCTGCAATCTGCCAGCCAGAAGATGGGCAGGTCAGTTTTCCTTCCAGGGAAAAGGGCCGTAGTTTGTGTTTGGGGGCCTGTGGCTGGGAGTGGCCGGCTGGCTCCTGAAAACCCATGCCGCGCTGGATGGTTCCCAAATGAAAAAAATGGCACCAGTGCCAAATCGGGCTGGTTTGATAGTACCGCGTGGCTCCTGCAATCTGACAGCCAGAAGATGGGCATGTCTGTTTTACTTCCAGGGAAAAGGGCCGTAGTTTGTGTTTGGGGCCCTGTGGCTGGGAATGGCCGGCTGGCTCCTGAAAATCCACGCCGCGCATGATGGTTCCCAGACCCAAGGTGGCACCAGTGCTGAGTTGGGCTGGTTTGATAGAACCATGTGGCTCCTGCAATCTGCCAGCCAGAAGCGGGGTGTGTGAGTTTTGTTTGCCAGGGTAAAGAGCCGTAGTTTGTGTTTGGGGGCCTGTGGCTGGGAGTGGCCGGCTGGCTCCTGAAAATACACGTTACGCAGGATGATTCCCAGACCAAAGGGCCACCAGTGCTGAGTCGGGATGGTTTGATAGAGCCAAGTGTCTCCCGCAATCTGCCAGCCAGGAGCGGGGCGGGTCAATTTTGTTTGCCAGGGAAAAGGGATGTGGTTTCTGTTGGGGGCCTGTGGCTGGGAGTGGCCGGCTGGCTCCTGAAAATCCACGATACGTACGATGGTTCCCAGATGAAAGGTGGCACCAGTGCCGAGTCGGGCTGGTTTGATAGCGCCATGTGGCTCCTGCAATCTGCCAGCCAGAAGTGGGGTGGATGAGTTTTGTTTGGCAGGGAAATGGGCCAGAGTTTGTGTTTGGGAGCCTCTGGCTGGGAGTGGCCTGCTGGCTCCTGAAAATCCACGATACGCAGGATGATTCCCAGACCAAAGTGGCACCAGTGCCGAGTCGGGCTGCTTTGATAGAGCCAAGTGGCTCCTGCAATCTGCCAGCCAGAAGATGGGCAGGTCAGTTTTCCTTCGAGGGAAAGGGGCCGTAGTTTTGGTTTGGGGGCCTGTGGCTGGGAGTGGCCGGCTGTCTCCTGAAAATCCACGATACGCAAGATGTTTTCCAGACCCAAGGGGCCCCAGTGCCAAATCGGGCTGGTTTGATAGTACCAAGTAGCTCCTGCAATCTGCCAGCCAGAAGATGGGCAGGTCAGTTTTACTTCCAGGGAAAAGGGCCGTAGTTTGTGTTTGGGGGCCTGTGGCTGAGAATGGCCGGCTGGCTCCTTAAAATACACGCCGCGCATGATGGTTCCCAGACCCAAGGTGGCACCAGTGCTGAGTTGGGCTGGTTTGATAGAGCCATGTGGCTCCTGCAATCTGCCAGCCAGAAGCGGGGTGTGTGAGTTTTGTTTGCCAGGGTAAAGGGCCGTAGTTTGTGTTTGGGGGCCTGTGGCTGGGAGTGGCCGGCTGTCTCCTGAAAATCCACGATACGCAGGATGATTCCCAGACCAAAGGGGCACCAGTGCTGAGTCGGGATGGTTTGATAGAGCCAAGTGTGTCCCGCAATCTGCCAGCCAGGAGCGGGGCGGGTCAGTTTTGCTTGCCATGGAAAAGGGATGTGGTTTCTGTTGGGGGCCTGTGGCTGGGAGTGGCCGGCTGGCTCCTGAAAATCCACGATACGTAGGATGGTTCCCAGATGAAAGGTGGCACCAGTGCCGAGTTGGGCTGGTTTGATAGCGCCATGTGGCTCCTGCAATCTGACAGCCAGAAGAAGGGCAGGTCTGTTTTACTTCCAGGGAAAAGGGCAGTACTTTGTGTTTGGGGGCCTGTGGCTGGGAGTGGCCGGCTGGCTCCTGAAAATCCACGCCGCGCATGATGGCTCCCAGACCCAAGGTGGCACCAGTGCCGAGTCGGGCTGGTTTGATAGAGCCAAGTGTCTCCTGCAATCTGCCAGCCAGAAGATGGGCAGGTCAGTTTTACTTCCAGGGAATAGGGCCGTAGTTTGTGTTGGGGGCCTGTGGCTGGGAATGGCCGGCTGGCTCCTTCAAAACCATGCTGCTCATGATGGTTCCCAGACCCAAGGTGGCACCAGGTCCGAGTTGGGTTGGTTTGATAGAGCCAAGTGGCTCCTGCAATCTGCCAGCCAGAAGATGGGCACGTCAGTTTTCCTTCCAGGGAAAAGGGCCGTAGATTTTGTTTGGGGGCCTGTGGCGGGGAGTGGCCGGCTGGCTCCTGAAAATCCCCAATACACAGGATGGTTCCCAGATGAAAGGTGGCACCAGTGCTGAGCCGGGCTTGTTTGATAGAGCCAAGTGGCTCCTGCAATCTGCCAGCCATAAGCGGGGTGGGTGAGTTTTGTTTGCCAGGGAAAAGGGCCGTGGTTTTTTTCGGGGGCCTGTGGCTGGGAATGGCCGGCTGGCTCCTGAAAATCCACGCCGCGCAGGATGGTTCCCAGACCCAAGGTGGCACCAGTGCCGAGTCGGGCTGGTTTGATAGAGCCAAGTGGCTCCTGCAATCTGCCAGCCAGAAGATGGGCAGGTCAGTTTTCCTTCCAGTGAAAAGGGCCGTAGTTTGTGTTTGGGGGCCTGTGGCTGGGAGTGGCCGGCTGGCTCCTGAAAACCCATGCCGCGCTGGATGGTTCCCAAATGAAAAAAATGGCACCAGTGCCAAATCGGGCTGGTTTGATAGTACCGCGTGGCTCCTGCAATCTGACAGCCAGAAGATGGGCATGTCTGTTTTACTTCCAGGGAAAAGGGCCGTAGTTTGTGTTTGGGGCCCTGTGGCTGGGAATGGCCGGCTGGCTCCTTAAAATCCACGCCGCGCATGATGGTTCCCAGACCCAAGGTGGCACCAGTGCCGAGTTGGGCTGGTGTGATAGAGCCATGTGGCTCCTGCAATCTGTCAGCCAGAAGCGGTGTCGCTGAGTTTTGTTCGCCAGGGAAAAAGGCCGTGGTTTTTTATCCGGGGCCTGTGGCCTTGAATGGCCGGCTGGTTCCTTAAAATCCACGCCGCGCAGGATGGTTCCCAGATGAAAGGTGGCACCAGTGCCGAGTCGGGCTGTTTTAATAGAGCCAAGTGGCTCCTGCAATCTGCCAGCCAGATGATGGGCAGGTCTGTTTTACTTCCAGGGAAAAGGGCCGTAGTTTGTTTTTGGGCACCTGTGCCTGGCTGTGGCCGGCTGGCTCCTGAAAATCCACGATACGCAGGATGGTTCCCAGATGAAAGGTGGCACCAGTGCCAAGTCGGGCTGTTTTGATAGTACTGAGTGGCTCCTGCAATCTGCCAGCCAGAAGGCGAGCCGATGAGATTTTCTTCCAGGGAAAATGGCTGTGGTATATGTTTGGGGCCCTGTGGTTGAGAGTGGCTCGTTGGCTCCTGAAAATCCACGACACGCAGGATGGTTCCCAGACCCAAGGGGGCACCAGTGCCAAGTCGGGCTGCTTTGATAGAGCCAAGTGGCTCCTGCATTCTGCCAGCAAGAAGATGGACAGGTCAGTTTTACTTCCAGGGAAAAGGGACGTAGTTTGTGTTTGGGGGCCTGTGGCTGGGAGTGGCCGGCTGGCTCCTTAAAATCCACGACACGCAGGATGGTTCCCAGATGAAAGGTGGCACCAGTGCCGAGTCGGGCTAGTTTGATACAGCCAAGTGGCTCCTGCAATCTGCCAGCCGGAAGATGGGCAGGTCTGTTTTACTTCCAGGGAAAAGGGCCGTAGTTTGTGTTTGGGGGCCTGTGGCTGAGAATGGCCGGCTGGCTCCTTAAAATCCACGCCGCGCATGATGGTTCCCAGACCCAAGGTGGCACCAGTGCTGAGTTGGGCTGGTTTGATAGAACTATGTGGCTCCTGCAATCTGCCAGCCAGAAGCGGGGTGTGTGAGTTTTGTTTGCCAGGGTAAAGAGCCGTAGTTTGTGTTTGGGGGCCTGTGGCTGGGAGTGGCCGGCTGGCTCCTGAAAATCCACGATACGCAGGATGATTCCCAGACCAAAGGGGCACCAGTGCTGAGTCGGGATGGTTTGATAGAGCCAAGTGTCTCCCGCAATCTGCCAGCCAGGAGCGGGGCGGGTCAGTTTTGTTTGCCAGGGAAAAGGGATGTGGTTTCTGTTGGGGGCCTGTGGCTGGGAGTGGCCGGCTGGCTCCTGAAAATCCACGATACGTAGGATGGTTCCCAGATGAAAGGTGGCACCAGTGCCGAGTCGGGCTGGTTTGATAGCGCCATGTGGCTCCTGCAATCTGCCAGCCAGAAGCGGGGTGGATGAGTTTTGTTTGGCAGAGAAATGGCCCAGAATTTCTGTTTAGGGCCTCTGGCGGGGAGTGGCCTGCTGGCTCCTGAAAATCCATGATACGTAGGATGGTTCCCAGACCCAAGGGGGCACCAGTGCCAAGTCGGGCTGGTTTGATAGAGGCAAGTGGCTCCTGCAATCTGCCAGCCAGAAGATGGGCTGGTCAGTTTTACTTCCAGGGAAAAGGGCCGTAGTTTGTGTTTGGGGGGCCTGTGGCTGGGAGTGGCTGGCTGGCTCCCGAAAATCCACAATACGCAGGATGATTCCCAGATCAAAGAGGCACCACTGCCAAGTCGGGATGGTTTGATAGAGCCAAGTGGCTCCTGCAATCCGCCAGCCAGAAGATGGGCAGGTCTGTTTTACTTCCAGGGAAAAGGGCCGTAGTTCTGTTTGGTGGCCTGTGGCGGGGAATGGCCGGCTGGCTCCTTAAAATCCTCGCCGCACATTAATTTTCCCAGACCCAAGGTGGCACCAGTGCCGAGTTGGGCTGGTTTGATAGAGCCAAGTGGCTCCTGCAATCTGCCAGCCAGAAGCGGGGTGGGTGAGTTTTGTTTGCCAGGGAAAAGGGCCGTGGTTTGTTTTCGGGGCCTGTGGATGTGAGTGGCCGGCTGGCTCCTTAAAATCCACGCCGCGCATGATGGTTCCCAGACCCAAGGTGGCACCAGTGCCGAGTTGTGCTGGTTTGATAGAGCCAAGTGTCTCCTGCAATCTGCCAGACAGAAGATGGGCAGGTCAGTTTTACTTCCAGGGAAATTGGTCGTAGTTCCTGTTCGGGGGCCTGTGGCTGGGGGTGGCTGGCTGGCTCCTGAAAATCCACGATACGCAGGATGGTTCCCAGATGAAAGGTGGCACCAGTGCCGAGTCGGGCTAGTTAGATAGAGCCAAGTGTCTCCTGCAATCTGCCAGCCAGAAGATGGGCAGGTCTGTTTTACTTCCAGGGAAAAGGGCCGTAGTATGTGTTTGGGGGCCTGTGGCTGAGAATGGCCGGCTGGCTCCTGAAAATCCACGATACGCAGGATGATTCCCAGACCAAAGGGGCACCAGTGCTGAGTCGGGCTCTTTTGATAGCGCCATGTGGCTCCTGCAATCTGCCAGCCAGAAGCGGGGTGGATGAGTTTTGTTTGGCAGGGAAAAGGCCCACAGTTTGTGTTTGGGGGCCTCTGGCTGGGAGTGGCCTGCTGGCTCCTGAAAATCCACGATACGCAGGATGATTCCCAGACCAAAGTGGCACCAGTGCCGAGTCGGGCTGGTTTGATAGAGCCAAGTGGCTCCTGCAATCTGCCAGCCAGACGACGGGCAGGTCAGTTTTACTTCCAGGGAAAAGGGCCGTGGTATGTGTTTGGGGGCCTGTGGCTGGGAGTGGCCTACTGGCTCCTGAAAATCCACGATACGCAGGATGGTTCCCAAATGAAAAATGGCACCAGTGCCGAGTCAGGCTGGTTTGATAGAGCCACGTGGCTCCTGCAATCTGCCAGCCAGAAGATGGGCAGGTCAGTTTTCCTTCCATGGAAAAGGGCCGTAGTTTTGGTTTGGGGGCCTGTGGCTGGGAGTGGCCGGCTGGCTCCTGAAAATCCACGATACGCAGGATGGTTTCCAGACCCAAGGGGTCCCAGTGCCAAATCGGGCTGGTTTGATAGTACCAAGTGGCTCCTGCAATCTGACAGCCAGAAGATGGGCAGGTCTGTTTTACTTCCAGGGAAAAGGGCCGTAGATTGTGTTTGGGGGCCTGTGGCTGGGAATGGCCGGCTGGCTCCTTAAAATCCACGCCGCGCATGATGGTTCCGAGACCCAAGGTGGCACCAGTGCCAAGTTGGGCTGGTTTGATAGAGCCAAGTTGCTCCTGCAATCTGCCAGCCAGAAGATGGGCAGATCAGTTTTACTTCCAGGGAAAGGGGCCGTAGTTTGTATTTTGGGGCCTGTGGCCGGGAGTGGCCGGCTGGCTCCTGAAAACCCATGCCACGCTGGATGGTTCCCAAATGAAAAAAATGGCACCAGTTCCAAGTCGTGCTGGTTTGATAGTACCGCGTGGCTCCTGCAATCTGCCAGCCAGAAGATGGGCATGTCTGTTTTACTTCCAGGGGAAAGGGCCGTGGTATGTGTTTGGGGGCCTGTGGCTGGGAATGGCCGGCTGACTCCTTAAAATCCACGCCGCGCATGATGGTTCCCAGACCCAAGGTGGCACCAGTGCCGAGTTGGGCTGGTGTGATAGAGCCATGTGGCTCCTGCAATCTCTCAGCCAGAAGTGGGGTCGCTGAGTTTTGTTTGCCAGGGAAAAAGGCCGTGGTTTTTTATCCGGGGCCTGTGGCCTTGAATGGCCGGCTGGTTCCTTAAAATCCACGCCGCGCAGGATGGTTCCCAGATGAAAGGTGGCACCAGTGCCGAGACTGGCTGCTTTGATAGAGCCAAGTGGCTCCTGCAATCTGCCAGCCAGAAAATGGGCAGGTCAGTTTTACTTCCAGGGAAAAGGGCCGTAGTTTGTTTTTGGGGACCTCTGGATGGCTGTGGCCGGCTGGCTCCTGAAAATCCACGACACGCAGGATGGTTCCCAGATGAAAGGTGGCACCAGTGTCAAGTCGGGCTGGTTTGATGGTACCGAGTGGCTCCTGCAATCTGCCAGTCAGAAGGCGGGCCGCTGAGGTTTTCTACAAGGGAAAATGGCCGTGGTATGTGTTTGGGGCCCTGTGGCAGAGAGTGGCTGGCTGGCTCCTGAAAATCCACGATACGCAGGATGGTTTCCAGACCCAAGGTGGCACCAGTGCCGAGTCGGGCTGGTTTGATAGAGCCAAGTGGCTCCTGCAATCTGCCAGCCAGAAGATGGGCAGGTCAGTTTTACTTCCAGGGAAAAGTGCCGTAGATTTTGTTTGGGGGCCTGTGGATGGGAGTGGCCGGCTGGCTCCTGAAAATCCACGACACGCAGGATGGTTCCCAGATGAAAGGTGGCACCAGTGCCGAGTCGGGCTGGTTTGATAGAGCCAAGAGGCTCCTGCAATCTGACAGCCAGAAGATGGACAAGTCAGTTTTACTTCCAGGGAAAAGGACCATAGCTTTTTTTTGTGGTCTGTGGCCTGGAATAGCCGGCTGGCTCCTGAAAATCCACGATACGCAGGATGGTTCCCAGATGAAAGGTGGCACCAGTGCCAAGTCCGGCTGGCTTGATAGTACCGAGTGGCTCCTGCAATCTGCCAGCCAGAAGATGGGCAGGTCAATTTTACTTCCAGGGAAATGGGTCGTAGTTTTTGTTCGGGGGCCTGTGGCTGGGATTGGCCAGCTGGCTCCTGAAAATCCACGATACGCAGGATGGTTCCCAGATGAAAGGTGGCACCAGTGCCGAGTCGGGCTAGTTTGATAGAGCCAAGTGGCTCCTGCAATCTGCCAGCCAGAAGCGGGGTGTGTGAGTTTTTTTTGCCCGGGAAAAAGGCCGTAGTTTGTGTTTGGGGGCCTGTGGCTGGGAGTGGCCGGCTAACTCCTGAAAATACACGATACGCAGGATGGTTCCCAGACCCAAGGTGGCACCAGTGCCGAGTCGGGCTGGTTTGATAGAGCCAAGTGGCTCCTGTAATCTGCCAGCCAGTAGATGGACAGGTCAGTTTTACTTCTGGGGAAGAGGGCCGGTAGTTTGTGTTTAGGGGCCTGAGGTTGGGAGTGGCCGGCTGGCTCCTGAAAATGCACGATACTCAGGATGGTTCCTAGATGAAAGGTGGCACCAGTGCCGAGTCGGGCTGGTTTGATAGAGCCAAGTGGCTCCTGCAATCTGACAGCCAGAAGATGGACAGGTCAGGTTTACTTCCAGGGAAAAGGACCATAGATTTTTTTTGGGGTCTGTGGCCTGGAATAGCCGGCTGGCTCCTGAAAATCCACGATACGCAGGATGGCTCCCAGATGAAAGGTGGCAACAGTGCCGAGTCGGGCTGGTTTGATAGAGCCAAGTGTCTCCTGCAATCTGCCAGCCAGAAGATGGGCAGGTCAGTTTTACTTCCAGGGAAATTGGTCGTAGATTTTGTTCGGGGGCCGGTGGCTGGGAGTGGCCGGCTGGCTCCTGAAAATCCACGATACGCAGGATGGTTCCCAGATGAAAGGTGGCACCAGTGCAGAGTTGGGCTGGTTTGATAGAGCCATGTGGCTCCTGCAATCTGCCAGCCAGAAGCAGGGTGTGTGAGTTTTTTTTGCCCGGGAAAAAGGCCGTAGTTTGTGTTTGGGGGCCTGTGGCTGGGAGTGGCCGGCTGGCTCCTGAAAATACAAGATACGCAGGGTGATTCCCAGACCAAAGGGGCACCAGTGCCGAGTCGGGATGGTTTGATAGAGCCAAGTGTCTCCTGCAATCTGCCAGCCAGGAGCGGGGCGGGTCAGTTTTGTTTGCCAGGGAAAAGGGATGTGGTTTCTCGTGGGGGCCTGTGGCTGGGAGTGGCCGGCTGGCTCCTGAAAATCCACGATACGTAGGATGGTTCCCAGACCCAAAGGGGCACCAGTGCCAAGTCGGGCTGTTTTGATAGAGGCAAGTGGCTCCTGCAATCTGCCAGGCAGAAGATGGGCTGGTCAGTTTTACTTCCAGGGAAAAGGGCCGTAGTTTGTGTTTGGGGGGCCTGTGGCTGGGAGTGGCTGGCTGCCTCCTGAAAATCCACGATACGCAGGATGATTCCCAGACCAAATAGGCACCAGTGACAAGTCGGGATGGTTTGATAGGACCAAGTGGCTCCTGCAATCTGCCAGCCAGACGACGGGCAGGTCAGTTTTACTTCCAGGGAAAAGGGCCGTCCTATGTGTTTGGGGGCCTGTGGCGGGGAGTGGCCGGCGGGCTCCTGAAAATCCACGATAAGCAGGATGGTTCCCAAATGAAAAATGGCACCAGTGCCGAGTCAGGCTGGTTTGATAGAGCCACGTGGCTCCTGCAATCTGCCAGCCAGAAGATGGGCAGGTCAGTTTTACTTCCAGGGAAAAGTGCCGTAGATTTTGTTTGGGGGCCTGTGGATGGGAGTGGCCGGCTGGCTCCTGAAAATCCACGACACGCAGGATGGTTCCCAGATGAAAGGTGGCACCAGTGCCGAGTCGGGCTGGTTTGATAGAGCCAAGTGGCTCCTGCAATCTGCCAGCCAGAAGATGGGCAGGTCAGTTTTCCTTCCAGGGTAAAGGGCCGTAGTTTTTGTTTGGGGGCCTGGGGCTGGGAGTGGCCGGCTGGCTCCTGAAAATCCACGATACGCAGGATGGTTCCCAGATGAAAGGTGGCACCAGTGCCGAGTCGGGCTGGTTTGATAGAGCCAAGAGGCTCCTGCAATCTGACAGCCAGAAGATGGACAAGTCAGTTTTACTTCCAGGGAAAAGGACCATAGTTTTTTTTGTGGTCTGTGGCCTGGAATAGCCGGCTGGCTCCTGAAAATCCACGATACGCAGGATGGTTCCCAGATGAAAGGTGGCACCAGTGCCAAGTCCGGCTGGCTTGATAGTACCGAGTGGCTCCTGCAATCTGCCAGCCAGAAGATGGGCAGGTCAATTTTACTTCCAGGGAAATGGGTCGTAGTTTTTGTTCGGGGGCCTGTGGCTGGGATTGGCCAGCTGGCTCCTGAAAATCCACGATACGCAGGATGGTTCCCAGATGAAAGGTGGCACCAGTGCCGAGTCGGGCTAGTTTGATAGAGCCAAGTGGCTCCTGCAATCTGCCAGCCAGAAGCGGGGTGTGTGAGTTTTTTTTGCCCGGGAAAAAGGCCGTAGTTTGTGTTTGGGGGCCTGTGGCTGGGAGTGGCCGGCTGGCTCCTGAAAATACAAGATACGCAGGGTGATTCCCAGACCAAAGGGGCACCAGTGCCAAGTCGGGCTGTTTTGATAGAGGCAAGTGGCTCCTGCAATCTGCCAGGCAGAAGATGGGCTGGTCAGTTTTACTTCCAGGGAAAAGGGCCGTAGTTTGTGTTTGGGGGGCCTGTGGCTGGGAGTGGCTGGCTGCCTCCTGAAAATCCACGATACGCAGGATGATTCCCAGACCAAATAGGCACCAGTGACAAGTCGGGATGGTTTGATAGGGCCAAGTGGCTCCTGCAATCTGCCAGCCAGACGACGGGCAGGTCAGTTTTACTTCCAGGGAAAAGGGCCGTGCTATGTGTTTGGGGGCCTGTGGCGGGGAGTGGCCGGCGGGCTCCTGAAAATCCACGATAAGCAGGATGGTTCCCAAATGAAAAATGGCACCAGTGCCGAGTCAGGCTGGTTTGATAGAGCCACGTGGCTCCTGCAATCTGCCAGCCAGAAGATGGGCAGGTCAGTTTTACTTCCAGGGAAAAGTGCCGTAGATTTTGTTTGGGGGCCTGTGGATGGGAGTGGCCGGCTGGCTCCTGAAAATCCACGACACGCAGGATGGTTCCCAGATGAAAGGTGGCACCAGTGCCGAGTCGGGCTGGTTTGATAGAGCCAAGTGGCTCCTGCAATCTGCCAGCCAGAAGATGGGCAGGTCAGTTTTCCTTCCAGGGTAAAGGGCCGTAGTTTTGTTTGGGGGCTTGTGGCTGGGAGTGGCCGGCTGGCTCCGGAAAATCCACGATACGCAGGATGGTTCCCAGATGCAAGGTGGCACCAGTGCCGAGTCGGGCTGGTTTGATAGAGCCAAGAGGCTCCTGCAATCTGACAGCCAGAAGATGGACAAGTCAGTTTTACTTCCAGGGAAAAGGACCATAGTTTTTTTTGTGGTCTGTGGCCTGGAATAGCCGGCTGGCTCCTGAAAATCCACGATACGCAGGATGGTTCCCAGATGAAAGGTGGCACCAGTGCCAAGTCCGGCTGGCTTGATAGTACCGAGTGGCTCCTGCAATCTGCCAGCCAGAAGATGGGCAGGTCAATTTTACTTCCAGGGAAATGGGTCGTAGTTTTTGTTCGGGGGCCTGTGGCTGGGATTGGCCAGCTGGCTCCTGAAAATCCACGATACGCAGGATGGTTCCCAGATGAAAGGTGGCACCAGTGCCGAGTCGGGCTGGTTTCATAGAGCCAAGTGGCACCTGCAATCTGCCAGTCAGAAGCGGGGTGTGTGAGTTTTTTTTGCCCGGGAAAAAGGCCGTAGTTTGTGTTTGGGGGCCTGTGGCTGGGAGTGGCCGGCTAACTCCTGAAAATACACGATACGCAGGGTGATTCCCAGACCAAAGGGGCACTAGTGCCGAGCCGGGATGGTTTGATAGAGCCAAGTGTCTCCTGCAATCTGCCAGCCAGGAGCGGGGCGGGTCAGTTTTCTTTGCCAGGGAAAAGGGATGTGGTTTCTGTTGGGGGCCTGTGGCTGGGAGTGGCCGGCTGGCTCCTGAAAATCCATGATACGAAGGATAGTTCCCAGACCCAAAGGAGCACCAGTGCCAAGTCGGGCTGTTTTGATAGAGGCAAGTGGCTCCTGCAATCTGCCAGAGAGAAGATGGGCTGGTCAGTTTTACTTCCAGGGAAAAGGGCCGTAGTTTGTGTTTGGGGGGCCTGTGGCTGGGAGTGGCTGGCTGGCTCCTGATAATCCACGATACGCGGGATGATTCCCAGACCAAAGAGGCACCAGTGTCAAGTCGGGATGGTTTGATAGAGCCAAGTGGCTCCTGCAATCTGCCAGCCAGACGACGGGCAGGTCAGTTTTACTTCCAGGGAAAAGGGCCATGGTATGTGTTCGGGGGCCTGTGGGTGGGAGTGGCCGGCGGGCTCCTGAAAATCCACGATACGCAGGATGGTTCCCAAATGAAAAATGGCACCACTGCCGAGTCAGGCTGGTTTGATAGAGCCACGTGGCTCCTGCAATCTGCCAGCCAGAAGATGGGCAGGTCAGTTTTCCTTCCAGGGTAAAGGGCCGTAGTTTTTGTTTGGGGGCCTGTGGATGGGAGTGGCCGGCTGGCTCCTGAAAATCCACGATATGCAGGATGGTTTCCAGACCCAAGGGGCCCCAGTGCCGAGTCGGGCTGGTTCGATAGAGCCAAGTGGCTCCTGCAATCTGCCAGCCAGAAGCGGGGTGGGTGAGTTTTGTTTGCCAGGGAAAAGGGCCGTGGTTTGTTTTCGGGGCCTGTGGCTGGGAGTGGCCGGGTGGCTCCTGAAAATCCACGCCGCGCAGGATGGTTCCCAGATGAAAGGTGGCACCAGTGCCGAGTCGGGCTGGTTTGATATAGCCATGTGGCTCCTGCAGTCTCCCAGCCAGCAGATGGGCAGGTCAGTTTTACTTCCAGGGAAAAGGGCCGTAGTTTGTGTTTGGGGGCCTGTGGCTGGGAGTGGCCTGCTGGCACCAGAAAATCCACGATACGCAGGATGGTTCCCAGATGAAAGGTGGCACCAGTGAAGAGTCGGGCTGGTTTGATAGAGCTAAGTGGCTCCTGCAATCTGCCATCCAGAAGCGGGGCGGGTCAGTTTTGTTTGCCAGGAAAAAGGGCCGTGGTTTGTGTGGGGGGCCTGTGGCTGGGAATGGCCCGCTGGCTCCTTAAAATCCACGATACGCAGGATGATTCCCAGACCAAAGGGGCACCAGTGCCGAGTCGGGCTGGTTTGATAGAGCCAAGTGGCTCCTGTAATCTGACAGCCAGAAGATGGGCAGGTCAGTTTTCCTTCCAGGGAAAAGGGCCGTAGTTTGTGTTTGGGGGCCTGTGGCTGGGAGTGGCCGGCTGGCTCCTTAAAATCCACGTCGCGCATGATGGTTCCCAGACCCAAGGTGGCACCACTGCCGAGTTGGGCTGGTTTGATAGAGCCATGTGGCTCCTGCAATCTGTCAGCCAGAAGCGGGGTCGCTGAGTTTTATTTTCCAGGGAAAAAGGCCGTGGTTTTTTTTCCGGGGCCTGTGGCCTTGAATGGCCGGCTGGTTCCTTAAAATCCACGCCGCGCAGGATGGTTCCCAGATGAAAGGTGGCACCAGTGCCGAGTTGGGCTGGTTTGATAGAGCCATGTGGCTCCTGCAATCTGCCAGCCAGATGATGGGCAGGTCTATTTTACTTCCAGGGAAAAGGGCCGTAGTTTGTGTTTGGGGGCCTGTGGCTGGGAGTGGCCGGCTGGCTCCTGAAAATCCACGATACGCAGGATGGTTCCCAGATGAAAGGTGGCACCAGTGCCGACTCGGGCTGGTTTGATAGTACCGAGTGGCTCCTGCAATCTGCCAGCCAGACGATGGGCAGGTCAGTTTTACTTCCAGGGAAAAGGGCCGTGGTATGTGTTTGGGGGCCTGTGGCTGGGAGTGGCTGGCTGGCTCCTGAAAATCAACGATACTTAGGATGGTTTCCAGACCCAAGGGCCCCAGTGCCAAGTCGGGCTGGTTTGATAGAGCCAAGTGGCTCCTGCAATCTGCCAGCCAGAAGATGGGCAGGTCAGTTTTACTTCCAGGGAAAAGGGCCGTAGTTTGTGTTTGGGGACCTGTGGCTGGGAGTGGCCGGCTGGCTCCTGAAAGTCGCCGATACACAGGGTGGTTCCCAGATGAATGGTGGCACCAGTGCCAAGTCAGGCTGGTTTGATAGACCCAAGTGGCTCCTGCAATCTGCCAGCCAGAAGCGGGGTGTGTGAATTTTGTTTCCAGGGAAAGGGCCGTGGTTTGTTTTCGGGGGCTGTGGATCGGAATGGCTGGCTGGCTCCTGAAAATCCACGATACGCAGGATGGTTCCCAGACCCAAGGGGGCACCAGTGCCGAGTCAGGCTGGTTTGATAGAGCCAAGTGTCTCCTGCAATCTGCCAGCCAGAAGATGGACAGGTCAGTTTTGTTTGCCAGGGTAAAGGGCCTTGGTTTGTGTGTGGGGCCTGTGGCTGGGAGTGGCCAGCTGGCTCCTGAAAATCCACGATACGCAGGATGGTTCCCTGATGAATGGTGGCACCACTGCTGATTCAGGCTGCTTTAATAGTACCAAGTGTCTCCTGCAATCTGCCAGCCAGAAGATGGGCAGGTCTGTTTTACTTCCAGGGAAAAGGGCCGTAGTTTGTGTTTGGGGGCCTGTGGCTGAGAATGGCCTGCTGGCTCCTTAAAATCCACGCCGCGCAGGATGGTTCCCAGACCCAAGGTGGCACCAGTGCCGAGTTGGGCTGGTTTGATAGAGCCATGTGGCTCCTGCAATCTGCCAGCCAGAAGCGGGGTGTGTGAGTTTTGATTGCAGGGAAAGGGGCCGTGGTTTGTGTTTGGGGGCCTGTGGCTGGGAATGGCCGGCTGGCTCCTTAAAATTCACCATACGCAGGATGGTTCCCAGACCCAAAGGGCTACCAGTGCCAAGTCGGGCTGGATTGATAGAGGCAAGAGGATCCTGCAATCTGCCAGCCAGAAGATGGGCAGGTCAGTTTTACTTCCAGGGATAAGGGCCGTAATTTGTGTTTGGGGGCCTGTGGCTGGGAGTGGCCGGCTGGCTCCTGAAAATCCACGATACGCAGGATGGTTCCCATATGAAAGTTGGCACCAGTGCCGAGTCGGGCTGGTTTGATAGAGCCAAGTGCCTCCTGCAATCTGCCAGCCAGAAGCGGGGTGGGTGAGTTTTTTTTGCCAGGGTAAAGGGCCGTGGTTTGTTTTTGGGGGCCTCTGGCCTGTATTGTCCGGCTGGCTCCTTAACATCCACACCGCGCAGGATGATTCCCTGACACAAGGGCGCACCATTGCCGAGTCGGGTTGGTTTGATAGAGCCAAGTGGCTCCTGCAATCTGCCAGCCAGTAGATGGACAGGTCAGTTTTACTTCTGGGGAAGAGGGCCGGTAGTTTGTGTTTGGGGGCCTGTGGCTGGGAGTGGCCGGCTGACTCCTGAAAATCGACGATACGCAGGATGGGTCCCAGACCCAAGGGGGCACCAGTGCCAAGTCGGGCTGGTTTGATAGGTCCAAGTGTCTCCTGCAATCTGCCAGCCAGAAGCGGGGTGGGTGAGTTTTGTTTGCCAGGGAAAAGGGCCGTGGTGTGTTTAGGGGGACAAGTGGCTGGGAGTGGCCGGCTGGCTCCTTAAAATCCTCGATACACAGGATGGTTCCCAGATGAAAGGTGGCACCAGTGCCGAGTCAGGCTGCTTTGATAGAGCCAAGTGGCTCCTGCAATCTGCCAGCCAGAAGCGGGGTGGATGAGTTTTGTTTGCCAGGGAAAAGGGCCATGGTTTTTTTTCGGGGCCTGTGGTTGGGAAAGGCGGGCTGACTCCTGAAAATCCCGCCGCACAGGATGGTTCCCAGACCCAAGTGTGCACCAGTGCCGAGTCAGGCTGGTTTGATAGAGCCAAGTGGCTCCTGCAATCTGCCAGCCAGATGATGGTCAGGTCTGTTATACTTCCAGGGAAAAGGGCCGTAGTTTGTTTTTGGGGACCTGTGGCTGGCTGTGGCCGGCTGGCTCCTGAAAATCCACGATACGCAGGATGGTTCCCAGATGAAAGGTGGCACCAGTGCCAAGTCGGGCTGGTTTGATAGTACCGAGTGGCTCCTGCAATCTGCCAGCCAGAAGGCGGGCCGCTAAGATTTTCTTCCAGGGAAAATGGCCGTGGTATGTGTTTGGGGCCCTGTGGCTGAGAGTAGCTGGCTGGCTCCTGAAAATGCACGATACTCAGGATGATTGCCAGACCCAAGTTGGCACCTCTGCCAAGTCGGGCTGGTTTGATAGACCCATGTGGCTCCTGCAATCTGCCAGCCAGAAGATGGGCAGGTCAGTTTTACTTCCAGGGAAAAGGGCCGTAGTTTGTGTTTGGGGGCCTGTGGCTGGGAGTGGCCGGCTGGCTCCTGAAAATCCACGACACGCAGGATGGTTCCCAGATGAAAGGTGGCACCAGTGCCAAATCGGGCTGGTTTGATAGAGGCAAGTGGCTCCTGCATTCTGCCAGCCAGAAGATGGACAGGTCAGTCTTACTTCCAGGGAAAAAGACCATAGCGTTTTTTGGGGGGTCTGTGGCTGAGAATGACCGGCTGGCTCCTGAAAATCCACGATACGCAGGATGGTTCTCAGATGAAAGGTGGCACCAGGGCCGAGTCGGGCTGGTTTGATAGAGCCAAGTGTCTCCTGCAATCTGCCAGCCAGAAGATGGACAGGTCAGTTTTGTTTGCCAGGGTAAAGGGCCTTGGTTTATGTTGGGGGCCTGTGGCTGGGAGTGGCCGGCTGGCTCCTGAAAATCCACGATACGCAGGATGGTTCCCAGATGAATGGTGGCACCACTGCTGATTCGGGCTGCTTTGATAGTACCAAGTGTCTCCTGCAATCTGCCAGCCTGGAGATGGGCAGGTCAGTTTTACTTCCAGGGAAAAGGGCAGTAGATTTTGTTTGGGGGCCTCTGGCTGGGAGTGGCCGGCTGGCTCCTTTAAATCCCCGATACACAGGATGGTTCCCAGATGAAAGGTGGCACCAGTGCCGAGTCGGGCTGGTTTGATAGAGCCGTGGCTCCTGCAATCTGCCAGCCAGAAGCGGGGTGGGTGAGTTTTGCTTGCCAGGGAAAAGGGCCGTGGATCTTTTTCGGGGCCTGTGGCTGGGAAAGGCCGGCTGGCTCCTGAAAATCCACATTACGCAAGATGCTTCCCAAATGAAAAATGGCACCAGTGCCGAGTCGGGCTGGTTTGATAGTACCGAGTGGCTCCTGCAATCTGCCAGCCAGAAGGCGGGCCGCTAAGATTTTCTTCCAGGGAAAATGGCCGTGGTATGTATTTGGGGCCCTGTGGCTGAGAGTGGCTGGCTGGCTCCTGAAAATCCACGACACGCAGGATGGTTCCCAGATGAAAGGTGGCACCAGTGCCGAGTCGGGCTGGTTTGAAAGAGCCAAGTGGCTCCTGCAATCTGCCAGCCAGAAGATGGACAGGTCAGTTTTACTTCCGGGGAAGAGGGCCGGTCGTTTGTGTTTGGGGGCCTGACGCCTTGAATGGCCGGCTGTCTCCTTAAAATCCACGCTGCGCAGGATGGTTCCCAGACCCAAGGGGGCACCAGTGCCAAGTCGGGCTGGTTTGATAGAGCCATGTGCCTCCTGCAATCTGCCAGCCAGAAGATGGGCAGTTCAGTTTTACTTCCAGGGAAAAGGGCCGTAGTTTGTGTTTGGGGGCCTGTGGCTGGGAGTGGCCGGCTGGCTCCTGAAAATCCACGACACGCAGGATGGTTCCCAGACCCAAGGGGGCACCAGTGCCAAATCGGGCTGGTTTGATAGAGCCAAGTGGCTCCTGCATTCTGCCAGCCAGAAGATGGACAGGTCAGTTTTACTTCCAGGGAAAAAGACCACAGCGTTTTTTTTGGGGGTCTGTGGCTGGGAATGACCGGCTGGCTCCTGAAAATCCACCATACGCAGGATGGTTCCCAGATGAAAGGTGGCACCACTGCCGAGTCGGGCTGGTTTGATAGAGCCAAGTGGCTCCTGCAATCTGCCAGCCAGAAGATGGGCAGGTCTGTTTTACTTCCAGGGAAAAGGGCCGTAGTTTGTGTTTGGGGGCCTGTGGCTGAGAATGGCCTGCTGGCTCCTTAAAATCCACGCCGCGCTGGTTGGTTCCGAGACCCAAGGGGGAACCAGTGCCCAGTCGGGTTGGTTTGATAGTACCAAGTGGCTCCTGCAATGTGCAAGCCAGAAGATGGGCAGGTCAGTTTTACTTCCAGGGAAAAGGGCCGTAGTTTGTGTTTGGGGGCCTGTGGCTGGGAGTGGCCGGCTGGCTCCTGAAAATCCACGATACGCAGGATGGTTCCCATATGAAAGTTGGCACCAGTGCCGAGTCGGGCTGGTTTGATAGAGCCAAGTGTCTCCTGCAATCTGCCAGCCAGAAGCGGGGTGGGTGAGTTTTTTTTGCCAGGGAAAAGGGCCGTGGATTGTTTTTGGGGGCCTGTGGCCTGTAATGTCCGGCTGGCTCCTGAAAATCCACACCGCGCAGGATGATTCCCTGACACAAGGGCGCACCATTGCCGAGTCGGGTTGGTTGGATAGAGCCAAGTGGCTCCTGTAATCTGCCAGCCAGATGATGGGCAGGTCAGTTTTACTTACAGGGAAAAGGGACGTAGTTTGTGTTTGGGGGCCTGTGGCTGGGAGTGGCCGGCTGGCTCCTGAAAATCCACAATACGCAGGATGGTTCCCATATGAAAGTTGGCACCAGTGCCGAGTCGGGCTGGTTTGATAGAGCCAAGTGTCTCCTGCAATCTGCCAGCCAGAAGCGGGATGGGTGAGTTTTTTTTGCCAGGGAAAAGGGCCGTGGATTGTTTTTGGGGGCCTGTGGCCTGTAATGTCCGGCTGGCTCCTGAAAATCCACACCGCGCAGGATGATTCCCTGACACAAGGGCGCACCAATGCCGAGTCGGGTTGTTTGGATAGAGCCAAGTGGCTCCTGTAATCTGCCAGCCAGATGATGGGCAGGTCAGTTTTACTTCCAGGGAAAAGTGCCGTAGTTTGTGTTTGGGGGCCGGTGGCTGGGAGTGGCCGGCTGGTCCTGAAAATCCACGATACGCAGGATGGCTCCCAAATGAAAAATTGCACCAGTGCCAAGTCGGGCTGGTTTGATAGTACTGTGTGGCTCCTGCAATCTGCCAGCCAGAAGGCGGGCCGCTGAGATTTTCTTCCAGGGAAAAGGGCCGTGGTATGTGTTTGGGGCCCTGCGGCTGAGAGTGGCCGGCTGGCTCCTGAAAATCCACAACACGCAGGATGGTTCCCTGATGAATGGTGGCACCAGGGCCAAGTCGGGCTGGTTTGATAGAGCCAAGTGGCTCCTGCAATCTGCCAGCCAGAAGATGGGCAGGTCAGTTTTATGTCCAGGGAAAAGGGCCGGAAGTTTGTGTTTGGGGCCTGAGGCTGGGAGTGGCCCGCTGGCTCCTGAAAATCCACGATACTCAGGATGATTGCCAGACCCAAGTTGGCACCACAGCCAAGTCGGGCTGGTTTGATAGAGCCATGTGGCTCCTGCAATCTGCCAGCCAGAAGATGGGCAGGTCAGTTTTACTTCCAGGGAAAAGGGCCGTAGTTTGTGTTTGGGGGCCTGTGGCTGGGAGTGGCCGGCTGGCTCCTGAAAATCCACGATACGCAGGATGGTTCCCCGATGAAAGGTGGCACGAGTGCCGAGTTGTCTGGTTTGATAGAGCCAAGTGGCTCCTGCAATCTGCCAGCCAGAAGCGGGGTGGGTGAGTTTTGTTTGCCAGGGAAAAAGGCCGTGGTTTGTTTTCCTGGGGCCTGACGCCTTGAATGGCCGGCTGTCTCCTTAAAATCCACGCTGCGCAGGATGGTTCCCAGACCCAAGGGGGCACCAGTGCCAAGTCGGGCTGGTTTGATAGAGCCATGTGGCTCCTGCAATCTGCCAGCCAGAAGATGGGCAGTTCAGTTTTACTTCCAGGGAAAAGGGCCGGTAGTTTGTGTTTGGGGGCCTGAGGCTGGGAGTGGCCGGCTGGCTCCTGAAAATCCACGATACGCAGGATGGTTCCCAGACCCAAGTTGGAACCACTGCCAAGTCGTGCTGGTTTGATAGAGCCAAGTGGCTCCTGCAATATGCCAGCGAGAAGATGGGCAGGTCAGTTTTCCTTCCAGGGAATAGGGCCGTAGTTTTTATTTGGGGGCCTGTGGCTGGGAGTGGCCGGCTGGCTCCTGAAAATCCACGATACGCAGGATGGCTCCCAAATGAAAAATTGCATCAGTGCCAAGTCGGGCTGGTTTGATAGTACTGAGTGGCTCCTGCAATCTGCCAGCCAGAAGGCGGGCCGCTGAGATTTTCTTCCAGGGAAAAGGGCCGTGGTATGTGTTTGGGGCCCTGCGGCTGAGAGTGGCCGGCTGCCTCCTGAAAATCCACAACACGCAGGATGGTTCCCTGATGAATGGTGGCACCAGGGCCGAGTCGGGCTGGTTTGATAGAGCCAAGTGGCTCCTGCAATCTGCCAGCCAGAAGATGGGCAGGTCAGTTTTATGTCCAGGGAAAAGGGCCGGAAGTTTGTGTTTGGGGGCCTGAGGCTGGGAGTGGCCGGCTGGCTCCTGAAAATCCACGATACGCAGGATGGCTCCCAAATGAAAAATTGCATCAGTGCCAAGTCGGGCTGGCTTCATAGTACCATGTGGCTGCTGCAATCTGCCAGCCAGAAGATGGGCAGGTCAGTTTTACTTGCAGAGAAAAGGGCCCGAGATTTGTTTGGGGGCCTGTGGCTGGTAGTGGCCGTCTGCCTCCTGAAAATCCACGATACGCAAGATGGTTCCCAGATGAAAGGTGGCACCAGTGCCAAGTCGGGCTGGTTTGATAGAGCCATTTGGCTCCTGCAATCTGCCAGCCAGAAGCGGGGTAGGTGAGTTTTGTTTACCAGGGAAAAAGGCCGTGGTTTTTTTTCCGGGGCCTGTGGCCTGGAATGGTCGGCTGGTTCCTTAAAATCCACGCCGCACAGGATGGTTCCCAGATGAATGGTGGCACCAGTGCCGAGTCGGGCTGTTTTGATAGAGCCAAGTGGCTCCTGCAATCTGCCAGCCAGAAGATGGGCAGGTCAGTTTTACTTCCAGGGAAAATGGCCGTAGTTTGTGTTTGTGGACCTGTGGCTGGGAGTGGCCGGCTGGCTCCTGAAAATCCACGATACTCAGGATGATTGCCAGACCAAAGTTGGCACCACTGCCAAGTCGGGCTGGTTTGATAGAGCCATGTGGCTCCTGCAATCTGCCAGCCTGAAGATGGGCAGGTCAGTTTTACTTCCAGGGAAAAGGGCCGTAGTTTGTGTTTGGGGGCCTGTGGCTGGGAGTGGCCGCCTGGCTCCTGAAAATCCCCGATACACACAGGATGGTTCCCAGATGAATGGTGGCACCAGTGCCGAGTCGGGCTGGTTTGATAGAGCCATGTGGCTCCTGCAATCTGCCAGCCAGAAGCGGGGTGGTGAGTTTTGTTTGCCAGGGAATAGGGCCGTAGTTTGTTTTCGGGGGCCTGTGGCTGGGAATGTCCGGCTGGCTCCTTAAAATCCACGCTGCGCAGGATGGTTCCCAGACCCAAGGGGGCACCAGTGCCGAGTCGGGCTGGTTTGATAGAGCCATGTGGCTCCTGCAATCTGCCAGCCAGAAGATGGGCAGTTCAGTTTTACTTCCAGGGAAAAGGGCCGGTAGTTTGTGTTTGGGGGCCTGAGGCTGGGAGTGGCCGGCTGGCTCCTGAAAATCCACGACACGCAGGATGGTTCCCAGACCCAAGTTGGAACCACTGCCAAGTCGTGCTGGTTTGATAGAGCCAAGTGGCTCCTGCAATATGCCAGCGAGAAGATGGGCAGGTCAGTTTTCCTTCCAGGGAATAGGGCCGTAGTTTTTATTTGGGGGCCTGTGGCTGGGAGTGGCCGGCTGGCTCCTGAAAATCCACGATACGCAGGATGGCTCCCAAATGAAAAATTGCATCAGTGCCAAGTCGGGCTGGTTTGATAGTACTGAGTGGCTCCTGCAATCTGCCAGCCAGAAGGCGGGCCGCTGAGATTTTCTTCCAGGGAAAAGGGCCGTGGTATGTGTTTGGGGCCCTGCGGCTGAGAGTGGCCGGCTGGCTCCTGAAAATCCACAACACGCAGGATGGTTCCCTGATGAATGGTGGCACCAGGGCCGAGTCGGGCTGGTTTGATAGAGCCAAGTGGCTCCTGCAATCTGCCAGCCAGAAGATGGGCAGGTCAGTTTTATGTCCAGGGAAAAGGGCCGGAAGTTTATGTTTGGGGGCCTGAGGCTGGGAGTGGCCGGCTGGCTCCTGAAAATCCACGATACGCAGGATGGCTCCCAAATGAAAAATTGCATCAGTGCCAAGTCGGGCTGGCTTCATAGTACCATGTGGCTGCTGCAATCTGCCAGCCAGAAGATGGGCAGGTCAGTTTTACTTGCAGAGAAAAGGGCCCGAGATTTGTTTGGGGGCCTGTGGCTGGTAGTGGCCGTCTGCCTCCTGAAAATCCACGATACGCAAGATGGTTCCCAGATGAAAGGTGGCACCAGTGCCAAGTCGGGCTGGTTTGATAGAGCCATTTGGCTCCTGCAATCTGCCAGCCAGAAGCGGGGTAGGTGAGTTTTGTTTACCAGGGAAAAAGGCCGTGGTTTTTTTTCCGGGGCCTGTGGCCTGGAATGGTCGGCTGGTTCCTTAAAATCCACGCCGCACAGGATGGTTCCCAGATGAATGGTGGCACCAGTGCCGAGTCGGGCTGTTTTGATAGAGCCAAGTGGCTCCTGCAATCTGCCAGCCAGAAGATGGGCAGGTCAGTTTTACTTCCAGGGAAAATGGCCGTAGTTTGTGTTTGTGGACCTGTGGCTGGGAGTGGCCGGCTGGCTCCTGAAAATCCACGATACTCAGGATGATTGCCAGACCAAAGTTGGCAGCACTGCCAAGTCGGGCTGGTTTGATAGAGCCATGTGGCTCCTGCAATCTGCCAGCCTGAAGATGGGCAGGTCAGTTTTACTTCCAGGGAAAAGGGCCGTAGTTTGTGTTTGGGGGCCTGTGGCTGGGAGTGGCCGCCTGGCTCCTGAAAATCCCCGATACACACAGGATGGTTCCCAGATGAATGGTGGCACCAGTGCCGAGTCGGGCTGGTTTGATAGAGCCATGTGGCTCCTGCAATCTGCCAGCCAGAAGCGGGGTGGTGAGTTTTGTTTGCCAGGGAATAGGGCCGTAGTTTGTTTTCGGGGGCCTGTGGCTGGGAATGTCCGGCTGGCTCCTTAAAATCCACAGCGCGCAGGATGGTTCCCAGACCAAACGGGGCACCAGTGCCGAGTCGGGCTGTTTTGATAGAGCCAAGTGACTCCTGCAATCTGCCAGCCAGAAGATGGGCAGGTCTGTTTTACTTCCAGTGAAAAGGGCCGTAGTATTTGTTTGGGGACCTGTGGCTGGGAGTGGCCTACTGGCTCCTGAAAATCCACGATACGCAGGATGGTTCCCAAATGAAAAATGGCACCAGTGCCGAGTCGGGCTGGTTTGATAGAGCCAAGTGGCTTGTGCAATCTGCCAGCCAGAAGCGGGGCGGGTCTGTCTTGTTTGCCAGGGTAAAAAGCCTTGGTTTGTGTTGGGGGCCTGTGGCTGGGAGTGGCTGGCTGGCTCCTGAAAATCCACGTTGCGCAGGATGGTTCCCAAACCCAAGGGGGCACCAGTGCCAAGTCAGGCTGGTTTGATAGACCCAAGTGGCTCCTGCAATCTGCCAGACAGAAGCGGGGTGGGTGAGTTTTGTTTGCCAGGGAAAAGGGCCGTGGTTTGTTTTCGGGGGCCTGTGGCTGGGAGTGGCCGGCTGGCTCCTGAAAATCCACGATACGCAGGATGGTTCCCAAATGAAAAATGGCACCACAGCCAAGTCGGGCTGGTTTGATAGTACCAAGTGGCTCCTGCAATCTGACAGCCTTAAGATGGTCAGGTCTGTTTTACTTCCAGGGTAATGGGCCGTAGTTTGTGTTTGGGGACCTGTGGCTGGGAGTGGCCGGCTGGCTCCTGAAAATCCACGATACGCAGGATGGTTCCCAGATGAAAGGTGTCACCAGTGCCAAGTCGGGCTGGTTTGATTGTACCGCGTGGCTCCTGCAATCTGCCAGCCAGAAGATGGGCAGGTCAGTTTTACTTCCAGGGAAAATGGCCATGGTATATGTTTGGGGCCCTGTGGCTGAGAGTGGCCGGCTGGCTCCTGAAAATCCACGACACGCAGGATGGTTCCCAGATGAAAGGTGGCACCAGTGCCGAGTCGGGCTGGTATGATTGAGCCAAGTGGCTCCTGCAATCTGCCAGCCAGAAGATGGGCAGGTCAGTTTTACTTCCAGGGAAAATGGCCGTAGTTTGTGTTTGTGGACCTGTGGCTGGGAGTGGCCGGCTGGCTCCTGAAAATCGACGATACTCAGGATGATTGCCAGACCAAAGTTGGCACCACTGCCAAGTCGGGCTGGTTTGATAGAGCCATGTGGCTCCTGCAATCTGCCAGCCTGAAGATGGGCAGGTCAGTTTTACTTCCAGGGAAAAGGGCCGTAGTTTGTGTTTGGGGGCCTGTGGCTGGGAGTGGCCGCCTGGCTCCTGAAAATCCCCGATACACAGGATGGTTCCCAGATGAAAGGTGGCACCAGTGCCGAGTCGGGCTGGTTTGATAGAGCCATGTGGCTCCTGCAATCTGCCAGCCAGAAGCGGGGTGGTGAGTTTTGTTTGCCAGGGAATAGGGCCGTAGTTTGTTTTCGGGGGCCTGTGGCTGGGAATGTCCGGCTGGCTCCTTAAAATCCACAGCGCGCAGGATGGTTCCCAGACCAAACGGGGCACCAGTGCCGAGTCGGGCTGTTTTGATAGAGCCAAGTGGCTCCTGCAATCTGCCAGCCAGAAGATGGGCAGGTCTGTTTTACTTCCAGGGAAAAGGGCCGTAGTATTTGTTTGGGGACCTGTGGCTGGGAGTGGCCTACTGGCTCCTGAAAATCCACGATACGCAGGATGGTTCCCTAATGAAAAATGGCACCTATGCCGAGTCGGGCTGGTTTGATAGAGCCAAGTGGCTTGTGCAATCTGCCAGCCAGAAGCGGGGCGGGTCTGTCTTGTTGGCCAGGGTAAAAAGCCTTGGTTTGTGTTGGGGGCCTGTGGCTGGGAGTGGCCGGCTGGCTCCTGAAAATCCACGACACGCAGGATGGTTCCCAAACCCAAGGGGGCACCAGTGCCAAGTCAGGCTGGTTTGATAGACCCAAGTGGCTCCTGCAATCTGCCAGACAGAAGCGGGGTGGGTGAGTTTTGTTTGCCAGGGAAAAGGGCCGTGGTTTGTTTTCGGGGGCCTGTGGCTGGGAGTGGCCGGCTGGCTCCTGAAAATCCACGATACGCAGGATGGTTCCCAAATGAAAAATGGCACCACAGCCAAGTCGGGCTGGTTTGATAGTACCAAGTGGCTCCTGCAATCTGACAGCCTTAAGATGGGCAGGTCTGTTTTACTTCCAGGGAAATGGGCCGTAGTTTGTGTTTGGGGACCTGTGGCTGGGAGTGGCCGGCTGGCTCCTGAAAATCCACGATACGCAGGATGGTTCCCAGATGAAAGGTGTCACCAGTGCCAAGTCGGGCTGGTTTGATTGTACCGCGTGGCTCCTGCAATCTGCCAGCCAGAAGATGGGCAGGTCAGTTTTACTTCCAGGGAAAATGGCCATGGTATATGTTTGGGGCCCTGTGGCTGAGAGTGGCCGGCTGGCTCCTGAAAATCCACGACACGCAGGATGGTTCCCAGATGAAAGGTGGCACCAGTGCCGAGTCGGGCTGGTATGATTGAGCCAAGTGGCTCCTGCAATCTGCCAGCCAGAAGCGGGGTGGGTGAGTTTTTTTTGCCAGGGAAAAGGGCCGTGGATTGTTTTTGGGGGCCTGTGGCCTGTAATGTCCGGCTGGCTCCGTAAAATCCACACCGCGCAGGATGATTCCCTGACACAAGGGCGCACCATTGCCGAGTCGGGTTGGTTGGATAGAGCCAAGTGGCTCCTGTAATCTGCCAGCCAGATGATGGGCAGGTCAGTTTTACTTCCAGGGAAAAGTGCCGTAGTTTGTGTTTGGGGGCCTCTGGCTGGGAGTGGCCGGCTGGTCCTGAAAATCCACGATACGCAGGATGGCTCCCAAATGAAAAATTGCACCAGTGCCAAGTCGGGCTGGTTTGATAGTACTGAGTGGCTCCTGCAATCTGCCAGCCAGAAGGCGGGCCGCTGAGATTTTCTTCCAGGGAAAAGGGCCGTGGTATGTGTTTGGGGCCCTGCGGCTGAGAGTGGCCGGCTGGATCCTGAAAATCCACAACACGCAGGATGGTTCCCTGATGAATGGTGGCACCAGGGCCGAGTCGGGCTGGTTTGATAGAGCCAAGTGGCTCCTGCAATCTGCCAGCCAGAAGATGGGCAGGTCAGTTTTATGTCCAGGGAAAAGGGCCGGAAGTTTGTGTTTGGGGGCCTGAGGCTGGGAGTGGCCGGCTGGCTCCTGTAAATCCACGATACTCAGGATGATTGCCAGACCCAAGTTGGCACCACAGCCAAGTCGGGCTGGTTTGATAGAGCCAAGTGGCTCCTGCAATCTGCCAGCCTGAATATGGGCAGGTCAGTTTTACTTCCAGGGAAAAGGGCCGTAGTTTGTGTTTGGGGGCCTGTGGCTGGCAGTGGCCGGCGGGCTCCTGAAAATCCACGACATGCAGGATGGTTCCCCGATGAAAGGTGGCACCAGTGCCGAGTCGGGCTGGTTTGATAGAGCCAAGTGGCTCCTGCAATCTGCCAGCCAGAAGCGGGGTGGGTGAGTTTTGTTTGCCAGGGAAAAGGGCCGTGGTTTGTTTTCCTGGGGCCTGAGGCCTTGAATGGCCGGCTGTCTCCTTAAAATCAACGCTGCGCAGGATGGTTCCCAAACCCAAGGGGGCACCAGTGCCGAGTCAGGCTGGTTTAATAGAGCCAAGTGGCTCCAGCAATCTGCCAGCCAGAAGATGGGCAGGTCAGTTTTACTTCCAGGGAAAAGGGCCAGAATTTGTGCTTGCGCGCTTGTGGCTGGGAATGGCCGGGTAGCTCCTGAAAATCCACGATACGCAGGATGGTTCCCAGATGAAAGGTGGCACCAGTGCCGAGTCGGGCTGGTTTGATAGAGCCATGTGGCTCCTGCAATCTGCCAGCCAGAAGATGGGCAGGTCAGTTTTACTTCCAGGGAAAAGGGCCGGTAGTTTGTGTTTGGGGGCCTGAGGCTGGGAGTGGCCGGCTGGCTCCTGAAAATCCACGATACGCAGGATGGTTCCCACACCCAAGTTGGAACCACTGCCAAGTCGTGCTGGTTTGATAGAGCCATGTGGCTCCTGCAATCTGCCAGCCAGAAGATGGGCAGGTCAGTTTTCCTTCCAGGGAAAATGGCCGTAGATTTTATTTGGGGGCCTGTGGCTGGGAGTGGCCGGCTGGCTCCTGAAAATCCACGATACGCAGGATGGCTCCCAAATGAAAAATTGCATCAGTGCCAAGTCGGGCTGGTTTGATAGTACCATGTGGCTCCTGCAATCTGCCAGCCAGAAATGGGCAGGTCAGTTTTACTTCCAGGGAAAATGGCCGTATTTGTGTTTGTGGACCTGTGGCTGGGAGTGGCCGGCTGGCTCCTAAAAATCCACGATACTCAGGATGATTGCCAGACCAAAGTTGGCACCACTGCCAAGTCGGGCTGGGTTGATAGAGCCATGTGGCTCCTGCAATCTGCCAGCCAGAAGCGGGGTGGTGAGTTTTGTTTGCCAGGGAATAGGGCCGTAGTTTGTTTTCGGGGGCCTGTGGCTGGGAATGTCCGGCTGGCTCCTTAAAATCCACAGCGCGCAGGATGGTTCCCAGACCAAACGGGGCACCAGTGCCGAGTCGGGCTGTTTTGATAGAGCCAAGTGGCTCCTGCAATCTGCCAGCCAGAAGATGGGCAGGTCTGTTTTACTTCCAGGGAAAAGGGCCGTAGTATTTGTTTGGGGACCTGTGGCTGGGAGTGGCCTACTGGCTCCTGAAAATCCACGATACGCAGGATGGTTCCCTAATGAAAAATGGCACCTATGCCGAGTCGGGCTGGTTTGATAGAGCCAAGTGGCTTGTGCAATCTGCCAGCCAGAAGCGGGGCGGGTCTGTCTTGTTGGCCAGGGTAAAAAGCCTTGGTTTGTGTTGGGGGCCTGTGGCTGGGAGTGGCCGGCTGGCTCCTGAAAATTCACGACACGCAGGATGGTTCCCAAACCCAAGGGGGCACCAGTGCCAAGTCAGGCTGGTTTGATAGACCCAAGTGGCTCCTGCAATCTGCCAGACAGAAGCGGGGTGGGTGAGTTTTGTTTGCCAGGGAAAAGGGCCGTGGTTTGTTTTCGGGGGCCTGTGGCTGGGAGTGGCCGGCTGGCTCCTGAAAATCCACGATACGCAGGATGGTTCCCAAATGAAAAATGGCACCACAGCCAAGTCGGGCTGGTTTGATAGTACCAAGTGGCTCCTGCAATCTGACAGCCTTAAGATGGGCAGGTCTGTTTTACTTCCAGGGAAATGGGCCGTAGTTTGTGTTTGGGGACCTGTGGCTGGGAGTGGCCGGCTGGCTCCTGAAAATCCACGATACGCAGGATGGTTCCCAGATGAAAGGTGTCACCAGTGCCAAGTCGGGCTGGTTTGATTGTACCGCGTGGCTCCTGCAATCTGCCAGCCAGAAGATGGGCAGGTCAGTTTTACTTCCAGGGAAAATGGCCATGGTATATGTTTGGGGCCCTGTGGCTGAGAGTGGCCGGCTGGCTCCTGAAAATCCACGACACGCAGGATGGTTCCCAGATGAAAGGTGGCACCAGTGCCGAGTCGGGCTGGTATGATTGAGCCAAGTGGCTCCTGCAATCTGCCAGCCAGAAGCGGGGTGGGTGAGTTTTTTTTGCCAGGGAAAAGGGCCGTGGATTGTTTTTGGGGGCCTGTGGCCTGTAATGTCCGGCTGGCTCCGTAAAATCCACACCGCGCAGGATGATTCCCTGACACAAGGGCGCACCATTGCCGAGTCGGGTTGGTTGGATAGAGCCAAGTGGCTCCTGTAATCTGCCAGCCAGATGATGGGCAGGTCAGTTTTACTTCCAGGGAAAAGTGCCGTAGTTTGTGTTTGGGGGCCTCTGGCTGGGAGTGGCCGGCTGGTCCTGAAAATCCACGATACGCAGGATGGCTCCCAAATGAAAAATTGCACCAGTGCCAAGTCGGGCTGGTTTGATAGTACTGAGTGGCTCCTGCAATCTGCCAGCCAGAAGGCGGGCCGCTGAGATTTTCTTCCAGGGAAAAGGGCCGTGGTATGTGTTTGGGGCCCTGCGGCTGAGAGTGGCCGGCTGGATCCTGAAAATCCACAACACGCAGGATGGTTCCCTGATGAATGGTGGCACCAGGGCCGAGTCGGGCTGGTTTGATAGAGCCAAGTGGCTCCTGCAATCTGCCAGCCAGAAGATGGGCAGGTCAGTTTTATGTCCAGGGAAAAGGGCCGGAAGTTTGTGTTTGGGGGCCTGAGGCTGGGAGTGGCCGGCTGGCTCCTGTAAATCCACGATACTCAGGATGATTGCCAGACCCAAGTTGGCACCACAGCCAAGTCGGGCTGGTTTGATAGAGCCAAGTGGCTCCTGCAATCTGCCAGCCTGAATATGGGCAGGTCAGTTTTACTTCCAGGGAAAAGGGCCGTAGTTTGTGTTTGGGGGCCTGTGGCTGGCAGTGGCCGGCGGGCTCCTGAAAATCCACGACATGCAGGATGGTTACCAGATGAAAGGTGGCACCAGTGCCGAGTCGGGCTGGTTTGATAGAGCCAAGTGGCTCCTGCAATCTGCCAGCCAGAAGCGGGGTGGGTGAGTTTTGTTTGCCAGGGAAAAGGGCCGTGGTTTGTTTTCCTGGGGCCTGAGGCCTTGAATGGCCGGCTGTCTCCTTAAAATCAACGCTGCGCAGGATGGTTCCCAAACCCAAGGGGGCACCAGTGCCGAGTCAGGCTGGTTTAATAGAGCCAAGTGGCTCCAGCAATCTGCCAGCCAGAAGATGGGCAGGTCAGTTTTACTTCCAGGGAAAAGGGCCAGAATTTGTGCTTGCGCGCTTGTGGCTGGGAATGGCCGGGTAGCTCCTGAAAATCCACGATACGCAGGATGGTTCCCAGATGAAAGGTGGCACCAGTGCCGAGTCGGGCTGGTTTGATAGAGCCATGTGGCTCCTGCAATCTGCCAGCCAGAAGATGGGCAGGTCAGTTTTACTTCCAGGGAAAAGGGCCGGTAGTTTGTGTTTGGGGGCCTGAGGCTGGGAGTGGCCGGCTGGCTCCTGAAAATCCACGATACGCAGGATGGTTCCCACACCCAAGTTGGAACCACTGCCAAGTCGTGCTGGTTTGATAGAGCCATGTGGCTCCTGCAATCTGCCAGCCAGAAGATGGGCAGGTCAGTTTTCCTTCCAGGGAAAATGGCCGTAGATTTTATTTGGGGGCCTGTGGCTGGGAGTGGCCGGCTGGCTCCTGAAAATCCACGATACGCAGGATGGCTCCCAAATGAAAAATTGCATCAGTGCCAAGTCGGGCTGGTTTGATAGTACCATGTGGCTCCTGCAATCTGCCAGCCAGAAATGGGCAGGTCAGTTTTACTTCCAGGGAAAATGGCCGTATTTGTGTTTGTGGACCTGTGGCTGGGAGTGGCCGGCTGGCTCCTAAAAATCCACGATACTCAGGATGATTGCCAGACCAAAGTTGGCACCACTGCCAAGTCGGGCTGGGTTGATAGAGCCATGTGGCTCCTGCAATCTGCCAGCCTGAAGATGGGCATGTCTGTTTTTACTTCCTGGGAAAAGGGCCGTAGTTTGTGTTTGGGGGCCTGTGGCTGGGAATGTCCGGCTGGCTCCTTAAAATCCACACCGCGCAGGATGGTTCCCAGACCAAAGGGGGCACCAGTGCCGAGTTGGGCTGGTTTGATAGAGCCAAGTGGCTCCTGCAATCTGCCAGCCAGAAGCGGGGTGGTGAGTTTTGTTTGCCAGGGAATAGGGCCGTAGTTTGTTTTCGGGGGCCTGTGGCTGGGAATGTCCGGCTGGCTCCTTAAAATCCACACCGCGCAGGATGGTTCCCAGACCAAAGGGGGCACCAGTGTCGAGTCGGGCTGCTTTGATAGAGCCAAGTGGCTCCTGCAATCTGCCAGCCAGAAGATGGGCAGGTCTGTTTTACTTCCACGGAAAAGGGCCGTAGTTTCTGTTTGGGGGCCTGTGGCTGGGAGTGGCCGTCTGGCTCCTGAAAATCCACGATACGCAGGATGGTTCCCAAATGAAAAATGGCACCAGTGCCGAGTCGGGCTGGTTTGATAGAGCCAAGTGGCTTGTGCAATCTGCCAGCCAGAAGCGGGGCGGGTCTGTCTTGTTTGCCAGGGTAAAAAGCCGTGGTTTGTGTTGGGGGCCTGTGGCTGGGAGTGGCCGGCTGGCTCCTGAAAATCCACGACACGCAGGATGGTTCCCAAACCCAAGAGGGCACCAGTGCCAAGTCAGGCTGGTTTGATAGACCCAAGTGGCTCCTGCAATCTGCCAGACAGAAGCGGGGTGGGTGAGTTTTGTTTGCCAGGGAAAAGGGCCGTGGTTTGTTTTCGGGGGCCTGTGGCTGGGAGTGGCCGGCTGGCTCCTGAAAATCCACGATACGCAGGATGGTTCCCAAATGAAAAATGGCACCACAGCCAAGTAGGGCTGGTTTGATAGTACCACGTGGCTCCTGCAATCTGACAGCCTTAAGATGGGCAGGTCTGTTTTACTTCCAGGGAAATGGGCCGTAGATTTTGTTTGGGGGCGTGTTGATGGGAGTGGCCGGCTGGCTCCTGAAAATCCACGACACGCAGGATGGTTCCCCGATGAAAGGTGGCACCAGCGCCGAGTTGTCTGGTTTGATAGAGCCAAGTGGCTCCTGCAATCTGCCAGCCAGAAGCGGGTTGGGTGAGTTTTGTTTGCCAGGGAAAAGGGCCGTGGTTTGTTTTCCTGGGGTCTGAGGCCTTGAATGGCCGGCTGTCTTCTTTAAATCCACGCTGCGCAGGATGGTTCCCAGACCCAAGGGGGCACCAGTGCCGAGTCAGGCTGGTTTAATAGAGCCAAGTGGCTTCTGCAATCTGCCAGCCAGAAGATGGGCAGGTCAGTTTTACTTCCAGGGAAAAGTGCCGTAGCTTGTGTTTGGGGGCCTGTGGCTGGGAGTGGCCGGCTGGTCCTGAAAATCCACGATACGCAGGATGGCTCCCAAATGAAAAATTGCACCAATGCCAAGTCGGGCTGGTTTGATAGAGCCAAGTGCCTCCTGCAATCTGCCAGCCAGAAGCGGGGTGGGTGAGTTTTTTTTGCCAGGGTAAAGGGCCGTGGTTTGTTTTTGGGGGCCTCTGGCCTGTATTGTCCGGCTGGCTCCTTAAAATCCACACCGCGCAGGATGATTCCCTGACACAAGGGCGCACCATTGCCGAGTCGGGTTGGTTTGATAGAGCCAAGTGGCTCCTGCAATCTGCCAGCCAGTAGATGGACAGGTCAGTTTTACTTCTGGGGAAGAGGGCCGGTAGTTTGTGTTTGGGGGCCTGTGGCTGGGAGTGGCCGGCTGACTCCTGAAAATCGACGATACGCAGGATGGGTCCCAGACCCAAGGGGGCACCAGTGCCAAGTCGGGCTGGTTTGATAGGTCCAAGTGTCTCCTGCAATCTGCCAGCCAGAAGCGGGGTGGGTGAGTTTTGTTTGCCAGGGAAAAGGGCCGTGGTGTGTTTAGGGGGACAAGTGGCTGGGAGTGGCCGGCTGGCTCCTTAAAATCCTCGATACACAGGATGGTTCCCAGATGAAAGGTGGCACCAGTGCCGAGTCAGGCTGCTTTGATAGAGCCAAGTGGCTCCTGCAATCTGCCAGCCAGAAGCGGGGTGGATGAGTTTTGTTTGCCAGGGAAAAGGGCCATGGTTTTTTTTCGGGGCCTGTGGTTGGGAAAGGCCGGCTGACTCCTGAAAATCCCGCCGCACAGGATGGTTCCCAGACCCAAGTGTGCACCAGTGCCGAGTCAGGCTGGTTTGATAGAGCCAAGTGGCTCCTGCAATCTGCCAGCCAGATGATGGTCAGGTCTGTTATACTTCCAGGGAAAAGGGCCGTAGTTTGTTTTTGGGGACCTGTGGCTGGCTGTGGCCGGCTGGCTCCTGAAAATCCACGATACGCAGGATGGTTCCCAGATGAAAGGTGGCACCAGTGCCAAGTCGGGCTGGTTTGATAGTACCGAGTGGCTCCTGCAATCTGCCACCCAGAAGGCGGGCCGCTAAGATTTTCTTCCAGGGAAAATGGCCGTGGTATGTGTTTGGGGCCCTGTGGCTGAGAGTGGCCGGCTGGCTCTTGAAAATCCACGATACGCAGGATGGTTCCCAGATGAAAGGTGTCACCAGTGCCAAGTCGGGCTGGTTTGATTGTACCGCGTGGCTCCTGCAATCTGCCAGCCAGAAGATGGGCAGGTCAGTTTTACTTCCAGGGAAAATGGCCATGGTATATGTTTGGGGCCCTGTGGCTGAGAGTGGCCGGCTGGCTCCTGAAAATCCACGACACGCAGGATGGTTCCCAGATGAAAGGTGGCACCAGTGCCGAGTCGGGCTGGTATGATTGAGCCAAGTGGCTCCTGCAATCTGCCAGCCAGAAGCGGGGTGGGTGAGTTTTTTTTGCCAGGGAAAAGGGCCGTGGATTGTTTTTGGGGGCCTGTGGCCTGTAATGTCCGGCTGGCTCCGTAAAATCCACACCGCGCAGGATGATTCCCTGACACAAGGGCGCACCATTGCCGAGTCGGGTTGGTTGGATAGAGCCAAGTGGCTCCTGTAATCTGCCAGCCAGATGATGGGCAGGTCAGTTTTACTTCCAGGGAAAAGTGCCGTAGTTTGTGTTTGGGGGCCTCTGGCTGGGAGTGGCCGGCTGGTCCTGAAAATCCACGATACGCAGGATGGCTCCCAAATGAAAAATTGCACCAGTGCCAAGTCGGGCTGGTTTGATAGTACTGAGTGGCTCCTGCAATCTGCCAGCCAGAAGGCGGGCCGCTGAGATTTTCTTCCAGGGAAAAGGGCCGTGGTATGTGTTTGGGGCCCTGCGGCTGAGAGTGGCCGGCTGGATCCTGAAAATCCACAACACGCAGGATGGTTCCCTGATGAATGGTGGCACCAGGGCCGAGTCGGGCTGGTTTGATAGAGCCAAGTGGCTCCTGCAATCTGCCAGCCAGAAGATGGGCAGGTCAGTTTTATGTCCAGGGAAAAGGGCCGGAAGTTTGTGTTTGGGGGCCTGAGGCTGGGAGTGGCCGGCTGGCTCCTGTAAATCCACGATACTCAGGATGATTGCCAGACCCAAGTTGGCACCACAGCCAAGTCGTGCTGGTTTGATAGAGCCAAGTGGCTCCTGCAATCTGCCAGCCTGAATATGGGCAGGTCAGTTTTACTTCCAGGGAAAAGGGCCGTAGTTTGTGTTTGGGGGCCTGTGGCTGGCAGTGGCCGGCGGGCTCCTGAAAATCCACGACATGCAGGATGGTTCCCCGATGAAAGGTGGCACCAGTGCCGAGTCGGGCTGGTTTGATAGAGCCAAGTGGCTCCTGCAATCTGCCAGCCAGAAGCGGGGTGGGTGAGTTTTGTTTGCCAGGGAAAAGGGCCGTGGTTTGTTTTCCTGGGGCCTGAGGCCTTGAATGGCCGGCTGTCTCCTTAAAATCCACGCTGCGCAGGATGGTTCCCAGACCCAAGGGGGCACCAGTGCCGAGTCAGGCTGGTTTAATAGAGCCAAGTGGCTCCTGCAATCTGCCAGCCAGAAGATGGGCAGGTCAGTTTTACTTCCAGGGAAAAGGGCCAGAATTTGTGCTTGCGCGCTTGTGGCTGGGAATGGCCGGGTAGCTCCTGAAAATCCACGATACGCAGGATGGTTCCCAGATGAAAGGTGGCACCAGTGCCGAGTCGGGCTGGTTTGATAGAGCCATGTGGCTCCTGCAATCTGCCAGCCAGAAGATGGGCAGGTCAGTTTTACTTCCAGGGAAAAGGGCCGGTAGTTTGTGTTTGGGGGCCTGAGGCTGGGAGTGGCCGGCTGGCTCCTGAAAATCCACGATACGCAGGATGGTTCCCACACCCAAGTTGGAACCACTGCCAAGTCGTGCTGGTTTGATAGAGCCATGTGGCTCCTGCAATCTGCCAGCCAGAAGATGGGCAGGTCAGTTTTCCTTCCAGGGAATAGGGCCGTAGATTTTATTTGGGGGCCTGTGGCTGGGAGTGGCCGGCTGGCTCCTGAAAATCCACGATACGCAGGATGGCTCCCAAATGAAAAATTTCATCAGTGGCAAGTCGGGCTGGTTTGATAGTACCATGTGGCTCCTGCAATCTGCCAGCCAGAAATGGGCAGGTCAGTTTTACTTCCAGGGAAAATGGCCGTAGTTTGTGTTTGTGGACCTGTGGCTGGGAGTGGCCGGCTGGCTCCTAAAAATCCACGATACTCAGGATGATTGCCAGACCAAAGTTGGCACCACTGCCAAGTCGGGCTGGGTTGATAGAGCCATGTGGCTCCTGCAATCTGCCAGCCTGAAGATGGGCATGTCAGTTTTACTTCCTGGGAAAAGGGCCGTAGTTTGTGTTTGGGGGCCTGTGGCTGGGAATGTCCGGCTGGCTCCTTAAAATCCACACCGCGCAGGATGGTTCCCAGACCAAAGGGGGCACCAGTGCCGAGTTGGGCTGGTTTGATAGAGCCAAGTGGCTCCTGCAATCTGCCAGCCAGAAGCGGGGTGGTGAGTTTTGTTTGCCAGGGAATAGGGCCGTAGTTTGTTTTCGGGGGCCTGTGGCTGGGAATGTCCGGCTGGCTCCTTAAAATCCACACCGCGCAGGATGGTTCCCAGACCAAAGGGGGCACCAGTGTCGAGTCGGGCTGCTTTGATAGAGCCAAGTGGCTCCTGCAATCTGCCAGCCAGAAGATGGGCAGGTCTGTTTTACTTCCACGGAAAAGGGCCGTAGTTTCTGTTTGGGGGCCTGTGGCTGGGAGTGGCCGTCTGGCTCCTGAAAATCCACGATACGCAGGATGGTTCCCAAATGAAAAATGGCACCAGTGCCGAGTCGGGCTGGTTTGATAGAGCCAAGTGGCTTGTGCAATCTGCCAGCCAGAAGCGGGGCGGGTCTGTCTTGTTTGCCAGGGTAAAAAGCCGTGGTTTGTGTTGGGGGCCTGTGGCTGGGAGTGGCCGGCTGGCTCCTGAAAATCCACGACACGCAGGATGGTTCCCAAACCCAAGAGGGCACCAGTGCCAAGTCAGGCTGGTTTGATAGACCCAAGTGGCTCCTGCAATCTGCCAGACAGAAGCGGGGTGGGTGAGTTTTGTTTGCCAGGGAAAAGGGCCGTGGTTTGTTTTCGGGGGCCTGTGGCTGGGAGTGGCCGGCTGGCTCCTGAAAATCCACGATACGCAGGATGGTTCCCAAATGAAAAATGGCACCACAGCCAAGTAGGGCTGGTTTGATAGTACCACGTGGCTCCTGCAATCTGACAGCCTTAAGATGGGCAGGTCTGTTTTACTTCCAGGGAAATGGGCCGTAGATTTTGTTTGGGGGCGTGTTGATGGGAGTGGCCGGCTGGCTCCTGAAAATCCACGACACGCAGGATGGTTCCCCGATGAAAGGTGGCACCAGCGCCGAGTTGTCTGGTTTGATAGAGCCAAGTGGCTCCTGCAATCTGCCAGCCAGAAGCGGGTTGGGTGAGTTTTGTTTGCCAGGGAAAAGGGCCGTGGTTTGTTTTCCTGGGGTCTGAGGCCTTGAATGGCCGGCTGTCTCCTTTAAATCCACGCTGCGCAGGATGGTTCCCAGACCCAAGGGGGCACCAGTGCCGAGTCAGGCTGGTTTAATAGAGCCAAGTGGCTTCTGCAATCTGCCAGCCAGAAGATGGGCAGGTCAGTTTTACTTCCAGGGAAAAGTGCCGTAGCTTGTGTTTGGGGGCCTGTGGCTGGGAGTGGCCGGCTGGTCCTGAAAATCCACGATACGCAGGATGGCTCCCAAATGAAAAATTGCACCAATGCCAAGTCGGGCTGGTTTGATAGAGCCAAGTGCCTCCTGCAATCTGCCAGCCAGAAGCGGGGTGGGTGAGTTTTTTTTGCCAGGGTAAAGGGCCGTGGTTTGTTTTTGGGGGCCTGTGGCCTGTATTGTCCGGCTGGCTCCTTAAAATCCACACCGCGCAGGATGATTCCCTGACACAAGGGCGCACCATTGCCGAGTCGGGTTGGTTTGATAGAGCCAAGTGGCTCCTGCAATCTGCCAGCCAGTAGATGGACAGGTCAGTTTTACTTCTGGGGAAGAGGGCCGGTAGTTTGTGTTTGGGGGCCTGTGGCTGGGAGTGGCCGGCTGACTCCTGAAAATCGACGATACGCAGGATGGGTCCCAGACCCAAGGGGGCACCAGTGCCAAGTCGGGCTGGTTTGATAGGTCCAAGTGTCTCCTGCAATCTGCCAGCCAGAAGCGGGGTGGGTGAGTTTTGTTTGCCAGGGAAAAGGGCCGTGGTGTGTTTAGGGGGACAAGTGGCTGGGAGTGGCCGGCTGGCTCCTTAAAATCCTCGATACACAGGATGGTTCCCAGATGAAAGGTGGCACCAGTGCCGAGTCAGGCTGCTTTGATAGAGCCAAGTGGCTCCTGCAATCTGCCAGCCAGAAGCGGGGTGGATGAGTTTTGTTTGCCAGGGAAAAGGGCCATGGTTTTTTTTCGGGGCCTGTGGTTGGGAAAGGCCGGCTGACTCCTGAAAATCCCGCCGCACAGGATGGTTCCCAGACCCAAGTGTGCACCAGTGCTGAGTCAGGCTGGTTTGATAGAGCCAAGTGGCTCCTGCAATCTGCCAGCCAGATGATGGTCAGGTCTGTTATACTTCCAGGGAAAAGGGCCGTAGTTTGTTTTTGGGGACCTGTGGCTGGCTGTGGCCGGCTGGCTCCTGAAAATCCACGATACGCAGGATGGTTCCCAGATGAAAGGTGGCACCAGTGCCAAGTCGGGCTGGTTTGATAGTACCGAGTGGCTCCTGCAATCTGCCACCCAGAAGGCGGGCCGCTAAGATTTTCTTCCAGGGAAAATGGCCGTGGTATGTGTTTGGGGCCCTGTGGCTGAGAGTGGCCGGCTGGCTCTTGAAAATCCACGACACGCAGCATGGTTCCCAGATGAAAGGTGGCACCAGTGCCGAGTCGGGCTGGTTTGATAGAGCCAGGTGGCTCCTGCAATCTGCCAGCCGGAAGATGGGCAGGTCTGTTTTACTTCCAGGGAAGAGGGCCGGTCGTTTGTGTTTGGGGGCCTGAGGCTGGGAGTGGCTGGCTGGCTCCTGAAAATGCACGATACTCAGGATGATTGCCAGACCCAAGTTGGCACCTCTGCCAAGTCGGGCTGGTTTGATAGACCCATGTGGCTCCTGCAATCTGCCAGCCAGAAGATGGGCAGGTCAGTTTTACTTCCAGGGAAAAGGGCCGTAGTTTGTGTTTGGGGGCCTGTGGCTGGGAGTGGCCGGCTGGCTCCTGAAAATCCACGACACGCAGGATGGTTCCCAGATGAAAGGTGGCACCAGTGCCAAATCGGGCTGGTTTGATAGAGGCAAGTGGCTCCTGCATTCTGCCAGCCAGAAGATGGACAGGTCAGTCTTACTTCCAGGGAAAAAGACCATAGCGTTTTTTGGGGGGTCTGTGGCTGAGAATGACCGGCTGGCTCCTGAAAATCCACGATACGCAGGATGGTTCTCAGATGAAAGGTGGCACCAGGGCCGAGTCGGGCTGGTTTGATAGAGCCAAGTGTCTCCTGCAATCTGCCAGCCAGAAGATGGACAGGTCAGTTTTGTTTGCCAGGGTAAAGGGCCTTGGTTTATGTTGGGGGCCTGTGGCTGGGAGTGGCCGGCTGGCTCCTGAAAATCCACGATACGCAGGATGGTTCCCAGATGAATGGTGGCACCACTGCTGATTCGGGCTGCTTTGATAGTACCAAGTGTCTCCTGCAATCTGCCAGCCTGGAGATGGGCAGGTCAGTTTTACTTCCAGGGAAAAGGGCAGTAGATTTTGTTTGGGGGCCTCTGGCTGGGAGTGGCCGGCTGGCTCCTTTAAATCCCCGATACACAGGATGGTTCCCAGATGAAAGGTGGCACCAGTGCCGAGTCGGGCTGGTTTGATAGAGCCATGGCTCCTGCAATCTGCCAGCCAGAAGCGGGGTGGGTGAGTTTTGCTTGCCAGGGAAAAGGGCCGTGGATTTTTTTCGGGGCCTGTGGCTGGGAAAGACCGGCTGGCTCCTGAAAATCCACATTACGCAAGATGCTTCCCAAATGAAAAATGGCACCAGTGCCGAGTCGGGCTGGTTTGATAGTACCGAGTGGCTCCTGCAATCTGCCAGCCAGAAGGCGGGCCGCTAAGATTTTCTTCCAGGGAAAATGGCCGTGGTATGTATTTGGGGCCCTGTGGCTGAGAGTGGCTGGCTGGCTCCTGAAAATCCACGACACGCAGGATGGTTCCCAGATGAAAGGTGGCACCAGTGCCGAGTCGGGCTGGTTTGAAAGAGCCAAGTGGCTCCTGCAATCTGCCAGCCAGAAGATGGACAGGTCAGTTTTACTTCCGGGGAAGAGGGCCGGTCGTTTGTGTTTGGGGGCCTGAGGCTGGGAGTGGCTGACTGGCTCCTGAAAATGCACGATACTCAGGATGATTGCCAGACCCAAGTTTGCACCTCTGCCAAGTCGGGCTGGTTTCATGAAGCCATGTGGCTCCTGCAATCTGCCAGCCAGAAGATGGGCAGGTCAGTTTTACTTCCAGGGAAAAGGGCCGTAGTTTGTGTTTGGGGGCCTGTGGCTGGGAGTGGCCGGCTGGCTCCTGAAAATCCACGACACGCAGGATGGTTCCCAGACCCAAGGGGGCACCAGTGCCAAATCGGGCTGGTTTGATAGAGCCAAGTGGCTCCTGCATTCTGCCAGCCAGAAGATGGACAGGTCAGTTTTACTTCCAGGGAAAAACACCATAGCGTTTTTTTTGGGGGTCTGTGGCTGGGAATGACCGGCTGGCTCCTGAAAATCCACCATACGCAGGATGGTTCCCAGATGAAAGGTGGCACCACTGCCGAGTCGGGCTGGTTTGATAGAGCCAAGTGGCTCCTGCAATCTGCCAGCCAGAAGATGGGCAGGTCTGTTTTACTTCCAGGGAAAAGGGCCGTAGTTTGTGTTTGGGGGCCTGTGGCTGAGAATGGCCTGCTGGCTCCTTAAAATCCACGCCGCGCTGGATGGTTCCGAGACCCAAGGGGGAACCAGTGCCCAGTCGGGTTGGTTTGATAGTACCAAGTGGCTCCTGCAATGTGCAAGCCAGAAGATGGGCAGGTCAGTTTTACTTCCAGGGAAAAGGGCCGTAGTTTGTGTTTGGGGGCCTGTGGCTGGGAGTGGCCGGCTGGCTCCTGAAAATCCACGATACGCAGGATGGTTCCCATATGAAAGTTGGCACCAGTGCCGAGTCGGGCTGGTTTGATAGAGCCAAGTGTCTCCTGCAATCTGCCAGCCAGAAGCGGGGTGGGTGAGTTTTTTTTGCCAGGGAAAAGGGCCGTGGATTGTTTTTGGGGGCCTGTGACCTGTAATGTCCGGCTGGCTCCTGAAAATCCACACCGCGCAGGATGATTCCCTGACACAAGGGCGCACCATTGCCGAGTCGGGTTGGTTGGATAGAGCCAAGTGGCTCCTGTAATCTGCCAGCCAGATGATGGGCAGGTCAGTTTTACTTACAGGGAAAAGGGACGTAGTTTGTGTTTGGGGGCCTGTGGCTGGGAGTGGCCGGCTGGCTCCTGAAAATCCACAATACGCAGGATGGTTCCCATATGAAAGTTGGCACCAGTGCCGAGTCGGGCTGGTTTGATAGAGCCAAGTGTCTCCTGCAATCTGCCAGCCAGAAGCGGGATGGGTGAGTTTTTTTTGCCAGGGAAAAGGGCCGTGGATTGTTTTTGGGGGCCTGTGGCCTGTAATGTCCGGCTGGCTCCTGAAAATCCACACCGCGCAGGATGATTCCCTGACACAAGGGCGCACCAATGCCGAGTCGGGTTGTTTGGATAGAGCCAAGTGGCTCCTGTAATCTGCCAGCCAGATGATGGGCAGGTCAGTTTTACTTCCAGGGAAAAGTGCCGTAGTTTGTGTTTGGGGGCCGGTGGCTGGGAGTGGCCGGCTGGTCCTGAAAATCCACGATACGCAGGATGGCTCCCAAATTAATAATTGCACCAGTGCCAAGTCGGGCTGGTTTGATAGTACTGTGTGGCTCCTGCAATCTGCCAGCCAGAAGGCGGGCCGCTGAGATTTTCTTCCAGGGAAAAGGGCCGTGGTATGTGTTTGGGGCCCTGCGGCTGAGAGTGGCCGGCTGGCTCCTGAAAATCCACAACACGCAGGATGGTTCCCTGATGAATGGTGGCACCAGGGCCAAGTCGGGCTGGTTTGATAGAGCCAAGTGGCTCCTGCAATCTGCCAGCCAGAAGATGGGCAGGTCAGTTTTATGTCCAGGGAAAAGGGCCGGAAGTTTGTGTTTGGGGGCCTGAGGCTGGGAGTGGCCGGCTGGCTCCTGAAAATCCACGATACTCAGGATGATTGCCAGACCCAAGTTGGCACCACAGCCAAGTCGGGCTGGTTTGATAGAGCCATGTGGCTCCTGCAATCTGCCAGCCAGAAGATGGGCAGGTCAGTTTTACTTCCAGGGAAAAGGGCCGTAGTTTGTGTTTGGGGGCCTGTGGCTGGGAGTGGCCGGCTGGCTCCTGAAAATCCACGATACGCAGGATGGTTCCCCGATGAAAGGTGGCACCAGTGCCGAGTTGTCTGGTTTGATAGAGCCAAGTGGCTCCTGCAATCTGCCAGCCAGAAGCGGGGTGGGTGAGTTTTGTTTGCCAGGGAAAAAGGCCGTGGTTTGTTTTCCTGGGGCCTGACGCCTTGAATGGCCGGCTGTCTCCTTAAAATCCACGCTGCGCAGGATGGTTCCCAGACCCAAGGGGGCACCAGTGCCAAGTCGGGCTGGTTTGATAGAGCCATGTGGCTCCTGCAATCTGCCAGCCAGAAGATGGGCAGTTCAGTTTTACTTCCAGGGAAAAGGGCCGGTAGTTTGTGTTTGGGGGCCTGAGGCTGGGAGTGGCCGGCTGGCTCCTGAAAATCCACGATACGCAGGATGGTTCCCAGACCCAAGTTGGAACCACTGCCAAGTCGTGCTGGTTTGATAGAGCCAAGTGGCTCCTGCAATATGCCAGCGAGAAGATGGGCAGGTCAGTTTTCCTTCCAGGGAATAGGGCCGTAGTTTTTATTTGGGGGCCTGTGGCTGGGAGTGGCCGGCTGGCTCCTGAAAATCCACGATACGCAGGATGGCTCCCAAATGAAAAATTGCATCAGTGCCAAGTCGGGCTGGTTTGATAGTACTGAGTGGCTCCTGCAATCTGCCAGCCAGAAGGCGGGCCGCTGAGATTTTCTTCCAGGGAAAAGGGCCGTGGTATGTGTTTGGGGCCCTGCGGCTGAGAGTGGCCGGCTGGCTCCTGAAAATCCACAACACGCAGGATGGTTCCCTGATGAATGGTGGCACCAGGGCCGAGTCGGGCTGGTTTGATAGAGCCAAGTGGCTCCTGCAATCTGCCTGCCAGAAGATGGGCAGGTCAGTTTTATGTCCAGGGAAAAGGGCCGGAAGTTTGTGTTTGGGGGCCTGAGGCTGGGAGTGGCCGGCTGGCTCCTGAAAATCCACGATACGCAGGATGGCTCCCAAATGAAAAATTGCATCAGTGCCAAGTCGGGCTGGCTTCATAGTACCATGTGGCTGCTGCAATCTGCCAGCCAGAAGATGGGCAGGTCAGTTTTACTTGCAGAGAAAAGGGCCCGAGATTTGTTTGGGGGCCTGTGGCTGGTAGTGGCCGTCTGCCTCCTGAAAATCCACGATACGCAAGATGGTTCCCAGATGAAAGGTGGCACCAGTGCCAAGTCGGGCTGGTTTGATAGAGCCATTTGGCTCCTGCAATCTGCCAGCCAGAAGCGGGGTAGGTGAGTTTTGTTTACCAGGGAAAAAGGCCGTGGTTTTTTTTCCGGGGCCTGTGGCCTGGAATGGTCGGCTGGTTCCTTAAAATCCACGCCGCACAGGATGGTTCCCAGATGAATGGTGGCACCAGTGCCGAGTCGGGCTGTTTTGATAGAGCCAAGTGGCTCCTGCAATCTGCCAGCCAGAAGATGGGCAGGTCAGTTTTACTTCCAGGGAAAAGGGCCGTAGTTTGTGTTTGGGGGCCTGTGGCTGGGAGTGGCCGCCTGGCTCCTGAAAATCCCCGATACACACAGGATGGTTCCCAGATGAATGGTGGCACCAGTGCCGAGTCGGGCTGGTTTGATAGAGCCATGTGGCTCCTGCAATCTGCCAGCCAGAAGCGGGGTGGTGAGTTTTGTTTGCCAGGGAATAGGGCCGTAGTTTGTTTTCGGGGGCCTGTGGCTGGGAATGTCCGGCTGGCTCCTTAAAATCCACAGCGCGCAGGATGGTTCCCAGACCAAACGGGGCACCAGTGCCGAGTCGGGCTGTTTTGATAGAGCCAAGTGACTCCTGCAATCTGCCAGCCAGAAGATGGGCAGGTCTGTTTTACTTCCAGTGAAAAGGGCCGTAGTATTTGTTTGGGGACCTGTGGCTGGGAGTGGCCTACTGGCTCCTGAAAATCCACGATACGCAGGATGGTTCCCAAATGAAAAATGGCACCAGTGCCGAGTCGGGCTGGTTTGATAGAGCCAAGTGGCTTGTGCAATCTGCCAGCCAGAAGCGGGGCGGGTCTGTCTTGTTTGCCAGGGTAAAAAGCCTTGGTTTGTGTTGGGGGCCTGTGGCTGGGAGTGGCTGGCTGGCTCCTGAAAATCCACGTTGCGCAGGATGGTTCCCAAACCCAAGGGGGCACCAGTGCCAAGTCAGGCTGGTTTGATAGACCCAAGTGGCTCCTGCAATCTGCCAGACAGAAGCGGGGTGGGTGAGTTTTGTTTGCCAGGGAAAAGGGCCGTGGTTTGTTTTCGGGGGCCTGTGGCTGGGAGTGGCCGGCTGGCTCCTGAAAATCCACGATACGCAGGATGGTTCCCAAATGAAAAATGGCACCACAGCCAAGTCGGGCTGGTTTGATAGTACCAAGTGGCTCCTGAAATCTGACAGCCTTAAGATGGTCAGGTCTGTTTTACTTCCAGGGTAATGGGCCGTAGTTTGTGTTTGGGGACCTGTGGCTGGGAGTGGCCGGCTGGCTCCTGAAAATCCACGATACGCAGGATGGTTCCCAGATGAAAGGTGTCACCAGTGCCAAGTCGGGCTGGTTTGATTGTACCGCGTGGCTCCTGCAATCTGCCAGCCAGAAGATGGGCAGGTCAGTTTTACTTCCAGGGAAAATGGCCATGGTATATGTTTGGGGCCCTGTGGCTGAGAGTGGCCGGCTGGCTCCTGAAAATCCACGACACGCAGGATGGTTCCCAGATGAAAGGTGGCACCAGTGCCGAGTCGGGCTGGTATGATTGAGCCAAGTGGCTCCTGCAATCTGCCAGCCAGAAGATGGGCAGGTCAGTTTTACTTCCAGGGAAAATGGCCGTAGTTTGTGTTTGTGGACCTGTGGCTGGGAGTGGCCGGCTGGCTCCTGAAAATCGACGATACTCAGGATGATTGCCAGACCAAAGTTGGCACCACTGCCAAGTCGGGCTGGTTTGATAGAGCCATGTGGCTCCTGCAATCTGCCAGCCTGAAGATGGGCAGGTCAGTTTTACTTCCAGGGAAAAGGGCCGTAGTTTGTGTTTGGGGGCCTGTGGCTGGGAGTGGCCGGCTGGCTCCTGAAAATCCCCGATACACAGGATGGTTCCCAGATGAAAGGTGGCACCAGTGCCGAGTCGGGCTGGTTTGATAGAGCCATGTGGCTCCTGCAATCTGCCAGCCAGAAGCGGGGTGGTGAGTTTTGTTTGCCAGGGAATAGGGCCGTAGTTTGTTTTCGGGGGCCTGTGGCTGGGAATGTCCGGCTGGCTCCTTAAAATCCACAGCGCGCAGGATGGTTCCCAGACCAAACGGGGCACCAGTGCCGAGTCGGGCTGTTTTGATAGAGCCAAGTGGCTCCTGCAATCTGCCAGCCAGAAGATGGGCAGGTCTGTTTTACTTCCAGGGAAAAGGGCCGTAGTATTTGTTTGGGGACCTGTGGCTGGGAGTGGCCTACTGGCTCCTGAAAATCCACGATACGCAGGATGGTTCCCTAATGAAAAATGGCACCAGTGCCGAGTCGGGCTGGTTTAATAGAGCCAAGTGGCTTGTGCAATCTGCCAGCCAGAAGCGGGGCGGGTCTGTCTTGTTTGCCAGGGTAAAAAGCCTTGGTTTGTGTTGGGGGCCTGTGGCTGGGAGTGGCCGGCTGGCTCCTGAAAATCCACGTTGCGCAGGATGGTTCCCAAACCCAAGGGGGCACCAGTGCCAAGTCAGGCTGGTTTGATAGACCCAAGTGGCTCCTGCAATCTGCCAGACAGAAGCGGGGTGGGTGAGTTTTGTTTGCCAGGGAAAAGGGCCGTGGTTTGTTTTCGGGGGCCTGTGGCTGGGAGTGGCCGGCTGGCTCCTGAAAATCCACGATACGCAGGATGGTTCCCAAATGAAAAATGGCACCACAGCCAAGTCGGGCTGGTTTGATAGTACCAAGTGGCTCCTGCAATCTGACAGCCTTAAGATGGGCAGGTCTGTTTTACTTCCAGGGAAATGGGCCGTAGTTTGTGTTTGGGGACCTGTGGCTGGGAGTGGCCGGCTGGCTCCTGAAAATCCACGATACGCAGGATGGTTCCCAGATGAAAGGTGTCACCAGTGCCAAGTCGGGCTGGTTTGATTGTACCGCGTGGCTCCTGCAATCTGCCAGCCAGAAGATGGGCAGGTCAGTTTTACTTCCAGGGAAAATGGCCATGGTATATGTTTGGGGCCCTGTGGCTGAGAGTGGCCGGCTGGCTCCTGAAAATCCACGACACGCAGGATGGTTCCCAGATGAAAGGTGGCACCAGTGCTGAGTCGGGCTGGTATGATTGAGCCAAGTGGCTCCTGCAATCTGCCAGCCAGAAGCGGGGTGGGTGAGTTTTTTTTGCCAGGGAAAAGGGCCGTGGATTGTTTTTGGGGGCCTGTGGCCTGTAATGTCCGGCTGGCTCCGTAAAATCCACACCGCGCAGGATGATTCCCTGACACAAGGGCGCACCATTGCCGAGTCGGGTTGGTTGGATAGAGCCAAGTGGCTCCTGTAATCTGCCAGCCAGATGATGGGCAGGTCAGTTTTACTTCCAGGGAAAAGTGCCGTAGTTTGTGTTTGGGGGCCTCTGGCTGGGAGTGGCCGGCTGGTCCTGAAAATCCACGATACGCAGGATGGCTCCCAAATGAAAAATTGCACCAGTGCCAAGTCGGGCTGGTTTGATAGTACTGAGTGGCTCCTGCAATCTGCCAGCCAGAAGGCGGGCCGCTGAGATTTTCTTCCAGGGAAAAGGGCCGTGGTATGTGTTTGGGGCCCTGCGGCTGAGAGTGGCCGGCTGGATCCTGAAAATCCACAACACGCAGGATGGTTCCCTGATGAATGGTGGCACCAGGGCCGAGTCGGGCTGGTTTGATAGAGCCAAGTGGCTCCTGCAATCTGCCAGCCAGAAGATGGGCAGGTCAGTTTTATGTCCAGGGAAAAGGGCCGGAAGTTTGTGTTTGGGGGCCTGAGGCTGGGAGTGGCCGGCTGGCTCCTGTAAATCCACGATACTCAGGATGATTGCCAGACCCAAGTTGGCACCACAGCCAAGTCGGGCTGGTTTGATAGAGCCAAGTGGCTCCTGCAATCTGCCAGCCTGAATATGGGCAGGTCAGTTTTACTTCCAGGGAAAAGGGCCGTAGTTTGTGTTTGGGGGCCTGTGGCTGGCAGTGGCCGGCTGGCTCCTGAAAATCCACGACACGCAGGATGGTTCCCAGATGAAAGGTGGCACCAGTGCCGAGTCGGGCTGGTATGATTGAGCCAAGTGGCTCCTGCAATCTGCCAGCCAGAAGCGGGGTGGGTGAGTTTTGTTTGCCAGGGAAAAGGGCCGTGGTTTGTTTTCCTGGGGCCTGAGGCCTTGAATGGCCGGCTGTCTCCTTAAAATCCACGCTGCGCAGGATGGTTCCCAGACCCAAGGGGGCACCAGTGCCGAGTCAGGCTGGTTTAATAGAGCCAAGTGGCTCCTGCAATCTGCCAGCCAGAAGATGGGCAGGTCAGTTTTACTTCCAGGGAAAAGGGCCAGAATTTGTGCTTGCGCGCTTGTGGCTGGGAATGGCCGGGTAGCTCCTGAAAATCCACGATACGCAGGATGGTTCCCAGATGAAAGGTGGCACCAGTGCCGAGTCGGGCTGGTTTGATAGAGCCATGTGGCTCCTGCAATCTGCCAGCCAGAAGATGGGCAGGTCAGTTTTACTTCCAGGGAAAAGGGCCGGTAGTTTGTGTTTGGGGGCCTGAGGCTGGGAGTGGCCGGCTGGCTCCTGAAAATCCACGATACGCAGGATGGTTCCCACACCCAAGTTGGAACCACTGCCAAGTCGTGCTGGTTTGATAGAGCCATGTGGCTCCTGCAATCTGCCAGCCAGAAGATGGGCAGGTCAGTTTTCCTTCCAGGGAATAGGGCCGTAGATTTTATTTGGGGGCCTGTGGCTGGGAGTGGCCGGCTGGCTCCTGAAAATCCACGATACGCAGGATGGCTCCCAAATGAAAAATTGCATCAGTGCCAAGTCGGGCTGGTTTGATAGTACCATGTGGCTCCTGCAATCTGCCAGCCAGAAATGGGCAGGTCAGTTTTACTTCCAGGGAAAATGGCCGTAGTTTGTGTTTGTGGACCTGTGGCTGGGAGTGGCCGGCTGGCTCCTAAAAATCCACGATACTCAGGATGATTGCCAGACCAAAGTTGGCACCACTGCCAAGTCGGGCTGGGTTGATAGAGCCATGTGGCTCCTGCAATCTGCCAGCCTGAAGATGGGCATGTCAGTTTTACTTCCTGGGAAAAGGGCCGTAGTTTGTGTTTGGGGGCCTGTGGCTGGGAATGTCCGGCTGGCTCCTTAAAATCCACACCGCGCAGGATGGTTCCCAGACCAAAGGGGGCACCAGTGCCGAGTTGGGCTGGTTTGATAGAGCCAAGTGGCTCCTGCAATCTGCCAGCCAGAAGCGGGGTGGTGAGTTTTGTTTGCCAGGGAATAGGGCCGTAGTTTGTTTTCGGGGGCCTGTGGCTGGGAATGTCCGGCTGGCTCCTTAAAATCCACACCGCGCAGGATGGTTCCCAGACCAAAGGGGGCACCAGTGTCGAGTCGGGCTGCTTTGATAGAGCCAAGTGGCTCCTGCAATCTGCCAGCCAGAAGACGGGCAGGTCTGTTTTACTTCCACGGAAAAGGGCCGTAGTTTCTGTTTGGGGGCCTGTGGCTGGGAGTGGCCGTCTGGCTCCTGAAAATCCACGATACGCAGGATGGTTCCCAAATGAAAAATGGCACCAGTGCCGAGTCGGGCTGGTTTGATAGAGCCAAGTGGCTTGTGCAATCTGCCAGCCAGAAGCGGGGCGGGTCTGTCTTGTTTGCCAGGGTAAAAAGCCGTGGTTTGTGTTGGGGGCCTGTGGCTGGGAGTGGCCGGCTGGCTCCTGAAAATCCACGACACGCAGGATGGTTCCCAAACCCAAGGGGGCACCAGTGCCAAGTCAGGCTGGTTTGATAGACCCAAGTGGCTCCTGCAATCTGCCAGACAGAAGCGGGGTGGGTGAGTTTTGTTTGCCAGGGAAAAGGGCCGTGGTTTGTTTTCGGGGGCCTGTGGCTGGGAGTGGCCGGCTGGCTCCTGAAAATCCACGATACGCAGGATGGTTCCCAAATGAAAAATGGCACCACAGCCAAGTAGGGCTGGTTTGATAGTACCACGTGGCTCCTGCAATCTGACAGCCTTAAGATGGGCAGGTCTGTTTTACTTCCAGGGAAATGGGCCGTAGATTTTGTTTGGGGGCGTGTTGCTGGGAGTGGCCGGCTGGCTCCTGAAAATCCACGACACGCAGGATGGTTCCCCGATGAAAGGTGGCACCAGCGCCGAGTTGTCTGGTTTGATAGAGCCAAGTGGCTCCTGCAATCTGCCAGCCAGAAGCGGGGTGGGTGAGTTTTGTTTGCCAGGGAAAAGGGCCGTGGTTTGTTTTCCTGGGGTCTGAGGCCTTGAATGGCCGGCTGTCTCCTTTAAATCCACGCTGCGCAGGATGGTTCCCAGACCCAAGGGGGCACCAGTGCCGAGTCAGGCTGGTTTAATAGAGCCAAGTGGCTTCTGCAATCTGGCAGCCAGAAGATGGGCAGGTCAGTTTTACTTCCAGGGAAAAGTGCCGTAGCTTGTGTTTGGGGGCCTGTGGCTGGGAGTGGCCGGCTGGTCCTGAAAATCCACGATACGCAGGATGGCTCCCAAATGAAAAATTGCACCAATGCCAAGTCGGGCTGGTTTGATAGTACTGAGTGGCTCCTGCAATCTGCCAGCCAGAAGGCGGGCCGCTGAGATTTTCTTCCAGGGAAAAGGGCCGTGGTATGTGTTTGGGGCCCTGCGGCTGAGAGTGGCCGGCTGGCTCCTGAAAATCCACAACACGCAGGATGGTTCCCTGATGAATGGTGGCACCAGGGTCGAGTCGGGCTGGTTTGATAGTACCATGTGGCTCCTGCAATCTGCCAGCCAGAAGATGGGCAGGTCAGTTTTACTTGCAGAGAAAAGGGCCCGAGATTTGTTTGGGGGCCTGTGGCTGGTAGTGGCCGTCTGCCTCCTGAAAATCCACGATACGCAAGATGGTTCCCAGATGAAAGGTGGCACCAGTGCCAAGTCGGGCTGGTTTGATAGAGCCATTTGGCTCCTGCAATCTGCCAGCCAGAAGCGGGGTAGGTGAGTTTTGTTTACCAGGGAAAAAGGCCGTGGTTTTTTTTCCGGGGCCTGTGGCCTGGAATGGTCGGCTGGTTCCTTAAAATCCACGCCGCACAGGATGGTTCCCAGATGAATGGTGGCACCAGTGCCGAGTCGGGCTGTTTTGATAGAGCCAAGTGGCTCCTGCAATCTGCCAGCCAGAAGATGGGCAGGTCAGTTTTACTTCCAGGGAAAATGGCCGTAGTTTGTGTTTGTGGACCTGTGGCTGGGAGTGGCCGGCTGGCTCCTGAAAATCCACGATACTCAGGATGATTGCCAGACCAAAGTTGGCACCACTGCCAAGTCGGGCTGGTTTGATAGAGCCATGTGGCTCCTGCAATCTGCCAGCCTGAAGATGGGCAGGTCAGTTTTACTTCCAGGGAAAAGGGCCGTAGTTTGTGTTTGGGGGCCTGTGGCTGGGAGTGGCCGCCTGGCTCCTGAAAATCCCCGATACACACAGGATGGTTCCCAGATGAATGGTGGCACCAGTGCCGAGTCGGGCTGGTTTGATAGAGCCATGTGGCTCCTGCAATCTGCCAGCCAGAAGCGGGGTGGTGAGTTTTGTTTGCCAGGGAATAGGGCCGTAGTTTGTTTTCGGGGGCCTGTGGCTGGGAATGTCCGGCTGGCTCCTTAAAATCCACAGCGCGCAGGATGGTTCCCAGACCAAACGGGGCACCAGTGCCGAGTCGGGCTGTTTTGATAGAGCCAAGTGACTCCTGCAATCTGCCAGCCAGAAGATGGGCAGGTCTGTTTTACTTCCAGTGAAAAGGGCCGTAGTATTTGTTTGGGGACCTGTGGCTGGGAGTGGCCTACTGGCTCCTGAAAATCCACGATACGCAGGATGGTTCCCAAATGAAAAATGGCACCAGTGCCGAGTCGGGCTGGTTTGATAGAGCCAAGTGGCTTGTGCAATCTGCCAGCCAGAAGCGGGGCGGGTCTGTCTTGTTTGCCAGGGTAAAAAGCCTTGGTTTGTGTTGGGGGCCTGTGGCTGGGAGTGGCTGGCTGGCTCCTGAAAATCCACGTTGCGCAGGATGGTTCCCAAACCCAAGGGGGCACCAGTGCCAAGTCAGGCTGGTTTGATAGACCCAAGTGGCTCCTGCAATCTGCCAGACAGAAGCGGGGTGGGTGAGTTTTGTTTGCCAGGGAAAAGGGCCGTGGTTTGTTTTCGGGGGCCTGTGGCTGGGAGTGGCCGGCTGGCTCCTGAAAATCCACGATACGCAGGATGGTTCCCAAATGAAAAATGGCACCACAGCCAAGTCGGGCTGGTTTGATAGTACCAAGTGGCTCCTGCAATCTGACAGCCTTAAGATGGTCAGGTCTGTTTTACTTCCAGGGTAATGGGCCGTAGTTTGTGTTTGGGGACCTGTGGCTGGGAGTGGCCGGCTGGCTCCTGAAAATCCACGATACGCAGGATGGTTCCCAGATGAAAGGTGTCACCAGTGCCAAGTCGGGCTGGTTTGATTGTACCGCGTGGCTCCTGCAATCTGCCAGCCAGAAGATGGGCAGGTCAGTTTTACTTCCAGGGAAAATGGCCATGGTATATGTTTGGGGCCCTGTGGCTGAGAGTGGCCGGCTGGCTCCTGAAAATCCACGACACGCAGGATGGTTCCCAGATGAAAGGTGGCACCAGTGCCGAGTCGGGCTGGTATGATTGAGCCAAGTGGCTCCTGCAATCTGCCAGCCAGAAGATGGGCAGGTCAGTTTTACTTCCAGGGAAAATGGCCGTAGTTTGTGTTTGTGGACCTGTGGCTGGGAGTGGCCGGCTGGCTCCTGAAAATCGACGATACTCAGGATGATTGCCAGACCAAAGTTGGCACCACTGCCAAGTCGGGCTGGTTTGATAGAGCCATGTGGCTCCTGCAATCTGCCAGCCTGAAGATGGGCAGGTCAGTTTTACTTCCAGGGAAAAGGGCCGTAGTTTGTGTTTGGGGGCCTGTGGCTGGGAGTGGCCGGCTGGCTCCTGAAAATCCCCGATACACAGGATGGTTCCCAGATGAAAGGTGGCACCAGTGCCGAGTCGGGCTGGTTTGATAGAGCCATGTGGCTCCTGCAATCTGCCAGCCAGAAGCGGGGTGGTGAGTTTTGTTTGCCAGGGAATAGGGCCGTAGTTTGTTTTCGGGGGCCTGTGGCTGGGAATGTCCGGCTGGCTCCTTAAAATCCACAGCGCGCAGGATGGTTCCCAGACCAAACGGGGCACCAGTGCCGAGTCGGGCTGTTTTGATAGAGCCAAGTGGCTCCTGCAATCTGCCAGCCAGAAGATGGGCAGGTCTGTTTTACTTCCAGGGAAAAGGGCCGTAGTATTTGTTTGGGGACCTGTGGCTGGGAGTGGCCTACTGGCTCCTGAAAATCCACGATACGCAGGATGGTTCCCTAATGAAAAATGGCACCAGTGCCGAGTCGGGCTGGTTTGATAGAGCCAAGTGGCTTGTGCAATCTGCCAGCCAGAAGCGGGGCGGGTCTGTCTTGTTTGCCAGGGTAAAAAGCCTTGGTTTGTGTTGGGGGCCTGTGGCTGGGAGTGGCCGGCTGGCTCCTGAAAATCCACGTTGCGCAGGATGGTTCCCAAACCCAAGGGGGCACCAGTGCCAAGTCAGGCTGGTTTGATAGACCCAAGTGGCTCCTGCAATCTGCCAGACAGAAGCGGGGTGGGTGAGTTTTGTTTGCCAGGGAAAAGGGCCGTGGTTTGTTTTCGGGGGCCTGTGGCTGGGAGTGGCCGGCTGGCTCCTGAAAATCCACGATACGCAGGATGGTTCCCAAATGAAAAATGGCACCACAGCCAAGTCGGGCTGGTTTGATAGTACCAAGTGGCTCCTGCAATCTGACAGCCTTAAGATGGGCAGGTCTGTTTTACTTCCAGGGAAATGGGCCGTAGTTTGTGTTTGGGGACCTGTGGCTGGGAGTGGCCGGCTGGCTCCTGAAAATCCACGATACGCAGGATGGTTCCCAGATGAAAGGTGTCACCAGTGCCAAGTCGGGCTGGTTTGATTGTACCGCGTGGCTCCTGCAATCTGCCAGCCAGAAGATGGGCAGGTCAGTTTTACTTCCAGGGAAAATGGCCATGGTATATGTTTGGGGCCCTGTGGCTGAGAGTGGCCGGCTGGCTCCTGAAAATCCACGACACGCAGGATGGTTCCCAGATGAAAGGTGGCACCAGTGCTGAGTCGGGCTGGTATGATTGAGCCAAGTGGCTCCTGCAATCTGCCAGCCAGAAGCGGGGTGGGTGAGTTTTTTTTGCCAGGGAAAAGGGCCGTGGATTGTTTTTGGGGGCCTGTGGCCTGTAATGTCCGGCTGGCTCCGTAAAATCCACACCGCGCAGGATGATTCCCTGACACAAGGGCGCACCATTGCCGAGTCGGGTTGGTTGGATAGAGCCAAGTGGCTCCTGTAATCTGCCAGCCAGATGATGGGCAGGTCAGTTTTACTTCCAGGGAAAAGTGCCGTAGTTTGTGTTTGGGGGCCTCTGGCTGGGAGTGGCCGGCTGGTCCTGAAAATCCACGATACGCAGGATGGCTCCCAAATGAAAAATTGCACCAGTGCCAAGTCGGGCTGGTTTGATAGTACTGAGTGGCTCCTGCAATCTGCCAGCCAGAAGGCGGGCCGCTGAGATTTTCTTCCAGGGAAAAGGGCCGTGGTATGTGTTTGGGGCCCTGCGGCTGAGAGTGGCCGGCTGGATCCTGAAAATCCACAACACGCAGGATGGTTCCCTGATGAATGGTGGCACCAGGGCCGAGTCGGGCTGGTTTGATAGAGCCAAGTGGCTCCTGCAATCTGCCAGCCAGAAGATGGGCAGGTCAGTTTTATGTCCAGGGAAAAGGGCCGGAAGTTTGTGTTTGGGGGCCTGCGGCTGGGAGTGGCCGGCTGGCTCCTGTAAATCCACGATACTCAGGATGATTGCCAGACCCAAGTTGGCACCACAGCCAAGTCGGGCTGGTTTGATAGAGCCAAGTGGCTCCTGCAATCTGCCAGCCTGAATATGGGCAGGTCAGTTTTACTTCCAGGGAAAAGGGCCGTAGTTTGTGTTTGGGGGCCTGTGGCTGGCAGTGGCCGGCTGGCTCCTGAAAATCCACGACACGCAGGATGGTTCCCAGATGAAAGGTGGCACCAGTGCCGAGTCGGGCTGGTATGATTGAGCCAAGTGGCTCCTGCAATCTGCCAGCCAGAAGCGGGGTGGGTGAGTTTTGTTTGCCAGGGAAAAGGGCCGTGGTTTGTTTTCCTGGGGCCTGAGGCCTTGAATGGCCGGCTGTCTCCTTAAAATCCACGCTGCGCAGGATGGTTCCCAGACCCAAGGGGGCACCAGTGCCGAGTCAGGCTGGTTTAATAGAGCCAAGTGGCTCCTGCAATCTGCCAGCCAGAAGATGGGCAGGTCAGTTTTACTTCCAGGGAAAAGGGCCAGAATTTGTGCTTGCGCGCTTGTGGCTGGGAATGGCCGGGTAGCTCCTGAAAATCCACGATACGCAGGATGGTTCCCAGATGAAAGGTGGCACCAGTGCCGAGTCGGGCTGGTTTGATAGAGCCATGTGGCTCCTGCAATCTGCCAGCCAGAAGATGGGCAGGTCAGTTTTACTTCCAGGGAAAAGGGCCGGTAGTTTGTGTTTGGGGGCCTGAGGCTGGGAGTGGCCGGCTGGCTCCTGAAAATCCACGATACGCAGGATGGTTCCCACACCCAAGTTGGAACCACTGCCAAGTCGTGCTGGTTTGATAGAGCCATGTGGCTCCTGCAATCTGCCAGCCAGAAGATGGGCAGGTCAGTTTTCCTTCCAGGGAATAGGGCCGTAGATTTTATTTGGGGGCCTGTGGCTGGGAGTGGCCGGCTGGCTCCTGAAAATCCACGATACGCAGGATGGCTCCCAAATGAAAAATTGCATCAGTGCCAAGTCGGGCTGGTTTGATAGTACCATGTGGCTCCTGCAATCTGCCAGCCAGAAATGGGCAGGTCAGTTTTACTTCCAGGGAAAATGGCCGTAGTTTGTGTTTGTGGACCTGTGGCTGGGAGTGGCCGGCTGGCTCCTAAAAATCCACGATACTCAGGATGATTGCCAGACCAAAGTTGGCACCACTGCCAAGTCGGGCTGGGTTGATAGAGCCATGTGGCTCCTGCAATCTGCCAGCCTGAAGATGGGCATGTCAGTTTTACTTCCTGGGAAAAGGGCCGTAGTTTGTGTTTGGGGGCCTGTGGCTGGGAATGTCCGGCTGGCTCCTTAAAATCCACACCGCGCAGGATGGTTCCCAGACCAAAGGGGGCACCAGTGCCGAGTTGGGCTGGTTTGATAGAGCCAAGTGGCTCCTGCAATCTGCCAGCCAGAAGCGGGGTGGTGAGTTTTGTTTGCCAGGGAATAGGGCCGTAGTTTGTTTTCGGGGGCCTGTGGCTGGGAATGTCCGGCTGGCTCCTTAAAATCCACACCGCGCAGGATGGTTCCCAGACCAAAGGGGGCACCAGTGTCGAGTCGGGCTGCTTTGATAGAGCCAAGTGGCTCCTGCAATCTGCCAGCCAGAAGACGGGCAGGTCTGTTTTACTTCCACGGAAAAGGGCCGTAGTTTCTGTTTGGGGGCCTGTGGCTGGGAGTGGCCGTCTGGCTCCTGAAAATCCACGATACGCAGGATGGTTCCCAAATGAAAAATGGCACCAGTGCCGAGTCGGGCTGGTTTGATAGAGCCAAGTGGCTTGTGCAATCTGCCAGCCAGAAGCGGGGCGGGTCTGTCTTGTTTGCCAGGGTAAAAAGCCGTGGTTTGTGTTGGGGGCCTGTGGCTGGGAGTGGCCGGCTGGCTCCTGAAAATCCACGACACGCAGGATGGTTCCCAAACCCAAGGGGGCACCAGTGCCAAGTCAGGCTGGTTTGATAGACCCAAGTGGCTCCTGCAATCTGCCAGACAGAAGCGGGGTGGGTGAGTTTTGTTTGCCAGGGAAAAGGGCCGTGGTTTGTTTTCGGGGGCCTGTGGCTGGGAGTGGCCGGCTGGCTCCTGAAAATCCACGATACGCAGGATGGTTCCCAAATGAAAAATGGCACCACAGCCAAGTAGGGCTGGTTTGATAGTACCACGTGGCTCCTGCAATCTGACAGCCTTAAGATGGGCAGGTCTGTTTTACTTCCAGGGAAATGGGCCGTAGATTTTGTTTGGGGGCGTGTTGCTGGGAGTGGCCGGCTGGCTCCTGAAAATCCACGACACGCAGGATGGTTCCCCGATGAAAGGTGGCACCAGCGCCGAGTTGTCTGGTTTGATAGAGCCAAGTGGCTCCTGCAATCTGCCAGCCAGAAGCGGGGTGGGTGAGTTTTGTTTGCCAGGGAAAAGGGCCGTGGTTTGTTTTCCTGGGGTCTGAGGCCTTGAATGGCCGGCTGTCTCCTTTAAATCCACGCTGCGCAGGATGGTTCCCAGACCCAAGGGGGCACCAGTGCCGAGTCAGGCTGGTTTAATAGAGCCAAGTGGCTTCTGCAATCTGGCAGCCAGAAGATGGGCAGGTCAGTTTTACTTCCAGGGAAAAGTGCCGTAGCTTGTGTTTGGGGGCCTGTGGCTGGGAGTGGCCGGCTGGTCCTGAAAATCCACGATACGCAGGATGGCTCCCAAATGAAAAATTGCACCAATGCCAAGTCGGGCTGGTTTGATAGTACTGAGTGGCTCCTGCAATCTGCCAGCCAGAAGGCGGGCCGCTGAGATTTTCTTCCAGGGAAAAGGGCCGTGGTATGTGTTTGGGGCCCTGCGGCTGAGAGTGGCCGGCTGGCTCCTGAAAATCCACAACACGCAGGATGGTTCCCTGATGAATGGTGGCACCAGGGTCGAGTCGGGCTGGTTTGATAGTACCATGTGGCTCCTGCAATCTGCCAGCCAGAAGATGGGCAGGTCAGTTTTACTTGCAGAGAAAAGGGCCCGAGATTTGTTTGGGGGCCTGTGGCTGGTAGTGGCCGTCTGCCTCCTGAAAATCCACGATACGCAAGATGGTTCCCAGATGAAAGGTGGCACCAGTGCCAAGTCGGGCTGGTTTGATAGAGCCATTTGGCTCCTGCAATCTGCCAGCCAGAAGCGGGGTAGGTGAGTTTTGTTTACCAGGGAAAAAGGCCGTGGTTTTTTTTCCGGGGCCTGTGGCCTGGAATGGCCGGCTGGCTCCTGAAAATCCTCGCCGCACAGGATGGTTCCCAGATGAATGGTGGCACCAGTGCCGAGTCGGGCTGTTTTGATAGAGCCAAGTGGCTCCTGCAATCTGCCAGCCAGAAGATGGGCAGGTCAGTTTTACTTCCAGGGAAAATGGCCGTAGTTTGTGTTTGTGGACCTGTGGCTGGGAGTGGCCGGCTGGCTCCTGAAAATCCACGATACTCAGGATGATTGCCAGATCAAAGTTGGCACCAGTGCCGAGTCGGGCTGGTTTGATAGAGCCAAGTGGCTTGTGCAATCTGCCAGCCAGAAGCGGGGCGGGTCTGTCTTGTTTGCCAGGGTAAATAGCCGTGGTTTGTGTTGGGGGCCTGTGGCTGGGAGTGGCCGTCTGGCTCCTGAAAATCCACGATACGCAGGATGGTTCCCAAATGAAAAATGGCACCAGTGCCGAGTCGGGCTGGTTTGATAGAGCCAAGTGGCTTGTGCAATCTGCCAGCCAGAAGCGGGGCGGGTCTGTCTTGTTTGCCAGGGTAAAAAGCCGTGGTTTGTGTTGGGGGCCTGTGGCTGGGAGTGGCCGGCTGGCTCCTGAAAATCCACGACACGCAGGATGGTTCCCAAACCCAAGGGGGCACCAGTGCCAAGTCAGGCTGGTTTGATAGACCCAAGTGGCTCCTGCAATCTGCCAGACAGAAGCGGGGTGGGTGAGTTTTGTTTGCCAGGGAAAAGGGCCGTGGTTTGTTTTCGGGGGCCTGTGGCTGGGAGTGGCCGGCTGGCTCCTGAAAATCCACGATACGCAGGATGGTTCCCAAATGAAAAATGGCACCACACCCAAGTCGGGCTGGTTTGATAGTACCACGTGGCTCCTGCAATCTGACAACCTTAAGATGGGCAGGTCTGTTTTACTTCCAGGGAAAATGGCCATGGTATATGTTTGGGGCCCTGTGGCTGAGAGTGGCCGACTGGCTCCTGAAAATCCACGATACGCAGGATGGTTCCCAGATGAAAGGTGGCACAAGTGCCAAGTCGGGCTGGTTTGATTGTACCGCGTGGCTCCTGCAATCTGGCAGCCAGAAGATGGGCTGGTCAGTTTTACTTCCAGGGAAAATGGCCATGGTATATGTTTGGGGCCCTGTGGCTGAGAGTGGCGGGCTGGCTCCTGAAAATCCACGACACGCAGGAGGGTTCCCAGATGAAAGGTGGCACCAGTGCGAGTCGGGCTGGTATGATTGAGCCATGTGGCTCCTGCAATCTGCCAGCCAGAAGATGGGCAGGTCAGTTTTACTTCCAGGGAAAAGGGCCGTAGTTTTTGTTTGGGGGCCTGTGGCTGGGAGTGCCCAGCTGGCACGTGAAAATGCACGATAATCAGGATGATTGCCCGACCCAAGTTGGCACCACTGCCAAGTCGGGCTGGTTTGATAGAGCCAAGTGGCTCCTGCAATCTGCCAGCCAGAAGATAGGCAGGTCAGTTTTACTTCCAGGGAAAAGGGCCGTAGTTTTTGTTTGGGGGCCTGTGGCTGGGAGTGCCCAGCTGGCACGTGAAAATGCACGATAATCAGGATGATTGCCCGACCCAAGTTGGCACCACTGCCAAGTCGGGCTGGTTTGATAGAGCCAAGTGGCTCCTGCAATCTGCCAGCCAGAAGATAGGCAGGTCAGTTTTACTTCCAGGGAAAAGGGTCGTAGTTTATGTTCGGGGGCCCGTGGCTGGGAGTGGCCAGCTGGCACCCGAAAATCCCCGATACACAGGATGGTTCCCAGATGAATGGTAGCACCAGTGCCGAGTCAGGCTGGTTTGATAGAGCCAAGTGGCTTGTGCAATCTGCCAGCCAGAAGCGGGGTGTGTGAATTTTGTTTGCCAGGGAAAGGGTCGTGGTTTGTTTTCGGGGGCCTGTGGATCGGAAATGCTGGCTTGCTCCTGAAAATCCACGATACGCAGGATGGTTCCCAGACCCAAGGGGGCACCAGTGCCGAGCCGGGCTGGTTTGATAGAGCCAAGTGTCTCCTGCAATCTGCCAGCCAGAAGATGGACAGGTCAGTTTTGTTTGCCAGGGTAAAGGGCCTTGGTTTGTGTTGGGGGCCTGAGGCTGGGAGTGGCCGGCTCGCTCCGGAAAATCCACGATACACAGGATGGTTCCCCGATGAATGGTGGCACCACTGCTGAGTCGGGCTGCTTTCATAGTACCAAGTGTCTCCCGCAATCTGCCAGCCTGGAGATGGGCAGGTCAGTTTTACTTCCAGGGAAAAGGGCCGTAGATTTTGTTTGGGGGCCTGTGGCTGGGAGTGGCCGGCTGGCTCCTTTAAATCCCCGATACACAGGATGGTTCCCAGATGAAAGGTGGCACCAGTGCCGAGTCGGGCTGGTTTGATAGAGCCATTTGGCTCCTGCAATCTGCCAGCCAGAAGATGGGCAGGTCAGTTTTACTTCCAGGGAAAAGGGCCGGTAGTTTGTGTTTGGGGGCCTGAGGCCGGGAGTGGCCGGCTGGCTCCTGAAAATCCACGATACGCAGGATGGTTCCCAGACCCAAGTTGGAACCACTGCCAAGTCGTGCTGGTTTGACAGAGCCATGTGGCTCCTGCAATATGCCAGCCAGAAGATGGGCAGGTCAGTTTTCCTTCCAGGGAATAGGGCCGTAGTTTTTATTTGGGGGCCTGTGGCTGGTAGTGGCCGTCTGCCTCCTGAAAATCCACGATACGCAAGATGGTTCCCAGATGAAAGGTGGCACCAGTGCCAAGTCGGGCTGGTTTGATAGAGCCATTTGGCTCCTGCAATCTGCCAGCCAGAAGCGGGGTAGGTGAGTTTTGTTTACCAGGGAAAAAGGCCGTGGTTTTTTTTCCGGGGCCTGTGGCCTGGAATGGCCGGCTGGCTCCTGAAAATCCACGCCGCACAGGATGGTTCCCAGATGAAAGCTGACACCAGTGCCGAGTCGGGCGGTTTTGATAGAGCCAAGTGGCTCCTGCAATCTGCCAGCCAGAAGATGGGCAGGTCAGTTTTACTTCCAGGGAAAAGGGCCGGTAGTTTGTGTTTGGGGGCCTGAGGCCGGGAGTGGCCGGCTGGCTCCTGAAAATCCACGATACGCAGGATGGTTCCCAGACCCAAGTTGGAACCACTGCCAAGTCGTGCTGGTTTGACAGAGCCATGTGGCTCCTGCAATATGCCAGCCAGAAGATGGGCAGGTCAGTTTTCCTTCCAGGGAATAGGGCCGTAGTTTTTATTTGGGGGCCTGTGGCTGGTAGTGGCCGTCTGCCTCCTGAAAATCCACGATACGCAAGATGGTTCCCAGATGAAAGGTGGCACCAGTGCCAAGTCGGGCTGGTTTGATAGAGCCATTTGGCTCCTGCAATCTGCCAGCCAGAAGCGGGGTAGGTGAGTTTTGTTTACCAGGGAAAAAGGCCGTGGTTTTTTTTCCGGGGCCTGTGGCCTGGAATGGCCGGCTGGCTCCTGAAAATCCACGCCGCACAGGATGGTTCCCAGATGAAAGCTGACACCAGTGCCGAGTCGGGCGGTTTTGATAGAGCCAAGTGGCTCCTGCAATCTGCCAGCCAGAAGATGGGCAGGTCAGTTTTACTTCCAGGGAAAATGGCCGTAGTTTGTGTTTGTGGACCTGTGGCTGGGAGTGGCCGGCTGGCTCCTGAAAATCCACGATACTCAGGATGATTGCCAGATCATAGTTGGCACCAGTGCCGAGTCGGGCTGGTTTGATAGAGCCAAGTGGCTTGTGCAATCTGCCAGCCAGAAGCGGGGCGGGTCTGTCTTGTTTGCCAGGGTAAAAAGCCTTGGTTTGTGTTGGGGGCCTGTGGCTGGGAGTGGCCGGCTGGCTCCTGAAAATCCACGCCGCGCAGGATGGTTCCCAAATGAAAAATGGCACCACACCCAAGTCGGGCTGGTTTGATAGTACCACGTGGCTCCTGCAATCTGACAGCCTTAAGATGGGCAGGTCTGTTTTACTTCCAGGGAAAAGGGCCGTAGTTTGTGTTTGGGGACCTGTGGCTGGGAGTGGCCGGCTGGCTCCTGAAAATCCACGATACGCAGGATGGTTCCCAGATGAAAGGTGGCACCAGCGCCAAGTCGGGCTGGTTTGATTGTACCGCGTGGCTCCTGCAATCTGGCAGCCAGAAGATGGGCTGGTCAGTTTTACTTCCAGGGAAAATGGCCATGGTATATGTTTGGGGCCCTGTGGCTGAGAGTGGCCGGCTGGCTCCTGAAAATCCACGATACGCAGGATGGTTCCCAGATGAAAGGTGGCATCAGTGCCGAGTCGGGCTGGTATGATTGAGCCATGTGGCTCCTGCAATCTGCCAGCATGAAGATGGGCGGGTCAGTTTTACTTCCAGGGAAAAGGGCCGTATTTTTTGTTTTTGGGCCTGTGGCTGGGAGTGGCCGGCTGGCTCCTGAAAATCCACGACACGCAGGATGGTTCCCAGATGAAAGGTGGCACCAGTGCCGAGTCGGGCTGGTATGATTGAGCCATGTGGCTCCTGCAATCTGCCAGCCAGAATATGGGCAGGTCAGTTTTACTTCCAGGGAAAAGGGCCGTAGTTTTTGTTCGGGGGCCTGTGGCTGGGAGTGGCCGGCTGGCTCCTGAAATACCACGATACGCAGGATGGTTCCCAGATGAATGGTGTCACCAGTGCAAAGTGGGGTGGTTTGATAGAGCCAAGTGTCTCCTACAATCTGCCAGCCAGAAGATGGGCAGGTCTGTTTTACTTCCAGGGAAAAGGGCCGTAGTTTGTGTTTGGGGGCCTGTGGCTGAGAATAGCCGGCTGGCTCCTTAAAATCCTCGCCGCGCATGATGGTTCCCAGACCCAAGGTGGCACCAGTGCCGAGTTGGGCTAGTTTGATAGAGCCATGTGGCTCCTGCAATCTGCCAGCCAGAAGCGGGGTGTGTGAATTTTGTTTGCCAGGGAAAAGGGATGTGGTTTCTGTTGGGGGCCTGTGGCTGGGAGTGACCGGCTGGCTCCTGAAAATCCACGATACGTAGGATGATTCCCAGATGAAAGGTGGCACCAGTGCCAAGTCGGGCTAGTTTGATAGAGCCGAGTGTCTCCTGCAATCTGCCAGCCAGGAGCGGGCCGGGTCAGTTTTGTTTGCCAGGGAAAAGGGATGTGGTTTCTGTTGGGGGCCTGTGGCTGGGAGTGGCCGGCTGGCTCCTGAAAATCTACGATACGTAGGATGGCTCCCAGACCTAAAGGGCTACCAGTGCCAAGTCGGGCTGGTTTGATAGAGGCAAGTGGCTCCAGCAATCTGCCAGCCAGAAGATGGGCAGGTCAGTTTTACTTCCAGGGATAAGGGCCGTAGATTTTGTTCGGGGGCCTGTGGCTGGGATTGGCCGGCTGGCTCCTGAAAATCCCCGATACACAGGATGGTTCCCAGATGAAAGGTGGCACCAGTGCTGAGTCGGGCTGGTTTGATAGAGCCAAGTGGCTCCTGCAATCTGCCAGCCAGTAGATGGGCAGGTCAGCTTTACTTCCAGGGATAAGGGCCGTAGATTTTTTCGGGGGCCTGTGGCTGGGAGTGGCCCGCTGGCTCCTGAAAATCCCCAATACACAGGATGGTTCCCAGATGAAAGGTGGCACCAGTGCTGAGTCGGGCTGGTTTGATAGAGCCAAGTGGCTCCTGCAATCTGCCAGCCAGTAGATGGGCAGGTCAGCTTTACTTCCAGGGATATGGGCCGTAGATTTTTTCGGGGGCCTGTGGCTGGGAGTGGCCCGCTGGCTCCTGAAAATCCCCAATACACAGGATGGTTCCCAGATGAAAGGTGGCACCAGTGCTGAGTCGGGCTGGTTTGATAGAGCCAAGTGGCTCCTGCAATCTGCCAGCCAGTAGATGGGCAGGTCAGCTTTACTTCCAGGGATAAGGGCCGTAGATTTTTTCGGGGGCCTGTGGCTGGGAGTGGCCCGCAGGCTCCTGAAAATCCCCAATACACAGGATGGTTCCCAGATGAAAGGTGGCACCAGTGCCGAGTCGGGCTGTTTTGATAGAGCCAAGTGGCTCCTGCAATCTGCCAGCCAGAAGATGGGCAGGTCTGTTTTACTTCCAGGGAAAAGGGCCGTAGTTTGTGTTTGGGGGCCTGTGGCTGAGGATGGCCGTCTGACTCCTTAAAATCCACCCCGCGCATGATTGTTCCCAGACCCAAGGTGACACCAGTGCCGAGTTGGGCTGGTTTGATAGTACCGAGTGGCTCCTGCAATCTGCCAGCCAGAAGGCGGGCCGCTAAGATTTTCTTCCAGGGAAAATGGCCGTGGTATGTGTTTGGGGCACTGTGGCTGAGAGTGGCTGGCTGGCTCCTGAAAATCCACAACACGAAGGATGGTTCCCAGATGAATGGTGGCACCAGTGCCAAGCCGGCTGGTTTGATAGAGCCAAGTGTCTCCTGCCAACTGCCAGCCAGGAGCGGGGTGCGTGAGTTTTGTTTGCCAGGGAAAAGGGCCGTGGTTTGTTTTCGGGAGCCTGTGGCTCGGAATGGCCTGCTGGCTCCTGAAAATCCACGATACGCAGGATGGTTCCCAGATGAAAGGTGGCACCAGTGCCGAGTCAGGCTGGTTTGATAGAGCCATGTGGCTCCTGCAATCTGCCAGCCAGAAGCGGGGTGGGTGAGTTTTGTTTGGCAGGGAAAAGGCCCACAGTTTGTGTTTGGGCGCCTGTCGCTGGGAATGGCCGGCTGGCTCCTGAAAATCCACGATGCGCAGGATGATTCCCAGACCAAAGGGGCACCAGTGCCGAGTCGGGCTGGTTTGATAGAGCTAAGTGGCTCCTGCAATCTGCCAGCCAGAAGATGGACAGGTCAGTTTTACTTCCGGGGAAGAGGGCCGTGGTTTGTGTTTGGGGGCCTGAGGCTGGGAGTGGCTGGCTGGCTCCTGAAAATGCAGGATACTCAGGATGATTGCCAGACCCAAGTTGGCACCACTGCCAAGTCGGGCTGGTTTGATAGAGCCATGTGGCTCCTGCAATCTGCCAGCCAGAAGATGGGCAGGTCAGTTTTACTTCCATGGAAAAGGGCCGTAGTTTGTGTTTGGGGGCCTGTGGCTGGGAGTGGCCGGCTGGCTCCTGAAAATCCACGATACGCAGGATGGTTCCCAGACCCAAGGGGGCACCAGTGCCGAGTCGGGCTGGTTTGATAGAGCCAAGTGGCTCCTGCATTCTGCCAGCCAGAAGATGGACAGGTCAGTTTTACTGCCAGGGAAAAGGAACATAGCTTTTTTTTGGGGGTCTGTGGCTGGGAATGGCCGGCTGGCTCCTGAAAATCCACGATACGCAGGATGGTTCCCAGATGAAAGGAGGCACCAGTGCCGAGTCGGGCTGTTTTGATAGAGCCAAGTGTCTCCTGCAATCTGCCAGCCAGAAGATGGGCAGGTCAGTTTTACTTCCAGGGAAAAGGGCCGGTAGTTTGTGTTTGGGGGCCTGTGGCTGGGAGTGGCCAGCTGGCTCCTGAAAATCCACGATACGCAGGATGGTTCCCAGATGAAAGGTGGCACCAGTGCCGAGTCGGGTGGTTTGATAGAGCCAAGTGGCTCCTGCAATCTGACAGCCAAAAGATGGTTAGGTCTGTTTTACTTCCAGGGAAAAGGGCCGTAGTTTGTGTTTGGTGGCCTGTGGCTGAGAATGGCCGGCTGGCTCCTTAACATCATCGCCGCGCATGATGGTTCCCAGACCCAAGGGGGCACCAGTGCAGAGTTGGGCTGGTTTGATAGAGCCATGTGGCTCCTGCAATCAGCCAGCCAGAAGCGGGGTGTGTGAGTTTTGTTTGCAGGAAAAGGGGCCGTAGTTTTTGTTCGGGGGCCTGTGGCTGGGAGTGGCCGGCTGGCTCCTGAAAATCCCCAATACACAGGATGGTTCCCAGATGAAAGGTGGCACCAGTGCTGAGTCGGGCTGGTTTGATAGAGCCAAGTGGCTCCTGCAATCTGCCATCCATAAGCGGGGTGGGTGAGTTTAGTTTGCCATGGAAAAGGGCCGTGGTTTCTTTTCGGGGGCCTGTGGCTCCGAATGGCCGGCTGGCTCCTGAAAATCCACGCCGCGCAGGATGGTTCCCAGATGAAAGGTGGCACCTGTGCCGAGTCGGGCTGGTTTGATAGAGCTAAGTGTCTCCTGCAATCTGCCAGCCAGAAGATGGACAGGTCAGTTTTACTTCCGGGGAAGAGGGCCGGTCGTTTGTGTTTGGGGGCCTGAGGCTGGGAGTGGCCGGCTGGCTCCTGAAAATCGACGACACGCAGGATGATTGCCAGACCCAAGCTGGCACCACTGCCAAGTCGGGCTGGTTTGATAGAGCCATGTGGCTCCTGCAATCTGCCAGCCAGAAGATGGGCAGGTCAGTTTTGTTTGCAGGAAAAAGGGCCGTTGTTTGTGTTTGGGGGCCTGTGGCTGGGAGTGGCCGGCTGGCTCCTGAAAATCCACGATACGCAGGATGGTTCCCAGACCCAAGGGGGCACCAGTGCCAAATCGGGCTGGTTTGATAGAGCCAAGTGGCTCCTGCATTCTGCCAGCCAGAAGATGGACAGGTCAGTTTTACTTCCAGGGAAAAGGACCATAGATTTTTTTTGGGGGTCTGGGGCTGGGAGTGGCCGGCTGGCTCCTGAAAATCCACGATACGCAGGATGGTTCCCAGATGAAAGGTGGCACCAGTTCCGAGTCGGGCTGGTTTGATAGAGCCAAGTGGCTCCTGCGATCTGCCAGCCAGAAGATGGGCAGGTCAGTTTTACTTCCAGGGAAAAGGGCCGTAGTTTGTGTTTGGGGGCCTGTGGCTGGGAGTGGCCGGCTGGCACCTGAAAATCTACGATACGCAGGATGGTTCCCAGATGAAAGGTGGCACCACTGCCGAGTCGGGCTGGTTTGATAGAGCCATGTGGCTCCTGCAATCTGCCAGCCAGAAGATGGGCGGGTCAGTTTTCCTTCCAGGGAAAAGGGCCGTAGTTTGTGTTTGTTGGCCTGTGGCTGAGAATGCCCGGCTGGCTCCTGAAAATCCACGATACGTAGGATGGTTTCCAGACCCAAGGGGCCCCAGTGCCAAATCGGGCTGGTTTGATAGAGCCAAGTGGCTCCTGCAATCTGCCAGCCAGAAGATCGGCAGGTCAGTTTTACTTCCAGGGAAAAGGGCCGTAGTGTGTGTTTGGGGGCCTGAGGCTGGGAGTGGCCGGCTGGCTCCTGAATATCCACTTTACGCAGGATGATTCCCAGACCGAAGTTGGCACCACTGTTAAGTCAGGCTGGTTTGATAGAGCCATGTGCCTCCTGCAATCTGCTAGCCAGAAGCGGGGTGGGTGGGTTTTGTTTGCCTGGGAAAGGGCCGTAGTTTGAGTTTGGGGGCCTGAGGCTGGGAGTGGCTGGCTGGCTCCTGAAAATCCACGCCGTGCAGGATGGTTTCCAGATGAATGGTGGCACCAATACCAAGTCGTGTATTACCATGTAACTCCTGCAATCTGCTATCCAGAAGCGGGGAGCTGAGGCTTTTTTCAGGGAAAAGGGCCGTCGGTTTTTTTTCGGGTCCTGTAGCTGGTAGGGGCAGCTGGGTCCTGAAAATCCACGATACGCAGGATGGTTTCCAGACCCGTGCTGGCTCCAGTGCAATGTCGGCCTGATTTGACTGCGTCAAATATCCCCTGCGTTGCTCAGTTCAAAGAAATCTTGTGTCCTAATGTTCTCAGAGAAGACTGTTAAAATTTGTCTATTTTTCTGGATTTGTTTTGTTCTTTTTTCTCTACCTTCTACTTCTCTCCACTGTCTGAGAACTTTGACCTTTATGTAAGTTGACCTAATGTAAAATTCTCGTAGTAAAGTAAGAGAAGGCAGTAAAGAAAGGCAAATTTGTTAATTGCAGGTGGAAAGAGGGAGGCCAACGAAAGAAAACAAAAGAACAATAATAATGAAATGCTCCCCTGTCTTCTGTGAAAAGTAGAGGCGCAGACAAGAAAGAGCAAGTGCAAAATTCTCACTAGAGAAACGCACTTTATCTGACTAAAGTAATTTCCGGTGCATTTCTTGCGTTTTTCTCATGCCAAACATATTAATCATTGAAGGTGTCCCTTTCCTCTTTCTGGAATACAGCTAGGAAGATGGCTGTGTCATTGCTGACAAGCTGCTATTCTCAGAGGTGTCCAGCTGAAAGTCCTAGATCAATGGATTTCCTCTGTCACTTTGATATGGCATGACTTACAGTTTCAGCAACTGAACTTGCCAGCCTTACAATTCTTTGCCCCTTGAATGGTCAGATAGGCTCCTTGGCAACTGGCATTTGTAAGGACACGAAACTATGCAGAATTTGTACCATGAGATGATGCCAAATGAGTCACGCCGGTAGATTAACTAGGACATGCAAGGCATGAGAGCACAAGAAGAGAGTACACAAGAAGACAGTACAATCTCCTTTTTTCTGAAACACTGTAGAGATCAAATTGAACACAAATCCTCCTGGGCTAGTTCTTGCAAAAGCCTAGGAGTTCTTTTTGTGTTCACACGCCTGGAATATTTAGCTTTGGATCACAGCAGAATGCAGATGACAAAACGAGGCCTTTTAAGTCACATCCAGTATGAAGCAGCATGAAAGAAGAAAGCAGCTGAGAGTGCCAACCCTGCTAGGTAATCTCAGTATTGGTCTTGACATTAGCAGAAATTTGAAATGAGTCTCTGAAAATGACAAAGGAGGCTGAAGAAAAGGGAGCGATGACTCCTCTTGCATAGTGTTTCCTAACAGGGATCTTCAAAATGGAAAGATTGTATCATCCTTTCAACTGAAGGAAGGTATGAAAACAACAGGAAGGAAACGGCATCACATGCTAGAAAGACTAGGAAAGAAGTACACTGGGCAGTGTACTTCTAGACAGAAAGGCCACTGATGGAAAACCAACTAAACTGGCACCAATGCAGCAGCATTGTACTAAAGCCAGAAATGTCCAGCGCTTCACTCTCTGCCGTTCCATTCAGATGCACACAGCAGCTCTGCAACAGTCCTACTGATCATCTCCTTGGCGAACTTGGAGTTGAGGGTCCGTGGTGAAGCAGAGTCCCCAGCAAGATGCAAAGGAGAGCTGCTTTCTTGCAACTTTGCCTTTATCAGTTCCATAGCTTTAAGCCATAACAAACACCATTCAACCAACCACCATACACCAGGCTTTGAACACACGACCGTTCTAGAACTTGTTGATCTACCTCTAATTCAGCTGCCTCACCTTCCCACAGTCCTTTTCTACTTAGCCAATGGAATGGGCCTCAGCCCAAGGCCTTCCTTTTGTAAGCTTCTAGCTAGATGCAGCAGCAAACCACTACTTTCTTCTGTGCCAAGACTTCAGGTAGACGATTTGCATCTGCCCTTCCAGTGAAACCTAACGGGGAGAGAAAAGCCTCTCACAGATGTTCAGTCATTCCATTAGCTACACAGGCCAAATCAAAAGAAAAGCCAGCTATGGGTTTGTGTACTTGCTCCTACACAACACCCGCTGCCCTCTGACAATCAACTAGCAGAGAACCAGCAAAACTGAGACTTGAGGCAAACAACCCTTTGAAGGGAATAATGATGTCAGCAATTAAGACAACACATTTCCAGGCTACCGAGATACTTGAAATGTCAGCAAAGGCTGGAGACCAAAGGCTGAACTAATAGGGAAAGGGTAAAAGAATCCCAAGAAAAACATGACCGAAGGTTAAAACAATTCCAAGAAAAACATAGGCAACTGACCTGTTGAAGCCTTCAGGAAATCAGTGGCCGCTGATTGACATAGGCCATTCAAGTTAGTTGACCCGTGCACCTTCCACCCCTTTTTCACCTTTCGGCACCATAGGGTGAATTGTGAGCATGAAATCACAATTCCTTGGATTCTCTTCTTAACTTGACGAGAGAAATTCAGCAACTGAAGTACCTGTTACTGATGTGATACCCAGGAACACCGAGTTGACACATTTCATTTTGTTCAAACACAGCTAGCAAATCTAAGGGGACAAGGCTGGCTTCTTTTCATGACAATTTTTCTGTTTTAAAACCTGCTCTGATCCTGGTGAAACTTTTTCATTAGCTTCTCTCTAAAAGCAAAAGATCCAATTCATTGTCCCATCCTACTGCTGCAAGTAAACCATGTGCATTGCCAAGACCAAAAACGGAATTGGAAGGTACAGAGACGCCCGGAGCTATGAGCAGATACGGGGCACATTTCGGTAGAAGCCGCCGTCTGCAGTGCACTGTGACCAGCACAATCGCCTTTGCGCGAAAAAGCCGCTTCTTCGCCTCTGGAAGCCGCAGAGAGCGGCTACCTCTGAAAGCTGAAGAATGAAGCTGCACAACACTGGGATTGTGTGCACAGCTTGCACACTGATCCAAAACAGTACCTTACCACTCTCCACCTTTTCCAAACACATGAACATTCTGTTGGAATGTGTTTTGGACAACTTTCTTTTTCTTCTTGCGTAAACTTCTGCAGAGCTCTCTGCAACATGCAAAACACGATGGGAGATGTTTTCTGTGCTGGCACAGTTTCTCCTTGCCTAACATAGTGGAAAACCTTTCTGTATGATGTAGACCACAAAAGTCCCGAAAGAAGAAGGTACGCAGCTCCCCGGTGCTAAGCGCCGGTCCCGGGCACATTTCGGCAGATGCCGCCGCACTGGAGTGCACTGTGACCGGCACAATCGCCTTTGCGCGAAGAAGCCGATTCTTCGTCTCCGGGAGCCGGAGAGTGCGGCTGCTTTCAAAAGGTGAAGAATGAAGCTGCACAAGACTGGGATAGTGTGCGCAGCTTTCAAACTGATAGAAAACAGTACCTTACCACTTTCCTACCTTTTCCACACACATGAACATTCGATTGGAAGGTGTTTTGGAAAACTTTCTTTTTCTTCTTGCAAAACACTCAGCAGAGCTCTCTGCAACATGTAAAACACCATGACAGACGTTTTCTGTGCAGGCACAGTTTCTCATTACCAGACATAGTGGAAAAGCGTTTTGCAGTGATGTAGACCACAAAAGACGCTACAGACGAAATATGGAGCTCCCTGGAGCTAAGCGCCGGTCCCGGGCACATTTCGGCAGATGCCGCCGCACTGGAGTGCACTGTGACCGGCACAATCGCCTTTGCGCGAAGAAGCCGATTCTTCGTCTCCGGGAGCCGGAGAGAGCGGCTGCTTCGGAAAGGTGGGAATGAAGCTGCACAAGACTGGGATAGTGTGCGCAGCTTGCAAACTGATAGAAAACACTACCTTACCACTTTCCTACCTTTTCCAAACACATGAATATTCGATTGGAAGGTGTTTTGGACAACTTTATTTTTCTTCTTGCAAAACATTCTGCAGAGGTCTCTAAACAAGTAAAACACGATGGGAGATGTTTTCTGTGCTGGCACAGTTTCTCCATGACTAACATAGTGGAAAGGATCTTTGCAATGATATAGACCACAAAAGACGCTAAAGACTAAACATGGAGCTCCCCGGAGCTAAGCGCCGGTCCCGGGCGCATTTCGGAAGAAGCCGCCGCACTGGAGTGCACTGTGAGCGGCACAATCGCCTTTGCGCGAAGAAGCCGCCTCTTCGTCTCCGGGAGCCAGAGAGAGCGGCTGCTTCGGAAAGGTGAAGAATGAAGCTGCACAAGACTGGGATAGTGTGCGCAGCTTGCAAACTGATAGAAAACAGTACCTTACCACTTTCCTACCTCTTCCAAACATATGAATATTCGGTTAGAAGGTGTTTTGGAAAACTTTCTTTTTCTTCGTGCAAAACACTCAGCAGAGCTCTCTGCAACATGTAAAACACCATGAGAGATGTTTTCTGTGCAGGCACAGTTTCTCATTACCAGACATAGTGGAAAAGCGTTTTGCAGTGATGTAGACCACAAAAGTCCCGAAAGACGAAGGTACGGATGTCCCCGGAGGTAAGCGCCGGTCCCGGGCGCATTTCGGAAGAAGCCGCCGCACTGGAGTGCACTGTGAGCGGCACAATCGCCTTTGCGCGAAAAAGCCTATTCTTCGCCTCCGGGAGCCGGAGAGAGCGGCTGCTTTCAAAAGGTGAAGAATGAAGCTGCACATCACTGGGATAGTGTGTGCAGCTTGCCAACTGATAAAAAACAGTGCCTTACCACTTTCCTACCTTTTCCAAACACATGAACATTCGATTGGAAGGTGTTTTGGAAAACTTTCTTTTTCTTCGTGCAAAACACTCAGCAGAGCTCTCTGCAACATGTAAAACACCATGAGAGATGTTTTCTGTGCTGGCACAGTTTCTCATTACCAGACATAGTGGAAAAGCGTTTTGCAGTGATGTAGACCACAAAAGTCCCGAAAGACGAAGGTACGGATGTCCCCGGAGCTAAGCGCCGGTCCCCGGCGCATTTCGGAAGAAGCCGCCGCACTGGAGTGCACTGTGACCGGCATAATCGCCTTTGCGCGAAAAAGCCTATTCTTCGCCTCCGGGAGCCGGAGAGAGCGGCTGCTTTCAAAAGGTGAAGAATGAAGCTGCACATCACTGGGATAGTGTGTGCAGCTTGCCAACTGATAAAAAACAGTGCCTTACCACTTTCCTACCTTTTCCAAACACATGAACATTCGATTGGAAGGTGTTTTGGAAAACTTTCTTTTTCTTCGTGCAAAACACTCAGCAGAGCTCTCTGCAACATGTAAAACACCATGGGAGATGTTTTCTGTGCAGGCACAGTTTCTCATTACCAGACATAGTGGAAAAGCGTATTGCAGTGATGTAGACCACAAAAGTCCCGAAAGACGAAGGTACGGATATCCCCGGAGGTAAGCGCCGGTCCCGGGCGCATTTCGGAAGAAGCCACCGCACTGGAGTGCACTGTGACCGGCAACAATCGCCTTTGCGCGAAGAAGTCGCCTCTTCGTCTCCGGGGACCGGAGTGAGCGGCTGCTTCGGAAAGGTGGGAATGAAGCTGCACAACACGGGGATAGTGTGCGCAGCTTTCAAACTGATAGAAAACAGTACCTTACCACTTTCCTACCTCTTCCAAACATATGAATATTGGGTTGGAAGGTGTTTTGGACAACTTTCTTTTTCTTCTTGCAAAACACTCAGCAGAGCTCTCTGTAACATGTAAAACACCACGGGAGATGTTTTCTGTGCAGGCACAGTTTCTCCATGCCAGACATAGTGGAAAAGCTTTTTGCAATGATGTAGACCACAAAAGACGCTAGAGACGAAGGTACGGAGCTCCCCGGTGCTAAGCGCCGGTCGCGGGCACATTTCGGCTGATGCCGCCGCACTGGAGTGCACTGTGACCGGCACAATCGCCTTTGCGCGAAGAAGCCGATTCTTCGTCTCCGGGAGCCGGAGAGAGCGGCTGCTTCGGAGAGGTGAAGAATGAAGCTGCACAACACTGGCATAGTGTGCGCAGCTTGCAAACTGATAAAAACCACTACCTTACCACTTTCCTACCTTTACCAAACACATGAATATTCGATTGGAAGGTGTTTTGGACAACTTTCTTTTTCTTCTTGCAAAACATTCTGCAGAGGTCTCTAAACAAGTAAAACACGATGGGAGATGTTTTCTGTGCTGGCACAGTTTCTCCATGCCTAACATAGTGGAAAGGATCTTTGCAATGATATAGACCACAAAAGATGCTAAAGACGAAATATGGAGCTCCCCGGAGCTAAGCGCCGGTCCCGGGCACATTTCGGAAGAAGCTGCCGCACTGGAGTGCACTGTGACCGGCACAATCGCCTTTGCGCTAAGAAGCCGCCTCTTCGTCTCCGGGAGCCAGAGAGAGCGGCTGCTTTCAAAAGGAGAAGAATGAAGCTGCACAACACTGGGATAGTGTGCGCAGCTTGCAAACTGATAGAAAACAGTACCTTACCACTTTCCTACCTTTTCCACCCACATGAACATTCGATTGGAAGGTGTTTTGGAAAACTTTCTTTTTCTTCGTGCAAAACACTCAGCAGAGCTCTCTGCAACATGTAAAACACCATGACAGACGTTTTCTGTGCAGGCACAGTTTCTCATTACCAGACATAGTGGAAAAGCGTTTTGCAGTGATGTAGACCACAAAAGACGCTAGAGACGAAATATGGAGCTCCCTGGAGCTAAGCGCCGGTCGCGGGCACATTTCGGCAGATGCCGCCGCACTGGAGTGCACTGTGACCGGCAGAATCGCCTTTGCGCGAAGAAGCCGATTCTTCGTCTCCGGGAGCCGGAGAGAGCGGCTGCTTCGGAAAGGTGAAGAATGAAGCTGCACAACACTGGCATAGTGTGCGCATTTTGCAAACTGATAGAAAACACTACCTTACCACTTTCCTACCTTTTCCAAACACATGAATATTCGATTGGAAGGTGTTTTGGACAACTTTATTTTTCTTCTTGCAAAACATTCTGCAGAGGTCTCTAAACAAGTAAAACACGATGGGAGATGTTTTCTGTGCTGGCACAGTTTCTCCATGCCTAACATAGTGGAAAGGATCTTTGCAATGATATAGACCACAAAAGACGCTAAAGACTAAATATGGAGCTCCCCGGTGCTAAGCGCCGGTCGCGGGCACATTTCGGCTGATGCCGCCGCACTGGAGTGCACTGTGAGCGGCACAATCGCCTTTGCGCGAAGAAGACGCTTCCTTGCCTCCGCGAGCCGGACAGAGCGGCTGCTTTCAAAAGGTGAAGAATGAAGCTGCACAAGACTGGGATAGTGTGCGCAGCTTGCAAACTGATAGAAAACAGTACCTTACCACTTTCCTACCTTATCCACACACATGAACATTCGAGTGGACGGTGTTTTGTAAAACTTTCTTTTTCTTCTTGCGTAAACTTCTGCAGAGCTCTCTGCAACATGCAAAACACGATGGGAGATGTTTTCTGTGCTGGCACAGTTTCTCCTTGCCTAACATAGTGGAAAACCTTTCTGTATGATGTAGACCACAAAAGTCCCGATAGACGAAGGTACGCAGCTCCCTGGAGCTAAGCGCCGGTCCCGGGCGCATTTCGGAAGAAGCCGCCGCACTGGAGTGCACTGTGACCGGCACAATCGCCTTTGCGCGAAGAAGCCGATTCTTCGTCTCCGGAAGCCGGAGAGAGCGGCTGCTTTCAAAAGGTGAAGAATGAAGCTGCACATCACTGGGATAGTGTGTGCAGCTTGCCAACTGATAAAAAACAGTACCTTACCACTCCTACCTTTTCCAAACACATGAACATTCGATTGGACGGTGTTTTGGAAAACTTTCTTATTCCTGGTGCAAAACACTCAGCAGAGCTCTCTGCAACATGTAAAACACGATGGGAGATGTTTTGTGTGCAGGCACAGTTTCTCATTACCAGAAATAGTGGAAAAGCGTTTTGCAGTGATGTAGACCACAAAAGACGCTAAAGACGAAATATGGAGCTCCCCGGAGGTAAGCGCCGGTCCGGGCACATTTCGGCAGATGCCGCCGCACTGTAGTGCACTGTGACCGGCACAATCGCTTTTGCGCGAAGAAGCCGATTCTTCGTCTCCGCGAGCCAGACAGAGCCGATGCTTCGGAAAGGTGAAGAATGAAGCTGCACAAGACTGGGATAGTGTGCGCAGCTTGCAAACTGATAGAAAGCAGTACCTTACAACTTTCTTAACTTTTCCAAACACATGAATATTCGGTTGGAAGGTGTTTTGGACAACTTTATTTTCATCGTGCAAAACACTCAGCAGAGCTCTGTGCAACATGTAAAACACGATGGGAGATGTTTTCTGTGCAGGCACAGTTTCTACTTGCCAGACATTGCGGAAAAGCTTTTTGCAGTGATGTAGACCGCAAAAGTCCCGAAAGAAACAGGTACGGATGTCCCCGGAGCTAAGCGCCGGTCCCGGGCGCATTTCGGAAGAAGCCGCCGCACTGGAGTGCACTCTGACCGGCACAATCGCCTTTGCGCGAAGAAGCCTATTCTTCGCCTCCGGGAGCCGGAGAGAGCGGCTGCTTTCGGAAGGTGAAGAATGAAGCTGCACATCACTGGGATAGTGTGTGCAGCTTGCCAACTGATAAAAAACAGTACCTTACCACTCCTACCTTTTCCAAACACATGAACATTCGATTGGAAGGTGTTTTGGAAAACTTTCTTTTTCTTCGTGCAAAACACTCAGCAGAGCTCTCTGCAACATGTAAAACACGATGGGAGATGTTTTCTGTGCAGGCCCAGTTTCTCATTACCAGACATAGTGGAAAAGCGTTTTGCAGTGATGTAGACCACAAAAGTCCCGAAAGAAGAAGGTACGGATGTCCCCGGAGCTAAGCGCCGGTCCCGGGCGCATTTCAGAAGAAGCCGCCGCACTGGAGTGCACTGTGACCGGCACAATCGCCTTTGCGCGAAGAAGTCGCCTCTTCGTCTCCGGGGACCGGAGTGAGCGGCTGCTTCGGAAAGGTGGGAATGAAGCTGCACAACACTGGGATAGTGTGCGCAGGTTGCAAACATAGAAAACATTACCTTACACCTCTCCTAGCTTTTCCAAACACATGAACATTCGGTTGGAAGGTGTTTTGGACATCTTTCTTTTTCTTCCTGCAAAACACTCTGCAGACTTCTCTGCAACATGTACAACACCATGGGAGATGTTTTCAGCCCTGACCCAGATTCTCCTTGCCAGACATAGTGTAAAAAGTTTTTGCGAAGTTGGAGAGGACAAGAAACGCTAAAGACGAAAGTATGTAGTTTTCCGTAGCTAAGAATGCATGAAAGCAAAAGACTGCCCTCTTCAAAAATGGCAATTAGGAGGACTCGGAAAAGTACAAATCAGCCAGCCTCTTTTTTATCCCCAGGAAGTTGATGGGGCAGCTATTCCTGAAAGCCTTGCCTGGCATATGAAGGAGGACAAAGCAATGTACTCGGCGTGGATTTTCCTGGGGAATTTCATGCTGAACAACTTTTTCAACACCTCTGATGAATCAACTTGACTGGTAGATGAAGGGAATATTGTCTGCGTGGCCTTCAGGGAGGTTTTTACATTTCTCTACATGGCTGCACACATACATACGGGAAGCAATAATGCAAAAGGGAGGGAACCAGTGTCTTTTAAGTGATGCTGAGTGAAAAGACAAGAGGCAGTGGGCACACACTGAAATACAGGAGATTGCCTATGAACATCACCAAATGATGTTTTACTGTGAGGGTGACTGAACCGCGGAACAGACTGCCCAGAAAGCTTCTGAAGCCTGGATCTTAGAAGACATTAAAAGTACACCCAGCTAGAATCCCGGGCAAGAGGCTCTAGGTATCCTGCTTTAACAGGGGGGTTGGGCCTGGTGAGCCCCACTGAGCCCTACCACTCTCATTCATTCTGTGTAGTGAATTCTCTTCGAGATGCATTTCAAGCACTGGCATGACAAAGTTCTGTGCAGACAGAGATCCAAATGGACATGGGATCCATGTTCCTTAAGCAGTGTTCAAGAAGAATGTAAAACTCTGGGACAAGTGTCTCTTCCCTAACTGAATCCCTTTCATGGGAATATTCCCAGCTATAGAAAGATCTTCTGATACGCATGCTTAGGACTGACACTGGCTGAGGAAATTTCCCCCTATGTGTATCTAAGACCAGTTAGGATCATCACCCAAGACTTGTCAACATAGTCACAGAATGTCTATTGTAAAGAAGTGACAACTTCCATCAGAATGGCAAATATTGGTCCACAAAATGGATTGAAGAATGGGAATTATTTACTTGGGTTAAAAAGAAAAATAAAAAGTTGGTCTTTATTTATCAATTTCGATGCAATATTGATAAGGGAAGAAAAAGACCTCAGTCCTGGACTTTCTCAACTCTAAGAAAGATTTTAAAAATTTCTTCTAGAAATCTATTATTATGACGAGATTATTCAAACAATTTTAGTCAGTAAAAAAGTCCCAGATTTGTCTAGTTTTGTTTCCAGGGAAAAGGGCCCTAGTTTGTGTTTGGGGGCCTGTGGCTGGGAGTGGCCGGCTGGCTCCTGAAAATCGACGTTACGCAGGATGGCTCCCAAATGAAAAAAGGCACCAGTTCTGAGTCGGGCTGGATTGATAGTACCAAGTGGCTCCTGCAATCTGCCAGCCAGAAGATGGGCAGGTCAGTTTTACTTCCAGGGAAAAGGGCCGTAGTTTGTGTTTGGGGGCCTGTGGCTGGGAGTGGCCGGCTGGCTGCTGAAAATCCTCGATACGCAGGATGGTTCCCCGATGAAAGGTGGCACCAGTGCCGAGTCGGGCTGGTTTGATAGAGCCAAGTGGCTCATGCAATCTGCCAGCCAGAAGCGGGGTGGGTGAGTTTTGTTTGCCAGGGAAAAAGGCTGTGGTTTTTTTCCGGGGCCTGTGGCAAATAATCGCCGGCTGGCTCCTTAAAGTCCACGCCGCGCGTGTTGGTTCCCAGACCCAAGGGGGCACCAGCGCCGCGTCGGGCTGGTTTGATAGAGCCAAGTGGCTCCTGCAATCTGCCAGCCAGAAGATGGGCAGGTCTGTTTTACTTCCAGGGAAAAGGGCCGTAGATTGTGTTTGGGGGCCTGTGGCCTGGAATGGCCGGCTGGTTCCTTAAAATCCACGCCGCGCCTGATGGTTCCCAGATGAAAGGTGGCACGAGTGCTGAGTCGGGCTGTTTTGATAGAGCCAAGTGGCTCCTGCAATCTGCCAGCCAGAAGCGGGGCGGGTCAGTTTTGTTTGCCAGAGGAAAAGGGCCGTGGTTTGTGTTGGGGGCCTGTGGCTGGGAGTGGCCGGCTGGCTCCTGAAAATCCACGGTACGCAGGATGGCTCCCAAATGAAAAATGGCACCAGTGCCAAGTCGGGCTGGATTGATAGTACCAAGTGGCTCCTGCAATCAGCCAGCCAGATGATGGGCAGGTCAGTTTTTCTTCCAGGGAAAAGGGCCGTAGATTGTGTTTGGGGGCCTGTGGCTGGGAGTGGCCGGCTGGCTCCTGAAAATCCACGATACGCAGGATGGTTCCCAGATGAAAGGTGTCACCAGTGCCGAGTCGGGCTGGTTTGATAGAGCCAAGTGGCTCCTGCAATTTGCCAGCCAGGAGATGGGTGGTTGAGTTTTGTTTGCCAGGGAAAAGGGCCGTGGTTTCTTTTCCGGGGCCTGTGGCCTGGAATGGCCGGCTGGCTCCTGAAAATCCACGCCGCGCAGGATGGTTCCCAGACCTAAGGGGGCACAACTGCCGAGTCAGGCAGGTTTGATAGAGCCAAGTGGCTCCTGCAATCTGCCAGCCAGAAGATGGGCAGGTCAGTTTTACTTCCAGGGAAAAAGCTGTAGTCTGTGCTTGGGGGCCTGTGGCTGGGAGTGGCCGGCTGGCCGCTTAAAATCAACGCCGCGCTGGATGGTTCCCAGATGAAAGGTGGCACCAGTGCCGAGTCGGGCTGGTGTCATAGAGCCAAGTGGCTCCTGCAATCTGCCAGCCAGAAGATGGGCAGGTCAGTTTTAATTCCAGGGAAAAGGGCCGTATTTTGTGTTTGGGGGCCTGTGGCTGGGAGTGGCCGGGTGGCTCCTGAAAATCGACGTTACGCCGGATGGCTCCCAAATGAAAAATTGCACCAGTGCCAAGTTGGGCTGGTTTGATAGTGCCTAGTGGCTCCTGCAATCTGCTAGCCAGAAGATGGGCAGGTCAGTTTTACTTACACGGAAAGGGCCATAGTTGTTGTTTGGGGGCCTGTGGTTGGGAGTGGCCGGCTGGCTCCTGAAAATCCACGATACCCAAGATGCTTCCCAAAAGACAGGTGGCACCAGTGCCGAGTCGGGCTGGTTTGATAGAGCCAAGTGGCTTCTGTAATCTGGCAGCCAGAAGATGGGCGGGTGACTTTTGTTTGCCAGGGAAAAGGGCCGTGGTTTGTGCTGGGGGCCTGAGGCTGGGAGTGGCCGGCTGGCTCCTGAAAAGCCACGGTACGCAGGATGGTTCCCAGATGAAAGGTGGCAGCAGTGCCGAGTCGGGCTGGTTTGATAGAACCAAGTGGCTGCTGCAATTTGCCAGCCAGAAGATGCGCAGGTCAGTTTTACTTCCAGGGAAAAGGGCCGTAGATTTTGTTTGGGGTCTTGTGGCTGGGAGTGGCCGGCTGGCGGCTTAAAGTCTAGGCCGCGCTGGATGGTTCCCAGACCCAAGGGGGAACCAGTGCCGAGTCGGGTTGGTTTGATAGCACCAAGTGGCTCCTGCAATCTGCCAGCCAGAAGATGGGCAGGTAAGTTTTACTTCCAGGGAAAAGGGCCGTAGTCTGTGTTTGGGGGCCTGTGGCTGGGAGTGGCCGGCTGGCTCCTGAAAATCCATGCCGCGCTGGATTGTTCCCAAATCAAAAAAATGGCACCAGTGCCAAGTCGGGCTGGTTTGATAGTACCGCGTGGCTCCTGCAATCTGACAGCCAGAAGATGGGCATGTCTGTTTTACTTCCAGGGAAAAGGGCCGTAGTTTGTGTTTGGTGGCCTGTGGCTGAGAATGGCCGGCTGGCTCCTTAAAATCATCGCCGCGCATGATGGTTCCCAGACCCAAGGTGGCACCAGTGCCGAGTTGGGCTGGTTTGATAGAGCCAAGTGGCTCCTGCAATCCACGAGCCAGAAGATGGGCAGGTCAGGTTTACTTCCAGGGAAAAGGGCCGTAGTTTGTGTTGGGGGCCTGTGGCTGGGAGTGGCCGGCTAGCTCCTGAAAATCCACGATACGTAGGATGTTTTCCAGACCCAAGGGGCCCCAGTGCCAAATCGGGCTGTTTTGATAGAGCCAAGTGTCTCCTGCAATCTGCCAGCCAGGAGCGGGGTGCGTGAGTTTTGTTTGCCAGGGAAAAGGGCCGTGGTTTGTTTTCGGGAGCCTGTGGCTCGGAATTGCCTGCTGGCTCCTGAAAATCCACGATAGGCAGGATGGTTCCCAGATGAAAGGTGGCACCAGTGCCGAGTCGGGGTGGTTTGATAGAGCCAAGTGGCTCCTGCATTCTGCCAGCCAGAAGCGGGGCGGGACAGTTTTGCTTGCCAGGGAAAAGGGCCGTGGTTTTTTTTCCGGGGCTTGTGGCCTGGAATGGCCGGCTGGCTCCTGAAAATCCACGATACGCAGGATTGTTCCCAGATGAAAGGTGGCACCAGTGCTGAGTCGGGCTGGTTTGATAGAGCTACGTGTCTCCTGCATTCTGCCAGCCAGAAGCGGGGCGGGTCAGTTTTGTTTGCCAGAGAAAAAGGCCGTGTTTTTTTTTCCGGGGCCTGTGGCCGGGAATGGCCGGCTGGTTCCTTAAAATCCACGCCGCGCCTGGTGGTTCCCAGATGAAAGGTGGCACCAGTGCTGAGTCGGGCTGGTTTGATAGAGCCAAGTGGCTCCTGCAATCTGCCAGCCAGAAGCGGGGCGGGTCAGTTTTGTTTTCCAGGGTAAAGGGCCGGTGTGTGTGTTGGGGGCCTGCGGCTGGTAGTGGCCTACTGGCTCCTGAAAATCCACGATACGCAGGATGGTTCCCAGACCCAAGGGGGCACAAGTGCCAAGTCGGGCTGTTTTGATAGAGCCCAGTGGATCCTGCAATCTGCCAGCCTGAAGATGGGCGGGTCAGTTTTACTTCCAGGGAAAAGGGCCGTAATTTGTGTTTGGGGGCCTGTGGCTGGGTGTGGCCGGCTGTCTCCTGAAAATCCACGATACGCAAGATGCTTCCCAAATGAAAAATGGCACGAGTGCCAAGTCGGGCTGGTTTGATAGGGCCAAGTGGCTCCTGCAATCTGCCAGCCAGAAGATGGGCAGGTCTGTTTTACTTCCAGGGAAAAGGGCCGTATTTTGTGTTTGGGGGCCTGTGGCTGAGGATGGCCGTCTGACTCCATAAAATCCACACCGCGCATGATTGTTCCCAGACCCAAGGTGACACCAGTGCCGAGTTGGGCTGGTTTGATAGAGCCATGTGGCTCCTGCAATCTGCCAGCCAGAAGCCGGGTTTGTGAGTTTTGTTTGGCAGGGAAAAGGCCCATAGTTTGTGTTTGGGGGCCTGTGGCTGGGAATGGCCGGCTGGCTCCTGAAAATCCACGATTTGCAGGATGGTTCCCAGATGAAAGGTGGCACCAGTGCCAAGTCGGGCTGGTTTGATAGAGCCAAGTGGCTCCTGCAATCTGCCAGCCAGAAGATGGGCAGGTCAGATTTACTTCCAGGGAAAAGGGCCGTAGTTTGTGTTTGGGGGCCAGTGGCTGGGAGTGGCCGGCTGGCTCCTGAAAATCCAAGCGGCGCTGGATGGTTCCCAAATGAAAAAAATGGCACGAGCGCCAAGTCGGGCTGGTTTGATAGTACCGCGTGGCTCCTGCAATCTGACAGCCAGAAGATGGGCATGTCTGTTTTACTTCCAGGGAAAAGGGCCGTAGTTTGTGTTTGGGGGCCTGTGGCTGGGAATGACCGGCTGGCTCCTTAAAATCCACGCCGCGCATGATGGTTCCCAGACCCAAACGGGTACCAATGCCAAGTTGGGCTGGTGTGATAGAGCCATGTGGCTCCTGCAATCTGTCAGCCAGAAGAGGGGTCGCTGAGTTTTGTTTGCCAGGGAAAAAGGCCGTGGTTTTTTTTCCGGGGCCTGTGGCATGGAATGGCCGGCTGGTTCCTTAAAATCCACGCCGCGCAGGATGGTTCCCAGATGAAAGGTGGCACCAGTGCCGAGTCGGGCTGGTTTGATAGACCAAGTGGCTCCTGCAATCTGCCAACCAGATGATGGGCAGGTCTGTTATACTTCCAGGGAAAAGGGCCGTAGTTTGTTTTTGGGGACCTGTGGCTGGCTGTGGCCGGCTGGCTCCTGAAAATCCACGATACGCAGGATGGTTCCCAGATGAAAGGTGGCACCAGTGCCAAATCGGGCTGGTTTGATAGAGCCAAGTGGCTCCTGCATTCAGCCAGCCAGAAGATGGACAGGTCAGTTTTACTTCCAGGGAAAAGGAACATAGCTTTTTTTTGGGGGACTGTGGCTGGGAATGGCCGGCTGGCTCCTGAAAATCCACGATACGCAGGATGGTTCCCAGATGAAAGGTGGCACCTGTGCCGAGTCAGGCTGGTTTGATAGAGCCAAGTGTCTCCTGCAACCTGCCAGCCAGAAGATGGGCAGGTCAGTTTTACTTCCAGGGAAATGGGTCGTAGTTTTTGTTCGGGGGCCTGTGGCTGGGAGTGGCTGGCTGGCTCCTGAAAATCCACGATACGCAGGATGGTTCCCAGATGAATGGTGGCACCACTGCCTAGTCGGGCTGGTTTGATAGAGCCAAGTGGCTCCTGCAATCTGACAGCCAGAAGATGGGCAGGTCTGTTTAACTTCCAGGGAAAAGGGCCGTATTTTGTGTTTGGGGGCCTGTGGCTGAGAATGGCCGGCTGGCTCCTTAAAATCCTCGCCGCGCTGGATGGTTCCCAGACCCAAGGGGGAACCAGTGCCGAGTCGGGTTGGTTTGATAGCACCAAGTGGCTCCTGCAATCTGCCAGCCAGAAGATGGGCAGGTAAGTTTTACTTCCAGGGAAAAGGGCCGTAGTCTGTGTTTGGGGGCCTGTGGCTGGGAGTGGCCGGCTGGCTCCTGAAAATCCATGCCGCGCTGGATTGTTCCCAAATCAAAAAATGGCACCAGTGCCAAGTCGGGCTGGTTTGATAGTACCGCGTGGCTCCTGCAATCTGACAGCCAGAAGATGGGCATGTCTGTTTTACTTCCAGGGAAAAGGGCCGTAGTTTGTGTTTGGTGGCCTGTGGCTGAGAATGGCCGGCTGGCTCCTTAAAATCATCGCCGCGCATGATGGTTCCCAGACCCAAGGTGGTACCAGTGCCGAGTTGGGCTGGTTTGATAGAGCCAAGTGGCTCCTGCAATCCACGAGCCAGAAGATGGGAAGGTCAGTTTTACTTCCAGGGAAAAGGGCCGTAGTTTCTGTTGGGGGCCTGTGGCTGGGAGTGGCCGGCTAGCTCCTGAAAATCCACGATACGTAGGATGTTTTCCAGACCCAAGGGGCCCCAGTGCCAAATCGGGCTGTTTTGATAGAGCCAAGTGTCTCCTGCAATCTGCCAGCCAGGAGCGGGGTGCGTGAGTTTTGTTTGCCAGGGAAAAGGGCCGTGGTTTGTTTTCGGGAGCCTGTGGCTCGGAATTGCCTGCTGGCTCCTGAAAATCCACGATAGGCAGGATGGTTCCCAGATGAAAGGTGGCACCAGTGCCGAGTCGGGGTGGTTTGATAGAGCCAAGTGGCTCCTGCATTCTGCCAGCCAGAAGCGGGGCGGGACAGTTTTGCTTGCCAGGGAAAAGGGCCGTGGTTTTTTTTCCGGGGCTTGTGGCCTGGAATGGCCGGCTGGCTCCTGAAAATCCACGATACGCAGGATTGTTCCCAGATGAAAGGTGGCACCAGTGCTGAGTCGGGCTGGTTTGATAGAGCTACGTGTCTCCTGCATTCTGCCAGCCAGAAGCGGGGCGGGTCAGTTTTGTTTGCCAGAGAAAAAGGCCGTGTTTTTTTTTCCGGGGCCTGTGGCCGGGAATGGCCGGCTGGTTCCTTAAAATCCACGCCGCGCCTGGTGGTTCCCAGATGAAAGGTGGCACCAGTGCTGAGTCGGGCTGGTTTGATAGAGCCAAGTGGCTCCTGCAATCTGCCAGCCAGAAGCGGGGCGGGTCAGTTTTGTTTTCCAGGGTAAAGGGCCGGTGTGTGTGTTGGGGGCCTGCGGCTGGTAGTGGCCTACTGGCTCCTGAAAATCCACGATACGCAGGATGGTTCCCAGACCCAAGGGGGCACAAGTGCCAAGTCGGGCTGTTTTGATAGAGCCCAGTGGATCCTGCAATCTGCCAGCCTGAAGATGGGCGGGTCAGTTTTACTTCCAGGGAAAAGGGCCGTAATTTGTGTTTGGGGGCCTGTGGCTGGGTGTGGCCGGCTGTCTCCTGAAAATCCCCGATACGCAAGATGCTTCCCAAATGAAAAATGGCACGAGTGCCAAGTCGGGCTGGTTTGATAGGGCCAAGTGGCTCCTGCAATCTGACAGCCAGAAGATGGGCAGGTCTGTTTTACTTCCAGGGAAAAGGGCCGTAGTTTGTGTTTGGGGGCCTGTGGCTGAGGATGGCCGTCTGACTCCATAAAATCCACCCCGCGCATGATTGTTCCCAGACCCAAGGTGACACCAGTGCCGAGTTGGGCTGGTTTGATAGAGCCATGTGGCTCCTGCAATCTGCCAGCCAGAAGCCGGGTTTGTGAGTTTTGTTTGGCAGGGAAAAGGCCCATAGTTTGTGTTTGGGGGCCTGTGGCTGGGAATGGCCGGCTGGCTCCTGAAAATCCACGATTTGCAGGATGGTTCCCAGATGAAAGGTGGCACCAGTGCCAAATCGGGCTGGTTTGATAGAGCCAAGTGGCTCCTGCATTCAGCCAGCCAGAAGATGGACAGGTCAGTTTTACTTCCAGGGAAAAGGAACATAGCTTTTTTTTGGGGGACTGTGGCTGGGAATGGCCGGCTGGCTCCTGAAAATCCACGATACGCAGGATGGTTCCCAGATGAAAGGTGGCACCTGTGCCGAGTCAGGCTGGTTTGATAGAGCCAAGTGTCTCCTGCAACCTGCCAGCCAGAAGATGGGCAGGTCAGTTTTACTTCCAGGGAAATGGGTCGTAGTTTTTGTTCGGGGGCCTGTGGCTGGGAGTGGCTGGCTGGCTCCTGAAAATCCACGATACGCAGGATGGTTCCCAGATGAATGGTGGCACCACTGCCTAGTCGGGCTGGTTTGATAGAGCCAAGTGGCTCCTGCAATCTGACAGCCAGAAGATGGGCAGGTCTGTTTAACTTCCAGGGAAAAGGGCCGTATTTTGTGTTTGGGGGCCTGTGGCTGAGAATGGCCGGCTGGCTCCTTAAAATCCTCGCCGCGCTGGATGGTTCCCAGATGAAAGGTGGCACGAGTGCCGAGTCGGGTTGGTTTGATAGCACCAAGTGGCTCCTGCAATCTGCCAGCCAGAAGATGGGCAGGTAAGTTTTACTTCCAGGGAAAAGGGCCGTAGTCTGTGTTTGGGGGCCTTTGGCTGGGAGTGGCCGGCTGGCTCCTGAAAATCCATGCCGCGCTGGATTGTTCCCAAATCAAAAAATGGCACCAGTGCCAAGTCGGGCTGGTTTGATAGTACCGCGTGGCTCCTGCAATCTGACAGCCAGAAGATGGGCATGTCTGTTTTACTTCCAGGGAAAAGGGCCGTAGTTTGTGTTTGGTGGCCTGTGGCTGAGAATGGCCGGCTGGCTCCTTAAAATCATCGCCGCGCATGATGGTTCCCAGACCCAAGGTGGCACCAGTGCCGAGTTGGGCTGGTTTGATAGAGCCAAGTGGCTCCTGCAATCCACGAGCCAGAAGATGGGAAGGTCAGTTTTACTTCCAGGGAAAAGGGCCGTAGTTTGTGTTGGGGGCCTGTGGCTGGGAGTGGCCGGCTAGCTCCTGAAAATCCACGATACGTAGGATGTTTTCCAGACCCAAGGGGCCCCAGTGCCAAATCGGGCTGTTTTGATAGAGCCAAGTGTCTCCTGCAATCTGCCAGCCAGGAGCGGGGTGCGTGAGTTTTGTTTGCCAGGGAAAAGGGCCGTGGTTTGTTTTCGGGAGCCTGTGGCTCGGAATTGCCTGCTGGCTCCTGAAAATCCACGATAGGCAGGATGGTTCCCAGATGAAAGGTGGCACCAGTGCCGAGTCGGGGTGGTTTGATAGAGCCAAGTGGCTCCTGCATTCTGCCAGCCAGAAGCGGGGCGGGACAGTTTTGCTTGCCAGGGAAAAGGGCCGTGGTTTTTTTTCCGGGGCTTGTGGCCTGGAATGGCCGGCTGGCTCCTGAAAATCCACGATACGCAGGATTGTTCCCAGATGAAAGGTGGCACCAGTGCTGAGTCGGGCTGGTTTGATAGAGCTACGTGTCTCCTGCATTCTGCCAGCCAGAAGCGGGGCGGGTCAGTTTTGTTTGCCAGAGAAAAAGGCCGTGTTTTTTTTTCCGGGGCCTGTGGCCGGGAATGGCCGGCTGGTTCCTTAAAATCCACGCCGCGCCTGGTGGTTCCCAGATGAAAGGTGGCACCAGTGCTGAGTCGGGCTGGTTTGATAGAGCCAAGTGGCTCCTGCAATCTGCCAGCCAGAAGCGGGGCGGGTCAGTTTTGTTTTCCAGGGTAAAGGGCCGGTGTGTGTGTTGGGGGCCTGCGGCTGGTAGTGGCCTACTGGCTCCTGAAAATCCACGATACGCAGGATGGTTCCCAGACCCAAGGGGGCACAAGTGCCAAGTCGGGCTGTTTTGATAGAGCCCAGTGGATCCTGCAATCTGCCAGCCTGAAGATGGGCGGGTCAGTTTTACTTCCAGGGAAAAGGGCCGTAATTTGTGTTTGGGGGCCTGTGGCTGGGTGTGGCCGGCTGTCTCCTGAAAATCCCCGATACGCAAGATGCTTCCCAAATGAAAAATGGCACGAGTGCCAAGTCGGGCTGGTTTGATAGGGCCAAGTGGCTCCTGCAATCTGACAGCCAGAAGATGGGCAGGTCTGTTTTACTTCCAGGGAAAAGGGCCGTAGTTTGTGTTTGGGGGCCTGTGGCTGAGGATGGCCGTCTGACTCCATAAAATCCACCCCGCGCATGATTGTTCCCAGACCCAAGGTGACACCAGTGCCGAGTTGGGCTGGTTTGATAGAGCCATGTGGCTCCTGCAATCTGCCAGCCAGAAGCCGGGTTTGTGAGTTTTGTTTGGCAGGGAAAAGGCCCATAGTTTGTGTTTGGGGGCCTGTGGCTGGGAATGGCCGGCTGGCTCCTGAAAATCCACGATTTGCAGGATGGTTCCCAGATGAAAGGTGGCACCAGTGCCAAGTCAGGCTGGTTTGATAGAGCCAAGTGGCTCCTGCAATCTGCCAGCCAGAAGATGGGCAGGTCAGATTTACTTCCAGGGAAAAGGGCCGTAGTTTGTGTTTGGGGGCCAGTGGCTGGGAGTGGCCGGCTGGCTCCTGAAAATCCAAGCGGCGCTGGATCGTTCCCAAATGAAAAAAATGGCACGAGCGCCAAGTCGGGCTGGTTTGATAGTACCGCGTGGCTCCTGCAATCTGACAGCCAGAAGATGGGCATGTCTGTTTTACTTCCAGGGAAAAGGGCCGTAGTTTGTGTTTGGGGGCCTGTGGCTGGGAGTGGCTGGCTGGCTCCTGAAAATCCACGATACGCAGGATGGTTCCCAGATGAATGGTGGCACCACTGCCTAGTCGGGCTGGTTTGATAGAGCCAAGTGGCTCCTGCAATCTGACAGCCAGAAGATGGGCAGGTCTGTTTAACTTCCAGGGAAAAGGGCCGTAGTTTGTGTTTGGGGGCCTGTGGCTGAGAATGGCCGGCTGGCTCCTTAAAATCCTCGCCGCGCATGATGGTTCCCTGACCCAAGGTGGCACCAGTGCCGAGTTGGGCTGTTTTGATAGAGCCATGTGGCTCCTGCAATCTGCCAGCCAGGAGCGGGGCGGGTCTGTTTTGTTTGCCAGGGAAAAGGGATGTGGTTTCTGTTGGGGGCCTGTGGCTGGGAGTGGCCGGCTGGCTCCTGAAAATCCACGATACGTAGGATGGTTCCCAGACCCAAAGGGGTACCAGTGCCATGTGGGGCTGGATTGATAGAGGCAAGTGGCTCCTGCAATCTGCCAGCCAGAAGATGGGCAGGTCAGTTTTGTTTGCCAGGGAAAAGGGCCGTGGTTTGTGTTGGGGGCCTGTGGCTGGGAGTGGCCGGCTGGCTCCTGAAAATCCACGATACCTAGGATGGTTTCCAGACCCAAGGGGCCCCAGTGCCAAATCGGGCTGGTTTGATAGAGCCAAGTGGCTCCTGCAATCTGCCAGCCAGGAGCGGGGTGCGTGAGTTTTGTTTGCCAGGGAAAAGGGCCGTGGTTTGTTTTCGGGAGCCTGTGGCTGGGAATGGCCTGCTGGCACCTGAAAATCCACGATACGCAGGATGGTTCCCAGATGAAAGGTGGCACCATTGCCGAGTCGGGCTGGTTTGATAGAGCCATGTGGGTCCTGCAATCGGCCAGCCAGAAGCGGGGTGGGTGAGTTTTGTTTGCCAGGGAAAATGCCCACAGTTTGTGTTTGGGGGCCTGTGGCTGGGAGTGGCCTGCTAGCTCCTTAAAATCCACGATACGCAGGATGATTCCCAGACCAAAGGGGCACCAGTGCCGAGTCGGGCTGGTTTGATAGAGCCAAGTGGCTCCTGCAATCTGCCAGCCAGAAGCGGGGCGGGTCAGTTTTGTTTGCCAGGGAAAAGGGATGTGGTTTCTGTTGGGGGCCTAGGGCTGGGAGTGGCCGGCTGGCTCCTGAAAATCTACGATACGTAGGATGGTTCCCAGACCCAAAGGGCTACCAGTGCCAAGTCGGGCTGGTTTGATAGAGGCAAGTGGCTCCTGCAATCTGCCAGCTAGAAGATGGACAGGTCAGTTTTACTTCCAGGGATAAGGGCCGTAGATTTTGTTTGGGAGCCTGTGGCTGGGAGTAGCCGGCTGGCTCCTGAAAATCCCCGATACACAGGATGGTTCCCAGATGAAAGGTGGCACCAGTGCTGAGTCGGGCTGGTTTGATAGAGCCAAGTGGCTCCTGCAATCTGCCAGCCAGTAGATGGGCAGGTCAGTTTTACTTCCAGGGATAAGGGCCGTAGATTTTGTTCGGGGGCCTGTGGCTGGGAGTGGCCGGCTGGCTCCTGAAAATCCCCAATACACAGGATGGTTCCCAGATGAAAGGTGGCACCAGTGCTGAGTCGGGCTGGTTTGATAGAGCCAAGTGGCTCCTGCAATCTGCCAGCCAGAAGATTGGCAGGTCTGTTTTACTTCCAGGGAAAAGGGCCGTAGTTTGGGTTTGGGGGCCTGTGGCTGAGGATGGCCGTCTGACTCCTTAAAATCCACCCCGCGCATGATTGTTCCCAGACCCAAGGTGACACCAGTGCCGAGTTGGGCTGGTTTGATAGTACCGAGTGGCTCCTGCAATCTGCCAGCCAGAAGGCGGGCCGCTAAGATTTTCTTCCAAGGAAAATGGCCATGGTATGTGTTTGGGGCACTGTGGCTGAGAGTGGCTGGCTGGCTCCTGAAAATCCACAACACGCAGGATGGTTCCCAGATGAAAGGTGGCACCAGTGCCGAGTCAGGCTGGTTTGATAGAGCCAAGTGTCTCCTGCAATCTGCCAGCCAGAAGATGGGCAGGTCAGTTTTACTTCCAGGGAAATGGGTCGTAGTTTTTGTTTGGGGGCCTGTGGCTGGGAGTGGCCGGCTGGCTCCTGAAAATCCACGATACGCACGATGGTTCCCCGATGAAAGGTGGCACCAGTGCCGAGTCGGGCTGGTTTGATAGAGCCAAGTGGCTCCTGCAATCTGCCAGCCAGAAGATGGGCAGGTCAGTTTTACTTCCAGGGAAAAGGGCCGTAGTTTTGTTTGGGGGCCTGTGGCTGGGAGTGGCCGGCTGGCTCCTGAAAATCCACGATACGCAGGATGGTTCCCAGATGAAAGGTGGCACCAGTGCCGAGTCGGGCTGGTTTGATAGAGCCAAGTGGCTCCTGCAATCTGACAGCCAGAAGATGGGCAGGTCTGTTTAACTTCCAGGGAAAAGGGCCGTAGTTTGTGTTTGGGGGCCTGTGGCTGAGAATGGCCGGCTGGCTCCTTAAAATCCTCGCCGCGCTTGATGGTTCCCAGACCCAAGGTGGCACCAGTGCCGAGTCGGGCTGGTTTGATAGAGCCATGTGGCTCCTGCAATCTGCCTGCCACAAGCGGGGCGCGTCAGTTTTGTTTGCAGGGAAAGGGGCCGTAGTTTGTGTTTGGGGGCCTGTGGCTGGGAGTGGCTGGGTGGCTCCTGAAAATCCACGATACGCAGGATGGTTTCCAGACCCAAGGGGCCCCAGTGCCAAATCGGGCTGGTTTGATAGAGCCAAGTGGCTCCTGCAATCTGCCAGCCAGAAGATGGGCAGGTCAGTTTTACTTCGAGGGAAATGGGCTGTAGTGTGTGTTTGGGGGCCTGTGGCTGGGAGTGGCCGGCTGGCTCCTGAAAATCCACGATACGCAGGATGGTTCCCAGATGAATGGTGGCACCAGTGCCAGGCCGGCTGGTTTGATAGGGCCAAGTGTCTCCTGCAAACTGCCAGCCAGGAGCGGGGTGCGTGAGTTTTGTTTGCCAGGGAAATGGGCCGTGGTTTGTTTTCGGGAGCCTGTGGCTCGGAATGGCCTGCTGGCTCCTGAAAATCCACGATACGCAGGATGGTTCCCAGATGAAAGGTGGCACCAGTGCCAAGTCGGGCTGGTTTGATAGTACCGAGTGGCTCCTGCAATCTGACAGCCAGAAGATGGGCAGTTCTGTTTTACTTCCAGGGAAAAGGGCCGTAGTTTGTGTTTGGGGGCCTGTGGCTGAGGATGGCCCTCTGACTCCTTAAAATCCACCCCGCGCATGATTGTACCCAGACCCAAGGTGACACCAGTGCCGAGTTGGGCTGGTTTGAGAGTACCGAGTGGCTCCTGCAATCTGCCAGCCAGAAGGCGGGCCGCTAAGATTTTCTTCCAAGGAAAATGGCTGTGGTATGTGTTTGGGGCACTGTGGCTGAGAGTGGCTGGCTGGCTCCTGAAAATCCACAACACGCAGGATGGTTCCCAGACCCAAGGGGGCACCAGCGCCGCGTCGGGCTGGTTTGATAGAGCCAAGTGGCTCCTGCAATCTGCCAGCCAGAAGATGGGCAGGTCTGTTTTACTTCCAGGGAAAAGGGCCGTAGATTGTGTTTGGGGGCCTGTGGCTGGGAGTGGCCGGCTGGCTCCTGAAAATCCACTATACGCAGGATGGTTCCCAGATGAAAGGTGGCACCAGTGCCGAGTCGGGCTGTTTTGATAGAGCCAAGTGTCTCCTGCAATCTGCCAGCCAGAAGCGGGGTGGGTGAGTTTTGTTTGCCAGAGAAAAAGGCCGTGTTATTTTTTCCGGGGCCTGTGGCCTGGAATGGCCGGCTGGTTCCTTAAAATCCACGCCGCGCCTGATGGTTCCCAGATGAAAGGTGGCACGAGTGCTGAGTCGGGCTGTTTTGATAGAGCCAAGTGGCTCCTGCAATCTGCCAGCCAGAAGCGGGGCGGGTCAGTTTTGTTTGCCAGAGGAATAGGGCCGTGGTTTGTGTTGGGGGCCTGTGGCTGGGAGTGGCCGGCTGGCTCCTGAAAATCCACGGTACGCAGGATGGCTCCCAAATGAAAAATGGCACCAGTGCCAAGTCGGGCTGGATTGATAGTACCAAGTGGCTCCTGCAATCAGCCAGCCAGATGATGGGCAGGTCAGTTTTTCTTCCAGGGAAAAGGGCCGTAGATTGTGTTTGGGGGCCTGTGGCTGGGAGTGGCCGGCTGGCTCCTGAAAATCCACGATACGCAGGATGGTTCCCAGATGAAAGGTGTCACCAGTGCCGAGTCGGGCTGGTTTGATAGAGCCAAGTGGCTTCTGCAATTTGCCAGCCAGGAGATGGGTGGTTGAGTTTTGTTTGCCAGGGAAAAGGGCCGTGGTTTCTTTTCCGGGGCCTGTGGCCTGGAATGGCCGGCTGGCTCCTGAAAATCCACGCCGCGCAGGATGGTTCCCAAACCTAAGGGGGCACAACTGCCGAGTCAGGCAGGTTTGATAGAGCCAAGTGGCTCCTGCAATCTGCCAGCCAGAAGATGGGAAGGTCAGTTTTACTTCCAGGGAAAAAGCTGTAGTCTGTGCTTGGGGGCCTGTGGCTGGGAGTGGCCGGCTGGCCGCTTAAAATCAACGCCGCGCTGGATGGTTCCCAGATGAAAGGTGGCACCAGTGCCGAGTCGGGCTGGTGTCATAGAGCCAAGTGGCTCCTGCAATCTGCCAGCCAGAAGATGGGCAGGTCAGTTTTAATTCCAGGGAAAAGGGCCGTATTTTGTGTTTGGGGGCCTGTGGCTGGGAGTGGCCGGGTGGCTCCTGAAAATCCACGTTACGCCGGATGGCTCCCAAATGAAAAATTGCACCAGTGCCAAGTTGGGCAGGTTTGATAGTGCCTAGTGGCTCCTGCAATCTGCTAGCCAGAAGATGGGCAGGTCAGTTTTACTTACACGGAAAGGGCCATAGTTGTTGTTTGGGGGCCTGTGGTTGGGAGTGGCCGGCTGGCTCCTGAAAATCCACGATACCCAAGATGCTTCCCAAAAGACAGGTGGCACCAGTGCCGAGTCGGGCTGGTTTGATAGAGCCAAGTGGCTTCTGTAATCTGGCAGCCAGAAGATGGGCGGGTGACTTTTGTTTGCCAGGGAAAAGGGCCGTGGTTTGTGCTGGGGGCCTGAGGCTGGGAGTTGCCGTCTGGCTCCTGAAAAGCCACGGTACGCAGGATGGTTCCCAGATGAAAGGTGGCAGCAGTGCCGAGTCGGGCTGGTTTGATAGAACCAAGTGGCTGCTGCAATTTGCCAGCCAGAAGATGCGCAGGTCAGTTTTACTTCCAGGGAAAAGGGCCGTAGATTTTGTTTGGGGTCTTGTGGCTGGGAGTGGCCGGCTGGCGGCTTAAAGTCTAGGCCGCGCTGGATGGTTCCCAGACCCAAGGGGGAACCAGTGCCGAGTCGGGTTGGTTTGATAGCACCAAGTGGCTCCTGCAATCTGCCAGCCAGAAGATGGGCAGGTAAGTTTTACTTCCAGGGAAAAGGGCCGTAGTCTGTGTTTGGGGGCCTGTGGTTGGGAGTGGCCGGCTGGCTCCTGAAAATCCATGCCGCGCTGGATTGTTCCCAAATCAAAAAAATGGCACCAGTGCCAAGTCGGGCTGGTTTGATAGAACCGCGTGGCTCCTGCAATCTGACAGCCAGAAGATGGGCATGTCTGTTTTACTTCCAGGGAAAAGGGCCGTAGTTTGTGTTTGGTGGCCTGTGGCTGAGAATGGCCGGCTGGCTCCTTAAAATCATCGCCGCGCATGATGGTTCCCAGACCCAAGGTGGCACCAGTGCCGAGTTGGGCTGGTTTGATAGAGCCAAGTGGCTCCTGCAATCCACGAGCCAGAAGATGGGCAGGTCAGGTTTACTTCCAGGGAAAAGGGCCGTAGTTTGTGTTGGGGGCCTGTGGCTGGGAGTGGCCGGCTAGCTCCTGAAAATCCACGATACGTAGGATGTTTTCCAGACCCAAGGGGCCCCAGTGCCAAATCGGGCTGGTTTGATAGAGCCAAGTGGCTCCTGCAATTTGCCCGCCAGGAGATGGGTGGTTGAGTTTTGTTTGCCAGGGAAAAGGGCCGTGGTTTCTTTTCCGGGGCTTGTGGCCTGGAATGGCCGGCTGGCTCCTGAAAATCCACGATACGCAGGATTGTTCCCAGATGAAAGGTGGCACCAGTGCTGAGTCGGGCTGGTTTGATAGAGCTACGTTTCTCCTGCATTCTGCCAGCCAGAAGCGGGGCGGGTCAGTTTTGTTTGCCAGAGAAAAAGGCCGTGTTTTTTTTTCCGGGGCCTGTGGCCGGGAATGGCCGGCTGGTTCCTTAAAATCCACGATACGCGCCTGGTGGTTCCCAGATGAAAGGTGGCACCAGTGCTGAGTCGGGCTGGTTTGATAGAGCCAAGTGGCTCCTGCAATCTGCCAGCCAGAAGCGGGGCGGGTCAGTTTTGTTTTCCAGGGTAAAGGGCCGGTGTGTGTGTTGGGGGCCTGCGGCTGGTAGTGGCCTACTGGCTCCTGAAAATCCACGATACGCAGGATGGTTCCCAGACCCAAGGGGGCACAAGTGCCAAGTCGGGCTGTTTTGATAGAGCCCAGTGGATCCTGCAATCTGCCAGCCTGAAGATGGGCGGGTCAGTTTTACTTCCAGGGATAAGGGCCGTAATTTGTGTTTGGGGGCCTGTGGCTGGGTGTGGCCGGCTGTCTCCTGAAAATCCCCGATACGCAAGATGCTTCCCAAATGAAAAATGGCACGAGTGCCAAGTCGGGTTGGTTTGATAGGGCCAAGTGGCTCCTGCAATCTGACAGCCAGAAGATGGGCAGGTCTGTTTTACTTCCAGGGAAAAGGGCCGTATTTTGTGTTTGGGGGCCTGTGGCTGAGGATGGCCGTCTGACTCCATAAAATCCACACCGCGCATGATTGTTCCCAGACCCAAGGTGACACCAGTGCCGAGTTGGGCTGGTTTGATAGAGCCATGTGGCTCCTGCAATCTGCCAGCCAGAAGCCGGGTTTGTGAGTTTTGTTTGGCAGGGAAAAGGCCCATAGTTTGTGTTTGGGGGCCTGTGGCTGGGAATGGCCGGCTGGCTCCTGAAAATCCACGATTTGCAGGATGGTTCCCAGATGAAAGGTGGCACCAGTGCCAAGTCGGGCTGGTTTGATAGAGCCAAGTGGCTCCTGCAATCTGCCAGCCAGAAGATGGGCAGGTCAGATTTACTTCCAGGGAAAAGGGCCGTAGTTTGTGTTTGGGGGCCAGTGGCTGGGAGTGGCCGGCTGGCTCCTGAAAATCCAAGCGGCGCTGGATCGTTCCCAAATGAAAAAAATGGCACCAGCGCCAAGTCGGGCTGGTTTGATAGTACCGCGTGGCTCCTGCAATCTGACAGCCAGAAGATGGGCATGTCTGTTTTACTTCCAGGGAAAAGGGCCGTAGTTTGTGTTTGGGGGCCTGTGGCTGGGAATGGCCGGCTGGCTCCTTAAAATCCACGCCGCGCATGATGGTTCCCAGACCCAAACGGGTACCAATGCCAAGTTGGGCTGGTGTGATAGAGCCATGTGGCTCCTGCAATCTGTCAGCCAGAAGAGGGGTCGCTGAGTTTTGTTTGCCAGGGAAAAAGGCCGTGGTTTTTTTTCCGGGGCCTGTGGCATGGAATGGCCGGCTGGTTCCTTAAAATCCACGCAGCGCAGGATGGTTCCCAGATGAAAGGTGGCACCAGTGCCGAGTCGGGCTGGTTTGACAGACCAAGTGTCTCCTGCAATCTGCCAACCAGATGATGGGCAGGTCTGTTATACTTCCAGGGAAAAGGGCCGTAGTTTGTTTTTGGGGACCTGTGGCTGGCTGTGGCCGGCTGGCTCCTGAAAATCCACGATACGCAGGATGGTTCCCAGATGAAAGGTGGCACCAGTGCCAAATCGGGCTGGTTTGATAGAGCCAAGTGGCTCCTGCAATCTGCCAGCCAGAAGATGGACAGGTCAGTTTTACTTCCAGGGAAAAGGAACATAGCTTTTTTTTGGGGGACTGTGGCTGGGAATGGCCGGCTGGCTCCTGAAAATCCACGATACGCAGGATGGTTCCCAGATGAAAGGTGGCACCAGTGCTGAGTCGGGCTGGTTTGATAGAGCCAAGTGGCTCCTGCAATCTGCCAGCCAGAAGATGGGCAGGTCTGTTTTACTTCCAGGGAAAAGGGCCGTAGTTTGGGTTTGGGGGCCTGTGGCTGAGGATGGCCGTCTGACTCCTTAAAATCCACCCCGCGCATGATTGTTCCCAGACCCAAGGTGACACCAGTGCCGAGTTGGGCTGGTTTGATAGTACCGAGTGGCTCCTGCAATCTGCCAGCCAGAAGGCGGGCCGCTAAGATTTTCTTCCAAGGAAAATGGCCGTGGTATGTGTTTGGGGCACTGTGGCTGAGAGTGGCTGGCTGGCTCCTGAAAATCCACAACACGCAGGATGGTTCCCAGATGAAAGGTGGCACCAGTGCCGAGTCAGGCTGGTTTGATAGAGCCAAGTGTCTCCTGCAATCTGCCAGCCAGAAGATGGGCAGGTCAGTTTTACTTCCAGGGAAATGGGTCGTAGTTTTTGTTTGGGGGCCTGTGGCTGGGAGTGGCCGGCTGGCTCCTGAAAATCCACGATACGCACGATGGTTCCCCGATGAAAGGTGGCACCAGTGCCGAGTCGGGCTGGTTTGATAGAGCCAAGTGGCTCCTGCAATCTGCCAGCCAGAAGATGGGCAGGTCAGTTTTACTTCCAGGGAAAAGGGCCGTAGTTTTGTTTGGGGGCCTGTGGCTGGGAGTGGCCGGCTGGCTCCTGAAAATCCACGATACGCAGGATGGTTCCCAGATGAAAGGTGGCACCAGTGCCGAGTCGGGCTGGTTTGATAGGGCCAAGTGGCTCATGCAATCTGCCAGCCAGAAGCGGGGTGGGTGAGTTTTGTTTGCCAGGGAAAAAGGCTGTGGTTTTTTTCCGGGGCCTGTGGCCTGGAATGGCCGGCTGGCTCCTTAAAGTCCACGCCGCGCTTGTTGGTTCCCAGACCCAAGGGGGCACCAGCGCCGCGTCGGGCTGGTTTGATAGAGCCAAGTGGCTCCTGCAATCTGCCAGCCAGAAGATGGGCAGGTCTGTTTTACTTCCAGGGAAAAGGGCCGTAGATTGTGTTTGGGGGCCTGTGGCTGGGAGTGGCCGGCTGGCTCCTGAAAATCCACTATACGCAGGATGGTTCCCAGATGAAAGGTGGCACCAGTGCCGAGTCGGGCTGTTTTGATAGAGCCAAGTGTCTCCTGCAATCTGCCAGCCAGAAGCGGGGTGGGTGAGTTTTGTTTGCCAGAGAAAAAGGCCGTGTTATTTTTTCCGGGGCCTGTGGCCTGGAATGGCCGGCTGGCTCCTGAAAATCCACGCCGCGCAGGATGGTTCCCAGACCTAAGGGGGCACAACTGCCGAGTCAGGCAGGTTTGATAGAGCCAAGTGGCTCCTGCAATCTGCCAGCCAGAAGATGGGAAGGTCAGTTTTACTTCCAGGGAAAAAGCTGTAGTCTGTGCTTGGGGGCCTGTGGCTGGGAGTGGCCGGCTGGCCGCTTAAAATCAACGCCGCGCTGGATGGTTCCCAGATGAAAGGTGGCACCAGTGCCGAGTCGGGCTGGTGTCATAGAGCCAAGTGGCTCCTGCAATCTGCCAGCCAGAAGATGGGCAGGTCAGTTTTAATTCCAGGGAAAAGGGCCGTATTTTGTGTTTGGGGGCCTGTGGCTGGGAGTGGCCGGGTGGCTCCTGAAAATCCACGTTACGCCGGATGGCTCCCAAATGAAAAATTGCACCAGTGCCAAGTTGGGCAGGTTTGATAGTGCCTAGTGGCTCCTGCAATCTGCTAGCCAGAAGATGGGCAGGTCAGTTTTACTTACACGGAAAGGGCCATAGTTGTTGTTTGGGGGCCTGTGGTTGGGAGTGGCCGGCTGGCTCCTGAAAATCCACGATACCCAAGATGCTTCCCAAAAGACAGGTGGCACCAGTGCCGAGTCGGGCTGGTTTGATAGAGCCAAGTGGCTTCTGTAATCTGGCAGCCAGAAGATGGGCGGGTGACTTTTGTTTGCCAGGGAAAAGGGCCGTGGTTTGTGCTGGGGGCCTGAGGCTGGGAGTTGCCGTCTGGCTCCTGAAAAGCCACGGTACGCAGGATGGTTCCCAGATGAAAGGTGGCAGCAGTGCCGAGTCGGGCTGGTTTGATAGAACCAAGTGGCTGCTGCAATTTGCCAGCCAGAAGATGCGCAGGTCAGTTTTACTTCCAGGGAAAAGGGCCGTAGATTTTGTTTGGGGTCTTGTGGCTGGGAGTGGCCGGCTGGCGGCTTAAAGTCTAGGCCGCGCTGGATGGTTCCCAGACCCAAGGGGGAACCAGTGCCGAGTCGGGTTGGTTTGATAGCACCAAGTGGCTCCTGCAATCTGCCAGCCAGAAGATGGGCAGGTAAGTTTTACTTCCAGGGAAAAGGGCCGTAGTCTGTGTTTGGGGGCCTGTGGTTGGGAGTGGCCGGCTGGCTCCTGAAAATCCATGCCGCGCTGGATTGTTCCCAAATCAAAAAAATGGCACCAGTGCCAAGTCGGGCTGGTTTGATAGAACCGCGTGGCTCCTGCAATCTGACAGCCAGAAGATGGGCATGTCTGTTTTACTTCCAGGGAAAAGGGCCGTAGTTTGTGTTTGGTGGCCTGTGGCTGAGAATGGCCGGCTGGCTCCTTAAAATCATCGCCGCGCATGATGGTTCCCAGACCCAAGGTGGCACCAGTGCCGAGTTGGGCTGGTTTGATAGAGCCAAGTGGCTCCTGCAATCCACGAGCCAGAAGATGGGCAGGTCAGGTTTACTTCCAGGGAAAAGGGCCGTAGTTTGTGTTGGGGGCCTGTGGCTGGGAGTGGCCGGCTAGCTCCTGAAAATCCACGATACGTAGGATGTTTTCCAGACCCAAGGGGCCCCAGTGCCAAATCGGGCTGGTTTGATAGAGCCAAGTGGCTCCTGCAATTTGCCCGCCAGGAGATGGGTGGTTGAGTTTTGTTTGCCAGGGAAAAGGGCCGTGGTTTCTTTTCCGGGGCTTGTGGCCTGGAATGGCCGGCTGGCTCCTGAAAATCCACGATACGCAGGATTGTTCCCAGATGAAAGGTGGCACCAGTGCTGAGTCGGGCTGGTTTGATAGAGCTACGTTTCTCCTGCATTCTGCCAGCCAGAAGCGGGGCGGGTCAGTTTTGTTTGCCAGAGAAAAAGGCCGTGTTTTTTTTTCCGGGGCCTGTGGCCGGGAATGGCCGGCTGGTTCCTTAAAATCCACGATACGCGCCTGGTGGTTCCCAGATGAAAGGTGGCACCAGTGCTGAGTCGGGCTGGTTTGATAGAGCCAAGTGGCTCCTGCAATCTGCCAGCCAGAAGCGGGGCGGGTCAGTTTTGTTTTCCAGGGTAAAGGGCCGGTGTGTGTGTTGGGGGCCTGCGGCTGGTAGTGGCCTACTGGCTCCTGAAAATCCACGATACGCAGGATGGTTCCCAGACCCAAGGGGGCACAAGTGCCAAGTCGGGCTGTTTTGATAGAGCCCAGTGGATCCTGCAATCTGCCAGCCTGAAGATGGGCGGGTCAGTTTTACTTCCAGGGATAAGGGCCGTAATTTGTGTTTGGGGGCCTGTGGCTGGGTGTGGCCGGCTGTCTCCTGAAAATCCCCGATACGCAAGATGCTTCCCAAATGAAAAATGGCACGAGTGCCAAGTCGGGTTGGTTTGATAGGGCCAAGTGGCTCCTGCAATCTGACAGCCAGAAGATGGGCAGGTCTGTTTTACTTCCAGGGAAAAGGGCCGTATTTTGTGTTTGGGGGCCTGTGGCTGAGGATGGCCGTCTGACTCCATAAAATCCACACCGCGCATGATTGTTCCCAGACCCAAGGTGACACCAGTGCCGAGTTGGGCTGGTTTGATAGAGCCATGTGGCTCCTGCAATCTGCCAGCCAGAAGCCGGGTTTGTGAGTTTTGTTTGGCAGGGAAAAGGCCCATAGTTTGTGTTTGGGGGCCTGTGGCTGGGAATGGCCGGCTGGCTCCTGAAAATCCACGATTTGCAGGATGGTTCCCAGATGAAAGGTGGCACCAGTGCCAAGTCGGGCTGGTTTGATAGAGCCAAGTGGCTCCTGCAATCTGCCAGCCAGAAGATGGGCAGGTCAGATTTACTTCCAGGGAAAAGGGCCGTAGTTTGTGTTTGGGGGCCAGTGGCTGGGAGTGGCCGGCTGGCTCCTGAAAATCCAAGCGGCGCTGGATCGTTCCCAAATGAAAAAAATGGCACCAGCGCCAAGTCGGGCTGGTTTGATAGTACCGCGTGGCTCCTGCAATCTGACAGCCAGAAGATGGGCATGTCTGTTTTACTTCCAGGGAAAAGGGCCGTAGTTTGTGTTTGGGGGCCTGTGGCTGGGAATGGCCGGCTGGCTCCTTAAAATCCACGCCGCGCATGATGGTTCCCAGACCCAAACGGGTACCAATGCCAAGTTGGGCTGGTGTGATAGAGCCATGTGGCTCCTGCAATCTGTCAGCCAGAAGAGGGGTCGCTGAGTTTTGTTTGCCAGGGAAAAAGGCCGTGGTTTTTTTTCCGGGGCCTGTGGCATGGAATGGCCGGCTGGTTCCTTAAAATCCACGCAGCGCAGGATGGTTCCCAGATGAAAGGTGGCACCAGTGCCGAGTCGGGCTGGTTTGACAGACCAAGTGTCTCCTGCAATCTGCCAACCAGATGATGGGCAGGTCTGTTATACTTCCAGGGAAAAGGGCCGTAGTTTGTTTTTGGGGACCTGTGGCTGGCTGTGGCCGGCTGGCTCCTGAAAATCCACGATACGCAGGATGGTTCCCAGATGAAAGGTGGCACCAGTGCCAAATCGGGCTGGTTTGATAGAGCCAAGTGGCTCCTGCAATCTGCCAGCCAGAAGATGGACAGGTCAGTTTTACTTCCAGGGAAAAGGAACATAGCTTTTTTTTGGGGGACTGTGGCTGGGAATGGCCGGCTGGCTCCTGAAAATCCACGATACGCAGGATGGTTCCCAGATGAAAGGTGGCACCAGTGCTGAGTCGGGCTGGTTTGATAGAGCCAAGTGGCTCCTGCAATCTGCCAGCCAGAAGATGGGCAGGTCTGTTTTACTTCCAGGGAAAAGGGCCGTAGTTTGGGTTTGGGGGCCTGTGGCTGAGGATGGCCGTCTGACTCCTTAAAATCCACCCCGCGCATGATTGTTCCCAGACCCAAGGTGACACCAGTGCCGAGTTGGGCTGGTTTGATAGTACCGAGTGGCTCCTGCAATCTGCCAGCCAGAAGGCGGGCCGCTAAGATTTTCTTCCAAGGAAAATGGCCGTGGTATGTGTTTGGGGCACTGTGGCTGAGAGTGGCTGGCTGGCTCCTGAAAATCCACAACACGCAGGATGGTTCCCAGATGAAAGGTGGCACCAGTGCCGAGTCAGGCTGGTTTGATAGAGCCAAGTGTCTCCTGCAATCTGCCAGCCAGAAGATGGGCAGGTCAGTTTTACTTCCAGGGAAATGGGTCGTAGTTTTTGTTTGGGGGCCTGTGGCTGGGAGTGGCCGGCTGGCTCCTGAAAATCCACGATACGCACGATGGTTCCCCGATGAAAGGTGGCACCAGTGCCGAGTCGGGCTGGTTTGATAGAGCCAAGTGGCTCCTGCAATCTGCCAGCCAGAAGATGGGCAGGTCAGTTTTACTTCCAGGGAAAAGGGCCGTAGTTTTGTTTGGGGGCCTGTGGCTGGGAGTGGCCGGCTGGCTCCTGAAAATCCACGATACGCAGGATGGTTCCCAGATGAAAGGTGGCACCAGTGCCGAGTCGGGCTGGTTTGATAGGGCCAAGTGGCTCATGCAATCTGCCAGCCAGAAGCGGGGTGGGTGAGTTTTGTTTGCCAGGGAAAAAGGCTGTGGTTTTTTTCCGGGGCCTGTGGCCTGGAATGGCCGGCTGGCTCCTTAAAGTCCACGCCGCGCTTGTTGGTTCCCAGACCCAAGGGGGCACCAGCGCCGCGTCGGGCTGGTTTGATAGAGCCAAGTGGCTCCTGCAATCTGCCAGCCAGAAGATGGGCAGGTCTGTTTTACTTCCAGGGAAAAGGGCCGTAGATTGTGTTTGGGGGCCTGTGGCTGGGAGTGGCCGGCTGGCTCCTGAAAATCCACTATACGCAGGATGGTTCCCAGATGAAAGGTGGCACCAGTGCCGAGTCGGGCTGTTTTGATAGAGCCAAGTGTCTCCTGCAATCTGCCAGCCAGAAGCGGGGTGGGTGAGTTTTGTTTGCCAGAGAAAAAGGCCGTGTTATTTTTTCCGGGGCCTGTGGCCTGGAATGGCCGGCTGGTTCCTTAAAATCCACGCCGCGCCTGATGGTTCCCAGATGAAAGGTGGCACGAGTGCTGAGTCGGGCTGTTTTGATAGAGCCAAGTGGCTCCTGCAATCTGCCAGCCAGAAGCGGGGCGGGTCAGTTTTGTTTGCCAGAGGAATAGGGCCGTGGTTTGTGTTGGGGGCCTGTGGCTGGGAGTGGCCGGCTGGCTCCTGAAAATCCACGGTACGCAGGATGGCTCCCAAATGAAAAATGGCACCAGTGCCAAGTCGGGCTGGATTGATAGTACCAAGTGGCTCCTGCAATCAGCCAGCCAGATGATGGGCAGGTCAGTTTTTCTTCCAGGGAAAAGGGCCGTAGATTGTGTTTGGGGGCCTGTGGCTGGGAGTGGCCGGCTGGCTCCTGAAAATCCACGATACGCAGGATGGTTCCCAGATGAAAGGTGTCACCAGTGCCGAGTCGGGCTGGTTTGATAGAGCCAAGTGGCTTCTGCAATTTGCCAGCCAGGAGATGGGTGGTTGAGTTTTGTTTGCCAGGGAAAAGGGCCGTGGTTTCTTTTCCGGGGCCTGTGGCCTGGAATGGCCGGCTGGCTCCTGAAAATCCACGCCGCGCAGGATGGTTCCCAGACCTAAGGGGGCACAACTGCCGAGTCAGGCAGGTTTGATAGAGCCAAGTGGCTCCTGCAATCTGCCAGCCAGAAGATGGGAAGGTCAGTTTTACTTCCAGGGAAAAAGCTGTAGTCTGTGCTTGGGGGCCTGTGGCTGGGAGTGGCCGGCTGGCCGCTTAAAATCAACGCCGCGCTGGATGGTTCCCAGATGAAAGGTGGCACCAGTGCCGAGTCGGGCTGGTGTCATAGAGCCAAGTGGCTCCTGCAATCTGCCAGCCAGAAGATGGGCAGGTCAGTTTTAATTCCAGGGAAAAGGGCCGTATTTTGTGTTTGGGGGCCTGTGGCTGGGAGTGGCCGGGTGGCTCCTGAAAATCCACGTTACGCCGGATGGCTCCCAAATGAAAAATTGCACCAGTGCCAAGTTGGGCAGGTTTGATAGTGCCTAGTGGCTCCTGCAATCTGCTAGCCAGAAGATGGGCAGGTCAGTTTTACTTACACGGAAAGGGCCATAGTTGTTGTTTGGGGGCCTGTGGTTGGGAGTGGCCGGCTGGCTCCTGAAAATCCACGATACCCAAGATGCTTCCCAAAAGACAGGTGGCACCAGTGCCGAGTCGGGCTGGTTTGATAGAGCCAAGTGGCTTCTGTAATCTGGCAGCCAGAAGATGGGCGGGTGACTTTTGTTTGCCAGGGAAAAGGGCCGTGGTTTGTGCTGGGGGCCTGAGGCTGGGAGTTGCCGTCTGGCTCCTGAAAAGCCACGGTACGCAGGATGGTTCCCAGATGAAAGGTGGCAGCAGTGCCGAGTCGGGCTGGTTTGATAGAACCAAGTGGCTGCTGCAATTTGCCAGCCAGAAGATGCGCAGGTCAGTTTTACTTCCAGGGAAAAGGGCCGTAGATTTTGTTTGGGGTCTTGTGGCTGGGAGTGGCCGGCTGGCGGCTTAAAGTCTAGGCCGCGCTGGATGGTTCCCAGACCCAAGGGGGAACCAGTGCCGAGTCGGGTTGGTTTGATAGCACCAAGTGGCTCCTGCAATCTGCCAGCCAGAAGATGGGCAGGTAAGTTTTACTTCCAGGGAAAAGGGCCGTAGTCTGTGTTTGGGGGCCTGTGGTTGGGAGTGGCCGGCTGGCTCCTGAAAATCCATGCCGCGCTGGATTGTTCCCAAATCAAAAAAATGGCACCAGTGCCAAGTCGGGCTGGTTTGATAGAACCGCGTGGCTCCTGCAATCTGACAGCCAGAAGATGGGCATGTCTGTTTTACTTCCAGGGAAAAGGGCCGTAGTTTGTGTTTGGTGGCCTGTGGCTGAGAATGGCCGGCTGGCTCCTTAAAATCATCGCCGCGCATGATGGTTCCCAGACCCAAGGTGGCACCAGTGCCGAGTTGGGCTGGTTTGATAGAGCCAAGTGGCTCCTGCAATCCACGAGCCAGAAGATGGGCAGGTCAGGTTTACTTCCAGGGAAAAGGGCCGTAGTTTGTGTTGGGGGCCTGTGGCTGGGAGTGGCCGGCTAGCTCCTGAAAATCCACGATACGTAGGATGTTTTCCAGACCCAAGGGGCCCCAGTGCCAAATCGGGCTGGTTTGATAGAGCCAAGTGGCTCCTGCAATTTGCCCGCCAGGAGATGGGTGGTTGAGTTTTGTTTGCCAGGGAAAAGGGCCGTGGTTTCTTTTCCGGGGCTTGTGGCCTGGAATGGCCGGCTGGCTCCTGAAAATCCACGATACGCAGGATTGTTCCCAGATGAAAGGTGGCACCAGTGCTGAGTCGGGCTGGTTTGATAGAGCTACGTTTCTCCTGCATTCTGCCAGCCAGAAGCGGGGCGGGTCAGTTTTGTTTGCCAGAGAAAAAGGCCGTGTTTTTTTTTCCGGGGCCTGTGGCCGGGAATGGCCGGCTGGTTCCTTAAAATCCACGATACGCGCCTGGTGGTTCCCAGATGAAAGGTGGCACCAGTGCTGAGTCGGGCTGGTTTGATAGAGCCAAGTGGCTCCTGCAATCTGCCAGCCAGAAGCGGGGCGGGTCAGTTTTGTTTTCCAGGGTAAAGGGCCGGTGTGTGTGTTGGGGGCCTGCGGCTGGTAGTGGCCTACTGGCTCCTGAAAATCCACGATACGCAGGATGGTTCCCAGACCCAAGGGGGCACAAGTGCCAAGTCGGGCTGTTTTGATAGAGCCCAGTGGATCCTGCAATCTGCCAGCCTGAAGATGGGCGGGTCAGTTTTACTTCCAGGGATAAGGGCCGTAATTTGTGTTTGGGGGCCTGTGGCTGGGTGTGGCCGGCTGTCTCCTGAAAATCCCCGATACGCAAGATGCTTCCCAAATGAAAAATGGCACGAGTGCCAAGTCGGGTTGGTTTGATAGGGCCAAGTGGCTCCTGCAATCTGACAGCCAGAAGATGGGCAGGTCTGTTTTACTTCCAGGGAAAAGGGCCGTATTTTGTGTTTGGGGGCCTGTGGCTGAGGATGGCCGTCTGACTCCATAAAATCCACACCGCGCATGATTGTTCCCAGACCCAAGGTGACACCAGTGCCGAGTTGGGCTGGTTTGATAGAGCCATGTGGCTCCTGCAATCTGCCAGCCAGAAGCCGGGTTTGTGAGTTTTGTTTGGCAGGGAAAAGGCCCATAGTTTGTGTTTGGGGGCCTGTGGCTGGGAATGGCCGGCTGGCTCCTGAAAATCCACGATTTGCAGGATGGTTCCCAGATGAAAGGTGGCACCAGTGCCAAGTCGGGCTGGTTTGATAGAGCCAAGTGGCTCCTGCAATCTGCCAGCCAGAAGATGGGCAGGTCAGATTTACTTCCAGGGAAAAGGGCCGTAGTTTGTGTTTGGGGGCCAGTGGCTGGGAGTGGCCGGCTGGCTCCTGAAAATCCAAGCGGCGCTGGATCGTTCCCAAATGAAAAAAATGGCACCAGCGCCAAGTCGGGCTGGTTTGATAGTACCGCGTGGCTCCTGCAATCTGACAGCCAGAAGATGGGCATGTCTGTTTTACTTCCAGGGAAAAGGGCCGTAGTTTGTGTTTGGGGGCCTGTGGCTGGGAATGGCCGGCTGGCTCCTTAAAATCCACGCCGCGCATGATGGTTCCCAGACCCAAACGGGTACCAATGCCAAGTTGGGCTGGTGTGATAGAGCCATGTGGCTCCTGCAATCTGTCAGCCAGAAGAGGGGTCGCTGAGTTTTGTTTGCCAGGGAAAAAGGCCGTGGTTTTTTTTCCGGGGCCTGTGGCATGGAATGGCCGGCTGGTTCCTTAAAATCCACGCAGCGCAGGATGGTTCCCAGATGAAAGGTGGCACCAGTGCCGAGTCGGGCTGGTTTGACAGACCAAGTGTCTCCTGCAATCTGCCAACCAGATGATGGGCAGGTCTGTTATACTTCCAGGGAAAAGGGCCGTAGTTTGTTTTTGGGGACCTGTGGCTGGCTGTGGCCGGCTGGCTCCTGAAAATCCACGATACGCAGGATGGTTCCCAGATGAAAGGTGGCACCAGTGCCAAATCGGGCTGGTTTGATAGAGCCAAGTGGCTCCTGCAATCTGCCAGCCAGAAGATGGACAGGTCAGTTTTACTTCCAGGGAAAAGGAACATAGCTTTTTTTTGGGGGACTGTGGCTGGGAATGGCCGGCTGGCTCCTGAAAATCCACGATACGCAGGATGGTTCCCAGATGAAAGGTGGCACCAGTGCTGAGTCGGGCTGGTTTGATAGAGCCAAGTGGCTCCTGCAATCTGCCAGCCAGAAGATGGGCAGGTCTGTTTTACTTCCAGGGAAAAGGGCCGTAGTTTGGGTTTGGGGGCCTGTGGCTGAGGATGGCCGTCTGACTCCTTAAAATCCACCCCGCGCATGATTGTTCCCAGACCCAAGGTGACACCAGTGCCGAGTTGGGCTGGTTTGATAGTACCGAGTGGCTCCTGCAATCTGCCAGCCAGAAGGCGGGCCGCTAAGATTTTCTTCCAAGGAAAATGGCCGTGGTATGTGTTTGGGGCACTGTGGCTGAGAGTGGCTGGCTGGCTCCTGAAAATCCACAACACGCAGGATGGTTCCCAGATGAAAGGTGGCACCAGTGCCGAGTCAGGCTGGTTTGATAGAGCCAAGTGTCTCCTGCAATCTGCCAGCCAGAAGATGGGCAGGTCAGTTTTACTTCCAGGGAAATGGGTCGTAGTTTTTGTTTGGGGGCCTGTGGCTGGGAGTGGGCGGCTGGCTCCTGAAAATCCACGATACGCACGATGGTTCCCCGATGAAAGGTGGCACCAGTGCCGAGTCGGGCTGGTTTGATAGAGCCAAGTGGCTCCTGCAATCTGCCAGCCAGAAGATGGGCAGGTCAGTTTTACTTCCAGGGAAAAGGGCCGTAGTTTTGTTTGGGGGCCTGTGGCTGGGAGTGGCCGGCTGGCTCCTGAAAATCCACGATACGCAGGATGGTTCTCAGATGAAAGGTGGCACCAGTGCCGAGTCGGGTTGGTTTGATAGAGCCAAGTGGCTCCTGCAATCTGACAGCCAGAAGATGGGCAGGTCAGTTTTACTTCCAGGGAAAAGGGCCGTAGTTTGTGTTTGGGGACCTGTGGCTGGCTGTGGCCGGCTGGCTCCTGAAAATCCTCGATACGCAGGATGGTTCCCCGATGAAAGGTGGCACCAGTGCCGAGTCGGGCTGGTTTTATAGAGCCAAGTGGCTCATGCAATCTGCCAGCCAGAAGCGGGGTGGGTGAGTTTTGTTTGCCAGGGAAAAAGGCTGTGGTTTTTTTCCGGGGCCTGTGGCCTGGAATGGCCGGCTGGCTCCTTAAAGTCCACGCCGCGCTTGTTGGTATCCAGACCCAAGGGGGCACCAGCGCCGCGTCGGGCTGGTTTGATAGAGCCAAGTGGCTCCTGCAATCTGCCAGCCAGAAGATGGGCAGGTCAGTTTTACTTCCAGGGAAAATGCCCACAGTTTGTGTTTGGGGGCCTGTGGCAGGGAGTGGCCTGCTAGCTCCTTAAAATCCACGATACGCAGGATGGTTCCCAGACCAAAGGGGCACCAGTGCCGAGTCGGGCTGGTTTGATAGAGCCAAGTGGCTCCTGCAATCTGCCAGCCAGAAGCGGGGCGGGTGAGTTTTGTTTGCCAGGGAAAAAGGCTGTGGTTTCTGTTGGGGGCCTAGGGCTGGGAGTGGCCGGCTGGCTCCTGAAAATCTACGATACGTAGGATGGTTCCCAGACCCAAAGGGCTACCAGTGCCAAGTCGGGCTGGTTTGATAGAGGCAAGTGGCTCCTGCAATCTGCCAGCTAGAAGATGGACAGGTCAGTTTTACTTCCAGGGATAAGGGCCGTAGATTTTGTTTGGGAGCCTGTGGCTGGGAGTAGCCGGCTGGCTCCTGAAAATCCCCGATACACAGGATGGTTCCCAGATGAAAGGTGGCACCAGCGCTGAGTCGGGCTGGTTTGATAGAGCCAAGTGGCTCCTGCAATCTGCCAGCCAGTAGATGGGCAGGTCAGTTTTACTTCCAGGGATAAGGGCCGTAGATTTTGTTCGGGGGCCTGTGGCTGGGAGTGGCCGGCTGGCTCCTGAAAATCCCCAATACACAGGATGGTTCCCAGATGAAAGGTGGCACCAGTGCTGAGTCGGGCTGGTTTGATAGAGCCAAGTGGCTCCTGCAATCTGCCAGCCAGAAGATTGGCAGGTCTGTTTTACTTCCAGGGAAAAGGGCCGTAGTTTGGGTTTGGGGGCCTGTGGCGGAGGATGGCCGTCTGACTCCTTAAAATCCACCCCGCGCATGATTGTTCCCAGACCCAAGGTGACACCAGTGCCGAGTTGGGCTGGTTTGATAGTACCGAGTGGCTCCTGCAATCTGCCAGCCGGAAGGCGGGCCGCTAAGATTTTCTTCCAAGGAAAATGGCCGTGGTATGTGTTTGGGGCACTGTGGCTGAGAGTGGCTGGCTGGCTCCTGAAAATCCACAACACGCAGGATGGTTCCCAGATGAAAGGTGGCACCAGTGCCGAGTCGGGCTGGTTTGATAGAGCCAAGTGGCTCCTGCATTCTGCCAGCCAGAAGCGGGGCGGGACAGTTTTGCTTGCCAGGGAATAGGGCCGTGGTTTTTTTTCCGGGGCTTGTGGCCTGGAATGGCCGGCTGGCTCCTGAAAATCCACGATACGCAGGATTGTTACCAGATGAAAGGTGGCACCAGTGCTGAGTCGTTCTGGTTTGATAGAGCTACGTGTCTCCTGCAATCTGCCAGCCAGAAGCGGGGCGGGTCAGTTTTGTTTGCCAGAGAAAAAGGCCGTGTTTTTATTTTCCGGGACCTGTGGCCGGGAATGGCCGGCTGGTTCCTTAAAATCCACGCCGCGCCTGGTGGTTCCCAGATGAAAGGTGGCACCAGTGCTGAGTCGGGCTGGTTTGATAGAGCCAAGTGGCTCCTGCAATCTGCCAGCCAGAAGCGGGGCGGGTCAGTTTTGTTTTCCAGGGTAAAGGGCCGGTGTGTGTGTTGGGGGCCTGGGACTGGTAGTGGCCTACTGGCTCCTGAAAATCCACGATACGCAGGATGGTTCCCAGACCCAAGGGGGCACCAGTGCCAAGTCGGGCTGTTTTGATAGAGCCCAGTGGATCCTGCAATCTGCCAGCCTGAAGATGGGCGGGTCAGTTTTACTTCCAGGGAAAAGGGCCGTAATTTGTGTTTGGGGGCCTGTGGATGGGTGTGGCCGGCTGTCTCCTGAAAATCCCCGATACGCAAGATGCTTCCCAAATGAAAAATGGCACGAGTGCCAAGTCGGGCTGGTTTGATAGGGCCAAGTGGCTCCTGCAATCTGACAGCCAGAAGATGGGCAGGTCTGTTTTACTTCCAGGGAAAAGGGCCGTATTTTGTCTTTGGGGGCCTGTGGCTGAGGATGGCCGTCTGACTCCATAAAATCCACACCGCGCATGATTGTTCCCAGACCCAAGGTGACACCAGTGCCGAGTTGGGCTGGTTTGATAGAGCCATGTGGCTCCTGCAATCTGCCAGCCAGAAGCCGGGTTTGTGAGTTTTGTTTGGCAGGGAAAAGGCCCATAGTTTGTGTTTGGGGGCCTGTGGCTGGGAATGGCCGGCTGGCTCCTGAAAATCCACGATTTGCAGGATGGTTCCCAGATGAAAGGTGGCACCAGTGCCAAGTCGGGCTGGTTTGATAGAGCCAAGTGGCTCCTGCAATCTGCCAGCCAGAAGATGGGCAGGTCAGATTTACTTCCAGGGAAAAGGGCCGTAGTTTGTGTTTGGGGGCCAGTGGCTGGGAGTGGCCGGCTGGCTCCTGAAAATCCAAGCGGCGCTGGATCGTTCCCAAATGAAAAAAATGGCACCAGCGCCAAGTCGGGCTGGTTTGATAGTACCGCGTGGCTCCTGCAATCTGACAGCCAGAAGATGGGCATGTCTGTTTTACTTCCAGGGAAAAGGGCCGTAGTTTGTGTTTGGGGGCCTGTGGCTGGGAATGGCCGGCTGGCTCCTTAAAATCCACGCCGCGCATGATGGTTCCCAGACCCAAACGGGTACCAATGCCAAGTTGGGCTGGTGTGATAGAGCCATGTGGCTCCTGCAATCTGTCAGCCAGAAGAGGGGTCGCTGAGTTTTGTTTGCCAGGGAAAAAGGCCGTGGTTTTTTTTCCGGGGCCTGTGGCATGGAATGGCCGGCTGGTTCCTTAAAATCCACGCCGCGCAGGATGGTTCCCAGATGAAAGGTGGCACCAGTGCCGAGTCGGGCTGGTTTGATAGACCAAGTGGCTCCTGCAATCTGCCAACCAGATGATGGGCAGGTCTGTTATACTTCCAGGGAAAAGGGCCGTAGTTTGTTTTTGGGGACCTGTGGCTGGCTGTGGCCGGCTGGCTCCTGAAAATCCACGATATGCAGGATGGTTCCCAGATGAAAGGTGGCACCAGTGCCAAATCGGGCTGGTTTGATAGAGCCAAGTGGCTCCTGCATTCAGCCAGCCAGAAGATGGACAGGTCAGTTTTACTTCCAGGGAAAAGGAACATAGCTTTTTTTTGGGGGACTGTGGCTGGGAATGGCCGGCTGGCTCCTGAAAATCCACGATACGCAGGATGGTTCCCAGATGAAAGGTGGCACCAGTGCCGAGTCAGGCTGGTTTGATAGAGCCAAGTGTCTCCTGCAACCTGCCAACCAGAAGATGGGCAGGTCAGTTTTACTTCCAGGGAAATGGGTCGTAGTTTTTGTTCGGGGGCCTGTGGCTGGGAGTGGCTGGCTGGCTCCTGAAAATCCACGATACGCAGGATGGTTCCCAGATGAATGGTGGCACCACTGCCTAGTCGGGCTGGTTTGATAGAGCCAAGTGGCTCCTGCAATCTGACAGCCAGAAGATGGGCAGGTCTGTTTAACTTCCAGGGAAAAGGGCCGTAGTTTGTGTTTGGGGGCCTGTGGCTGAGAATGGCCGGCTGGCTCCTTAAAATCCTCGCCGCGCATGATGGTTCCCTGACCCAAGGTGGCACCAGTGCCGAGTCGGGCTGGTTTGATAGAGCCATGTGGCTCCTGCAATCTATCAGCCAGGAGCGGGGCGGGTCTGTTTTGTTTGCCAGGGAAAAGGGATGTGGTTTCGGTTGGGGGCCTGTGGCTGGGAGTGGCCGGCTGGCTCCTGAAAATCTACGATACGTAGGATGGTTCCCAGACCCAAAGGGGTACCAGTGCCATGTGGGGCTGGATTGATAGAGGCAAGTGGCTCCTGCAATCTGCCAGCCAGAAGATGGGCAGGTCAGTTTTGTTTGCCAGGGAAAAGGGCCGTGGTTTGTGTTGGGGGCCTGTGGCTGGGAGTGGCCGGCTGGCTCCTGAAAATCCACGATACCTAGGATGGTTTCCAGACCCAAGGGGCCCCAGTGCCAAATCGGGCTGGTTTGATAGAGCCAAGTGGCTCCTGCAATCTGCCAGCCAGGAGCGGGGTGCGTGAGTTTTGTTTGCCAGGGAAAAGGGCCGTGGTTTGTTTTCGGGAGCCTGTGGCTGGGAATGGCCTGCTGGCACCTGAAAATCCACGATACGCAGGATGGTTCCCAGATGAAAGGTGGCACCAGTGCCGAGTCGGGCTGGTTTGATAGAGCCATGTGGGTCCTGCAATCGGCCAGCCAGAAGCGGGGTGGGTGAGTTTTGTTTGCCAGGGAAAATGCCCACAGTTTGTGTTTGGGGGCCTGTGGCTGGGAGTGGCCTGCTAGCTCCTTAAAATCCACGATACGCAGGATGATTCCCAGACCAAAGGGGCACCAGTGCCGAGTCGGGCTGGTTTGATAGAGCCAAGTGGCTCCTGCAATCTGCCAGCCAGAAGCGGGGCGGGTCAGTTTTGTTTGCCAGGGAAAAGGGATGTGGTTTCTGTTGGGGGCCTAGGGCTGGGAGTGGCCGGCTGGCTCCTGAAAATCTACGATACGTAGGATGGTTCCCAGACCCAAAGGGCTACCAGTGCCAAGTCGGGCTGGTTTGATAGAGCCAAGTGGCTCCTGCAATCTGCCAGCCAGAAGATGGGCAGGTCAGTTTTACTTCCAGGGAAAATGCCCACAGTTTGTGTTTGGGGGCCTGTGGCAGGGAGTGGCCTGCTAGCTCCTTAAAATCCACGATACGCAGGATGGTTCCCAGACCAAAGGGGCACCAGTGCCGAGTCGGGCTGGTTTGATAGAGCCAAGTGGCTCCTGCAATCTGCCAGCCAGAAGCGGGGCGGGTGAGTTTTGTTTGCCAGGGAAAAAGGCTGTGGTTTCTGTTGGGGGCCTAGGGCTGGGAGTGGCCGGCTGGCTCCTGAAAATCTACGATACGTAGGATGGTTCCCAGACCCAAAGGGCTACCAGTGCCAAGTCGGGCTGGTTTGATAGAGGCAAGTGGCTCCTGCAATCTGCCAGCTAGAAGATGGACAGGTCAGTTTTACTTCCAGGGATAAGGGCCGTAGATTTTCTTTGGGAGCCTGTGGCTGGGAGTAGCCGGCTGGCTCCTGAAAATCCCCGATACACAGGATGGTTCCCAGATGAAAGGTGGCACCAGCGCTGAGTCGGGCTGGTTTGATAGAGCCAAGTGGCTCCTGCAATCTGCCAGCCAGTAGATGGGCAGGTCAGTTTTACTTCCAGGGATAAGGGCCGTAGATTTTGTTCGGGGGCCTGTGGCTGGGAGTGGCCGGCTGGCTCCTGAAAATCCCCAATACACAGGATGGTTCCCAGATGAAAGGTGGCACCAGTGCTGAGTCGGGCTGGTTTGATAGAGCCAAGTGGCTCCTGCAATCTGCCAGCCAGAAGATTGGCAGGTCTGTTTTACTTCCAGGGAAAAGGGCCGTAGTTTGGGTTTGGGGGCCTGTGGCGGAGGATGGCCGTCTGACTCCTTAAAATCCACCCCGCGCATGATTGTTCCCAGACCCAAGGTGACACCAGTGCCGAGTTGGGCTGGTTTGATAGTACCGAGTGGCTCCTGCAATCTGCCAGCCGGAAGGCGGGCCGCTAAGATTTTCTTCCAAGGAAAATGGCCGTGGTATGTGTTTGGGGCACTGTGGCTGAGAGTGGCTGGCTGGCTCCTGAAAATCCACAACACGCAGGATGGTTCCCAGATGAAAGGTGGCACCAGTGCCGAGTCGGGCTGGTTTGATAGAGCCAAGTGGCTCCTGCATTCTGCCAGCCAGAAGCGGGGCGGGACAGTTTTGCTTGCCAGGGAATAGGGCCGTGGTTTTTTTTCCGGGGCTTGTGGCCTGGAATGGCCGGCTGGCTCCTGAAAATCCACGATACGCAGGATTGTTACCAGATGAAAGGTGGCACCAGTGCTGAGTCGTTCTGGTTTGATAGAGCTACGTGTCTCCTGCAATCTGCCAGCCAGAAGCGGGGCGGGTCAGTTTTGTTTGCCAGAGAAAAAGGCCGTGTTTTTATTTTCCGGGACCTGTGGCCGGGAATGGCCGGCTGGTTCCTTAAAATCCACGCCGCGCCTGGTGGTTCCCAGATGAAAGGTGGCACCAGTGCTGAGTCGGGCTGGTTTGATAGAGCCAAGTGGCTCCTGCAATCTGCCAGCCAGAAGCGGGGCGGGTCAGTTTTGTTTTCCAGGGTAAAGGGCCGGTGTGTGTGTTGGGGGCCTGGGACTGGTAGTGGCCTACTGGCTCCTGAAAATCCACAATACGCAGGATGGTTCCCAGACCCAAGGGGGCACCAGTGCCAAGTCGGGCTGTTTTGATAGAGCCCAGTGGATCCTGCAATCTGCCAGCCTGAAGATGGGCGGGTCAGTTTTACTTCCAGGGAAAAGGGCCGTAATTTGTGTTTGGGGGCCTGTGGCTGGGTGTGGCCGGCTGTCTCCTGAAAATCCCCGATACGCAAGATGCTTCCCAAATGAAAAATGGCACGAGTGCCAAGTCGGGCTGGTTTGATAGGGCCAAGTGGCTCCTGCAATCTGACAGCCAGAAGATGGGCAGGTCTGTTTTACTTCCAGGGAAAAGGGCCGTATTTTGTCTTTGGGGGCCTGTGGCTGAGGATGGCCGTCTGACTCCATAAAATCCACACCGCGCATGATTGTTCCCAGACCCAAGGTGACACCAGTGCCGAGTTGGGCTGGTTTGATAGAGCCATGTGGCTCCTGCAATCTGCCAGCCAGAAGCCGGGTTTGTGAGTTTTGTTTGGCAGGGAAAAGGCCCATAGTTTGTGTTTGGGGGCCTGTGGCTGGGAATGGCCGGCTGGCTCCTGAAAATCCACGATTTGCAGGATGGTTCCCAGATGAAAGGTGGCACCAGTGCCAAATCGGGCTGGTTTGATAGAGCCAAGTGGCTCCTGCAATCTGCCAGCCAGAAGATGGGCAGGTCAGATTTACTTCCAGGGAAAAGGGCCGTAGTTTGTGTTTGGGGGCCAGTGGCTGGGAGTGGCCGGCTGGCTCCTGAAAATCCAAGCGGCGCTGGATCGTTCCCAAATGAAAAAAATGGCACCAGCGCCAAGTCGGGCTGGTTTGATAGTACCGCGTGGCTCCTGCAATCTGACAGCCAGAAGATGGGCATGTCTGTTTTACTTCCAGGGAAAAGGGCCGTAGTTTGTGTTTGGGGGCCTGTGGCTGGGAATGGCCGGCTGGCTCCTTAAAATCCACGCCGCGCATGATGGTTCCCAGACCCAAACGGGTACCAATGCCAAGTTGGGCTGGTGTGATAGAGCCATGTGGCTCCTGCAATCTGTCAGCCAGAAGAGGGGTCGCTGAGTTTTGTTTGCCAGGGAAAAAGGCCGTGGTTTTTTTTCCGGGGCCTGTGGCATGGAATGGCCGGCTGGTTCCTTAAAATCCACGCCGCGCAGGATGGTTCCCAGATGAAAGGTGGCACCAGTGCCGAGTCGGGCTGGTTTGATAGACCAAGTGGCTCCTGCAATCTGCCAACCAGATGATGGGCAGGTCTGTTATACTTCCAGGGAAAAGGGCCGTAGTTTGTTTTTGGGGACCTGTGGCTGGCTGTGGCCGGCTGGCTCCTGAAAATCCACGATATGCAGGATGGTTCCCAGATGAAAGGTGGCACCAGTGCCAAATCGGGCTGGTTTGATAGAGCCAAGTGGCTCCTGCATTCAGCCAGCCAGAAGATGGACAGGTCAGTTTTACTTCCAGGGAAAAGGAACATAGCTTTTTTTTGGGGGACTGTGGCTGGGAATGGCCGGCTGGCTCCTGAAAATCCACGATACGCAGGATGGTTCCCAGATGAAAGGTGGCACCAGTGCCGAGTCAGGCTGGTTTGATAGAGCCAAGTGTCTCCTGCAACCTGCCAACCAGAAGATGGGCAGGTCAGTTTTACTTCCAGGGAAATGGGTCGTAGTTTTTGTTCGGGGGCCTGTGGCTGGGAGTGGCTGGCTGGCTCCTGAAAATCCACGATACGCAGGATGGTTCCCAGATGAATGGTGGCACCACTGCCTAGTCGGGCTGGTTTGATAGAGCCAAGTGGCTCCTGCAATCTGACAGCCAGAAGATGGGCAGGTCTGTTTAACTTCCAGGGAAAAGGGCCGTAGTTTGTGTTTGGGGGCCTGTGGCTGAGAATGGCCGGCTGGCTCCTTAAAATCCTCGCCGCGCATGATGGTTCCCTGACCCAAGGTGGCACCAGTGCCGAGTCGGGCTGGTTTGATAGAGCCATGTGGCTCCTGCAATCTATCAGCCAGGAGCGGGGCGGGTCTGTTTTGTTTGCCAGGGAAAAGGGATGTGGTTTCGGTTGGGGGCCTGTGGCTGGGAGTGGCCGGCTGGCTCCTGAAAATCTACGATACGTAGGATGGTTCCCAGACCCAAAGGGGTACCAGTGCCATGTGGGGCTGGATTGATAGAGGCAAGTGGCTCCTGCAATCTGCCAGCCAGAAGATGGGCAGGTCAGTTTTGTTTGCCAGGGAAAAGGGCCGTGGTTTGTGTTGGGGGCCTGTGGCTGGGAGTGGCCGGCTGGCTCCTGAAAATCCACGATACCTAGGATGGTTTCCAGACCCAAGGGGCCCCAGTGCCAAATCGGGCTGGTTTGATAGAGCCAAGTGGCTCCTGCAATCTGCCAGCCAGGAGCGGGGTGCGTGAGTTTTGTTTGCCAGGGAAAAGGGCCGTGGTTTGTTTTCGGGAGCCTGTGGCTGGGAATGGCCTGCTGGCACCTGAAAATCCACGATACGCAGGATGGTTCCCAGATGAAAGGTGGCACCAGTGCCGAGTCGGGCTGGTTTGATAGAGCCATGTGGGTCCTGCAATCGGCCAGCCAGAAGCGGGGTGGGTGAGTTTTGTTTGCCAGGGAAAATGCCCACAGTTTGTGTTTGGGGGCCTGTGGCTGGGAGTGGCCTGCTAGCTCCTTAAAATCCACGATACGCAGGATGATTCCCAGACCAAAGGGGCACCAGTGCCGAGTCGGGCTGGTTTGATAGAGCCAAGTGGCTCCTGCAATCTGCCAGCCAGAAGCGGGGCGGGTCAGTTTTGTTTGCCAGGGAAAAGGGATGTGGTTTCTGTTGGGGGCCTAGGGCTGGGAGTGGCCGGCTGGCTCCTGAAAATCTACGATACGTAGGATGGTTCCCAGACCCAAAGGGCTACCAGTGCCAAGTCGGGCTGGTTTGATAGAGGCAAGTGGCTCCTGCAATCTGCCAGCTAGAAGATGGACAGGTCAGTTTTACTTCCAGGGATAAGGGCCGTAGATTTTGTTTGGGAGCCTGTGGCTGGGAGTAGCCGGCTGGCTCCTGAAAATCCCCGATACACAGGATGGTTCCCAGATGAAAGGTGGCACCAGTGCTGAGTCGGGCTGGTTTGATAGAGCCAAGTGGCTCCTGCAATCTGCCAGCCAGAAGATTGGCAGGTCTGTTTTACTTCCAGGGAAAAGGGCCGTAGTTTGGGTTTGGGGGCCTGTGGCTGAGGATGGCCGTCTGACTCCTTAAAATCCACCCCGCGCATGATTGTTCCCAGACCCAAGGTGACACCAGTGCCGAGTTGGGCTGGTTTGATAGTACCGAGTGGCTCCTGCAATCTGCCAGCCAGAAGGCGGGCCGCTAAGATTTTCTTCCAAGGAAAATGGCCGTGGTATGTGTTTGGGGCACTGTGGCTGAGAGTGGCTGGCTGGCTCCTGAAAATCCACAACACGCAGGATGGTTCCCAGATGAAAGGTGGCACCAGTGCCGAGTCAGGCTGGTTTGATAGAGCCAAGTGTCTCCTGCAATCTGCCAGCCAGAAGATGGGCAGGTCAGTTTTACTTCCAGGGAAATGGGTCGTAGTTTTTGTTTGGGGGCCTGTGGCTGGGAGTGGCCGGCTGGCTCCTGAAAATCCACGATACGCACGATGGTTCCCCGATGAAAGGTGGCACCAGTGCCGAGTCGGGCTGGTTTGATAGAGCCAAGTGGCTCCTGCAATCTGCCAGCCAGAAGATGGGCAGGTCAGTTTTACTTCCAGGGAAAAGGGCCGTAGTTTTGTTTGGGGGCCTGTGGCTGGGAGTGGCCGGCTGGCTCCTGAAAATCCACGATACGCAGGATGGTTCCCAGATGAAAGGTGGCACCAGTGCCGAGTCGGGCTGGTTTGATAGAGCCAAGTGGCTCCTGCAATCTGACAGCCAGAAGATGGGCAGGTCTGTTTAACTTCCAGGGAAAAGGGCCGTAGTTTGTGTTTGGGGGCCTGTGGCTGAGAATGGCCGGCTGGCTCCTTAAAATCCTCGCCGCGCTTGATGGTTCCCAGACCCAAGGTGGCACCAGTGCCGAGTCGGGCTGGTTTGATAGAGCCATGTGGCTCCTGCAATCTGCCAGCCACAAGCGGGGCGCGTCAGTTTTGTTTGCAGGGAAAGGGGCCGTAGTTTGTGTTTGGGGGCCTGTGGCTGGGAGTGGCTGGGTGGCTCCTGAAAATCCACGATACGCAGGATGGTTTCCAGACCCAAGGGGCCCCAGTGCCAAATCGGGCTGGTTTGATAGAGCCAAGTGGCTCCTGCAATCTGCCAGCCAGAAGATGGGCAGGTCAGTTTTACTTCGAGGGATATGGGCTGTAGTGTGTGTTTGGGGGCCTGTGGCTGGGAGTGGCCGGCTGGCTCCTGAAAATCCACGATACGCAGGATGGTTCCCAGATGAATGGTGGCACCAGTGCCAGGCCGGCTGGTTTGATAGGGCCAAGTGTCTCCTGCAAACTGCCAGCCAGGAGCGGGGTGCGTGAGTTTTGTTTGCCAGGGAAATGGGCCGTGGTTTGTTTTCGGGAGCCTGTGGCTCGGAATGGCCTGCTGGCTCCTGAAAATCCACGATACGCAGGATGGTTCCCAGATGAAAGGTGGCACCAGTGCCAAGTCGGGCTGGTTTGATAGTACCGAGTGGCTCCTGCAATCTGACAGCCAGAAGATGGGCAGTTCTGTTTTACTTCCAGGGAAAAGGGCCGTAGTTTGTGTTTGGGGGCCTGTGGCTGAGGATGGCCCTCTGACTCCTTAAAATCCACCCCGCGCATGATTGTACCCAGACCCAAGGTGACACCAGTGCCGAGTTGGGCTGGTTTGAGAGTACCGAGTGGCTCCTGCAATCTGCCAGCCAGAAGGCGGGCCGCTAAGATTTTCTTCCAAGGAAAATGGCCGTGGTATGTGTTTGGGGCACTGTGGCTGAGAGTGGCTGGCTGGCTCCTGAAAATCCACAACACGCAGGATGGTTCCCAGATGAAAGGTGGCACCAGTGCCGAGTCAGGCTGGTTTGATAGAGCCAAGTGTCTCCTGCAATCTGCCAGCCAGAAGATGGGCAGGTCAGTTTTACTTCCAGGGAAATGGGTCGTAGTTTTTGTTTGGGGGCCTGTGGCTGGGAGTGGCCGGCTGGCTCCTGAAAATCCACGATACGCACGATGGTTCCCCGATGAAAGGTGGCACCAGTGCCGAGTCGGGCTGGTTTGATAGAGCCAAGTGGCTCCTGCAATCTGCCAGCCAGAAGATGGGCAGGTCAGTTTTACTTCCAGGGAAAAGGGCCGTAGTTTTGTTTGGGGGCCTGTGGCTGGGAGTGGCCGGCTGGCTCCTGAAAATCCACGATACGCAGGATGGTTCCCAGATGAAAGGTGGCACCAGTGCCGAGTCGGGCTGGTTTGATAGAGCCAAGTGGCTCCTGCAATCTGACAGCCAGAAGATGGGCAGGTCTGTTTAACTTCCAGGGAAAAGGGCCGTAGTTTTTGTTTGGGGGCCTGTGGCTGAGAATGGCCGGCTGGCTCCTTAAAATCCTCGCCGCGCTTGATGGTTCCCAGACCCAAGGTGGCACCAGTGCCGAGTCGGGCTGGTTTGATAGAGCCATGTGGCTCCTGCAATCTGCCAGCCACAAGCGGGGCGCGTCAGTTTTGTTTGCAGGGAAAGGGGCCGTAGTTTGTGTTTGGGGGCCTGTGGCTGGGAGTGGCTGGGTGGCTCCTGAAAATCCACGATACGCAGGATGGTTTCCAGACCCAAGGGGCCCCAGTGCCAAATCGGGCTGGTTTGATAGAGCCAAGTGGCTCCTGCAATCTGCCAGCCAGAAGATGGGCAGGTCAGTTTTACTTCCAGGGAAATGGGCTGTAGTGTGTGTTTGGGGGCCTGTGGCTGGGAGTGGCCGGCTGGCTCCTGAAAATCCACGATACGCAGGATGGTTCCCAGATGAATGGTGGCACCAGTGCCAGGCCGGCTGGTTTGATAGGGCCAAGTGTCTCCTGCAAACTGCCAGCCAGGAGCGGGGTGCGTGAGTTTTGTTTGCCAGGGAAATGGGCCGTGGTTTGTTTTCGGGAGCCTGTGGCTCGGAATGGCCTGCTGGCTCCTGAAAATCCACGATACGCAGGATGGTTCCCAGATGAAAGGTGGCACCAGTGCTGAGTCGGGCTGGTTTGATAGTACCGAGTGGCTCCTGCAATCTGACAGCCAGAAGATGGGCAGTTCTGTTTTACTTCCAGGGAAAAGGGCCGTAGTTTGTGTTTGGGGGCCTGTGGCTGAGGATGGCCCTCTGACTCCTTAAAATCCACCCCGCGCATGATTGTTCCCAGACCCAAGGTGACACCAGTGCCGAGTTGGGCTGGTTTGATAGTACCGAGTGGCTCCTGCAATCTGCCAGCCAGAAGGCGGGCCGCTAAGATTTTCTTCCAAGGAAAATGGCCGTGGTATGTGTTTGGGGCACTGTGGCTGAGAGTGGCTGGCTGGCTCCTGAAAATCCACAACACGCAGGATGGTTCCCAGATGAAAGTGGCACCAGTGCCGAGTCGGGCTGGTTTGATAGAGCCAAGTGTCTCCTGCAATCTGCCAGCCAGAAGATGAGCAGGTCAGTTTTACTTCCAGGGAAATGGGTCGTAGTTTTTGTTTGGGGGCCAGTGGCTGGGAGTGGCCGGCTGGCTCCTGAAAATCCACGATACGCACGATGGTTCTCAGATGAAAGGTGGCACCAGTGCCGAGTCGGGTTGGTTTGATAGAGCCAAGTGGCTCCTGCAATCTGACAGCCAGAAGATGGGCAGGTCAGTTTTACTTCCAGGGAAAAGGGCCGTAGTTTGTGTTTGGGGGCCTGTGGCTGGGAGTGGCCGGCTGGCTGCTGAAAATCCTCGATACGCAGGATGGTTTCCCGATGAAAGGTGGCACCAGTGCCGAGTCGGGCTGGTTTGATAGAGCCAAGTGGCTCATGCAATCTGCCAGCCAGAAGCGGGGTGGGTGAGTTTTGTTTGCCAGGGAAAAAGGCTGTGGTTTTTTTCCGGGGCCTGTGGCCTGGAATGGCCGGCTGGCTCCTTAAAGTCCACGCCGCGCTTGTTGGTTCCCAGACCCAAGGGGGCACCAGCGCCGCGTCGGGCTGGTTTGATAGAGCCAAGTGGCTCCTGCAATCTGCCAGCCAGAAGATGGGCAGGTCTGTTTTACTTCCAGGGAAAAGGGCCGTAGATTGTGTTTGGGGGCCTGTGGCTGGGAGTGGCCGGCTGGCTCCTGAAAATCCACTATACGCAGGATGGTTCCCAGATGAAAGGTGGCACCAGTGCCGAGTCGGGCTGTTTTGATAGAGCCAAGTGTCTCCTGCAATCTGCCAGCCAGAAGCGGGGTGGGTGAGTTTTGTTTGCCAGAGAAAAAGGCCGTGTTATTTTTTCCGGGGCCTGTGGCCTGGAATGGCCGGCTGGTTCCTTAAAATCCACGCCGCGCCTGATGGTTCCCAGATGAAAGGTGGCACGAGTGCTGAGTCGGGCTGTTTTGATAGAGCCAAGTGGCTCCTGCAATCTGCCAGCCAGAAGCGGGGCGGGTCAGTTTTGTTTGCCAGAGGAAAAGGGCCGTGGTTTGTGTTGGGGGCCTGTGGCTGGGAGTGGCCGGCTGGCTCCTGAAAATCCACGGTACGCAGGATGGCTCCCAAATGAAAAATGGCACCAGTGCCAAGTCGGGCTGGATTGATAGTACCAAGTGGCTCCTGCAATCAGCCAGCCAGATGATGGGCAGGTCAGTTTTTCTTCCAGGGAAAAGGGCCGTAGATTGTGTTTGGGGGCCTGTGGCTGGGAGTGGCCGGCTGGCTCCTGAAAATCCACGATACGCACGATGGTTCCCAGATGAAAGGTGTCACCAGTGCCGAGTCGGGCTGGTTTGATAGAGCCAAGTGGCTTCTGCAATTTGCCAGCCAGGAGATGGGTGGTTGAGTTTTGTTTGCCAGGGAAAAGGGCCGTGGTTTCTTTTCCGGGGCCTGTGGCCTGGAATGGCCGGCTGGCTCCTGAAAATCCACGCCGCGCAGGATGGTTCCCAGACCTAAGGGGGCACAACTGCCGAGTCAGGCAGGTGTGATAGAGCCAAGTGGCTCCTGCAATCTGCCAGCCAGAAGATGGGCAGGTCAGTTTTACTTCCAGGGAAAAAGCTGTAGTCTGTGCTTGGGGGCCAGTGGCTGGGAGTGGCCGGCTGGCCGCTTAAAATCAACGCCGCGCTGGATGGTTCCCAGATGAAAGGTGGCACCAGTGCCGAGTCGGGCTGGTGTCATAGAGCCAAGTGGCTCCTGCAATCTGCCAGCCAGAAGATGGGCAGGTCAGTTTTAATTCCAGGGAAAAGGGCCGTATTTTGTGTTTGGGGGCCTGTGGCTGGGAGTGGCCGGGTGGCTCCTGAAAATCGACGTTACGCCGGATGGCTCCCAAATGAAAAATTGCACCAGTGCCAAGTTGGGCTGGTTTGATAGTGCCTAGTGGCTCCTGCAATCTGCTAGCCAGAAGATGGGCAGGTCAGTTTTACTTACACGGAAAGGGCCATAGTTGTTGTTTGGGGGCCTGTGGTTGGGAGTGGCCGGCTGGCTCCTGAAAATCCACGATACCCAAGATGCTTCCCAAAAGACAGGTGGCACCAGTGCCGAGTCGGGCTGGTTTGATAGAGCCAAGTGGCTTCTGTAATCTGGCAGCCAGAAGATGGGCGGGTGACTTTTGTTTGCCAGGGAAAAGGGCCGTGGTTTGTGCTGGGGGCCTGAGGCTGGGAGTTGCCGTCTGGCTCCTGAAAAGCCACGGTACGCAGGATGGTTCCCAGATGAAAGGTGGCAGCAGTGCCGAGTCGGGCTGGTTTGATAGAACCAAGTGGCTGCTGCAATTTGCCAGCCAGAAGATGCGCAGGTCAGTTTTACTTCCAGGGAAAAGGGCCGTAGATTTTGTTTGGGGTCTTGTGGCTGGGAGTGGCCGGCTGGCGGCTTAAAGTCTAGGCCGCGCTGGATGGTTCCCAGACCCAAGGGGGAACCAGTGCCGAGTCGGGTTGGTTTGATAGCACCAAGTGGCTCCTGCAATCTGCCAGCCAGAAGATGGGCAGGTAAGTTTTACTTCCAGGGAAAAGGGCCGTAGTCTGTGTTTGGGGGCCTGTGGCTGGGAGTGGCCGGCTGGCTCCTGAAAATCCATGCCGCGCTGGATTGTTCCCAAATCAAAAAAATGGCACCAGTGCCAAGTCGGGCTGGTTTGATAGTACCGCGTGGCTCCTGCAATCTGACAGCCAGAAGATGGGCATGTCTGTTTTACTTCCAGGGAAAAGGGCCGTAGTTTGTGTTTGGTGGCCTGTGGCTGAGAATGGCCGGCTGGCTCCTTAAAATCATCGCCGCGCATGATGGTTCCCAGACCCAAGGTGGCACCAGTGCCGAGTTGGGCTGGTTTGATAGAGCCAAGTGGCTCCTGCAATCCACGAGCCAGAAGATGGGCAGGTCAGGTTTACTTCCAGGGAAAAGGGCCGTAGTTTGTGTTGGGGGCCTGTGGCTGGGAGTGGCCGGCTAGCTCCTGAAAATCCACGATACGTAGGATGTTTTCCAGACCCAAGGGGCCCCAGTGCCAAATCGGGCTGCTTTGATAGAGCCAAGTGGCTCCTGCAATCTGCCAGCCAGAAGCGGGGCGGGTCAGTTTTGTTTGCCAGGGAAAAGGGCCGTGGTTTGTGTTGGGGGCCTGTGGCTGGGAGTGGCCGGCTGGCTCCTGAAAATCCACGATACGCAGGATGGTTCCCAGATGAATGGTGGCACCAGCGCCAAGCCGGCTGGTTTGATAGGGCCAAGTGTCTCCTGCAATCTGCCAGCCAGGAGCGGGGTGCGTGAGTTTTGTTTGCCAGGGAAAAGGGCCGTAGTTTGTTTTCGGGAGCCTGTGGCTCGGAATTGCCTGCTGGCTCCTGAAAATCCACGATAGGCAGGATGGTTCCCAGATGAAAGGTGGCACCAGTGCCGAGTCGGGCTGGTTTGATAGAGCCAAGTGGCTCCTGCATTCTGCCAGCCAGAAGCGGGGCGGGACAGTTTTGCTTGCCAGGGAATAGGGCCGTGGTTTTTTTTCGGGGGCTTGTGGCCTGGAATGGCCGGCTGGCTCCTGAAAATCCACGATACGCAGGATTGTTCCCAGATGAAAGGTGGCACCAGTGCTGAGTCGGGCTGGTTTGATAGAGCTACGTGTCTCCTGCATTCTGCCAGCCAGAAGCGGGGCGGGTCAGTTTTGTTTGCCAGAGAAAAAGGCCGTGTTTTTTTTTCCGGGGCCTGTGGCCGGGAATGGCCGGCTGGTTCCTTAAAATCCACGCCGCGCCTGGTGGTTCCCAGATGAAAGGTGGCACCAGTGCTGAGTCGGGCTGGTTTGATAGAGCCAAGTGGCTCCTGCAATCTGCCAGCCAGAAGCGGGGCGGGTCAGTTTTGTTTTCCAGGGTAAAGGGCCGGTGTGTGTGTTGGGGGCCTGCGGCTGGTAGTGGCCTACTGGCTCCTGAAAATCCACGATACGCAGGATGGTTCCCAGACCCAAGGGGGCACAAGTGCCAAGTCGGGCTGTTTTGATAGAGCCCAGTGGATCCTGCAATCTGCCAGCCTGAAGATGGGCGGGTCAGTTTTACTTCCAGGGATAAGGGCCGTAATTTGTGTTTGGGGGCCTGTGGCTGGGTGTGGCCGGCTGTCTCCGGAAAATCCCCGATACGCAAGATGCTTCCCAAATGAAAAATGGCACGAGTGCCAAGTCGGGTTGGTTTGATAGGGCCAAGTGGCTCCTGCAATCTGACAGCCAGAAGATGGGCAGGTCTGTTTTACTTCCAGGGAAAAGGGCCGTATTTTGTCTTTGGGGGCCTGTGGCTGAGGATGGCCGTCTGACTCCATAAAATCCACACCGCGCATGATTGTTCCCAGACCCAAGGTGACACCAGTGCCGAGTTGGGCTGGTTTGATAGAGCCATGTGGCTCCTGCAATCTGCCAGCCAGAAGCCGGGTTTGTGAGTTTTGTTTGGCAGGGAAAAGGCCCATAGTTTGTGTTTGGGGGCCTGTGGCTGGGAATGGCCGGCTGGCTCCTGAAAATCCACGATTTGCAGGATGGTTCCCAGATGAAAGGTGGCACCAGTGCCAAGTCGGGCTGGTTTGATAGAGCCAAGTGGCTCCTGCAATCTGCCAGCCAGAAGATGGGCAGGTCAGATTTACTTCCAGGGAAAAGGGCCGTAGTTTGTGTTTGGGGGCCAGTGGCTGGGAGTGGCCGGCTGGCTCCTGAAAATCCAAGCGGCGCTGGATCGTTCCCAAATGAAAAAAATGGCACCAGCGCCAAGTCGGGCTGGTTTGATAGTACCGCGTGGCTCCTGCAATCTGACAGCCAGAAGATGGGCATGTCTGTTTTACTTCCAGGGAAAAGGGCCGTAGTTTGTGTTTGGGGGCCTGTGGCTGGGAGTGGCTGGCTGGCTCCTGAAAATCCACGATACGCAGGATGGTTCCCAGATGAAAGGTGGCACCACTGCCTAGTCGGGCTGGTTTGATAGAGCCAAGTGGCTCCTGCAATCTGACAGCCAGAAGATGGGCAGGTCTGTTTAACTTCCAGGGAAAAGGGCCGTAGTTTGTGTTTGGGGGCCTGTGGCTGTAAAATGGCCGGCTGGCTCCTTAAAATCCTCGCCGCGCATGATGGTTCCCTGACCCAAGGTGGCACCAGTGCCGAGTTGGGCTGTTTTGATAGAGCCATGTGGCTCCTGCAATCTGCCAGCCAGGAGCGGGGCGGGTCTGTTTTGTTTGCCAGGGAAAAGGGATGTGGTTTCGGTTGGGGGCCTGTGGCTGGGAGTGGCCGGCTGGCTCCTGAAAATCCACGATACGTAGGATGGTTCCCAGACCCAAAGGGGTACCAGCGCCATGTGGGGCTGGATTGATAGAGGCAAGTGGCTCCTGCAATCTGCCAGCCAGAAGATGGGCAGGTCAGTTTTGTTTGCCAGGGAAAAGGGCCGTGGTTTGTGTTGGGGGCCTGTGGCTGGGAGTGGCCGGCTGGCTCCTGAAAATCCACGATACCTAGGATGGTTTCCAGACCCAAGGGGCCCCAGTGCCAAATCGGGCTGGTTTGATAGAGCCAAGTGGCTCCTGCAATCTGCCAGCCAGGAGCGGGGTGCGTGAGTTTTGTTTGCCAGGGAAAAGGGCCGTGGTTTGTTTTCGGGAGCCTGTGGCTGGGAATGGCCTGCTGGCACCTGAAAATCCACGATAGGCAGGATGGTTCCCAGATGAAAGGTGGCACCAGTGCCGAGTCGGGCTGGTTTGATAGAGCCATGTGGGTCCTGCAATCGGCCAGCCAGAAGCGGGGTGGGTGAGTTTTGTTTGCCAGGGAAAATGCCCACAGTTTGTGTTTGGGGGCCTGTGGCTGGGAGTGGCCTGCTAGCTCCTTAAAATCCACGATACGCAGGATGATTCCCAGACCAAAGGGGCACCAGTGCTGAGTCGGGCTGGTTTGATAGAGCCAAGTGGCTCCTGCAATCTGCCAGCCAGAAGCGGGGCGGGTCAGTTTTGTTTGCCAGGGAAAAGGGATGTGGTTTCTGTTGGGGGCCTAGGGCTGGGAGTGGCCGGCTGGCTCCTGAAAATCTACGATACGTAGGATGGTTCCCAGACCCAAAGGGCTACCAGTGCCAAGTCGGGCTGGTTTGATAGAGGCAAGTGGCTCCTGCAATCTGCCAGCTAGAAGATGGACAGGTCAGTTTTACTTCCAGGGATAAGGGCCGTAGATTTTGTTTGGGAGCCTGTGGCTGGGAGTAGCCGGCTGGCTCCTGAAAATCCCCGATACACAGGATGGTTCCCAGATGAAAGGTGGCACCAGTGCTGAGTCGGGCTGGTTTGATAGAGCCAAGTGGCTCCTGCAATCTGCCAGCCAGTAGATGGGCAGGTCAGTTTTACTTCCAGGGATAAGGGCCGTAGATTTTGTTCGGGGGCCTGTGGCTGGGAGTGGCCGGCTGGCTCCTGAAAATCCCCAATACACAGGATGGTTCCCAGATGAAAGGTGGCACCAGTGCTGAGTCGGGCTGGTTTGATAGAGCCAAGTGGCTCCTGCAATCTGCCAGCCAGAAGATTGGCAGGTCTGTTTTACTTCCAGGGAAAAGGGCCGTAGTTTGGGTTTGGGGGCCTGTGGCTGAGGATGGCCGTCTGACTCCTTAAAATCCACCCCGCGCATGATTGTTCCCAGACCCAAGGTGACACCAGTGCCGAGTTGGGCTGGTTTGATAGTACCGAGTGGCTCCTGCAATCTGCCAGCCAGAAGGCGGGCCGCTAAGATTTTCTTCCAAGGAAAATGGCCGTGGTATGTGTTTGGGGCACTGTGGCTGAGAGTGGCTGGCTGGCTCCTGAAAATCCACAACACGCAGGATGGTTCCCAGATGAAAGGTGGCACCAGTGCCGAGTCAGGCTGGTTTGATAGAGCCAAGTGTCTCCTGCAATCTGCCAGCCAGAAGATGGGCAGGTCAGTTTTACTTCCAGGGAAATGGGTCGTAGTTTTTGTTTGGGGGCCAGTGGCTGGGAGTGGCCGGCTGGCTCCTGAAAATCCACGATACGCACGATGGTTCCCCGATGAAAGGTGGCACCAGTGCCGAGTCGGGCTGTTTTGATAGAGCCATGTGGCTCCTGCAATCTCCCAGCCAGAAGATGGGCAGGTCAGTTTTACTTCCAGGGAAAAGGGCCGTAGTTTTGTTTGGGGGCCTGTGGCTGGGAGTGGCCGGCTGGCTCCTGAAAATCCACGATACGCAGGATGGTTCCCAGATGAAAGGTGGCACCAGTGCCGAGTCGGGCTGGTTTGATAGAGCCAAGTGGCTCCTGCAATCTGACAGCCAGAAGATGGGCAGGTCTGTTTAACTTCCAGGGAAAAGGGCCGTAGTTTGTGTTTGGGGGCCTGTGGCTGAGAATGGCCGACTGGCTCCTTAAAATCCTCGCCGCGCTTGATGGTTCCCAGACCCAAGGTGGCACCAGTGCCGAGTCGGGCTGGTTTGATAGAGCCATGTGGCTCCTGCAATCTGCCAGCCACAAGCGGGGCGCGTCAGTTTTGTTTGCAGGGAAAGGGGCCGTAGTTTGTGTTTGGGGGCCTGTGGCTGGGAGTGGCTGGGTGGCTCCTGAAAATCCACGATACGCAGGATGGTTTCCAGACCCAAGGGGCCCCAGTGGCAAATCGGGCTGGTTTGATAGAGCCAAGTGGCTCCTGCAATCTGCCAGCCAGAAGATGGGCAGGTCAGTTTTACTTCGAGGGAAATGGGCTGTAGTGTGTGTTTGGGGGCCTGTGGCTGGGAGTGGCCGGCTGGCTCCTGAAAATCCACGATACGCAGGATGGTTCCCAGATGAATGGTGGCACCAGTGCCAGGCCGGCTGTTTTGATAGGGCCAAGTGTCTCCTGCAAACTGCCAGCCAGGAGCGGGGTGCGTGAGTTTTGTTTGCTAGGGAAATGGGCCGTGGTTTGTTTTCGGGAGCCTGTGGCTCGGAATGGCCTGCTGGCTCCTGAAAATCCACGATACGCAGGATGGTTCCCAGATGAAAGGTGGCACCAGTGCCAAGTCGGGCTGGTTTGATAGTACCGAGTGGCTCCTGCAATCTGACAGCCAGAAGATGGGCAGTTCTGTTTTACTTCCAGGGAAAAGGGCCGTAGTTTGTGTTTGGGGGCCTGTGGCTGAGGATGGCCCTCTGACTCCTTAAAATCCACCCCGCGCATGATTGTTCCCAGACCCAAGGTGACACCAGTGCCGAGTTGGGCTGGTTTGATAGTACCGAGTGGCTCCCGCAATCTGCCAGCCAGAAGGCGGGCCGCTAAGATTTTCTTCCAAGGAAAATGGCCGTGGTATGTGTTTGGGGCACTGTGGCTGAGAGTGGCTGGCTGGCTCCTGAAAATCCACAACACGCAGGATGGTTCCCAGATGAAAGTGGCACCAGTGCCGAGTCGGGCTGGTTTGATAGAGCCAAGTGTCTCCTGCAATCTGCCAGCCAGAAGATGAGCAGGTCAGTTTTACTTCCAGGGAAATGGGTCGTAGTTTTTGTTTGGGGGCCAGTGGCTGGGAGTGGCCGGCTGGCTCCTGAAAATCCACGATACGCACGATGGTTCTCAGATGAAAGGTGGCACCAGTGCCGAGTCGGGTTGGTTTGATAGAGCCAAGTGGCTCCTGCAATCTGACAGCCAGAAGATGGGCAGGTCAGTTTTACTTCCAGGGAAAAGGGCCGTAGTTTGTGTTTGGGGGCCTGTGGCTGGGAGTGGCCGGCTGGCTGCTGAAAATCCTCGATACGCAGGATGGTTCCCCGATGAAAGGTGGCACCAGTGCCGAGTCGGGCTGGTTTGATAGAGCCAAGTGGCTCATGCAATCTGCCAGCCAGAAGCGGGGTGGGTGAGTTTTGTTTGCCAGGGAAAAAGGCTGTGGTTTTTTTCCGGGGCCTGTGGCCTGGAATGGCCGGCTGGCTCCTTAAAGTCCACGCCGCGCTTGTTGGTTCCCAGACCCAAGGGGGCACCAGCGCCGCGTCGGGCTGGTTTGATAGAGCCAAGTGGCTCCTGCAATCTGCCAGCCAGAAGATGGGCAGGTCTGTTTTACTTCCAGGGAAAAGGGCCGTAGATTGTGTTTGGGGGCCTGTGGCTGGGAGTGGCCGGCTGGCTCCTGAAAATCCACTATACGCAGGATGGTTCCCAGATGAAAGGTGGCACCAGTGCCGAGTCGGGCTGTTTTGATAGAGCCAAGTGTCTCCTGCAATCTGCCAGCCAGAAGCGGGGTGGGTGAGTTTTGTTTGCCAGAGAAAAAGGCCGTGTTATTTTTTCCGGGGCCTGTGGCCTGGAATGGCCGGCTGGTTCCTTAAAATCCACGCCGCGCCTGATGGTTCCCAGATGAAAGGTGGCACGAGTGCTGAGTCGGGCTGTTTTGATAGAGCCAAGTGGCTCCTGCAATCTGCCAGCCAGAAGCGGGGCGGGTCAGTTTTGTTTGCCAGAGGAAAAGGGCCGTGGTTTGTGTTGGGGGCCTGTGGCTGGGAGTGGCCGGCTGGCTCCTGAAAATCCACGGTACGCAGGATGGCTCCCAAATGAAAAATGGCACCAGTGCCAAGTCGGGCTGGATTGATAGTACCAAGTGGCTCCTGCAATCAGCCAGCCAGATGATGGGCAGGTCAGTTTTTCTTCCAGGGAAAAGGGCCGTAGATTGTGTTTGGGGGCCTGTGGCTGGGAGTGGCCGGCTGGCTCCTGAAAATCCACGATACGCAGGATGGTTCCCAGATGAAAGGTGTCACCAGTGCCGAGTCGGGCTGGTTTGATAGAGCCAAGTGGCTTCTGCAATTTGCCAGCCAGGAGATGGGTGGTTGAGTTTTGTTTGCCAGGGAAAAGGGCCGTGGTTTCTTTTCCGGGGCCTGTGGCCTGGAATGGCCGGCTGGCTCCTGAAAATCCACGCCGCGCAGGATGGTTCCCAGACCTAAGGGGGCACAACTGCCGAGTCAGGCAGGTTTGATAGAGCCAAGTGGCTCCTGCAATCTGCCAGCCAGAAGATGGGCAGGTCAGTTTTACTTCCAGGGAAAAAGCTGTAGTCTGTGCTTGGGGGCCTGTGGCTGGGAGTGGCCGGCTGGCCGCTTAAAATCAACGCCGCGCTGGATGGTTCCCAGATGAAAGGTGGCACCAGTGCCGAGTCGGGCTGGTGTCATAGAGCCAAGTGGCTCCTGCAATCTGCCAGCCAGAAGATGGGCAGGTCAGTTTTAATTCCAGGGAAAAGGGCCGTATTTTGTGTTTGGGGGCCTGTGGCTGGGAGTGGCCGGGTGGCTCCTGAAAATCGACGTTACGCCGGATGGCTCCCAAATGAAAAATTGCACCAGTGCCAAGTTGGGCAGGTTTGATAGTGCCTAGTGGCTCCTGCAATCTGCTAGCCAGAAGATGGGCAGGTCAGTTTTACTTACACGGAAAGGGCCATAGTTGTTGTTTGGGGGCCTGTGGTTGGGAGTGGCCGGCTGGCTCCTGAAAATCCACGATACCCAAGATGCTTCCCAAAAGACAGGTGGCACCAGTGCCGAGTCGGGCTGGTTTGATAGAGCCAAGTGGCTTCTGTAATCTGGCAGCCAGAAGATGGGCGGGTGACTTTTGTTTGCCAGGGAAAAGGGCCGTGGTTTGTGCTGGGGGCCTGAGGCTGGGAGTTGCCGTCTGGCTCCTGAAAAGCCACGGTACGCAGGATGGTTCCCAGATGAAAGGTGGCAGCAGTGCCGAGTCGGGCTGGTTTGATAGAACCAAGTGGCTGCTGCAATTTGCCAGCCAGAAGATGCGCAGGTCAGTTTTACTTCCAGGGAAAAGGGCCGTAGTCTGTATTTGGGGGCCTGTGGCTGGGAGTGGCCGGCTGGCTCCTGAAAATCCATGCCGCGCTGGATTGTTCCCAAATCAAAAAAATGGCACCAGTGCCAAGTCGGGCTGGTTTGATAGAACCGCGTGGCTCCTGCAATCTGACAGCCAGAAGATGGGCATGTCTGTTTTACTTCCAGGGAAAAGGGCCGTAGTTTGTGTTTGGTGGCCTGTGGCTGAGAATGGCCGGCTGGCTCCTTAAAATCATCGCCGCGCATGATGGTTCCCAGACCCAAGGTGGCACCAGTGCCGAGTTGGGCTGGTTTGATAGAGCCAAGTGGCTCCTGCAATCCACGAGCCAGAAGATGGGCAGGTCAGGTTTACTTCCAGGGAAAAGGGCCGTAGTTTGTGTTGGGGGCCTGTGGCTGGGAGTGGCCGGCTAGCTCCTGAAAATCCACGATACGTAGGATGTTTTCCAGACCCAAGGGGCCCCAGTGCCAAATCGGGCTGCTTTGATAGAGCCAAGTGGCTCCTGCAATCTGCCAGCCAGAAGCGGGGCGGGTCAGTTTTGTTTGCCAGGGAAAAGGGCCGTGGTTTGTGTTCGGGGCCTGTGGCTGGGAGTGGCCGGCTGGCACCTGAAAATCCACGATACGCAGGATGGTTCCCAGATGAATGGTGGCACCAGTGCCAAGCCGGCTGGTTTGATAGGGCCAAGTGTCTCCTGCAATCTGCCAGCCAGGAGCGGGGTGCGTGAGTTTTGTTTGCCAGGGAAAAGGGCCGTAGTTTGTTTTCGGGAGCCTGTGGCTCGGAATTGCCTGCTGGCTCCTGAAAATCCACGATAGGCAGGATGGTTCCCAGATGAAAGGTGGCACCAGTGCCGAGTCGGGCTGGTTTGATAGAGCCAAGTGGCTCCTGCAATTTGCCAGCCAGGAGATGGGTGGTTGAGTTTTGTTTGCCAGGGAAAAGGGCCGTGGTTTCTTTTCCGGGGCTTGTGGCCTGGTATGGCCGGCTGGCTCCTGAAAATCCACGATACGCAGGATTGTTCCCAGATGAAAGGTGGCACCAGTGCTGAGTCGGGCTGGTTTGATAGAGCTACGTGTCTCCTGCATTCTGCCAGCCAGAAGCGGGGCGGGTCAGTTTTGTTTGCCAGAGAAAAAGGCCGTGTTTTTTTTTCCGGGGCCTGTGGCCGGGAATGGCCGGCTAGTTCCTTAAAATCCACACCGCGCCTGGTGGTTCCCAGATGAAAGGTGGCACCAGTGCTGAGTCGGGCTGGTTTGATAGAGCCAAGTGGCTCCTGCAATCTGCCAGCCAGAAGCGGGGCGGGTCAGTTTTGTTTTCCAGAGTAAAGGGCCGGTGTGTGTGTTGGGGGCCTGCGGCTGGTAGTGGCCTACTGGCTCCTGAAAATCCACGATACGCAGGATGGTTCCCAGACCCAAGGGGGCACAAGTGCCAAGTCGGGCTGTTTTGATAGAGCCCAGTGGATCCTGCAATCTGCCAGCCTGAAGATGGGCGGGTCAGTTTTACTTCCAGGGATAAGGGCCGTAATTTGTGTTTGGGGGCCTGTGGCTGGGTGTGGCCGGCTGTCTCCTGAAAATCCCCGATACGCAAGATGCTTCCCAAATGAAAAATGGCACGAGTGCCAAGTCGGGTTGGTTTGATAGGGCCAAGTGGCTCCTGCAATCTGACAGCCAGAAGATGGGCAGGTCTGTTTTACTTCCAGGGAAAAGGGCCGTATTTTGTCTTTGGGGGCCTGTGGCTGAGGATGGCCGTCTGACTCCATAAAATCCACACCGCGCATGATTGTTCCCAGACCCAAGGTGACACCAGTGCCGAGTTGGGCTGGTTTGATAGAGCCATGTGGCTCCTGCAATCTGCCAGCCAGAAGCCGGGTTTGTGAGTTTTGTTTGGCAGGGAAAAGGCCCATAGTTTGTGTTTGGGGGCCTGTGGCTGGGAATGGCCGGCTGGCTCCTGAAAATCCACGATTTGCAGGATGGTTCCCAGATGAAAGGTGGCACCAGTGCCAAGTCGGGCTGGTTTGATAGAGCCAAGTGGCTCCTGCAATCTGCCAGCCAGAAGATGGGCAGGTCAGATTTACTTCCAGGGAAAAGGGCCGTAGTTTGTGTTTGGGGGCCAGTGGCTGGGAGTGGCCGGCTGGCTCCTGAAAATCCAAGCGGCGCTGGATCGTTCCCAAATGAAAAAAATGGCACCAGCGCCAAGTCGGGCTGGTTTGATAGTACCGCGTGGCTCCTGCAATCTGACAGCCAGAAGATGGGCATGTCTGTTTTACTTCCAGGGAAAAGGGCCGTAGTTTGTGTTTGGGGGCCTGTGGCTGGGAATGGCCGGCTGGCTCCTTAAAATCCACGCCGCGCATGATGGTTCCCAGACCCAAACGGGTACCAATGCCAAGTTGGGCTGGTGTGATAGAGCCATGTGGCTCCTGCAATCTGTCAGCCAGAAGAGGGGTCGCTGAGTTTTGTTTGCCAGGGAAAAAGGCCGTGGTTTTTTTTCCGGGGCCTGTGGCATGGAATGGCCGGCTGGTTCCTTAAAATCCACGCAGCGCAGGATGGTTCCCAGATGAAAGGTGGCACCAGTGCCGAGTCGGGCTGGTTTGACAGACCAAGTGTCTCCTGCAATCTGCCAACCAGATGATGGGCAGGTCTGTTATACTTCCAGGGAAAAGGGCCGTAGTTTGTTTTTGGGGACCTGTGGCTGGCTGTGGCCGGCTGGCTCCTGAAAATCCACGATACGCAGGATGGTTCCCAGATGAAAGGTGGCACCAGTGCCAAATCGGGCTGGTTTGATAGAGCCAAGTGGCTCCTGCAATCTGCCAGCCAGAAGATGGACAGGTCAGTTTTACTTCCAGGGAAATGGGTCGTAGTTTTTGTTTGGGGGCCTGTGGCTGGGAGTGGCCGGCTGGCTCCTGAAAATCCACGATACGCAGGATGGTTCCCAGATGAAAGGTGGCACCAGTGCTGAGTCAGGCTGGTTTGATAGAGCCAAGTGGCTCCTGCAATCTGCCAGCCAGAAGATGGGCAGGTCTGTTTTACTTCCAGGGAAAAGGGCCGTAGTTTGGGTTTGGGGGCCTGTGGCTGAGGATGGCCGTCTGACTCCTTAAAATCCACCCCGCGCATGATTGTTCCCAGACCCAAGGTGACACCAGTGCCGAGTTGGGCTGGTTTGATAGTACCGAGTGGCTCCTGCAATCTGCCAGCCAGAAGGCGGGCCGCTAAGATTTTCTTCCAAGGAAAATGGCCGTGGTATGTGTTTGGGGCACTGTGGCTGAGAGTGGCTGGCTGGCTCCTGAAAATCCACAACACGCAGGATGGTTCCCAGATGAAAGGTGGCACCAGTGCCGAGTCAGGCTGGTTTGATAGAGCCAAGTGTCTCCTGCAATCTGCCAGCCAGAAGATGGGCAGGTCAGTTTTACTTCCAGGGAAATGGGTCGTAGTTTTTGTTTGGGGGCCTGTGGCTGGGAGTGGCCGGCTGGCTCCTGAAAATCCACGATACGCACGATGGTTCCCCGATGAAAGGTGGCACCAGTGCCGAGTCGGGCTGGTTTGATAGAGCCAAGTGGCTCCTGCAATCTGCCAGCCAGAAGATGGGCAGGTCAGTTTTACTTCCAGGGAAAAGGGCCGTAGTTTTGTTTGGGGGCCTGTGGCTGGGAGTGGCCGGCTGGCTCCTGAAAATCCACGATACGCAGGATGGTTCCCAGATGAAAGGTGGCACCAGTGCCGAGTCGGGCTGGTTTGATAGAGCCAAGTGGCTCCTGCAATCTGACAGCCAGAAGATGGGCAGGTCTGTTTAACTTCCAGGGAAAAGGGCCGTAGTTTGTGTTTGGGGGCCTGTGGCTGGGAATGGCCGGCTGGCTCCTTAAAATCCTCGCCGCGCTTGATGGTTCCCAGACCCAAGGTGGCACCAGTGCCGAGTCGGGCTGGTTTGATAGAGCCATGTGGCTCCTGCAATCTGCCAGCCACAAGCGGGGCGCGTCAGTTTTGTTTGCAGGGAAAGGGGCCGTAGTTTGTGTTTGGGGGCCTGTGGCTGGGAGTGGCTGGGTGGCTCCTGAAAATCCACGATACGCAGGATGGTTTCCAGACCCAAGGGGCCCCAGTGCCAAATCGGGCTGGTTTGATAGAGCCAAGTGGCTCCTGCAATCTGCCAGCCAGAAGATGGGCAGGTCAGTTTTACTTCGAGGGAAATGGGCTGTAGTGTGTTTGGGGGCCTGTGGCTGGGAGTGGCCGGCTGGCTCCTGAAAATCCACGATACGCAGGATGGTTCCCAGATGAATGGTGGCACCAGTGCCAGGCCGGCTGGTTTGATAGGGCCAAGTGTCTCCTGCAATCTGCCAGCCAGGAGCGGGGTGCGTGAGTTTTGTTTGCCAGGGAAATTGGCCGTGGTTTGTTTTCGGGAGCCTGTGGCTCGGAATGGCCTGCTGGCTCCTGAAAATCCACGATACGCAGGATGGTTCTCAGATGAAAGGTGGCACCAGTGCCGAGTCGGGTTGGTTTGATAGAGCCAAGTGGCTCCTGCAATCTGACAGCCAGAAGATGGGCAGGTCAGTTTTACTTCCAGGGAAAAGGGCCGTAGTTTGTGTTTGGGGACCTGTGGCTGGCTGTGGCCGGCTGGCTCCTGAAAATCCTCGATACGCAGGATGGTTCCCCGATGAAAGGTGGCACCAGTGCCGAGTCGGGCTGGTTTGATAGAGCCAAGTGGCTCATGCAATCTGCCAGCCAGAAGCGGGGTGGGTGAGTTTTGTTTGCCAGGGAAAAAGGCTGTGGTTTTTTTCCGGGGCCTGTGGCCTGGAATGGCCGGCTGGCTCCTTAAAGTCCACGCCGCGCTTGTTGGTATCCAGACCCAAGGGGGCACCAGCGCCGCGACGGGCTGGTTTGATAGAGCCAAGTGGCTCCTGCAATCTGCCAGCCAGAAGATGGGCAGGTCTGTTTTACTTCCAGGGAAAATGCCCACAGTTTGTGTTTGGGGGCCTGTGGCAGGGAGTGGCCTGCTAGCTCCTTAAAATCCACGATACGCAGGATGGTTCCCAGACTAAAGGGGCACCAGTGCCGAGTCGGGCTGGTTTGATAGAGCCAAGTGGCTCCTGCAATCTGCCAGCCAGAAGCGGGGCGGGTCAGTTTTGTTTGCCAGGGAAAAGGGATGTGGTTTCTGTTGGGGGCCTAGGGCTGGGAGTGGCCGGCTGGCTCCTGAAAATCTACGATACGTAGGATGGTTCCCAGACCCAAAGGGCTACCAGTGCCAAGTCGGGCTGGTTTGATAGAGGCAAGTGGCTCCTGCAATCTGCCAGCTAGAAGATGGACAGGTCAGTTTTACTTCCAGGGATAAGGGCCGTAGATTTTCTTTGGGAGCCTGTGGCTGGGAGTAGCCGGCTGGCTCCTGAAAATCCCCGATACACAGGATGGTTCCCAGATGAAAGGTGGCACCAGCGCTGAGTCGGGCTGGTTTGATAGAGCCAAGTGGCTCCTGCAATCTGCCAGCCAGTAGATGGGCAGGTCAGTTTTACTTCCTGGGATAAGGGCCGTAGATTTTGTTCGGGGGCCTGTGGCTGGGAGTGGCGGGCTGGCTCCTGAAAATCCCCAATACACAGGATGGTTCCCAGATGAAAGGTGGCACCAGTGCTGAGTCGGGCTGGTTTGATAGAGCCAAGTGGCTCCTGCAATCTGCCAGCCAGAAGATGGGCAGGTCTGTTTTACTTCCAGGGAAAAGGGCCGTAGTTTGGGTTTGGGGGCCTGTGGCGGAGGATGGCCGTCTGACTCCTTAAAATCCACCCCGCGCATGATTGTTCCCAGACCCAAGGTGACACCAGTGCCGAGTTGGGCTGGTTTGATAGTACCGAGTGGCTCCTGCAATCTGCCAGCCAGAAGGCGGGCCGCTAAGATTTTCTTCCAAGGAAAATGGCCGTGGTATGTGTTTGGGGCACTGTGGCTGAGAGTGGCTGGCTGGCTCCTGAAAATCCACAACACGCAGGATGGTTCCCAGATGAAAGGTGGCACCAGTGCCGAGTCAGGCTGGTTTGATAGAGCCAAGTGTCTCCTGCAATCTGCCAGCCAGAAGATGGGCAGGTCAGTTTTACTTCCAGGGAAATGGGTCGTAGTTTTTGTTTGGGGGCCTGTGGCTGGGAGTGGCCGGCTGGCTCCTGAAAATCCACGATACGCACGATGGTTCCCCGATGAAAGGTGGCACCAGTGCCGAGTCGGGCTGGTTTGATAGAGCCAAGTGGCTCCTGCAATCTGCCAGCCAGAAGATGGGCAGGTCAGTTTTACTTCCAGGGAAAAGGGCCGTAGTTTTGTTTGGGGGCCTGTGGCTGGGAGTGGTCGGCTGGCTCCTGAAAATCCACGATACGCAGGATGGTTCCCAGATGAAAGGTGGCACCAGTGCCGAGTCGGGCTGGTTTGATAGAGCCAAGTGGCTCCTGCAATCTGACAGCCAGAAGATGGGCAGGTCTGTTTAACTTCCAGGGAAAAGGGCCGTAGTTTGTGTTTGGGGGCCTGTGGCTGGGAATGGCCGGCTGGCTCCTTAAAATCCTCGCCGCGCTTGATGGTTCCCAGACCCAAGGTGGCACCAGTGCCGAGTCGGGCTGGTTTGATAGAGCCATGTGGCTCCTGCAATCTGCCAGCCACAAGCGGGGCGCGTCAGTTTTGTTTGCAGGGAAAGGGGCCGTAGTTTGTGTTTGGGGGCCTGTGGCTGGGAGTGGCTGGGTGGCTCCTGAAAATCCACGATACGCAGGATGGTTTCCAGACCCAAGGGGCCCCAGTGCCAAATCGGGCTGGTTTGATAGAGCCAAGTGGCTCCTGCAATCTGCCAGCCAGAAGATGGGCAGGTCAGTTTTACTTCGAGGGAAATGGGCTGTAGTGTGTGTTTGGGGGCCTGTGGCTGGGAGTGGCCGGCTGGCTCCTGAAAATCCACGATACGCAGGATGGTTCCCAGATGAATGGTGGCACCAGTACCAGGCCGGCTGGTTTGATAGGGCCAAGTGTCTCCTGCAAACTGCCAGCCAGGAGCGGGGTGCGTGAGTTTTGTTTGCCAGGGAAATGGGCCGTGGTTTGTTTTCGGGAGCCTGTGGCTCGGAATGGCCTGCTGGCTCCTGAAAATCCACGATACGCAGGATGGTTCTCAGATGAAAGGTGGCACCAGTGCCGAGTCGGGTTGGTTTGATAGAGCCAAGTGGCTCCTGCAATCTGACAGCCAGAAGATGGGCAGGTCAGTTTTACTTCCAGGGAAAAGGGCCGTAGTTTGTGTTTGGGGACCTGTGGCTGGCTGTGGCCGGCTGGCTCCTGAAAATCCTCGATACGCAGGATGGTTCCCCGATGAAAGGTGGCACCAGTGCCGAGTCGGGCTGGTTTGATAGAGCCAAGTGGCTCATGCAATCTGCCAGCCAGAAGCGGGGTGGGTGAGTTTTGTTTGCCAGGGAAAAAGGCTGTGGTTTTTTTCCGGGGCCTGTGGCCTGGAATGGCCGGCTGGCTCCTTAAAGTCCACGCCGCGCTTGTTGGTATCCAGACCCAAGGGGGCACCAGCGCCGCGTCGGGCTGGTTTGATAGAGCCAAGTGGCTCCTGCAATCTGCCAGCCAGAAGATGGGCAGGTCTGTTTTACTTCCAGGGAAAATGCCCACAGTTTGTGTTTGGGGGCCTGTGGCAGGGAGTGGCCTGCTAGCTCCTTAAAATCCACGATACGCAGGATGGTTCCCAGACCAAAGGGGCACCAGTGCCGAGTCGGGCTGGTTTGATAGAGCCAAGTGGCTCCTGCAATCTGCCAGCCAGAAGCGGGGCGGGTCAGTTTTGTTTGCCAGGGAAAAGGGATGTGGTTTCTGTTGGGGGCCTAGGGCTGGGAGTGGCCGGCTGGCTCCTGAAAATCTACGATACGTAGGATGGTTCCCAGACCCAAAGGGCTACCAGTGCCAAGTCGGGCTGGTTTGATAGAGGCAAGTGGCTCCTGCAATCTGCCAGCTAGAAGATGGACAGGTCAGTTTTACTTCCAGGGATAAGGGCCGTAGATTTTGTTTGGGAGACTGTGGCTGGGAGTAGCCGGCTGGCTCCTGAAAATCCCCGATACACAGGATGGTTCCCAGATGAAAGGTGGCACCAGCGCTGAGTCGGGCTGGTTTGATAGAGCCAAGTGGCTCCTGCAATCTGCCAGCCAGTAGATGGGCAGGTCAGTTTTACTTCCAGGGATAAGGGCCGTAGATTTTGTTCGGGGGCCTGTGGCTGGGAGTGGCCGGCTGGCTCCTGAAAATCCCCAATACACAGGATGGTTCCCAGATGAAAGGTGGCACCAGTGCTGAGTCGGGCTGGTTTGATAGAGCCAAGTGGCTCCTGCAATCTGCCAGCCAGAAGATTGGCAGGTCTGTTTTACTTCCAGGGAAAAGGGCCGTAGTTTGGGTTTGGGGGCCTGTGGCGGAGGATGGCCGTCTGACTCCTTAAAATCCACCCCGCGCATGATTGTTCCCAGACCCAAGGTGACACCAGTGCCGAGTTGGGCTGGTTTGATAGTACCGAGTGGCTCCTGCAATCTGCCAGCCGGAAGGCGGGCCGCTAAGATTTTCTTCCAAGGAAAATGGCCGTGGTATGTGTTTGGGGCACTGTGGCTGAGAGTGGCTGGCTGGCTCCTGAAAATCCACAACACGCAGGATGGTTCCCAGATGAAAGGTGGCACCAGTGCCGAGTCGGGCTGCTTTGATAGAGCCAAGTGGCTCCTGCATTCTGCCAGCCAGAAGCGGGGCGGGACAGTTTTGCTTGCCAGGGAATAGGGCCGTGGTTTTTTTTCCGGGGCTTGTGGCCTGGAATGGCCGGCTGGCTCCTGAAAATCCACGATACGCAGGATTGTTACCAGATGAAAGGTGGCACCAGTGCTGAGTCGTTCTGGTTTGATAGAGCTACGTGTCTCCTGCAATCTGCCAGCCAGAAGCGGGGCGGGTCAGTTTTGTTTGCCAGAGAAAAAGGCCGTGTTTTTTTTTCCGGGGCCTGTGGCCGGGAATGGCCGGCTGGTTCCTTAAAATCCACGCCGCGCCTGGTGGTTCCCAGATGAAAGGTGGCACCAGTGCTGAGTCGGGCTGGTTTGATAGAGCCAAGTGGCTCCTGCAATCTGCCAGCCAGAAGCGGGGCGGGTCAGTTTTGTTTTCCAGGGTAAAGGGCCGGTGTGTGTGTTGGGGGCCTGCGGCTGGTAGTGGCCTACTGGCTCCTGAAAATCCACGATACGCAGGATGGTTCCCAGACCCAAGGGGGCACAAGTGCCAAGTCGGGCTGTTTTGATAGAGCCCAGTGGATCCTGCAATCTGCCAGCCTGAAGATGGGCGGGTCAGTTTTACTTCCAGGGAAAAGGGCCGTAATTTGTGTTTGGGGGCCTGTGGCTGGGTGTGGCCGGCTGTCTCCTGAAAATCCCCGATACGCAAGATGCTTCCCAAATGAAAAATGGCACGAGTGCCAAGTCGGGCTGTTTTGATAGGGCCAAGTGGCTCCTGCAATCTGACAGCCAGAAGATGGGCAGGTCTGTTTTACTTCCAGGGAAAAGGGCCGTATTTTGTGTTTGGGGGCCTGTGGCTGAGGATGGCCGTCTGACTCCATAAAATCCACACCGCGCATGATTGTTCCCAGACCCAAGGTGACACCAGTGCCGAGTTGGGCTGGTTTGATAGAGCCATGTGGCTCCTGCAATCTGCCAGCCAGAAGCCGGGTTTGTGAGTTTTGTTTGGCAGGGAAAAGGCCCATAGTTTGTGTTTGGGGGCCTGTGGCTGGGAATGGCCGGCTGGCTCCTGAAAATCCACGATTTGCAGGATGGTTCCCAGATGAAAGGTGGCACCAGTGCCAAGTCGGGCTGGTTTGATAGAGCCAAGTGGCTGCTGCAATCTGCCAGCCAGAAGATGGGCAGGTCAGATTTACTTCCAGGGAAAAGGGCCGTAGTTTGTGTTTGGGGGCCAGTGGCTGGGAGTGGCCGGCTGGCTCCTGAAAATCCAAGCGGCGCTGGATCGTTCCCAAATGAAAAAAATGGCACCAGCGCCAAGTCGGGCTGGTTTGATAGTACCGCGTGGCTCCTGCAATCTGACAGCCAGAAGATGGGCATGTCTGTTTTACTTCCAGGGAAAAGGGCCGTAGTTTGTGTTTGGGGGCCTGTGGCTGGGAATGGCCGGCTGGCTCCTTAAAATCCACGCCGCGCATGATGGTTCCCAGACCCAAACGGGTACCAATGCCAAGTTGGGCTGGTGTGATAGAGCCATGTGGCTCCTGCAATCTGTCAGCCAGAAGAGGGGTCGCTGAGTTTTGTTTGCCAGGGAAAAAGGCCGTGGTTTTTTTTCCGGGGCCTGTGGCATGGAATGGCCGGCTGGTTCCTTAAAATCCACGCCGCGCAGGATGGTTCCCAGATGAAAGGTGGCACCAGTGCCGAGTCGGGCTGGTTTGATAGACCAAGTGGCTCCTGCAATCTGCCAACCAGATGATGGGCAGGTCTGTTATACTGCCAGGGAAAAGGGCCGTAGTTTGTTTTTGGGGACCTGTGGCTGGCTGTGGCCGGCTGGCTCCTGAAAATCCACGATATGCAGGATGGTTCCCAGATGAAAGGTGGCACCAGTGCCAAATCGGGCTGGTTTGATAGAGCCAAGTGGCTCCTGCATTCTGCCAGCCAGAAGATGGACAGGTCAGTTTTACTTCCAGGGAAAAGGAACATAGCTTTTTTTTGGGGGACTCTGGCTGGGAATGGCCGGCTGGCTCCTGAAAATCCACGATACGCAGGATGGTTCCCAGATGAAAGGTGGCACCAGTGCCGAGTCAGGCTGGTTTGATAGAGCCAAGTGTCTCCTGCAACCTGCCAGCCAGAAGATGGGCAGGTCAGTTTTACTTCCAGGGAAATGGGTCGTAGGTTTTGTTCGGGGGCCTGTGGCTGGGAGTGGCTGGCTGGCTCCTGAAAATCCACGATACGCAGGATGGTTCCCAGATGAATGGTGGCACCACTGCCTAGTCGGGCTGGTTTGATAGAGCCAAGTGGCTCCTGCAATCTGACAGCCAGAAGATGGGCAGGTCTGTTTAACTTCCAGGGAAAAGGGCCGTAGTTTGTGTTTGGGGGCCTGTGGCTGAGAATGGCCGGCTGGCTCCTTAAAATCCTCGCCGCGCATGATGGTTCCCTGACCCAAGGTGGCACCAGTGCCGAGTCGGGCTGGTTTGATAGAGCCATGTGGCTCCTGCAATCTATCAGCCAGGAGCGGGGCGGGTCTGTTTTGTTTGCCAGGGAAAAGGGATGTGGTTTCGGTTGGGGGCCTGTGGCTGGGAGTGGCCGGCTGGCTCCTGAAAATCTACGATACGTAGGATGGTTCCCAGACCCAAAGAGGTACCAGTGCCATGTGGGGCTGGATTGATAGAGGCAAGTGGCTCCTGCAATCTGCCAGCCAGAAGATGGGCAGGTCAGTTTTGTTTGCCAGGGAAAAGGGCCGTGGTTTGTGTTGGGGGCCTGTGGCTGGGAGTGGCCGGCTGGCTCCTGAAAATCCACGATACCTAGGATGGTTTCCAGACCCAAGGGGCCCCAGTGCCAAATCGGACTGGTTTGATAGAGCCAAGTGGCTCCTGCAATCTGCCAGCCAGGAGCGGCGTGCGTGAGTTTTGTTTGCCAGGGAAAAGGGCCGTGGTTTGTTTTCGGGAGCCTGTGGCTGGGAATGGCCTGCTGGCACCTGAAAATCCACGATACGCAGGATGGTTCCCAGATGAAAGGTGGCACCAGTGCCGAGTCGGGCTGGTTTGATAGAGCCATGTGGGTCCTGCAATCGGCCAGCCAGAATCGGGGTGGGTGAGTTTTGTTTGCCAGGGAAAATGCCCACAGTTTGTGTTTGGGGGCCTGTGGCTGGGAGTGGCCTGCTAGCTCCTTAAAATCCCTGATACACAGGATGGTTCCCAGATGAAAGGTGGCACCAGTGCTGAGTCGGGCTGGTTTGATAGAGCCAAGTGGCTCCTGCAATCTGCCAGCCAGAAGATGGGCAGGTCAGTTTTACTTCCAGGGAAATGGGTCGTAGTTTTTGTTTGGGGGCCTGTGGCTGGGAGTGGCCGGCTGGCTCCTGAAAATCCACGATACGCACGATGGTTCCCCGATGAAAGGTGGCACCTGTGCCGAGTCGGGCTGGTTTGATAGAGCCAAGTGGCTCCTGCAATCTGCCAGCCAGAAGATGGGCAGGTCAGTTTTACTTCCAGGGAAAAGGGCCGTAGTTTTGTTTGGGGGCCTGTGGCTGGGAGTGGCCGGCTGGCTCCTGAAAATCCACGATACGCAGGATGGTTCCCAGATGAAAGGTGGCACCAGTGCCGAGTCGGGCTGGTTTGATAGAGCCAAGTGGCTCCTGCAATCTGACAGCCAGAAGATGGGCAGGTCTGTTTAACTTCCAGGGAAAAGGGCCGTAGTTTGTGTTTGGGGGCCTGTGGCTGAGAATGGCCGGCTGGCTCCTTAAAATCCTCGCCGCGCTTGATGGTTCCCAGACCCAAGGTGGCACCAGTGCCGAGTCGGGCTGGTTTGATAGAGCCATGTGGCTCCTGCAATCTGCCAGCCACAAGCGGGGCGCGTCAGTTTTGTTTGCAGGGAAAGGGGCCGTAGTTTGTGTTTGGGGGCCTGTGGCTGGGAGTGGCTGGGTGGCTCCTGAAAATCCACGATACGCAGGATGGTTTCCAGACCCAAGGGGCCCCAGTGCCAAATCGGGCTGGTTTGATAGAGCCAAGTGGCTCCTGCAATCTGCCAGCCAGAAGATGGGCAGGTCAGTTTTACTTCCAGGGAAATGGGCTGTAGTGTGTGTTTGGGGGCCTGTGGCTGGGAGTGGCCGGCTGGCTCCTGAAAATCCACGATACGCAGGATGGTTCCCAGATGAATGGTGGCACCAGTGCCAGGCCGGCTGGTTTGATAGGGCCAAGTGTCTCCTGCAAACTGCCAGCCAGGAGCGGGGTGCGTGAGTTTTGTTTGCCAGGGAAATGGGCCGTGGTTTGTTTTCGGGAGCCTGTGGCTCGGAATGGCCTGCTGGCTCCTGAAAATCCACGATACGCAGGATGGTTCCCAGATGAAAGGTGGCACCAGTGCCAAGTCGGGCTGGTTTGATAGTACCGAGTGGCTCCTGCAATCTGACAGCCAGAAGATGGGCAGTTCTGTTTTACTTCCAGGGAAAAGGGCCGTAGTTTGTGTTTGGGGGCCTGTGGCTGAGGATGGCCCTCTGACTCCTTAAAATCCACCCCGCGCATGATTGTTCCCAGACCCAAGGTGACACCAGTGCCGAGTTGGGCTGGTTTGAGAGTACCGAGTGGCTCCTGCAATCTGCCAGCCAGAAGGCGGGCCGCTAAGATTTTCTTCCAAGGAAAATGGCCGTGGTATGTGTTTGGGGCACTGTGGCTGAGAGTGGCTGGCTGGCTCCTGAAAATCCACAACACGCAGGATGGTTCCCAGATGAAAGGTGGCACCAGTGCCGAGTCAGGCTGGTTTGATAGAGCCAAGTGTCTCCTGCAATCTGCCAGCCAGAAGATGGGCAGGTCAGTTTTACTTCCAGGGAAATGGGTCGTAGTTTTTGTTTGGGGGCCTGTGGCTGGGAGTGGCCGGCTGGCTCCTGAAAATCCACGATACGCAGGATGGTTCCCCGATGAAAGGTGGCACCAGTGCCGAGTCGGGCTGGTTTGATAGAGCCAAGTGGCTCCTGCAATCTGCCAGCCAGAAGATGGGCAGGTCAGTTTTACTTCCAGGGAAAAGGGCCGTAGTTTTGTTTGGGGGCCTGTGGCTGGGAGTGGCCGGCTGGCTCCTGAAAATCCACGATACGCAGGATGGTTCCCAGATGAAAGGTGGCACCAGTGCCGAGTCGGGCTGGTTTGATAGAGCCAAGTGGCTCCTGCAATCTGACAGCCAGAAGATGGGCAGGTCTGTTTAACTTCCAGGGAAAAGGGCCGTAGTTTTTGTTTGGGGGCCTGTGGCTGAGAATGGCCGGCTGGCTCCTTAAAATCCTCGCCGCGCTTGATGGTTCCCAGACCCAAGGTGGCACCAGTGCCGAGTCGGGCTGGTTTGATAGAGCCATGTGGCTCCTGCAATCTGCCAGCCACAAGCGGGGCGCGTCAGTTTTGTTTGCAGGGAAAGGGGCCGTAGTTTGTGTTTGGGGGCCTGTGGCTGGGAGTGGCTGGGTGGCTCCTGAAAATCCACGATACGCAGGATGGTTTCCAGACCCAAGGGGCCCCAGTGCCAAATCGGGCTGGTTTGATAGAGCCAAGTGGCTCCTGCAATCTGACAGCCAGAAGATGGGCAGGTCAGTTTTACTTCCAGGGAAATGGGCTGTAGTGTGTGTTTGGGGGCCTGTGGCTGGGAGTGGCCGGCTGGCTCCTGAAAATCCACGATACGCAGGATGGTTCCCAGATGAATGGTGGCACCAGTGCCAGGCCGGCTGGTTTGATAGGGCCAAGTGTCTCCTGCAAACTGCCAGCCAGGAGCGGGGTGCGTGAGTTTTGTTTGCCAGGGAAATGGGCCGTGGTTTGTTTTCGGGAGCCTGTGGCTCGGAATGGCCTGCTGGCTCCTGAAAATCCACGATACGCAGGATGGTTCCCAGATGAAAGGTGGCACCAGTGCTGAGTCGGGCTGGTTTGATAGTACCGAGTGGCTCCTGCAATCTGACAGCCAGAAGATGGGCAGTTCTGTTTTACTTCCAGGGAAAAGGGCCGTAGTTTGTGTTTGGGGGCCTGTGGCTGAGGATGGCCCTCTGACTCCTTAAAATCCACCCCGCGCATGATTGTTCCCAGACCCAAGGTGACACCAGTGCCGAGTTGGGCTGGTTTGAGAGTACCGAGTGGCTCCTGCAATCTGCCAGCCAGAAGGCGGGCCGCTAAGATTTTCTTCCAAGGAAAATGGCCGTGGTATGTGTTTGGGGCACTGTGGCTGAGAGTGGCTGGCTGGCTCCTGAAAATCCACAACACGCAGGATGGTTCCCAGATGAAAGTGGCACCAGTGCCGAGTCGGGCTGGTTTGATAGAGCCAAGTGTCTCCTGCAATCTGCCAGCCAGAAGATGAGCAGGTCAGTTTTACTTCCAGGGAAATGGGTCGTAGTTTTTGTTTGGGGGCCAGTGGCTGGGAGTGGCCGGCTGGCTCCTGAAAATCCACGATACGCACGATGGTTCTCAGATGAAAGGTGGCACCAGTGCCGAGTCGGGTTGGTTTGATAGAGCCAAGTGGCTCCTGCAATCTGACAGCCAGAAGATGGGCAGGTCAGTTTTACTTCCAGGGAAAAGGGCCGTAGTTTGTGTTTGGGGGCCTGTGGCTGGGAGTGGCCGGCTGGCTGCTGAAAATCCTCGATACGCAGGATGGTTTCCCGATGAAAGGTGGCACCAGTGCCGAGTCGGGCTGGTTTGATAGAGCCAAGTGGCTCATGCAATCTGCCAGCCAGAAGCGGGGTGGGTGAGTTTTGTTTGCCAGGGAAAAAGGCTGTGGTTTTTTTCCGGGGCCTGTGGCCTGGAATGGCCGGCTGGCTCCTTAAAGTCCACGCCGCGCTTGTTGGTTCCCAGACCCAAGGGGGCACCAGCGCCGCGTCGGGCTGGTTTGATAGAGCCAAGTGGCTCCTGCAATCTGCCAGCCAGAAGATGGGCAGGTCTGTTTTACTTCCAGGGAAAAGGGCCGTAGATTGTGTTTGGGGGCCTGTGGCTGGGAGTGGCCGGCTGGCTCCTGAAAATCCACTATACGCAGGATGGTTCCCAGATGAAAGGTGGCACCAGTGCCGAGTCGGGCTGTTTTGATAGAGCCAAGTGTCTCCTGCAATCTGCCAGCCAGAAGCGGGGTGGGTGTATTTTGTTTGCCAGAGAAAAAGGCCGTGTTATTTTTTCCGGGGCCTGTGGCCTGGAATGGCCGGCTGGTTCCTTAAAATCCACGCCGCGCCTGATGGTTCCCAGATGAAAGGTGGCACGAGTGCTGAGTCGGGCTGTTTTGATAGAGCCAAGTGGCTCCTGCAATCTGCCAGCCAGAAGCGGGGCGGGTCAGTTTTGTTTGCCAGAGGAAAAGGGCCGTGGTTTGTGTTTGGGGGCCTGTGGCTGGGAGTGGCCGGCTGGCTCCTGAAAATCCACGGTACGCAGGATGGCTCCCAAATGAAAAATGGCACCAGTGCCAAGTCGGGCTGGATTGATAGTACCAAGTGGCTCCTGCAATCAGCCAGCCAGATGATGGGCAGGTCAGTTTTTCTTCCAGGGAAAAGGGCCGTAGATTGTGTTTGGGGGCCTGTGGCTGGGAGTGGCCGGCTGGCTCCTGAAAATCCACGATACGCACGATGGTTCCCAGATGAAAGGTGTCACCAGTGCCGAGTCGGGCTGGTTTGATAGAGCCAAGTGGCTTCTGCAATTTGCCAGCCAGGAGATGGGTGGTTGAGTTTTGTTTGCCAGGGAAAAGGGCCGTGGTTTCTTTTCCGGGGCCTGTGGCCTGGAATGGCCGGCTGGCTCCTGAAAATCCACGCCGCGCAGGATGGTTCCCAGACCTAAGGGGGCACAACTGCCGAGTCAGGCAGGTGTGATAGAGCCAAGTGGCTCCTGCAATCTGCCAGCCAGAAGATGGGCAGGTCAGTTTTACTTCCAGGGAAAAAGCTGTAGTCTGTACTTGGGGGCCAGTGGCTGGGAGTGGCCGGCTGGCCGCTTAAAATCAACGCCGCGCTGGATGGTTCCCAGATGAAAGGTGGCACCAGTGCCGAGTCGGGCTGGTGTCATAGAGCCAAGTGGCTCCTGCAATCTGCCAGCCAGAAGATGGGCAGGTCAGTTTTAATTCCAGGGAAAAGGGCCGTATTTTGTGTTTGGGGGCCTGTGGCTGGGAGTGGCCGGGTGGCTCCTGAAAATCGACGTTACGCCGGATGGCTCCCAAATGAAAAATTGCACCAGTGCCAAGTTGGGCTGGTTTGATAGTGCCTAGTGGCTCCTGCAATCTGCTAGCCAGAAGATGGGCAGGTCAGTTTTACTTACACGGAAAGGGCCATAGTTGTTGTTTGGGGGCCTGTGGTTGGGAGTGGCCGGCTGGCTCCTGAAAATCCACGATACCCAAGATGCTTCCCAAAAGACAGGTGGCACCAGTGCCGAGTCGGGTTGGTTTGATAGCAGCAAGTGGCTCCTGCAATCTGCCAGCCAGAAGATGGGCAGGTAAGTTTTACTTCCAGGGAAAAGGGCCGTAGTCTGTGTTTGGGGGCCTGTGGCTGGGAGTAGCCGGCTGGCTCCTGAAAATCCATGCCGCGCTGGATTGTTCCCAAATCAAAAAAATGGCACCAGTGCCAAGTCGGGCTGGTTTGATAGTACCGCGTGGCTCCTGCAATCTGACAGCCAGAAGATGGGCATGTCTGTTTTACTTCCAGGGAAAAGGGCCGTAGTTTGTGTTTGGTGGCCTGTGGCTGAGAATGGCCGGCTGGCTCCTTAAAATCATCGCCGCGCATGATGGTTCCCAGACCCAAGGTGGCACCAGTGCCGAGTTGGGCTGGTTTGATAGAGCCAAGTGGCTCCTGCAATCCACGAGCCAGAAGATGGGCAGGTCAGGTTTACTTCCAGGGAAAAGGGCCGTAGTTTGTGTTGGGGGCCTGTGGCTGGGAGTGGCCGGCTAGCTCCTGAAAATCCACGATACGTAGGATGTTTTCCAGACCCAAGGGGCCCCAGTGCCAAATCGGGCTGGTTTGATAGAGCCTAGTGGCTCCTGCAATCTGCCAGCCAGAAGCGGGGCGGGTCAGTTTTGTTTGCCAGGGAAAAGGGCCGTGGTTTGTGTTGGGGGCCTGTGGCTGGGAGTGGCCGGCTGGCTCCTGAAAATCCACGATACGCAGGATGGTTCCCAGATGAATGGTGGCACCAGCGCCAAGCCGGCTGGTTTGATAGGGCCAAGTGTCTCCTGCAATCTGCCAGCCAGGAGCGGGGTGCGTGAGTTTTGTTTGCCAGGGAAAAGGGCCGTAGTTTGTTTTCGGGAGCCTGTGGCTCGGAATTGCCTGCTGGCTCCTGAAAATCCACGATAGGCAGGATGGTTCCCAGATGAAAGGTGGCACCAGTGCCGAGTCGGGCTGGTTTGATAGAGCCAAGTGGCTCCTGCATTCTGCCAGCCAGAAGCGGGGCGGGACAGTTTTGCTTGCCAGGGAATAGGGCCGTGGTTTTTTTTCCGGGGCTTGTGGCCTGGAATGGCCGGCTGGCTCCTGAAAATCCACGATACGCAGGATTGTTCCCAGATGAAAGGTGGCACCAGTGCTGAGTCGGGCTGGTTTGATAGAGCTACGTGTCTCCTGCATTCTGCCAGCCAGAAGCGGGGCGGGTCAGTTTTGTTTGCCAGAGAAAAAGGCCGTGTTTTTTTTTCCGGGGCCTGTGGCCGGGAATGGCCGGCTGGTTCCTTAAAATCCACGCCGCGCCTGGTGGTTCCCAGATGAAAGGTGGCACCAGTGCTGAGTCGGGCTGGTTTGATAGAGCCAAGTGGCTCCTGCAATCTGCCAGCCAGAAGCGGGGCGGGTCAGTTTTGTTTTCCAGGGTAAAGGGCCGGTGGGTGTGTTGGGGGCCTGCGGCTGGTAGTGGCCTACTGGCTCCTGAAAATCCACGATACGCAGGATGCTTCCCAAATGAAAAATGGCACGAGTGCCAAGTCGGGCTGGTTTGATAGGGCCAAGTGGCTCCTGCAATCTGACAGCCAGAAGATGGGCAGGTCTGTTTTACTTCCAGGGAAAAGGGCCGTATTTTGTCTTTGGGGGCCTGTGGCTGAGGATGGCCGTCTGACTCCATAAAATCCACACCGCGCATGATTGTTCCCAGACCCAAGGTGACACCAGTGCCGAGTTGGGCTGGTTTGATAGAGCCATGTGGCTCCTGCAATCTGCCAGCCAGAAGATGGGCAGGTCAGATTTACTTCCAGGGAAAAGGGCCGTAGTTTGTGTTTGGGGGCCAGTGGCTGGGAGTGGCCGGCTGGCTCCTGAAAATCCAAGCGGCGCTGGATCGTTCCCAAATGAAAAAAATGGCACCAGCGCCAAGTCGGGCTGGTTTGATAGTACCGCGTGGCTCCTGCAATCTGACAGCCAGAAGATGGGCATGTCTGTTTTACTTCCAGGGAAAAGGGCCGTAGTTTGTGTTTGGGGGCCTGTGGCTGGGAATGGCCGGCTGGCTCCTTAAAATCCACGCCGCGCATGATGGTTCCCAGACCCAAACGGGTACCAATGCCAAGTTGGGCTGGTGTGATAGAGCCATGTGGCTCCTGCAATCTGTCAGCCAGAAGAGGGGTCGCTGAGTTTTGTTTGCCAGGGAAAAAGGCCGTGGTTTTTTTTCCGGGGCCTGTGGCATGGAATGGCCGGCTGGTTCCTTAAAATCCACGCCGCGCAGGATGGTTCCCAGATGAAAGGTGGCACCAGTGCCGAGTCGGGCTGGTTTGATAGACCAAGTGGCTCCTGCAATCTGCCAACCAGATGATGGGCAGGTCTGTTATACTGCCAGGGAAAAGGGCCGTAGTTTGTTTTTGGGGACCTGTGGCTGGCTGTGGCCGGCTGGCTCCTGAAAATCCACGATACGCAGGATGGTTCCCAGATGAAAGGTGGCACCAGTGCCAAATCGGGCTGGTTTGATAGAGCCAAGTGGCTCCTGCAATCTGCCAGCCAGAAGATGGACAGGTCAGTTTTACTTCCAGGGAAAAGGAACATAGCTTTTTTTTGGGGGACTGTGGCTGGGAATGGCCGGCTGGCTCCTGAAAATCCACGATACGCAGGATGGTTCCCAGATGAAAGGTGGCACCAGTGCTGAGTCGGGCTGGTTTGATAGAGCCAAGTGGCTCCTGCAATCTGCCAGCCAGAAGATGGGCAGGTCTGTTTTACTTCCAGGGAAAAGGGCCGTAGTTTGGGTTTGGGGGCCTGTGGCTGAGGATGGCCGTCTGACTCCTTAAAATCCACCCCGCGCATGATTGTTCCCAGACCCAAGGTGACACCAGTGCCGAGTTGGGCTGGTTTGATAGTACCGAGTGGCTCCTGCAATCTGCCAGCCAGAAGGCGGGCCGCTAAGATTTTCTTCCAAGGAAAATGGCCGTGGTATGTGTTTGGGGCACTGTGGCTGAGAGTGGCTGGCTGGCTCCTGAAAATCCACAACACGCAGGATGGTTCCCAGATGAAAGGTGGCACCAGTGCCGAGTCAGGCTGGTTTGATAGAGCCAAGTGTCTCCTGCAATCTGCCAGCCAGAAGATGGGCAGGTCAGTTTTACTTCCAGGGAAATGGGTCGTAGTTTTTGTTTGGGGGCCAGTGGCTGGGAGTGGCCGGCTGGCTCCTGAAAATCCACGATACGCACGATGGTTCCCCGATGAAAGGTGGCACCAGTGCCGAGTCGGGCTGGTTTGATAGAGCCAAGTGTCTCCTGCAATCTGCCAGCCAGAAGATGGGCAGGTCAGTTTTACTTCCAGGGAAAAGGGCCGTAGTTTTGTTTGGGGGCCTGTGGCTGGGAGTGGCCGGCTGGCTCCTGAAAATCCACGATACGCAGGATGGTTCCCAGATGAAAGGTCGCACCAGTGCCGAGTCGGGCTGGTTTGATAGAGCCAAGTAGCTCCTGCAATCTGACAGCCAGAAGATGGGCAGGTCTGTTTAACTTCCAGGGAAAAGGGCCGTAGTTTGTGTTTGGGGGCCTGTGGCTGAGAATGGCCGGCTGGCTCCTTAAAATCCTCGCCGCGCTTGATGGTTCCCAGACCCAAGGTGGCACCAGTGCCGAGTCGGGCTGGTTTGATAGAGCCATGTGGCTCCTGCAATCTGCCAGCCACAAGCGGGGCGCGTCAGTTTTGTTTGCAGGGAAAGGGGCCGTAGTTTGTGTTTGGGGGCCTGTGGCTGGGAATGGCCGGCTGGCTCCTGAAAATCCACGATTTGCAGGATGGTTCCCAGATGAAAGGTGGCACCAGTGCCAAGTCGGGCTGGTTTGATAGAGCCAAGTGGCTCCTGCAATCTGCCAGCCAGAAGATGGGCAGGTCAGATTTACTTCCAGGGAAAAGGGCCGTAGTTTGTGTTTGGGGGCCAGTGGCTGGGAGTGGCCGGCTGGCTCCTGAAAATCCAAGCGGCGCTGGATCGTTCCCAAATGAAAAAAATGGCACCAGCGCCAAGTCGGGCTGGTTTGATAGTACCGCGTGGCTCCTGCAATCTGACAGCCAGAAGATGGGCATGTCTGTTTTACTTCCAGGGAAAAGGGCCGTAGTTTGTGTTTGGGGGCCTGTGGCTGGGAATGGCCGGCTGGCTCCTTAAAATCCACGCCGCGCATGATGGTTCCCAGACCCAAACGGGTACCAATGCCAAGTTGGGCTGGTGTGATAGAGCCATGTGGCTCCTGCAATCTGTCAGCCAGAAGAGGGGTCGCTGAGTTTTGTTTGCCAGGGAAAAAGGCCGTGGTTTTTTTTCCGGGGCCTGTGGCATGGAATGGCCGGCTGGTTCCTTAAAATCCACGCCGCGCAGGATGGTTCCCAGATGAAAGGTGGCACCAGTGCCGAGTCGGGCTGGTTTGATAGACCAAGTGGCTCCTGCAATCTGCCAACCAGATGATGGGCAGGTCTGTTATACTTCCAGGGAAAAGGGCCGTAGTTTGTTTTTGGGGACCTGTGGCTGGCTGTGGCCGGCTGGCTCCTGAAAATCCACGATACGCAGGATGGTTCCCAGATGAAAGGTGGCACCAGTGCCAAATCGGGCTGGTTTGATAGAGCCAAGTGGCTCCTGCAATCTGCCAGCCAGAAGATGGACAGGTCAGTTTTACTTCCAGGGAAAAGGAACATAGCTTTTTTTTGGGGGACTGTGGCTGGGAATGGCCGGCTGGCTCCTGAAAATCCACGATACGCAGGATGGTTCCCAGATGAAAGGTGGCACCAGTGCTGAGTCGGGCTGGTTTGATAGAGCCAAGTGGCTCCTGCAATCTGCCAGCCAGAAGATGGGCAGGTCTGTTTTACTTCCAGGGAAAAGGGCCGTAGTTTGGGTTTGGGGGCCTGTGGCTGAGGATGGCCGTCTGACTCCTTAAAATCCACCCCGCGCATGATTGTTCCCAGACCCAAGGTGACACCAGTGCCGAGTTGGGCTGGTTTGATAGTACCGAGTGGCTCCTGCAATCTGCCAGCCAGAAGGCGGGCCGCTAAGATTTTCTTCCAAGGAAAATGGCCGTGGTATGTGTTTGGGGCACTGTGGCTGAGAGTGGCTGGCTGGCTCCTGAAAATCCACAACACGCAGGATGGTTCCCAGATGAAAGGTGGCACCAGTGCCGAGTCAGGCTGGTTTGATAGAGCCAAGTGTCTCCTGCAATCTGCCAGCCAGAAGATGGGCAGGTCAGTTTTACTTCCAGGGAAATGGGTCGTAGTTTTTGTTTGGGGGCCTGTGGCTGGGAGTGGCCGGCTGGCTCCTGAAAATCCACGATACGCACGATGGTTCCCCGATGAAAGGTGGCACCAGTGCCGAGTCGGGCTGGTTTGATAGAGCCAAGTGGCTCCTGCAATCTGCCAGCCAGAAGATGGGCAGGTCAGTTTTACTTCCAGGGAAAAGGGCCGTAGTTTTGTTTGGGGGCATGTGGCTGGGAGTGGCCGGCTGGCTCCTGAAAATCCACGATACGCAGGATGGTTCCCAGATGAAAGGTGGCACCAGTGCCGAGTCGGGCTGGTTTGATAGAGCCAAGTAGCTCCTGCAATCTGACAGCCAGAAGATGGGCAGGTCTGTTTAACTTCCAGGGAAAAGGGCCGTAGTTTGTGTTTGGGGGCCTGTGGCTGAGAATGGCCGGCTGGCTCCTTAAAATCCTCGCCGCGCTTGATGGTTCCCAGACCCAAGGTGGCACCAGTGCCGAGTCGGGCTGGTTTGATAGAGCCATGTGGCTCCTGCAATCTGCCAGCCACAAGCGGGGCGCGTCAGTTTTGTTTGCAGGGAAAGGGGCCGTAGTTTGTGTTTGGGGGCCTGTGGCTGGGAGTGGCTGGGTGGCTCCTGAAAATCCCCGATACGCAGGATGGTTTCCAGACCCAAGGGGCCCCAGTGCCAAATCGGGCTGGTTTGATAGAGCCAAGTGGCTCCTGCAATCTGCCAGCCAGAAGATGGGCAGGTCAGTTTTACTTCGAGGGAAATGGGCTGTAGTGTGTGTTTGGGGGCCTGTGGCTGGGAGTGGCCGGCTGGCTCCTGAAAATCCACGATACGCAGGATGGTTCCCAGATGAAAGGTGGCACCAGTGCCAAGTCGGGCTGGTTTGATAGTACCGAGTGGCTCCTGCAATCTGCCAGCCAGAAGATGGGCAGTTCTGTTTTACTTCCAGGGAAAAGGGCCATAGTTTGTGTTTGGGGGCCTGTGGCTGAGGATGGCCCTCTGACTCCTTAAAATCCACCCCGTGCATGATTGTTCCCAGACCCAAGGTGACACCAGTGCCGAGTTGGGCTGGTTTGAGAGTACCGAGTGGCTCCTGCAATCTGCCAGCCAGAAGGCGGGCCGCTAAGATTTTCTTCCAAGGAAAATGGCCGTGGTATGTGTTTGGGGCACTGTGGCTGAGAGTGGCTGGCTGGCTCCTGAAAATCCACAACACGCAGGATGGTTCCCAGATGAAAGTGGCACCAGTGCCGAGTCGGGCTGGTTTGATAGAGCTAAGTGTCTCCTGCAATCTGCCAGCCAGAAGATGAGCAGGTCAGTTTTACTTCCAGGGAAATGGGTCGTAGTTTTTGTTTGGGGGCCAGTGGCTGGGAGTGGCCGGCTGGCTCCTGAAAATCCACGATACGCACGATGGTTCTCAGATGAAAGGTGGCACCAGTGCCGAGTCGGGTTGGTTTGATAGAGCCAAGTGGCTCCTGCAATCTGCCAGCCAGAAGCGGGGCGGGTCAGTTTTGTTTGCCAGAGGAAAAGGGCCGTGGTTTGTGTTGGGGGCCTGTGGCTGGGAGTGGCCGGCTGGCTCCTGAAAATCCACGGTACGCAGGATGGCTCCCAAATGAAAAATGGCACCAGTGCCAAGTCGGGCTGGTTTGATAGTACCAAGTGGCTCCTGCAATCAGCCAGCCAGATGATGGGCAGGTCAGTTTTTCTTCCAGGGAAAAGGGCCGTAGATTGTGTTTGGGGGCCTGTGGCTGGGAGTGGCCGGCTGGCTCCTGAAAATCCACGATACGCAGGATGGTTCCCAGATGAAAGGTGGCACCAGTGCCGAGTCGGGCTGGTTTGATAGAGCCAAGTGGCTCCTGCAATTTGCCAGCCAGGAGATGGGTGGTTGAGTTTTGTTTGCCAGGGAAAAGGGCCGTGGTTTCTTTTCCGGGGCCTGTGGCCTGGAATGGCCGGCTGGCTCCTGAAAATCCACGCCGCGCAGGATGGTTCCCAGACCTAAGGGGGCACAACTGCCGAGTCAGGCAGGTTTGATAGAGCCAAGTGGCTCCTGCAATCTGCCAGCCAGAAGATGGGCAGGTCAGTTTTACTTCCAGGGAAAAAGCTGTAGTCTGTGCTTGGGGGCCTGTGGCTGGGAGTGGCCGGCTGGCCGCTTAAAATCAACGCCGCGCTGGATGGTTCCCAGATGAAAGGTGGCACCAGTGCCGAGTCGGGCTGGTGTCATAGAGCCAAGTGGCTCCTGCAATCTGCCAGCCAGAAGATGGGCAGGTCAGTTTTAATTCCAGGGAAAAGGGCCGTATTTTGTGTTTGGGGGCCTGTGGCTGGGAGTGGCCGCCTGGCTCCTGAAAATCGACGTTACGCCGGATGGCTCCCAAATGAAAAATTGCACCAGTGCCAAGTTGGGCTGGTTTGATAGTGCCTAGTGGCTCCTGCAATCTGCTAGCCAGAAGATGGGCAGGTCAGTTTTACTTACACGGAAAGGGCCATAGTTGTTGTTTGGGGGCCTGTGGTTGGGAGTGGCCGGCTGGTTTCTGAAAATCCACGATACCCAAGATGCTTCCCAAAAGACAGGTGGCACCAGTGCCGAGTCGGGCTGGTTTGATAGAGCCAAGTGGCTTCTGTAATCTGGCAGCCAGAAGATGGGCGGGTGACTTTTGTTTGCCAGGGAAAAGGGCCGTGGTTTGTGCTGGGGGCCTGAGGCTGGGAGTTGCCGTCTGGCTCCTGAAAAGCCACGGTACGCAGGATGGTTCCCAGATGAAAGGTGGCAGCAGTGCCGAGTCGGGCTGGTTTGATAGAACCAAGTGGCTGCTGCAATTTGCCAGCCAGAAGATGCGCAGGTCAGTTTTACTTCCAGGGAAAAGGGCCGTAGATTTTGTTTGGGGTCTTGTGGCTGGGAGTGGCCGGCTGGCGGCTTAAAGTCTAGGCCGCGCTGGATGGTTCCCAGACCCAAGGGGGAACCAGTGCCGAGTCGGGTTGGTTTGATAGCACCAAGTGGCTCCTGCAATCTGCCAGCCAGAAGATGGGCAGGTAAGTTTTACTTCCAGGGAAAAGGGCCGTAGTCTGTGTTTGGGGGCCTGTGGCTGGGAGTGGCCGGCTGGCTCCTGAAAATCCATGCCGCGCTGGATTGTTCCCAAATCAAAAAAATGGCACCAGTGCCAAGTCGGGCTGGTTTGATAGTACCGCGTGGCTCCTGCAATCTGACAGCCAGAAGATGGGCATGTCTGTTTTACTTCCAGGGAAAAGGGCCGTAGTTTGTGTTTGGTGGCCTGTGGCTGAGAATGGCCGGCTGGCTCCTTAAAATCATCGCCGCGCATGATGGTTCCCAGACCCAAGGTGGCACCAGTGCCGAGTTGGGCTGGTTTGATAGAGCCAAGTGGCTCCTGCAATCCACGAGCCAGAAGATGGGCAGGTCAGGTTTACTTCCAGGGAAAAGGGCCGTAGTTTGTGTTGGGGGCCTGTGGCTGGGAGTGGCCGGCTAGCTCCTGAAAATCCACGATACGTAGGATGTTTTCCAGACCCAAGGGGCCCCAGTGCCAAATCGGGCTGTTTTGATAGAGCCAAGTGTCTCCTGCAATCTGCCAGCCAGAAGCGGGGCGGGTCAGTTTTGTTTGCCAGGGAAAAGGGCCGTGGTTTGTGTTGGGGGCCTGTGGCTGGGAGTGGCCGGCTGGCTCCTGAAAATCCACGATACGCAGGATGGTTCCCAGATGAATGGTGGCACCAGCGCCAAGCCGGCTGGTTTGATAGGGCCAAGTGTCGCCTGCAATCTGCCAGCCAGGAGCGGGGTGCGTGAGTTTTGTTTGCCAGGGAAAAGGGCCTTAGTTTGTTTTCGGGAGCCTGTGGCTCGGAATTGCCTGCTGGCTCCTGAAAATCCACGATAGGCAGGATGGTTCCCAGATGAAAGGTGGCACCAGTGCCGAGTCGGGCTGGTTTGATAGAGCCAAGTGGCTCCTGCATTCTGCCAGCCAGAAGCGGGGCGGGACAGTTTTGCTTGCCAGGGAATAGGGCCGTGGTTTTTTTTCCGGGGCTTGTGGCCTGGAATGGCCGGCTGGCACCTGAAAATCCACGATACGCAGGATTGTTCCCAGATGAAAGGTGGCACCAGTGCTGAGTCGGGCTGGTTTGATAGAGCTACGTGTCTCCTGCATTCTGCCAGCCAGAAGCGGGGCGGGTCAGTTTTGTTTGTCAGAGAAAAAGGCCGTGTTTTTTTTTCCGGGGCCTGTGGCCGGGAATGGCCGGCTGGTTCCATAAAATCCACGCCGCGCCTGGTGGTTCCCAGATGAAAGGTGGCACCAGTGCTGAGTCGGGCTGGTTTGATAGAGCCAAGTGGCTCCTGCAATCTGCCAGCCAGAAGCGGGGCGGGTCAGTTTTGTTTTCCAGGGTAAAGGGCCGGTGTGTGTGTTGGGGGCCTGCGGCTGGTAGTGGCCTACTGGCTCCTGAAAATCCACGATACGCAGGATGGTTCCCAGACCCAAGGGGGCACCAGTGCCAAGTCGGGCTGCTTTGATAGAGCCCAGTGGATCCTGCAATCTGCCAGCCTGAAGATGGGCGGGTCAGTTTTACTTCCAGGGATAAGGGCCGTAATTTGTGTTTGGGGGCCTGTGGCTGGGTGTGGCCGGCTGTCTGCTGAAAATCCCCGATACGCAAGATGCTTCCCAAATGAAAAATGGCACGAGTGCCAAGTCGGGCTGGTTTGATAGGGCCAAGTGGCTCCTGCAATCTGACAGCCAGAAGATGGGCAGGTCTGTTTTACTTCCAGGGAAAAGGGCCGTATTTTGTCTTTGGGGGCCTGTGGCTGAGAATGGCCGGCTGGCTCCTTAAAATCATCGCCGCGCATGATGGTTCCCAGACCCAAGGTGACACCAGTGCCGAGTTGGGCTGGTTTGATAGAGCCATGTGGCTCCTGCAATCTGCCAGCCAGAAGCCGGGTTTGTGAGTTTTGTTTGGCAGGGAAAAGGCCCATAGTTTGTGTTTGGGGGCCTGTGGCTGGGAATGGCCGGCTGGCTCCTGAAAATCCACGATTTGCAGGATGGTTCCCAGATGAAAGGTGGCACCAGTGCCAAGTCGGGCTGGTTTGATAGAGCCAAGTGGCTCCTGCAATCTGCCAGCCAGAAGATGGGCAGGTCAGATTTACTTCCAGGGAAAAGGGCCGTAGTTTGTGTTTGGGGGCCAGTGGCTGGGAGTGGCCGGCTGGCTCCTGAAAATCCAAGCGGCGCTGGATCGTTCCCAAATGAAAAAAATGGCACCAGCGCCAAGTCGGGCTGGTTTGATAGTACCGCGTGGCTCCTGCAATCTGACAGCCAGAAGATGGGCATGTCTGTTTTACTTCCAGGGAAAAGGGCCGTAGTTTGTGTTTGGGGGCCTGTGGCTGGGAATGGCCGGCTGGCTCCTTAAAATCCACGCTGCGCATGATGGTTCCCAGACCCAAACGGGTACCAATGCCAAGTTGGGCTGGTGTGATAGAGCCATGTGGCTCCTGCAATCTGTCAGCCAGAAGAGGGGTCGCTGAGTTTTGTTTGCCAGGGAAAAAGGCCGTGGTTTTTTTTCCGGGGCCTGTGGCATGGAATGGCCGGCTGGTTCCTTAAAATCCACGCCGCGCAGGATGGTTCCCAGACCCAAGGTGGCACCAGTGCCGAGTCGGGCTGGTTTGATAGACCAAGTGGCTCCTGCAATCTGCCAACCAGATGATGGGCAGGTCTGTTATACTTCCAGGGAAAAGGGCCGTAGTTTGTTTTTGGGGACCTGTGGCTGGCTGTGGCCGGCTGGCTCCTGAAAATCCACGATACGCAGGATGGTTTCCAGACCCAAAGGGGTACCAGTGCCATGTGGGGCTGGATTGATAGAGGCAAGTGGCTCCTGCAATCTGCCAGCCAGAAGATGGGCAGGTCAGTTTTGTTTGCCAGGGAAAAGGGCCGTGGTTTGTGTTGGGGGCCTGTGGCTGGGAGTGGCCGGCTGGCTCCTGAAAATCCACGATACCTAGGATGGTTTCCCGACCCAAGGGGCCCCAGTGACAAATCGGGCTGGTTTGATAGAGCCAAGTGGCTCCTGCAATCTGCCAGCCAGGAGCGGGGTGCGTGAGTTTTGTTTGCCAGGGAAAAGGGCCGTGGTTTGTTTTCGGGAGCCTGTGGATGGGAATGGCCTGCTGGCACCTGAAAATCCACGATACGCAGGATGGTTCCCAGATGAAAGGTGGCACCAGTGCTGAGTCGGGCTGGTTTGATAGAGCCAAGTGGCTCCTGCAATCTGACAGCCAGAAGATGGGCAGGTCTGTTTAACTTCCAGGGAAAAGGGCCGTAGTTTGTGTTTGGGGGCCTGTGGCTGAGAATGGCCGGCTGGCTCCTTAAAATCCTCGCCGCGCTTGATGGTTCCCAGACCCAAGGTGGCACCAGTGCCGAGTCGGGCTGGTTTGATAGAGCCATGTGGCTCCTGCAATCTGCCAGCCACAAGCGGGGCGCGTCAGTTTTGTTTGCAGGGAAAGGGGCCGTAGTTTGTGTTTGGGGGCCTGTGGCTGGGAGTGGCTGGGTGGCTCCTGAAAATCCACAATACGCAGGATGGTTTCCAGACCCAAGGGGCCCCAGTGCCAAATCGGGCTGGTTTGATAGAGCCAAGTGGCTCCTGCAATCTGCCAGCCAGAAGATGGGCAGGTCAGTTTTACTTCGAGGGAAATGGCCTGTAGTGTGTGTTTGGGGGCCTGTGGCTGGGAGTGGCCGGCTGGCTCCTGAAAATCCACGATACACAGGATGGTTCCCAGATGAATGGTGGCACCAGTGCCAGGCCGGCTGGTTTGATAGGGCCAAGTGTCTCCTGCAAACTGCCAGCCAGGAGCGGGGTGCGTGAGTTTTGTTTGCCAGGGAAATGGGCCGTGGTTTGTTTTCGGGAGCCTGTGGCTCGGAATGGCCTGCTGGCTCCTGAAAATCCACGATACGCAGGATGGTTCCCAGATGAAAGGTGGCACCAGTGCCAAGTCGGGCTGGTTTGATAGTACCGAGTGGCTCCTGCAATCTGACAGCCAGAAGATGGGCAGTTCTGTTTTACTTCCAGGGAAAAGGGCCGTAGTTTGTGTTTGGGGGCCTGTGGCTGAGGATGGCCGTCTGACTCCTTAAAATCCACCCCGCGCATGATTGTTCCCAGACCCAAGGTGACACCAGTGCCGAGTTGGGCTGGTTTGACAGTACCGAGTGGCTCCTGCAATCTGCCAGGCAGAAGGCGGGCCGCTAAGATTTTCTTCCAAGGAAAATGGCCGTGGTATGTGTTTGGGGCACTGTGGCTGAGAGTGGCTGGCTGGCTCCTGAAAATCCACAACACGCAGGATGGTTCCCAGATGAAAGTGGCACCAGTGCCGAGTCGGGCTGGTTTGATAGAGCCAAGTGTCTCCTGCAATCTGCCAGCCAGAAGATGAGCAGGTCAGTTTTACTTCCAGGGAAATGGGTCGTAGTTTTTGTTTGGGGGCCAGTGGCTGGGAGTGGCCGGCTGGCTCCTGAAAATCCACAATACGCACGATGGTTCTCAGATGAAAGGTGGCACCAGTGCCGAGTCGGGTTGGTTTGATAGAGCCAAGTGGCTCCTGCAATCTGCCAGCCAGAAGATGGGCAGGTCAGTTTTACTTCCAGGGAAAAGGGCCGTAGTTTTTGTTTGGGGGCCTGTGGCTGGGAGTGGCCGGCTGGCTCCTGAAAATCCACGACACGCAGGATGGTTCCCAGATGAAAGGTGGCACCAGTGCCGAGTCGGGCTGGTTTGATAGAGCCATGTGGCTCCTGCAATCTGCCAGCCACAAGCGGGGCGCGTCAGTTTTGTTTGCAGGGAAAGGGGCCGTAGTTTGTGTTTGGGGGCCTGTGGCTGGGAGTGGCTGGGTGGCTCCTGAAAATCCACGATACGCAGGATGGTTTCCAGACCCAAGGGGCCCCAGTGCCAAATCGGGCTGGTTTGATAGAGCCAAGTGGCTCCTGCAATCTGCCAGCCAGAAGATGGGCAGGTCAGTTTTACTTCCAGGGAAAAGGGCCGTAGTGTGTTTTTGGGGACCTGTGGCTGGGTGTGGCCGTCTGGCTCCTGAAAATCCACGATACGCAGGATGGTTCCCAAATGAAAAATGGCACCACTGCCGAGTCGGGCTGGTTTGATAGTACCGAGTGGCTCCTGCAATCTGCCAGCCAGAAGGCGGGCCGCTAAGATTTTCTTCCAGGGAAAATGGCCGTGGTATATGTTTGGGGCCCTGCGGCTGAGAGTGGCTGGCTGGCTCCTGAAAATCGACGACACGCAGGATGGTTCCCAGATGAAAGGTGGCACCAGTGCCGAGTCGGGCTGGTTTGATAGAGCCAAGTGTCTCCTGCAATCTGCCAGCCAGAAGATGGGCAGGTCAGTTTTACTTCCGGGGAAGAGGGCCGGTCGTTTGTGTTTGGGGGCCTGAGGCTGGGAGTGGCCGGCTGGCTCCTGAAAATCCACGATACTCAGGATGATTCTCAGACCCAAGTTGGCACCACTGCCAAGTCGGGCTGGTTTGATAGAGCCATGTGGCTCCTGCAATCTGCCAGCCTGAATATGGGCAGGTCAGTTTTACTTCCAGGGAAAAGGGCCGTAGTTTGTGTTTGGGGGCCTGTGGCTGGGAGTGCCCGGCTGGCTCCTGAAAATCCACGACATGCAGGATGGTTCCCAGACCCAAGGGGGCACCAGTGCCAAATCGGGCTGGTTTGATAGAGCAAAGTGGCTCCTGCATTCTGCCAGCCAGAAGATGGACAGGTCAGTTTCACTTGCAGGGAAAAAGACCATAGCATTTTTTTGGGGGTCTGTGGCTGGGAATGGCCGGCTGGCTCCTGAAAATCCACGATACGCAGGATGGTTCCCAGATGAAAGGTGGCACCAGTGCCGAGTCGGGCTGTTTTGATAGAGCCAAGTGTCTCCTGCCATCTGCCAGCCAGAAGATGGGCAGGTCAGTTTTACTTCCAGGGAAGAGGGCCGTAGTTTGTGTTCGGGGGCCTGTGGCTGGGAGTGGCCAGCTGGCTCCTGAAAATCCACGATACGCAGGATGGTTCCCAGATGAAAGGTGGCACCATTGCTGAGTCGGGTGGTTTGATAGAGCCAAGTGGCTCCTGCAATCTGACAGCCAGAAGATGGTCAGGTCTGTTTTACTTCCAGGGAAAAGGGCCGTAGTTTGTGTTTGGGGGCCTGTGGCTGAGAATGGCCGGCTGGCTCCTTTAAAACCTCGCCGCGCATGATGGTTCCCAGACCCAAGGTGGCACCAGTGCCGAGTTGGGGTGGTTTGATAGAGCCAAGTGGCTCCTGCAATCTTCCAGCCAGAAGCGGGGTGTGTGAATTTTGTTTGCAGGGAAAGGGGCCGTAGTTTGTGTTTGGGGGCCTGTGGCTGGGAATGGCCGGCTGGCTCCTTAAAATCCACGATACGCAGGATGATTCCCAGATGAAAGGTGGCACCAGTGCCGAGTCGGGCTAGTTTGATAGAGCCAAGTGTCTCCTGCAATCTGCCAGCCAGGAGCGGGGCGGGTCAGTTTTGTTTGCCAGGGAAAAGGGATGTGGTTTCTGTTGGGGGCCTGTGGCTGGGAGTGGCCGGCTGGCTCCTGAAAATCCCCGATACACAGGATGGTTCCCAGATGAAAGGTGGCACCAGTGCTGAGTCGGGCTGGTTTGATAGAGCCAAGTGGCTCCTGCAATCTGCCAGCCAGTAGACGGGCAGGTCAGTTTTACTTCCAGGGATAAGGGCCGTAGATTCTGTTCGGGGGCCTGTGGCTGGGAGTGGCCCGCTGGCTCCTGAAAATCCCCAATACACAGGATGGTTCCCAGATGAAAGGTGGCACCAGTGCTGAGTCGGGTTGGTTTGATAGAGCCAAGTGGCTCCTGCAATCTGACAGCCAGGAGATGGGCAGTTCTGTTTTACTTCCAGGGAAAAGGGCCGTAGTTTGTGTTTGGGGGCGTGTGGCTGAGGATGGCCGTCTGACTCCTTAAAATCCACCCCGCGCATGATTGTTCCCAGACCCAAGGTGGCACCAGTGCCGAGTTGGGGTGGTTTGATAGAGCCAAGTGGCTCCTGCAATCTGCCAGCCAGAAGATGGGCAGGTCAGTTTTACTTCCAGGGAAAGGGGCCGTAGTTTTGTTTGGGGGCCTGTGGCTGGGAGTGGCCGGCTGGCTCCTGAAAATCCACGATACGCAGGATGGTTCCCAGATGAAAGGTGGCACCAGTGCTGAGTCGGGCTGGTTTGATAGAGCCAAGTGGCTCCTGCAATCTGACAGCCAGAAGATGGGCAGGTCTCTTTAACTTCCAGGGAAAAGGGCCGTAGTTTGTGTTTGGGGGCCTGTGGCTGAGAATGGCCGGCTGGCTCCTTAAAATCCTCGCCGCGCTTGATGGTTCCCAGACCCAAGGTGGCACCAGTGCCGAGTCGGGCTGGTTTGATAGAGCCATGTGGCTCCTGCAATCTGCCAGCCACAAGCGGGGCGCGTCAGTTTTGTTTGCAGGGAAAGGGGCCGTAGTTTGTGTTTGGGGGCCTGTGGCTGGGAGTGGCTGGGTGGCTCCTGAAAATCCACAATACGCAGGATGGTTTCCAGACCCAAGGGGCCCCAGTGCCAAATCGGGCTGGTTTGATAGAGCCAAGTGGCTCCTGCAATCTGCCAGCCAGAAGATGGGCAGGTCAGTTTTACTTCGAGGGAAATGGCCTGTAGTGTGTGTTTGGGGGCCTGTGGCTGGGAGTGGCCGGCTGGCTCCTGAAAATCCACGATACGCAGGATGGTTCCCAGATGAATGGTGGCACCAGTGCCAGGCCGGCTGGTTTGATAGGGCCAAGTGTCTCCTGCAAACTGCCTGCCAGGAGCGGGGTGCGTGAGTTTTGTTTGCCAGGGAAATGGGCCGTGGTTTGTTTTCGGGAGCCTGTGGCTCGGAATGGCCTGCTGGCTCCTGAAAATCCACGATACGCAGGATGGTTCCCAGGTGAAAGGTGGCACCAGTGCCAAGTCGGGCTGGTTTGATAGTACCGAGTGGCTCCTGCAATCTGACAGCCAGAAGATGGGCAGTTCTGTTTTACTTCCAGGGAAAAGGGCCGTAGTTTGTGTTTGGGGGCCTGTGGCTGAGGATGGCCCTCTGACTCCTTAAAATCCACCCCGCGCATGATTGTTCCCAGACCCAAGGTGACACCAGTGCCGAGTTGGGCTGGTTTGAGAGTACCGAGTGGCTCCTGCAATCTGCCAGGCAGAAGGCGGGCCGCTAAGATTTTCTTCCAAGGAAAATGGCCGTGGTATGTGTTTGGGGCACTGTGGCTGAGAGTGGCTGGCTGGCTCCTGAAAATCCACAACACGCAGGATGGTTCCCAGATGAAAGTGGCACCAGTGCCGAGTCGGGCTGGTTTGATAGAGCCAAGTGGCTCCTGCAATCTGCCAGCCAGAAGATGAGCAGGTCAGTTTTACTTCCAGGGAAATGGGTCGTAGTTTTTGTTTGGGGGCCTGTGGCTGGGAGTGGCCGGCTGGCTCCTGAAAATCCACGATACGCAGGATGGTTCGCAGATGAATGGTGGCACCAGTGCCAAGCCAGCTGGTTTGATAGGGCCAAGTGTCTCCTGCAAACTGCCAGCCAGGAGCGGGGTGCGTGAGTTTTGTTTGCCAGGGAAATGGGCCGTGGTTTTTTTTCGGGAGACTGTGGCTCGGAATGGCCTGCAGGCTCCTGAAAATCCACAACACGCAGGATGGCTCCCAGATGAAAGGTGGCACCAGTGCCGAGTCGGGCTGGTTTGATAGAGCCAAGTGGCTCCTGCATTCTGCCAGCCAGAAGATGGACAGGTCAGTTTTACTCCCAGGGAAATGGAACATAGCTTTTTTTTGGGGGTCTGTGGCTGGGAATGGCCGGCTGGCTCCTGAAAATCCATGATACGCAGGATGGTTCCCAGATGAAAGGTGGCACCAGTGCCGAGTCGGGCTGTTTTGATAGAGCCAAGTGGCTCCTGCAATCTGCCAGCCAGAAGATGGGCAGGTCAGTTTTACTTCCAGGGAAAAGGGCCGTAGTTTTTGTTTCGGGGCCTGTGGCTGGGAGTGGCCAGCTGGCTCCTGAAAATCCACGATACGCAGGATGGTTCCCAGATGAAAGGTGGCACCAGTGCTGAGTCGGGCAGGTTTGATAGAGCCAAGTGGCTCCTGCAATCTGACAGCCAGAAGATGGGCATGTCTGTTTTACTTCCAGGGAAAAGGGTCGTAGTTTGTGTTTGGGGGCCTGTGGCTGAGAATGGCTGGCTGGCTCATTAAAATCCTCGCCGCGCATGATGGTTCCCAGACCCAAGGTGGCACCAGTGCCGAGTTGGGCTAGTTTGATAGAGCCATGTGGCTCCTGCAATCTGCCAGCCACAAGCAGGGCGCGTCAGTTTTGTTTGCAGGGAAAGGGGCCGTAGTTTGTGTTTGGGGGCCTGTGGCTGGGAGTGGCTGGGTGGCTCCTGAAAATCCACGATACGCAGGATGGTTCGCAGATGAATGGTGGCACCAGTGCCAAGCCGGCTGGTTTGATAGGGCCAAGTGTCTCCTGCAAACTGCCAGCCAGGAGCGGGGTGCGTGAGTTTTGTTTGCCAGGGAAATGGCCCACAGTTTGTGTTTGGGGGCCTCTGGCTGGGAGTGGCCTGCTGGCTCCTGAAAATCCACGATGCGCAGGATGATTCCCAGACCAAAGGGGCACCAGTGCCGAGTCGGGCTGTTTTGATAGAGCCAAGTGTCTCCTGCAATCTGCCAGCCAGAAGATGGGCAGGTCAGTTTTACTTCCAGGGAAAAGGGCCGTAGTTTTTGTTTGGGGGCCTGTGGCTGGGAGTGGCCGGCTGGCTCCTGAAAATCCATGTGGCGCTGGATGGTTCCCAAATGAAAAAAATGGCACCAGTGCCAAGTCGGGCTGGTTTGATAGAGCCAAGTGGCTCCTGCAATCTGACAGCCAGAAGATGGGCATGTCTGTTTAACTTCCAGGGAAAAGGGCCGTAGTTTGTGTTTGGGGCCCTGTGGCTGGGAATGGCCGGCTGGCTCCTTAAAATCCACGCCGCGCATGATGGTTCCCAGACCCAAGGTGGCACCAGTGCCAAGTCGGGCTGTTTTGATAGAGCCAAGTGGCTCCTGCAATCTGCCAGCCAGATGATGGGCAGGTCTGTTTTACTTCCAGGGAAAAGGGCCGTAGTGTGTTTTTGGGGACCTGTGGCTGGGTGTGGCCGGCTGGCTCCTGAAAATCCACGATACGCAGGATGGTTCCCAGATGAAAGGTGGCACCAGTGCCAAGTCGGGCTGGTTTGATAGTACCAAGTGGCTCCTGCAATCTGCCAGCCAGAAGGCGGGCCGCTAAGATTTTCTTCCAGGGAAAATGGCCGTGGTATTTGTTTGGGGCCCTGCGGCTGAGAGTGGCTGGCTGGCTCCTGAAAATCCACGACACGCAGGATGGTTCCCAGATGAAAGGTGGCACCTGTGCCGAGTCGGGCTGTTTTGATAGAGCCAAGTGTCTCCTGCAATCTGCCAGCCAGAAGATGGGCAGGTCAGTTTTACTTCGAGGGAAAAGGGCCGTAGTTTGTGTTTGGGGGCCTGAGGCTGGGAGTGGCCAGCTGGCTTCTGAAAATCCACGATACGCAGGATGGTTCCCAGATGAAAGGTGGCACCACTGCCGAGTCGGGTGGTTTGATAGAGCCAAGTGGCTCCTGCAATCTGACAGCCAAAAGATGGGCAGGTCTGTTTTACTTCCAGGGAAAAGGGCCGTAGTTTGTGTTTGGTGGCCTGTGGCTGAGAATGGCCGGCTGGCTCCTTAAAATCATCGCCGCGCATGATGGTTCCCAGACCCAAGGTGGCACCAGTGCCGAGTTGGGCTGGTTTGATAGAGCCATGTGGCTCCTGCAATCTGCCAGCCAGAAGCGGGGTGTGTGAGTTTTGTTTGCAGGAAAAGGGGCCGTAGGTTTTGTTCGGGGGCCTGTGGCTGGGAGTGGCCGGCTGGCTCCTGAAAATCCACGATACGCAGGATGGTTCCCAGATGAAAGGTGGCACCAGTGCTGAGTCGGGCTGGTTTGATAGAGCCATGTGTCTCCTGCAATCTGCCAGCCAGAAGATGGGCAGGTCAGTTTTACTTCCAGGGAAAAGGGCCGTAGTTTGTGTTTGGGGGCCTGTGGCTGGGAGTGGCCGGCTGGCACCTGAAAATCTACGATACGCAGGATGGTTCCCAGATGAAAGGTGGCACCACTGCCGAGTCGGGCTGGTTTGATAGAGCCAAGTGGCTCCTGCAATCTGCCAGCCAGAAGATGGGCAGGTCAGTTTTCCTTCCAGGGAAAAGGGCCGTAGTTTGTGTTTGTTGGCCTGTGGCTGAGAATGCCCGGCTGGCTCCTGAAAATCCACGATACGTAGGATGGTTTCCAGACCCAAGGGGCCCCAGTGCCAAATCGGGCTGGTTTGATAGAGCCAAGTGGCTCCTGCAATCTGCCAGCCAGAAGATGGGCAGGTCAGTTTTCCTTCCAGGGAAAAGGGCCGTAGTGTGTGTTTGGGGGCCTGAGGCTGGGAGTGGCCGGCTGGCTCCTGAATATCCACTTTACGCAGGATGATTCCCAGACCGAAGTTGGCACCACTGTTAAGTCAGGCTGGTTTGATAGAGCCATGTGCCTCCTGCAATCTGCTAGCCAGAAGCGGGGTGGGTGGGTTTTGTTTGCCTGGGAAAGGGCCGTAGTTTGAGTTTGGGGGCCTGAGGCTGGGAGTGGCTGGCTGGCTCCTGAAAATCCACGCCGTGCAGGATGGTTTCCAGATGAATGGTGGCACCAATACCAAGTCGTGTATTACCATGTAACTCCTGCAATCTGCTATCCAGAAGCGGGGAGCTGAGGTTTTTTTCAGGGAAAAGGGCCGTCGGTTTTTTTTCGGGTCCTGTAGCTGGTAGGGGCAGCTGGGTCCTGAAAATCCACGATACGCAGGATGGTTTCCTGACCCGTGCTGGCTCCAGTGCAATGTCGGCCTGATTTGACTGCGTCAAATATCCCCTGCGTTGCTCAGTTCAAAGAAATCTTGTGTCCTAATGTTCTCAGAGAAGACTGTTAAAATTTGTCTATTTTTCTGGATTTGTTTTGTTCTTTTTTCTCTACCTTCTACTTCTCTCCACTGTCTGAGAACTTTGACCTTTATGTAAGTTGACCTAATGTAAAATTCTCGTAGTAAAGTAAGAGAAGGCAGTAAAGAAAGGCAAATTTGTTAATTGCAGGTGGAAAGAGGGAGGCCAACGAAAGAAAACAAAAGAACAATAATAATGAAATGCTCCCCTGTCTTCTGTGAAAAGTAGAGGCGCAGACAAGAAAGAGCAAGTGCAAAATTCTCACTAGAGAAACGCACTTTATCTGACTAAAGTAATTTCCGGTGCATTTCTTGCGTTTTTCTCATGCCAAACATATTAATCATTGAAGGTGTCCCTTTCCTCTTTCTGGAATACAGCTAGGAAGATGGCTGTGTCATTGCTGACAAGCTGCTATTCTCAGAGGTGTCCAGCTGAAAGTCCTAGATCAATGGATTTCCTCTGTCACTTTGATATGGCATGACTTACAGTTTCAGCAACTGAACTTGCCAGCCTTACAATTCTTTGCCCCTTGAATGGTCAGATAGGCTCCTTGGCAACTGGCATTTGTAAGGACACGAAACTATGCAGAATTTGTACCATGAGATGATGCCAAATGAGTCACGCCGGTAGATTAACTAGGACATGCAAGGCATGAGAGCACAAGAAGAGAGTACACAAGAAGACAGTACAATCTCCTTTTTTCTGAAACACTGTAGAGATCAAATTGAACACAAATCCTCCTGGGCTAGTTCTTGCAAAAGCCTAGGAGTTCTTTTTGTGTTCACACGCCTGGAATATTTAGCTTTGGATCACAGCAGAATGCAGATGACAAAACGAGGCCTTTTAAGTCACATCCAGTATGAAGCAGCATGAAAGAAGAAAGCAGCTGAGAGTGCCAACCCTGCTAGGTAATCTCAGTATTGGTCTTGACATTAGCAGAAATTTGAAATGAGTCTCTGAAAATGACAAAGGAGGCTGAAGAAAAGGGAGCGATGACTCCTCTTGCATAGTGTTTCCTAACAGGGATCTTCAAAATGGAAAGATTGTATCATCCTTTCAACTGAAGGAAGGTATGAAAACAACAGGAAGGAAACGGCATCACATGCTAGAAAGACTAGGAAAGAAGTACACTGGGCAGTGTACTTCTAGACAGAAAGGCCACTGATGGAAAACCAACTAAACTGCCACCAATGCAGCAGCATTGTACTAAAGCCAGAAATGTCCAGCGCTTCACTCTCTGCCGTTCCATTCAGATGCACACAGCAGCTCTGCAACAGTCCTACTGATCATCTCCTTGGCGAACTTGGAGTTGAGGGTCCGTGGTGAAGCAGAGTCCCCAGCAAGATGCAAAGGAGAGCTGCTTTCTTGCAACTTTGCCTTTATCAGTTCCATAGCTTTAAGCCATAACAAACACCATTCAACCAACCACCATACACCAGGCTTTGAACACACGACCGTTCTAGAACTTGTTGATCTACCTCTAATTCAGCTGCCTCACCTTCCCACAGTCCTTTTCTACTTAGCCAATGGAATGGGCCTCAGCCCAAGGCCTTCCTTTTGTAAGCTTCTAGCTAGATGCAGCAGCAAACCACTACTTTCTTCTGTGCCAAGACTTCAGGTAGACGATTTGCATCTGCCCTTCCAGTGAAACCTAACGGGGAGAGAAAAGCCTCTCACAGATGTTCAGTCATTCCATTAGCTACACAGGCCAAATCAAAAGAAAAGCCAGCTATGGGTTTGTGTACTTGCTCCTACACAACACCCGCTGCCCTCTGACAATCAACTAGCAGAGAACCAGCAAAACTGAGACTTGAGGCAAACAACCCTTTGAAGGGAATAATGATGTCAGCAATTAAGACAACACATTTCCAGGCTACCGAGATACTTGAAATGTCAGCAAAGGCTGGAGACCAAAGGCTGAACTAATAGGGAAAGGGTAAAAGAATCCCAAGAAAAACATGACCGAAGGTTAAAACAATTCCAAGAAAAACATAGGCAACTGACCTGTTGAAGCCTTCAGGAAATCAGTGGCCGCTGATTGACATAGGCCATTCAAGTTAGTTGACCCGTGCACCTTCCACCCCTTTTTCACCTTTCGGCACCATAGGGTGAATTGTGAGCATGAAATCACAATTCCTTGGATTCTCTTCTTAACTTGACGAGAGAAATTCAGCAACTGAAGTACCTGTTACTGATGTGATACCCAGGAACACCGAGTTGACACATTTCATTTTGTTCAAACACAGCTAGCAAATCTAAGGGGACAAGGCTGGCTTCTTTTCATGACAATTTTTCTGTTTTAAAACCTGCTCTGATCCTGGTGAAACTTTTTCATTAGCTTCTCTCTAAAAGCAAAAGATCCAATTCATTGTCCCATCCTACTGCTGCAAGTAAACCATGTGCATTGCCAAGACCAAAAACGGAATTGGAAGGTACAGAGACGCCCGGAGCTATGAGCAGATACGGGGCACATTTCGGTAGAAGCCGCCGTCTGCAGTGCACTGTGACCAGCACAATCGCCTTTGCGCGAAAAAGCCGCTTCTTCGCCTCTGGAAGCCGCAGAGAGCGGCTACCTCTGAAAGCTGAAGAATGAAGCTGCACAACACTGGGATTGTGTGCACAGCTTGCACACTGATCCAAAACAGTACCTTACCACTCTCCACCTTTTCCAAACACATGAACATTCTGTTGGAATGTGTTTTGGACAACTTTCTTTTTCTTCTTGCGTAAACTTCTGCAGAGCTCTCTGCAACATGCAAAACACGATGGGAGATGTTTTCTGTGCTGGCACAGTTTCTCCTTGCCTAACATAGTGGAAAACCTTTCTGTATGATGTAGACCACAAAAGTCCCGAAAGAAGAAGGTACGCAGCTCCCCGGTGCTAAGCGCCGGTCCCGGGCACATTTCGGCAGATGCCGCCGCACTGGAGTGCACTGTGACCGGCACAATCGCCTTTGCGCGAAGAAGCCGATTCTTCGTCTCCGGGAGCCGGAGAGAGCGGCTGCTTCGGAAAGGTGAAGAATGAAGCTGCACAAGACTGGGATAGTGTGCGCAGCTTTCAAACTGATAGAAAACAGTACCTTACCACTTTCCTACCTTTTCCACACACATGAACATTCGATTGGAAGGTGTTTTGGACAACTTTATTTTTCTTCGTGCAAAACACTCAGCAGAGCTCTCTGCAACATGTAAAACACCATGACAGACGTTTTCTGTGCAGGCACAGTTTCTCATTACCAGACATAGTGGAAAAGCGTTTTGCAGTGATGTAGACCACAAAAGACGCTAAAGACGAAATATGGACCTCCCCGGAGGTAAGCGCCGGTCCGGGCACATTTCGGCAGATGCCGCCGCACTGGAGTGCACTGTGACCGGCACAATCGCCTTTGCGCGAAGAAGCCGATTCTTCGTCTCCGGGAGCCGGAGAGAGCGGCTGCTTCGGAAAGGTGAAGAATGAAGCTGCACAACACTGGCATAGTGTGCGCAGCTTGCAAACTGATAGAAAACAGTACCTTACCACTTTCCTACCTTTTCCAAACACATGAATATTCGATTGGAAGGTGTTTTGGACAACTTTATTTTTCTTCTTGCAAAACATTCTGCAGAGGTCTCTAAACATGTAAAACACGATGGGAGATGTTTTCTGTGCTGGCACAGTTTGTCCATGCCAGACAGAGTGGAAAGGATTTTTGCAATGATATAGACCACAAAAGACGCTAAAGACGAAATATAGAGCTCCCCGGAGCTAAGCGCCGGTCCCCGGCGCATTTCGGAAGAAGCTGCCGCACCGGAGTGCACTGTGACCGGCACAATCGCCTTTGCGCTAAGAAGCCGCCTCTTCGTCTCCGGGAGCCAGAGAGAGCGGCTGCTTCGGAAAGGTGAAGAATGAAGTTGCACAACACTGGGATAGTGTGCGCAGCTTGCAAACTGATAAAAACCAATACCTTACCACTTTCCTACCTTTCCCAAACACATGAATATTCGATTGGAAGGTGTTTTGGACAACTTTATTTTTCTTCTTGCAAAACATTCTGCAGAGGTCTCTAAACAAGTAAAACACGATGGGAGATGTTTTCTGTGCTGGCACAGTTTCTCAATGCCAGACATAGTGGAAAGGATCTTTGCAATGATATAGACCACAAAAGACGCTAAAGACTAAATATGGAGCTCCCCGGAGCTAAGCGCCGGTCCCCGGCGCATTTCGGAAGAAGCTGCCGCACTGGAGTGCACTGTGACCGGCACAATCGCCTTTGCGCGAAGAAGCCGCCTCTTCGTCTCCGGGAGCCAGAGAGAGCGGCTGCTTCGGAAAGGTGAAGAATGAAGCTGCACAAGACTGGGATAGTGTGCGCAGCTTGCAAACTGATAAAAAACAGTACCTTACCACTTTCCTACCTCTTCCAAACATATGAATATTCGGTTAGAAGGTGTTTTGGAAAACTTTCTTTTTCTTCGTGCAAAACACTCAGCAGAGCTCTCTGCAACATGTAAAACACCATGAGAGATGTTTTCTGTGCAGGCACAGTTTCTCATTACCAGACATAGTGTAAAAGCGTTTTGCAGTGATGTAGACCTCAAAAGTCCCGAAAGACGAAGGTACGGATGTCCCCGGAGGTAAGCGCCGGTCCCGGGCGCATTTCGGAAGAAGCCGCCGCACTGGAGTGCACTCTGACCGGCACAATCGCCTTTGCGCGAGGAAGCCTATTCTTCGCCTCCGGGAGCCGGAGAGAGCGGCTGCTTTCAAAAGGTGAAGAATGAAGCTGCACATCACTGGGATAGTGTGTGCAGCTTGCCAACTGATAAAAAACAGTGCCTTACCACTCCTACCTTTTCCAAACACATGAACATTCGATTGGAAGGTGTTTTGGAAAACTTTCTTTTTCTTCGTGCAAAACACTCAGCAGAGCTCTCTGCAACATGTAAAACACCATGAGAGATGTTTTCTGTGCAGGCACAGTTTCTCATTACCAGACATAGTGGAAAAGCGTTTTGCAGTGATGTAGACCACAAAAGTCCCGAAAGACGAAGGTACGGATGTCCCCGGAGGTAAGCGCCGGTCCCGGGCGCATTTCGGAAGAAGCCGCCGCACTGGAGTGCACTGTGACCGGCACAATCGCCTTTGCACGAAGAAGCCTATTCTTCGCCTCCGGGAGCCGGAGAGAGCGGCTGCTTTCAAAAGGTGAAGAATGAAGCTGCACATCACTGGGATAGTGTGTGCAGCTTGCCAACTGATAAAAAACCTTGCCTTACCACTCCTACCTTTTCTAAACACATGAACACTCGATTGGAAGGTGTTTTGGAAAACTTTCTTTTTCTTCGTGCAAAACACTCAGCAGAGCTCTCTGCAACATGTAAAACACCATGAGAGATGTTTTCTGTGCAGGCACAGTTTCTCATTACCAGACATAGTGGAAAAGCGTTTTGCAGTGATGTAGACCACAAAAGTCCCGAAAGAAGAAGGTACGGATATTCCCGGAGGTAAGCGCCGGTCCCGGGCACATTTCAAGAAGCCGCCGCACTGGAGTGCACTGTGACCGCCAACAATCGCCTTTGCGCGAAGAAGCCGCCTCTTCGTCTCCGGGGACCGGAGTGAGCGGCTGCTTCGGAAAGGTGGGAATGAAGCTGCACAACACTGGGATAGTGTGCGCAGGTTGCAAACATAGAAAACAGTACCTTACAACTCTCCTAGCTTTTCCAAACACATGAACATTCGGTTGGAAGGTGTTTTGGACATCTTTCTTTTTCTTCCTGCAAAACACTCTGCAGACTTCTCTGCAACATGTACAACACCATGGGAGATGTTTTCAGCCCTGACCCAGATTCTCCTTGCCAGACATAGTGTAAAAAGTTTTTGCGAAGTTGGAGAGGACAAGAAACGCTAAAGACGAAAGTATGGAGTTTTCTGTAGCTAAGAATGCATGAAAGCAAAAGACTGCCCTCTTCAAAAATGGCAATTAGGAGGACTCGGAAAAGTACAAATCAGCCAGCCTCTTTTTTATCCCCAGGAAGTTGATGGGGCAGCTATTCCTGAAAGCCTTGCCTGGCATATAAAGGAGGACAAAGCAATGTACTCGGCGTGGATTTTCCTGGGGAATTTCATGCTGAACAACTTTTTCAACACCTCTGATGAATCAACTTGACTGGTAGATGAAGGGAGTATTGTCTGCGTGGCCTTCAGGGAGGTTTTTACATTTCTCTACATGGCTGCACACATACATACGGGAAGCAATAATGCAAAAGGGAGGGAACCAGTGTCTTTTAAGTGATGCTGAGTGAAAAGAGAAGAGGCAGTGGGCACACACTGAAATACAGGAGATTGCCTATGAACATCACCAAATGATGTTTTACTGTGAGGGTGACTGAACCGCGGCACAGACTGCCCAGAAAGCTTCTGAAGCCTGGATCTTAGAAGACATTAAAAGTACACCCAGCTAGAATCCCGGGCAAGAGGCTCTAGGTATCCTGCTTTAACAGGGGGGTTGGGCCTGGTGAGCCCCACTGAGCCCTACCACTCTCATTCATTCTGTGTAGTGAATTCTCTTCGAGATGCATTTCAAGCACTGGCATGACAAAGTTCTGTGCAGACAGAGATCCAAATGGACATGGGATCCATGTTCCTTAAGCAGTGTTCAAGAAGAATGTAAAACTCTGGGACAAGTGTCTCTTCCCTAACTGAATCCCTTTCATGGGAAAATTCCCAGCTATAGAAAGATCTTCTGATACGCATGCTTAGGACTGACACTGGCTGAGGAAATTTCCCCCTATGTGTATCTAAGACCAGTTAGGATCATCACCCAAGACTTGTCAACATAGTCACAGAATGTCTATTGTAAAGAAGTGACAACTTCCATCAGAATGGCAAATATTGGTCCACAAAATGGATTAATGAATGGGAATTATTTACTTGGGTTAAAAAGAAAAATAAAAAGTTGGTCTTTATTTATCAATTTCGTTGCAATATTGATAAGGGAAGAAAAAGACCTCAGTCCTGGACTTTCTCAACTCTAAGAAAGATTTTAAAAATTTCTTCTAGAAATCTATTATTATGACGAGATTATTCAAACAATTTTAGTCAGTAAAAAAGTCCCAGATTTGTCTAGTTTTGTTTCCAGGGAAAAGGGCTGTGGTTTGTGTTTCCGGGCCAGGGGCTGGGAGTGGCCGGCAGGCTCCTGAAAATCCTCGATAAGCAGGGTGGTTCCCAGATAAAAGGTGGCACCAGTGCCAAGTCGTGATGGTTTGATAATACAGAGTAGCTCCTGCAATCTGCCAGCAAGAAGCGGGGCGGCTGAATTTTGTTTCCAGGGAATGGGGTGGTGGTTTCTCTTGGGGGCCTGTGGCAGGCAGTGGCAGGCTGGCTCCTGAAAATCCACGATACGCAAGATGCTTCCAAAAGAAAGGTGGCAGAAGTGCCGAGATGGCCTGGTTTGATAAAGCCAAGTGTCTCCTGCAATCTGCCAGCCAGAAGCGGGGTGGGTGAGTTTTGTTTGCCAGGGAAAAGGGCCGTGGTTTGTTTTCCGGGGCCTGTGGCCAAGAATGGCCGGCTGGCTCCTTAAAATCCACGCCGCGCAGGATGGTTCCCAGACCCAAGGGGGCACCAGTGCCGAGTCAGGATGGTTTGATAGAGCCAAGTGGCTCCTGCAATCTGCCAGCCAGAAGCGGGGCGCGTCAGTTTTGTTTGCAGGGAAAGGGGCCGTAGTTTGTGTTTGGGGGCCTGTGGCTGGGAGTGGCTGGGTGGCTCCTGAAAATCCACGATACGCAGGATGGTTTCCAGACCCAAGGGGCCCCAGTGCCAAATCGGGCTGGTTTGATAGAGCCAAGTGGCTCCTGCAATCTGCCAGCCAGAAGATGGGCAGGTCAGTTTTACTTCGAGGGAAATTGGCTGTAGTGTGTGTTTGGGGGCCTGTGGCTGGCTCCTGAAAATCCACGATACGCAGGATGGTTCCCAGATGAATGGTGGCACCAGTGCCAAGCCGGCTGGTTTGATAGGGCCAAGTGTCTCCTGCAAACTGCCAGCCAGGAGCGGGGTGCGTGAGTTTTGTTTGCCAGGGAAATGGCCCACAGTTTGTGTTTGGGGGCCTCTGGCTGGGAGTGGCCTGCTGGCTCCTGAAAATCCACGATGCGCAGGATGATTCCCAGACCAAAGGGGCACCAGTGCCGAGTCGGTTTGATAGAGCCAAGTGTCTCCTGCAATCTGCCAGCCAGAAGATGGGCAGGTCAGTTTTACTTCCAGGGAAAAGGGCCGTAGTTTTTGTTTGGGGGCCTGTGGCTGGGAGTGGCCGGCTGGCTCCTGAAAATCCATGTGGCGCTGGATGGTTCCCAAATGAAAAAAATGGCACCAGTGCCAAGTCGGGCTGGTTTGATAGAGCCAAGTGGCTCCTGCAATCTGACAGCCAGAAGATGGGCATGTCTGTTTAACTTCCAGGGAAAAGGGCCGTAGTTTGTGTTTGGGGCCCTGTGGCTGGGAATGGCCGGCTGGCTCCTTAAAATCCACGCCGCGCATGATGGTTCCCAGACCCAAGGTGGCACCAGTGCCGAGTTGGGCTGCTGTGATAGAGCCAAGTGGCTCCTGCAATCTGTCAGCCAGAAGAGGGGTCGCTGAGTTTTGTTTGCCAGGGAAAAAGGCCGTGGTTATTTTTCCGGGGCCTGTGGCCTGGAATGGCCGGCTGGTTCCTTAAAATCCACGCCGCGCAGGATGGTTCCCAGATGAAAGGTGGCACCAGTGCCAAGTCGGGCTGTTTTGATAGAGCCAAGTGGCTCCTGCAATCTGCCAGCCAGATGATGGGCAGGTCTGTTTTACTTCCAGGGAAAAGGGCCGTAGTTTGTTTTTGGGGACCTGTGGCTGGGTGTGGCCGGCTGGCTCCTGAAAATCCACGATACGCAGGATGGTTCCCAGATGAAAGGTGGCACCAGTGCCAAGTCGGGCTGGTTTGATAGTACCGAGTGGCTCCTGCAATCTGCCAGCCAGAAGGCGGGCCGCTAAGATTTTCTTCCAGGGAAAATGGCCGTGGTATGTGTTTGGGGCCCTGCGGCTGAGAGTGGCTGGCTGGCTCCTGAAAATCCACGACACGCAGGATGGTTCCCAGATGAAAGGTGGCACCACTGCCGAGTCGGGTGGTTTGATAGAGCCAAGTGGCTCCTGCAATCTGACAGCCAAAAGATGGGCAGGTCTGTTTTACTTCCAGGGAAAAGGGCCGTAGTTTGTGTTTGGTGGCCTGTGGCTGAGAATGGCCGGCTGGCTCCTTAAAATCATCGCCGCGCATGATGGTTCCCAGACCCAAGGTGGCACCAGTGCCGAGTTGGGCTGGTTTGATAGAGCCATGTGGCTCCTGCAATCTGCCAGCCAGAAGCGGGGTGTGTGAGTTTTGTTTGCAGGAAAAGGGGCCGTAGGTTTTGTTCGGGGGCCTGTGGCTGGGAGTGGCCGGCTGGCTCCTGAAAATCCACGATACGCAGGATGGTTCCCAGATGAAAGGTGGCACCAGTGCTGAGTCCGGCTGGTTTGATAGAGCCATGTGTCTCCTGCAATCTGCCAGCCAGAAGATGGGCAGGTCAGTTTTACTTCCAGGGAAAAGGGCCGTAGTTTGTGTTTGGGGGCCTGTGGCTGGGAGTGGCCGGCTGGCACCTGAAAATCTACGATACGCAGGATGGTTCCCAGATGAAAGGTGGCACCACTGCCGAGTCGGGCTGGTTTGATAGAGCCAAGTGGCTCCTGCAATCTGCCAGCCAGAAGATGGGCAGGTCAGTTTTCCTTCCAGGGAAAAGGGCCGTAGTTTGTGTTTGTTGGCCTGTGGCTGAGAATGCCCGGCTGGCTCCTGAAAATCCACGATACGTAGGATGGTTTCCAGACCCAAGGGGCCCCAGTGCCAAATCGGTCTGGTTTGATAGAGCCAAGTGGCTCCTGCAATCTGCCAGCCAGAAGATGGGCAGGTCAGTTTTCCTTCCAGGGAAAAGGGCCGTAGTGTGTGTTTGGGGGCCTGAGGCTGGGAGTGGCCGGCTGGCTCCTGAATATCCACTTTACGCAGGATGATTCCCAGACCGAAGTTGGCACCACTGTTAAGTCAGGCTGGTTTGATAGAGCCATGTGCCTCCTGCAATCTGCTAGCCAGAAGCGGGGTGGGTCAGTTTTGTTTGCCCGGGAAAAGGGCCGTGGTTTGTGTTGGGTGCCTGTGGCTGGGACTGGCCAGCTGGCTCCTGACAATCCACGATACCCAAGATGCTTCCCAAAAGAAAGGTGGCACCAGTGCCGAGTAGGGCTGGTTTGATAGAGCCAAGTGGCTCCTGCAATCTGCCAGCCAGAAGATGGGCGGGTGAGTTTTACTTCCAGGGAAAAGGGTCGTGGTTTGTGTTGGGGGCCTGTGGCTGGGAGAGGCCGTCTGGCTCCTGAAAATCCACGATACGCAGGATGGTTCCCAGACCCAAGGGGGCACCAGTGCCAAGTCGGGCTGGTTTGATAGAGCCAAGTGGCTTCTGTAATCTGCCAGCCAGAAGATGGGCAGGTCAGTTTTACTTCAAGGGAAAAAGCCATAGTTTGTGTTTGGGGGCTTGTGGCTGGGAATGGCCGTCTGGCTCCGGAAAATCCACGATATGCAGGATGGTTCCCAGATGAAAGGTGGCAGCAGTGTCGAGTCGGGCTGGTTTGATAGAGCCAAGTGGCTCCTGCAATCTGCCAGCCAGAAGATGGGCAGGTCAGTTTTACTTCCAGGGAAAAAGCCATAGTTTTTGTCTGGGGGCCTGTGGCTGGCAGTGGCCGGCTGGCTCCTTAAAATCCACGATACGCAGGATGGTTCCCAGATGAAAGGTGGCACCACTGCCAAGTCGGGCTGGTTTGATAGAGCCAAGTGGCTCCTGCAATCTGCCAGCCAGAAGATGGGCAGGTCAGTTTTACTTCCAGGGAAAAGGGCCGTAGTTTGTGTTTGGGGGTCGTGGCTGGGAGTGGCCGGCTGGCTCCTGAAAATCGACCTTAGGCAGGATGGCTCCCAAATGAAAAATTGCACGAGTGCCAAGTTGGGCTGCTTTGATAGTGCCAAGTGGCTCCTGCAATCCGCCAGCCAGAAGATGGGCAGGTCAGTTTTACTTACAGGGAAAGGGCCATAGTTTTTGTTTGGGGGCCTGTGGCTGGGAGTGGCCAGCTGGCTCCTGAAAATCCACGATATGCAGGATGGTTCCCAGATGAAAGGTGGCAGCAGTGCTGAGTCGAGCTGGTTTGATAGAGCCAAGTGGCTCCTGCAATCTGCCAGCCAGAAGATGGGCAGGTCAGTTTTACTTCCAGGGAAAAAGCCATAGTTTGTGTTTGGGGGCTTGTGGCTGGGAGTGGCCGGCTGGCGGCTTAAAATCCAGGCCACGCTGGATGGTTCCCAGACCCAAGTGGGAACCAGTGCCGAGTCGGGTTGGTTTGATAGTACCAAGTGGCTCCTGCAATCTGCCAGCCAGAAGATGGGCAGGTCAGTTTTACTTCCAGGGAAAAGGGCCGTAGTTTGTGTTTGGGGGCCTGTGGCTGGGAGTGGCCGGCTGGGTCCTGAAAATCCACGATAGGCATGATGGTTCCCAGATGAAAGGTGGCACCAGTGCCGAGTCCGGCTGTTTTGATAGAGCCAAGTGGCTCCTGCAATCTGCCAGCCAGAAGATGGACAGGTCAGTTTTACTTCCAGGGAAAAGGGCCGTAGTTAGTTTTCGGGGGCCTGTGGCTGGGAACGGCCGCCTGGCTTCTTAAAATCCATGCCGCGCAGGATGGTTCCCAGACCCAAGTTGGAACCACTGCCAAGTCGGACTGGTTTGATAGAGTCATGTGGCTCCTGCAATCTGCCAGCCAGAAGATGGGCAGGTCTGTTTTACTTCCAGGGAAAGGGCCATAGTTTTTGTTTGGAGGCCTGTGGCTGGCAGTGTCCGGCTGGCTCCAGAAAATCCACGATACGCAGGATGGTTCCCAGATGAAAGGTGGCACCAGTGCCGAGTCGGGCTGTTTTGATAGAGCCAAGTGGCTCCTTCAATCTGCCAGCCAGAAGATGGGCAGGTCAGTTTTACTTGCAGGGAAAAGGGCCGTAGTTTGTGTTTGGGGGCCTGTGGCTTGGAGTGGCCGGCTGGCTCCTGAAAATCGACGTTACGCAGGATGGCTCCCAAATGAAAAAAGGCACCAGTTCTGAGTCGGGCTGGATTGATAGTACCGAGTGGCTCCTGCAATCTGCCAGCCAGAAGATGGGCAGGTCAGTTTTACTTCCAGGGAAAAGGGCCGTAGTTTGTGTTTGGGGTCCTGTGGCTGGGAGTGGCCGGCTGGCTGCTGAAAATCCTCGATACGCAGGATGGTTCCCCGATGAAAGGTGGCACCAGTGCCGAGTCGGGCTGGTTTGATAGAGCCAAGTGGCTCATGCAAGCTGCCAGCCAGAAGCGGGGTGGGTGAGTTTTGTTTGCCAGGGAAAAAGGCTGTGGTTTTTTTCCGGGGCCTGTGGCCTGGAATGGCCGGCTGGCTCCTTAAAGTCCACGCCGCGCTTGTTGGTTCCCAGACCCAAGGGGGCACCAGCGCCGCGTCGGGCTGATTTGATAGAGCCAAGTGGCTCCTGCAATCTGCCAGCCTGAAGATGGGCAGGTCTGTTTTACTTCCAGGGAAAAGGGCCGTAGATTGTGTTTGGGGGCCTGTGGCTGGGAGTGGCCGGCTGGCTCCTGAAAATCCACTATACGCAGGATGGTTCCCAGATGAAAGGTGGCACCAGTGCCGAGTCGGGCTGTTTTGATAGAGCCAAGTGTCTCCTGCAATCTGCCAGCCAGAAGCGGGGTGGGTGAGTTTTGTTTGCCAGAGAAAAAGGCCGTGTTATTTTTTCCGGGGCCTGTGGCCGGGAATGGCCGGTTGGTTCCTTAAAATCCACGCCGCGCCTGATGGTTTCCAGATGAAAGGTGGCACGAGTGCTGAGTTGGGCTGTTTTGATAGAGCCAAGTGGCTCCTGCAATCTGCCAGCCAGAAGCGGGGCGGGTCAGTTTTGTTTGCCAGAGGAAAAGGGCCGTGGTTTGTGTTGGGGGCCTGTGGCTGGGAGTGACCGGCTGGCTCCTGAAAATCCACGGTACGCAGGATGGCTCCCAAATGAAAAATGGCACCAGTGCCAAGTCGGGCTGGATTGATAGTACCAAGTGACTCCTGCAATCAGCCAGCCAGATGATGGGCAGGTCAGTTTTTCTTCCAGGGAAAAGGGCCGTAGATTGTGTTTGGGGGCCTGTGGCTGGGAGTGGCCGGCTGGCTCCTGAAAATCCACGATACGCAGGATGGTTCCCAGATGAAAGGTGTCACCAGTGCCGAGTCGGGCTGGTTTGATAGAGCCAAGTGGCTCCTGCAATCTGCCAGCCAGAAGATGGGCAGGTCAGTTTTACTTCCAGGAAAAAAGCTGTAGTCTGTGCTTGGGGTCCTGTGGCTGGGAGTGGCCGGCTGGCCGCTTAAAATCAACGCCGCGCTGGATGGTTCCCAGATGAAAGGTGGCACCAGTGCCGAGTCGGGCTGGTGTCATAGAGCCAAGTGGCTCCTGCAATCTGCCAGCCAGAAGATGGGCAGGTCAGTTTTAATTCCAGGGAAAAGGGCCGTATTTTGTGTTTGGGGGCCTGTGGCTGGGAGTGGCCGGGTGGCTCCTGAAAATCGACGTTACGCTGGATGGCTCCCAAATGAAAAATTGCACCAGGGCCACGTTGGGCTGGTTTGATAATGCCTAGTGGCTCCTGCAATCTGCTAGCCAGAAGATGGGCAGGTCAGTTTTACTTACACGGAAAGGGCCATAGTTGTTGTTTGGGGGCCTGTGGTTGGGAGTGGCCGGCTGGCTCCTGAAAATCCACGATACCCAAGATGCTTCCCAAAAGACAGGTGGCACCAGTGCCGAGTCGGGCTGGTTTGATAGAGCCAAGTGGCTTCTGTAATCTGGCAGCCAGAAGATGGGCGGGTGACTTTTGTTTGCCAGGGAAAAGGGCCGTGGTTTGTGCTGGGGGCCTGAGGCTGGGAGTTGCCGTCTGGCTCCTGAAAAGCCACGGTACGCAGGATGGTTCCCAGATGAAAGGTGGCAGCAGTGCCGAGTCGGGCTGGTTTGATAGAACCAAGTGGCTGCTGCAATTTGCCAGCCAGAAGATGCGCAGGTCAGTTTTACTTCCAGGGAAAAGGGCCGTAGATTTTGTTTGGGGTCTTGTGGCTGGGAGTGGCCGGCTGGCGGCTTAAAGTCTAGGCCGCGCTGGATGGTTCCCAGACCCAAGGGGGAACCAGTGCCGAGTGGGGTTGGTTTGATAGCACCAAGTGGCTCCTGAAATCTGCCAGCCAGAAGATGGGCAGGTCAGTTTTACTTCCAGGGAAAAGGGCCGTAGTCTGTGTTTGGGGGCCTGTGGCTGGGAGTGGCCGGCTGGCTCCTGAAAATCCATGCCGCGCTGGATTGTTCCCAAATCAAAAAAATGGCACCAGTGCCAAGTCGGGCTGGTTTGATAGTACCGCGTGGCTCCTGCAATCTGACAGCCAGAAGATGGGCATGTCTGTTTTACTTCCAGGGAAAAGGGCCGTAGTTTGTGTTTGGTGGCCTGTGGCTGAGAATGGCCGGCTGGCTCCTTAAAATCATCGCCGCGCATGATGGTTCCCAGACCCAAGGTGGCACCAGTGCCGAGTTGGGCTGGTTTGATAGAGCCAAGTGGCTCCTGCAATCCACGAGCCAGAAGATGGGAAGGTCAGTTTTACTTCCAGGGAAAAGGGCCGTAGTTTGTGTTCGGGGCCTGTGGCTGGGAGTGGCCGGCTAGCTCCTGAAAATCCACGCCACGTAGGATGTTTTCCAGACCCAAGGGGCCCCAGTGCCAAATCGGGCTGGTTTGATAGAGCCAAGTGGCTCCTGCAATCTGCCAGCCAGAAGCGGGGCGGGTCAGTTTTGTTTGCCAGGGAAAAGGGCCGTGGTTTGTGTTGGGGGCCTGTGGCTGGGAGTGGCCGGCTGGCTCCTGAAAATCCATGATACGCAGGATGGTTCCCAGATGAAAGGTGGCACCAGCGCCAAGCCGGCTGGTTTGATAGGGCCAAGTGTCTCCTGCAATCTGCCAGCCAGGAGAGGGGTGCGTGAGTTTTGTTTGCCAGGGAAAAGGGCCGTGGTTTGTTTTCGGGAGCCTGTGGCTCGGAATTGCCTGCTGGCTCCTGAAAATCCACGATACGCAGGATGGTTCCCAGATGAAAGGTGGCACCAGTGCCGAGTCGGGCTGGTTTGATAGAGCCAAGTGGCTCCTGCATTCTGCCAGCCAGAAGCGGGGCGGGACAGTTTTGCTTGCCAGGGAATAGGGCCGTGGTTTTTTTTCCGGGGCTTGTGGCTGGGAATGGCCGGCTGGCTCCTGAAAATCCACGATAGGCAGGATGGTTCCCAGATGAAAGGTGGCACCAGTGCCGAGTCGGGCTGGTTTGATAGAGCCAAGTGGCTCCTGCATTCTGCCAGCCAGAAGCGGGGCGGGACAGTTTTGCTTGCCAGGGAATAGGGCCGTGGTTTTTTTTCCGGGGCTTGTGGCCTGGAATGGCCGGCTGGCTCCTGAAAATCCACGATACGCAGGATTGTTCCCAGATGAAAGGTGGCACCAGTGCTGAGTCGGGCTGGTTTGATAGAGCTACGTGTCTCCTGCAATCTGCCAGCCAGAAGCGGGGCGGGTCAGTTTTGTTTGCCAGAGAAAAAGGCCGTGTTTTTTTTTCCGGGGCCTGTGGCCGGGAATGGCCGGCTGGTTCCTTAAAATCCACGCCGCGCCTGGTGGTTCCCAGATGAAAGGTGGCACCAGTGCTGAGTCGGGCTGGTTTGATAGAGCCAAGTATCTACTCCAATCTGCCAGCCAGAAGATGGGCAGGTCAGATTTACTTCCAGGGAAAAGGGCCAGTAGTTTGTGTTGGGGGCCTGAGGCTGGGAGTGCCTGGCTGGCTCCTGAAAATCCATGATACTCAGGATGGCTCCCAAATGAAAAATGGCACCAGTGCCAAGTCGGGCTGGATTGATAGTACCAAGTGGCTCCTGTAATCTGCAAGCCAGAAGATGGGCAGGTCAGTTTTACTTCCAGGGAAAAGAGCCGTAGTTTGTGTTTGGGAGCATGTGGCTGGGAGTGGCCGGCTGGCTGCTTAAAATCCACGCCGCGCTGGATGGTTCCCAAACCCAAGGGGGAACCAGTGCCTAGTCGGGTTGGTTTGATAGAGCCAAGTGGCTCCTGCAATCTGCCAGCCAGAAGATGGGCAGGTCAGTTTTACTTCCAGGGAAAAGGGCCGTAGTTTTTGTTTGGGGGCCTGTGGCTGGGAGTGGCCGGCTGGCTCCTGAAAATCCACGATATGCAGGATGGTTCCCAGATGAAAGGTGGCACCAGTGCCGAGTCGGGCTGGTTTGATAGTACCAAGTGGCTCCTGCAATCTGCCAGCCAGAAGATGGACAGGTCAGTTTTACTTCCAGGGAAAGGGGCCGTAATTTGTGTGTGGGGGCGTGTGGCTGGCAGTGGCCGGCTGGCTCCTGAAAATCCACGATACGCAGGATGGTTCCCAAATGAAAGGTGGCACCAGTGCCGAGTGGGGCTGGTTTGATAGAGCCAAGTGGCTCCTGCAATCTGCCAGCCAGAAGATGAGCAGGTCAATTTTACTTCCAGGGAAAAGAGCCAGTAGTTTGTGTTTGGGGGCATGAGGCTGGGAGTGGCCGGCTGGCTCCTGAAAATCCACGATACGCAGGATGGTTCCCAGACCCAAGTTGGAACCACTGCAAGTCGGTCTGGTTTGAGAGAGCCATGTGGCTCCTGCAATCTGCCAGCCAGAAGATGGGCAGGTCAGTTTTCCTTCCAGGGAAAAGGGCCGTAGTTTGTGTTTGGGGTCCTGTGGCTGGGAGCGGCCAGCTGGCTCCTGCAAATTCACGATACGCATGATGGTTCCCAGATGAAAGGTGGCACCAGTGCCGAGTCGGGCTGGTTTGATAGAGCCAAGGGTCTCCTGCAATCTGCCAGCCAGAAGCGGGGTGGGTGATTTTTTTTTGCCAGGGACAAGGGCCGTGGTTTGTTTTTGGGGGCCTGTGGCCTGGAATGTCCGGCTGGCTCCTTAAAATCCACGCCGCGCAGGATGATTCCCTGACACAAGGGGACACCATTGCCGAGACGGGTTGGTTTGATAGTACCAAGTGGCTCCTGCAATCTGCCAACCAGAAGATGGGCAGGTCAGTTTTACTTCCAGGGAAAAGGGCCGTAGTTTGTGTTTGGGGGCCTGTGGCTGGGAGTGGCCGGCTGGCTCCTGAAAATCCACGATACGCAGGTGGTTCCCCGATGAAAAGTGGCACCAGTGCCGAGTCGGGCTGGTTTGATAGAGCCAAGTGGCTCCTGCAATCTGCCAGCCAGAAACGGGATGGTTGAGTTTTGTTTGCCAGGGAAAAGGGCCGTGGTTTGTTTTCCGGGGCCTGTGGCCTGGAATGGCCGGCTGGCTCCTAAAAATCCACCCCGCGCTGGATGGTTCCCAGATGAATGGGGGAACCAGCGCCGAGTCGGGTTGGTTTGATAGTACCAAGTGGCTCCTGCAATCTGCCAGCCAGAAGATGTGCTGGTCAGTTTTACTTCCAGGGAAAAGGGCCGTAGTTTGTGTTTGGGGGCCTGTGGCTGGGAGTGGCCGGCTGGCTCCTGAAAATCGACGTTACGCAGGATGGTTCCCAGATGAAAGGTGGCACCAGTGCCGAGTCGGGCTGGTTTGATAGAGCCAAGTGGCTCCTGCAATCTGCCAGCCAGAAGATGTGCAGTTCAGTTTTACTTCCAGGGAAAAGGGCCGTAGTTTGTGTTTGGGGACCTTGGCTGGCTGTGGCCGCGTGGCTCCTGAAAATCCACGATACGCAGGATGGTTCCCATATGAAAGGTGGCACCAGTGCCGAGTCGGGCTGGTTTGATAGAGCCAAGTGGCTCCTGCAATCTGCCAGCCAGAAGATGGGCAGGTCAGTTTTACTTCCAGGGAAAAGGGCCGTAGTTTGTGTTTGGGTGTCTGAGGCTGGGAGTGGCCGGCTGGCTCCTGAAAATCCACGATACGCAGGATGGCTCCCAAATGAAAAATGGCACCAGTGCCATGTCGGGCTGGATTGATAGTACCAAGTGGCTCCTGCTATCAGCCAGCCAGATGATGGGCAGGTCAGTTTTACTTCCAGGGAAAAGGGCCGTAGTTTGTGTTTGGGGGCCAGTGGCCTGGAATGGCCGGCTGGCTCCTGAAAATCCACGATTTGCAGGATGGTTCCCAGATGAAAGGTGGCACCAGTGCCGAGTCGGGCTGGTTTGATAGAGCCAAGTGTCTCCTGCAATCTGCCAGCCAGAAGCGGTGTGGTTGAGTTTTGTTTGCCAGGGAAAAGGGCCGTGGTTTGTTTTCCGGGGCCTGTGGCCTGGAATGGCCGGCTGGCGGCTTAAAATCCACTCTGCGCAGGATCATTCCCAGACCCAAGGGGGCACCACTGCCAGGTCAGGCTGGTTTGATAGAGCCAAGTGGCTCCTGCAATCTGCCAGCCAGAAGATGGGCACGTTAGTTTTACTTCCAGGAAAAAGGGCCGTTGTTTCTGTTTGGGTGCCTGAGGCTGGGAGTGGCCGGCTGGCGGCTTAAAATCCACGCCGCGCAGGATGGTTCCCAGACCCAAGTTGGAACCACTGCCAAGTCAGGCTGGTTTTATAGAGCCAAGTGGCTCCTGCAATCTTCCAGCCAGAAGATGGGCAGGTCAGTTTTACTTTCAGGGAAAAGGGCCGTGGTATGGGTTTGGGGGCCTGTGGCTGGGAGTGGCCGGCTGGCTCCTGAAAATCGACGTTACGCAGGATGGCTCCCAAATGAAAAATTGCACCAGTGCCAAGTTGGTCTGGTTTCATAGAGCCAAGTCGCTCCTGCAATCTGCCAGCCAGAAGATGGGCTGGTCAGTTTTACTTCCAGGGAAAAGGGCCGTAGTTTGTGATTGGGGACCTTGGCTGGCAGTGGCTGGCTGGCTCCTGAAAATGCACGATACGCAAGATGGTTCCCAGATGAAAGGATGCACCAGTGCCGAGTCGGGCTGGTTTGATAGAGCCAAGTGGCTCCTGCAATCTGCCAGCCAGAAGCGGGGTGGGTGAGTTTTTTTTGCCAGGGAAAAGGGCCGTGGTTTTTTTTGGGGGCCTGTGTCCTCGAATGTCCTGCTGGCTCCTTAAAATCCACGCCGCGCAGGATGATTCCCTGACAAAAGGGGGCACCATTGCGGAGTCGGGCTGGTTTGATAGAGGCAAGTGGCTCCTGAAATCTGTCAGCCAGAAGATGGGCAGGTCAGTTTTACTTCCAGGGAAAAGGGCCGTAGTTTCTGTTTGGGGGCCTGTGGCATGGAATGGCCGGCTGGCTCCTGTAAATCGACCATACGCAGGATGGCTCCCAAATGAAAAATTGCACCAGTGCCAAATCAGGCAGGTTTGATAGAGCCAAGTGGCTCCTGCAATCTGCCAGCCAGAAGATGGGCAGGTCAGTTTTACTTTAAGGGAAAGGGCCATAGTTTTTGTTTGGGGGCATGTGGTTGGGAGTGGCTGGCTGGCTCCTGAAAATCCACGATACGCAGGATGGTTCCCAGATGAAAGGTGGCACCAGTGCCGAGTCGGGCTGGTGTGATAGAGCCAAGTGTCTCCTGCAATCTGCCAGCCAGAAGCGGAGTGGGTGAGTTTTCTTTGCAAGGGAAAAAGGCCGTGGTTTATTTTCCGGGGCCTGTGGCCTGGAATGGCCGGCTGGTTCCTTAAAATCCACGCCTCGCAGGATGGTTCCCAGATGAAAGGTGGCACCTGTGCCGAGTCTGGCTGGTTTGATAGAGATAAGTGTGTCCTGCAATCTGCCAGCCAGAAGATGGGCAGGTCAGTTTTACTTCCGGGGAAGAGGGCCGGTAGTTTGTGTTTGGGGGCCTGTGGCTGGGAGTGGCCGGCTGGCTCCTGAAAATCCACGATACGCAGGATGATTCTCAGACCAAAGGGGCACCAGAGCCGAGTCGGGCTGGTTTGTTAGAGCCAAGTGGCTCCTGCAATCTGCCAGCCAGAAGCGGGGCGGGTCAGTTTTGTTTGCCAGGGAAAAGGGCCGTGGTTTGTGTTGGGGGCCTGTGGCTGGGAGTGGCCGGCTGGCTCCTGAAAATCCACGATACGCAGGATGGCTCCCAAATGAAAAATGGAACCAGTGCCAAGTCGGGCTGGATTGATAGTACCAAGTGACGCCTGCAATCTGCCAGCCAGAAGATGGGCAGGTAAGTTTTACTTCCAGGGAAAAGGGCCGTAGTATGTGTTTGGGGGCCTGTGGCTGGGAGTGGCCGGCTGGCTCCTGAAAATCCACCATACGCAGGATGGTACCCCAATGAAAGGTGGCACCAGAGCCGAGTCAGGCTGGTTTGATAGGGCCAAGTGGCTCCTGCAATCTGTCAGCCAGAAGCGGGGTGGGTGAGTTTTGTTGGCCGGGGAAAAGGGCCGTGGTTTGTTTTCCGGAGTCTGTGGCCTGGAATGGCCGGCTGGGTACTGAAAATCCACGCCACGCAGGATGGTTCCCAGATGAAAGGTGGCACCAGTGCCGAGTCGGGCTGGTTTGATAGAGCCAAGTGGCTCCTGCAATCTGCCAGCCAGAAGATGGGCAGGTCAGTTTTACTTCCAGGGAAAAGGGCCGTAGTTTGTGTTTGGGGGCCTGTGGCTGGGAGTGGCCGGCTGGCTCCTGAAAATCCACGATACGCAGGATGGTTCCCAGATGAAATGTGGCACCAGTGCTGAGTCGGGCTGTTTTGATAGAGCCAAGTGTCTCCTGCAATCTGCCAGCCAGGAGATGGGCAGGTCAGTTTTACTTCCAGGGAAAAGGGCCGTAATTTGTGTTTGGGGGCCTGTGGCAGGGAGTGGCCGGCTGACTCCTGAAAATCCACGATACGCAGGATGGTTCCCAGATGAATGGTGGCACCAGTGCCGAGTCGGGCTGCTTTGATAGAGCCAAGTGGCTCCTGCAATCTGCCAGCCAGACGATGGGCAGGTCAGTTTTAGTTACAGGGAAAGGGCCATAGTTATTGTTTGGGGGCCTGTGGCTGGCAGTGGCCGGCTGGCACGTGAAAATGCACGATAATCAGGATGATTGCCAGACCCAAGTTGGCACCACTGCCAAGTCGGGCTGGTTTAATAGAGCTAAGTGGCTCCTGCAATCTGCCAGCCAGAAGATGGGCAGGTCAGTTTTACTTCCGGGGAAGAGGGCCAGTAGTTTGTGTTTGGGGGCCTGAGGCTGGGAGTGGCCGGCTGGCTCCTAAACATCCACGATACTCAGGATGATTGCCAGACCCAAGTTGGCACCACTGCCAAGTCGGGCTGGTTTGATAGAGCCATGTGGCTCCTGCAATCTGCCAGCCAGAAGATGGGCAGGTCAGTTTTCCTTCCAGGGAAAAGGGCCGTAGTTTGTGTTTGGGGGCCTGTGGCTGGGAGTGGCCGGCTGGCTCCTGAAAATCCACGATACGCAGGATGGTTCCCAGACCCAAGGGGGCACCAGTGCCAAATCGGGCTGGTTTGATAGAGCCAAGTGGCTCCTGCATTCTGCCAGCCAGAAGATGGACAGGTCAGTTTTACTTCCAGGGAAAAGGAACATAGCTTTTTTTTGGGGGACTGTGGCTGGGAATGGCCGGCTGGCTCCTGAAAATCCACGCCACGCAGGATGGTTCCCAGATGAAAGGTGGCACCAGTGCCGAGTCAGGCTGCTTTGATAGAGCCAAGTGTCTCCTGCAACCTGCCAGCCAGAAGATGGGCAGGTCAGTTTTACTTCCAGGGAAATGGGTCGTAGTTTTTGTTCGGGGGCCTGTGGCTGGGAGTGGCTGGCTGGCTCCTGAAAATCCACGATACGCAGGATGGTTCCCAGATGAAAGGTGGCACCACTGCCTAGTCGGGCTGGTTTGATAGAGCCAAGTGGCTTCTGCAATCTGCCAGGCAGAAGATGGGCAGGTCTGTTTAACTTCCAGGGAAAAGGGCCGTAGTTTGTGTTTGGGGGCCTGTGGCTGGGAATGGCCGGCTGGCTCCATAAAATCCTCGCCGCGCATGATGGTTCCCAGACCCAAGGTGGCACCAGTGCCGAGTTGGGCTGTTTTGATAGAGCCATGTGGCTCCTGCAATCTGCCAGCCAGGAGCGGGGCGGGTCTGTTTTGTTTGCCAGGGAAAAGGGATGTGGTTTCTGTTGGGGGCCTGTGGCTGGGAGTGGCCGGCTGGCTCCTGAAAATCCACGATACGTAGGATGATTCCCAGACCCAAAGGGGTACCAGTGCCATGTCGGGCTGGATTGATAGAGCCAAGTGGCTCCTGCAATCTGCCAGCCAGAAGATCGGCAGGTCAGTTTTACTTCCAGGGAAAAGGGCCGTAGTGTGTGTTTGGGGGCCAGAGGCTGGGAGTGGCCGGCTGGCTCCTGAATATCCACTTTACGCAGGATGATTCCCAGACCGAAGTTGGCACCACTGTTAAGTCAGGCTGGTTTGATAGAGCCATGTGCCTCCTGCAATCTGCTAGCCAGAAGCGGGGTGGGTGGGTTTTGTTTGCCTGGGAAAGGGCCGTAGTTTGAGTTTGGGGGCCTGAGGCTGGGAGTGGCTGGCTGGCTCCTGAAAATCCACGCCGTGCAGGATGGTTTCCAGATGAATGGTGGCACCAATACCAAGTCGTGTATTACCATGTAACTCCTGCAATCTGCTATCCAGAAGCGGGGAGCTGAGGTTTTTTTCAGGGAAAAGGGCCGTCGGTTTTTTTTCGGGTCCTGTAGCTGGTAGGGGCAGCTGGGTCCTGAAAATCCACGATACGCAGGATGGTTTCCAGACCCGTGCTGGCTCCAGTGCAATGTCGGCCTGATTTGACTGCGTCAAATATCCCCTGCGTTGCTCAGTTCAAAGAAATCTTGTGTCCTAATGTTCTCAGAGAAGACTGTTAAAATTTGTCTATTTTTCTGGATTTGTTTTGTTCTTTTTTCTCTACCTTCTACTTCTCTCCACTGTCTGAGAACTTTGACCTTTATGTAAGTTGACCTAATGTAAAATTCTCGTAGTAAAGTAAGAGAAGGCAGTAAAGAAAGGCAAATTTGTTAATTGCAGGTGGAAAGAGGGAGGCCAACGAAAGAAAACAAAAGAACAATAATAATGAAATGCTCCCCTGTCTTCTGTGAAAAGTAGAGGCGCAGACAAGAAAGAGCAAGTGCAAAATTCTCACTAGAGAAACGCACTTTATCTGACTAAAGTAATTTCCGGTGCATTTCTTGCGTTTTTCTCATGCCAAACATATTAATCATTGAAGGTGTCCCTTTCCTCTTTCTGGAATACAGCTAGGAAGATGGCTGTGTCATTGCTGACAAGCTGCTATTCTCAGAGGTGTCCAGCTGAAAGTCCTAGATCAATGGATTTCCTCTGTCACTTTGATATGGCATGACTTACAGTTTCAGCAACTGAACTTGCCAGCCTTACAATTCTTTGCCCCTTGAATGGTCAGATAGGCTCCTTGGCAACTGGCATTTGTAAGGACACGAAACTATGCAGAATTTGTACCATGAGATGATGCCAAATGAGTCACGCCGGTAGATTAACTAGGACATGCAAGGCATGAGAGCACAAGAAGAGAGTACACAAGAAGACAGTACAATCTCCTTTTTTCTGAAACACTGTAGAGATCAAATTGAACACAAATCCTCCTGGGCTAGTTCTTGCAAAAGCCTAGGAGTTCTTTTTGTGTTCACACGCCTGGAATATTTAGCTTTGGATCACAGCAGAATGCAGATGACAAAACGAGGCCTTTTAAGTCACATCCAGTATGAAGCAGCATGAAAGAAGAAAGCAGCTGAGAGTGCCAACCCTGCTAGGTAATCTCAGTATTGGTCTTGACATTAGCAGAAATTTGAAATGAGTCTCTGAAAATGACAAAGGAGGCTGAAGAAAAGGGAGCGATGACTCCTCTTGCATAGTGTTTCCTAACAGGGATCTTCAAAATGGAAAGATTGTATCATCCTTTCAACTGAAGGAAGGTATGAAAACAACAGGAAGGAAACGGCATCACATGCTAGAAAGACTAGGAAAGAAGTACACTGGGCAGTGTACTTCTAGACAGAAAGGCCACTGATGGAAAACCAACTAAACTGGCACCAATGCAGCAGCATTGTACTAAAGCCAGAAATGTCCAGCGCTTCACTCTCTGCCGTTCCATTCAGATGCACACAGCAGCTCTGCAACAGTCCTACTGATCATCTCCTTGGCGAACTTGGAGTTGAGGGTCCGTGGTGAAGCAGAGTCCCCAGCAAGATGCAAAGGAGAGCTGCTTTCTTGCAACTTTGCCTTTATCAGTTCCATAGCTTTAAGCCATAACAAACACCATTCAACCAACCACCATACACCAGGCTTTGAACACACGACCGTTCTAGAACTTGTTGATCTACCTCTAATTCAGCTGCCTCGCCTTCCCACAGTCCTTTTCTACTTAGCCAATGGAATGGGCCTCAGCCCAAGGCCTTCCTTTTGTAAGCTTCTAGCTAGATGCAGCAGCAAACCACTACTTTCTTCTGTGCCAAGACTTCAGGTAGACGATTTGCATCTGCCCTTCCAGTGAAACCTAACGGGGAGAGAAAAGCCTCTCACAGATGTTCAGTCATTCCATTAGCTACACAGGCCAAATCAAAAGAAAAGCCAGCTATGGGTTTGTGTACTTGCTCCTACACAACACCCGCTGCCCTCTGACAATCAACTAGCAGAGAACCAGCAAAACTGAGACTTGAGGCAAACAACCCTTTGAAGGGAATAATGATGTCAGCAATTAAGACAACACATTTCCAGGCTACCGAGATACTTGAAATGTCAGCAAAGGCTGGAGACCAAAGGCTGAACTAATAGGGAAAGGGTAAAAGAATCCCAAGAAAAACATGACCGAAGGTTAAAACAATTCCAAGAAAAACATAGGCAACTGACCTGTTGAAGCCTTCAGGAAATCAGCGGCCGCTGATTGACATAGGCCATTCAAGTTAGTTGACCCGTGCACCTTCCACCCCTTTTTCACCTTTCGGCACCATAGGGTGAATTGTGAGCATGAAATCACAATTCCTTGGATTCTCTTCTTAACTTGACGAGAGAAATTCAGCAACTGAAGTACCTGTTACTGATGTGATACCCAGGAACACCGAGTTGACACATTTCATTTTGTTCAAACACAGCTAGCAAATCTAAGGGGACAAGGCTGGCTTCTTTTCATGACAATTTTTCTGTTTTAAAACCTGCTCTGATCCTGGTGAAACTTTTTCATTAGCTTCTCTCTAAAAGCAAAAGATCCAATTCATTGTCCCATCCTACTGCTGCAAGTAAACCATGTGCATTGCCAAGACCAAAAACGGAATTGGAAGGTACAGAGACGCCCGGAGCTATGAGCAGATACGGGGCACATTTCGGTAGAAGCCGCCGTCTGCAGTGCACTGTGACCAGCACAATCGCCTTTGCGCGAAAAAGCCGCTTCTTCGCCTCTGGAAGCCGCAGAGAGCGGCTACCTCTGAAAGCTGAAGAATGAAGCTGCACAACACTGGGATTGTGTGCACAGCTTGCACACTGATCCAAAACAGTACCTTACCACTCTCCACCTTTTCCAAACACATGAACATTCTGTTGGAATGTGTTTTGGACAACTTTCTTTTTCTTCTTGCGTAAACTTCTGCAGAGCTCTCTGCAACATGCAAAACACGATGGGAGATGTTTTCTGTGCTGGCACAGTTTCTCCTTGCCTAACATAGTGGAAAACCTTTCTGTATGATGTAGACCACAAAAGTCCCGAAAGACGAAGGTACGCAGCTCCCCGGTGCTAAGCGCCGGTCCCGGACACATTTCGGCAGATGCCGCCGCACTGGAGTGCACTGTGACCGGCACAATCGCCTTTGCGCGAAGAAGCCGATTCTTCGTCTCCGGGAGCCGGAGAGAGCGGCTGCTTCGGAAAGGTGAAGAATGAAGCTGCACAAGACTGGGATAGTGTGCGCAGCTTTCAAACTGATAGAAAACAGTACCTTACCACTTTCCTACCTTTTCCACACACATGAACATTCGATTGGAAGGTGTTTTGGACAACTTTATTTTTCTTCGTGCAAAACACTCAGCAGAGCTCTCTGCAACATGTAAAACACCATGACAGACGTTTTCTGTGCAGGCACAGTTTCTCATTACCAGACATAGTGTAAAAGCGTTTTGCAGTGATGTAGACCACAAAAGACGCTAAAGACGAAATATGGAGCTCCCCGGAGGTAAGCGCCGGTCCGGGCACATTTCGGCAGATGCCGCCGCACTGGAGTGCACTGTGACCGGCACAATCGCCTTTGCGCGAAGAAGCCGATTCTTCGTCTCCGGGAGCCGGAGAGAGCGGCTGCTTCGGAAAGGTGAAGAATGAAGCTGCACAACACTGGCATAGTGTGCGCAGCTTGCAAACTGATAGAAAACACTACCTTAACACTTTCCTACCTTTTCCAAACACATGAATATTCGATTGGAAGGTGTTTTGGACAACTTTATTTTTCTTCTTGCAAAACATTCTGCAGAGGTCTCTAAACATGTAAAACACGATGGGAGATGTTTTCTGTGCTGGCACAGTTTCTCCATGCCAGACAGAGTGGAAAGGATTTTTGCAATGATATAGACCACAAAAGACGCTAAAGACGAAATATAGAGCTCCCCGGAGCTAAGCGCCGGTCCCCGGCGCATTTCGGAAGAAGCTGCCGCACCGGAGTGCACTGTGACCGGCACAATCGCCTTTGCGCGAAGAAGCCGATTCTTCGTCTCCGGGAGCCAGAGAGAGCGGCTGCTTCGGAAAGGTGAAGAATGAAGTTGCACAACACTGGGATAGTGTGCGCAGCCTGCAAACTGATAAAAACCACTACCTTACCACTTTCCTACCTTTCCCAAACACATGAATATTCGATTGGAAGGTGTTTTGGACAACTTTCTTTTTCTCCTTGCAAAACATTCTGCAGAGGTCTCTAAACAAGTAAAACACGATGGGAGATGTTTTCTGTGCTGGCACAGTTTCTCAATGCCAGACATAGTGGAAAGGATCTTTGCAATGATATAGACCACAAAAGACGCTAAAGACTAAATATGGAGCTCCCCGGAGCTAAGCGCCGGTCCCCGGCGCATTTCGGAAGAAGCTGCCGCACTGGAGTGCACTGTGACCGGCACAATCGCCTTTGCGCGAAGAAGCCGCCTCTTCGTCTCCGGGAGCCAGAGAGAGCGGCTGCTTCGGAAAGGTGAAGAATGAAGCTGCACAAGACTGGGATAGTGTGCGCAGCTTGCAAACTGATAAAAAACAGTACCTTACCACTTTCCTACCTCTTCCAAACATATGAATATTCGGTTAGAAGGTGTTTTGGAAAACTTTCTTTTTCTTCGTGCAAAACACTCAGCAGAGCTCTCTGCAACATGTAAAACACCATGAGAGATGTTTTCTGTGCAGGCACAGTTTCTCATTACCAGACATAGTGTAAAAGCGTTTTGCAGTGATGTAGACCACAAAAGTCCCGAAAGACGAAGGTACGGATGTCCCCGGAGGTAAGCGCCGGTCCCGGGCGCATTTCGGAAGAAGCCGCCGCACTGGAGTGCACTCTGACCGGCACAATCGCCTTTGCGCGAAGAAGCCTATTCTTCGCCTCCGGGAGCCGGAGAGAGCGGCTGCTTTCAAAAGGTGAAGAATGAAGCTGCACATCACTGGGATAGTGTGTGCAGCTTGCCAACTGATAAAAAACAGTGCCTTACCACTCCTACCTTTTCCAAACACATTAACATTCGATTGGAAGGTGTTTTGGAAAACTTTCTTTTTCTTCGTGCAAAACACTCAGCAGAGCTCTCTGCAACATGTAAAACACCATGAGAGATGTTTTCTGTGCAGGCCCAGTTTCTCATTACCAGACATAGTGGAAAAGCGTTTTGCAGTGATGTAGACCACAAAAGTCCCGAAAGACGAAGGTACGGATGTCCCCGGAGGTAAGCGCCGGTCCCGGGCGCATTTCGGAAGAAGCCGCCGCACTGGAGTGCACTCTGACCGGCACAATCGCCTTTGCACGAAGAAGCCTATTCTTCGCCTCCGGGAGCCGGAGAGAGCGGCTGCTTTCAAAAGGTGAAGAATGAAGCTGCACAACACTGGGATAGTGTGTGCAGCTTGCCAACTGATAAAAAACTTTGCCTTACCACTCCTACCTTTTCCAAACACATGAACACTCGATTGGAAGGTGTTTTGGAAAACTTTCTTTTTCTTCGTGCAAAACACTCAGCAGAGCTCTCTGCAACATGTAAAACACGATGGGAGATGTTTTCTGTGCAGGCACAGTTTCTCATTACCAGACATAGTGGAAAAGCGTTTTGCAGTGATGTAGACCCCAAAAGTCCCGAAAGAAGAAGGTACGGATATTCCCGGAGGTAAGCGCCGGTCCCGGGCACATTTCAAGAAGTCGCCGCACTGGAGTGCACTGTGACCGCCAACAATCGCCTTTGCGCGAAGAAGCCGCCTCTTCGTCTCCGGGGACCGGAGTGAGCGGCTGCTTCGGAAAGGTGGGAATGAAGCTGCACAACACTGGGATAGTGTGCGCAGGTTGCAAACTGATAGAAAACAGTACCTTACCACTTTCCTACCTCTTCCAAACATATGAATATTGGGTTGGAAGGTGTTTTGGACAACTTTCTTTTTCTTCTTGCAAAACACTCAGCAGAGCTCTCTGCAACATGTAAAACACCACGGGAGATGTTTTCTGTGCAGGCACAGTTTCTCATTACCAGACATAGTGGAAAAGCTTTTTGCAATGATGTAGACCACAAAAGACGCTAGAGACGAAGGTACGGAGCTCCCCGGTGCTAAGCGCCGGTCGCGGGCACATTTCGGAAGAAGCCGCCGCACTGGAGTGCACTGTGACCGGCACAATCGCCTTTGCGCGAAGAAGCCGATTCTTCGCCTCCGGGAGCCGGAGAGAGCGGCTGCTTTCAAAAGGTGAAGAATGAAGCTGCACAACACTGGGATAGTGTGTGCAGCTTGCCAACTGATAAAAAACAGTACCTTACCACTCCTACCTTTTCCAAACACATGAACATTCGATTGGACGGTGTTTTGGAAAACTTTCTTATTCCTGGTGCAAAACACTCAGCAGAGCTCTCTGCAACATGTAAAACACGATGGGAGATGTTTTCTGTGCAGGCACAGTTTCTCATTACCAGACATAGTGGAAAAGCGTTTTGCAGTGATGTAGACCACAAAAGACGCTAAAGACGAAATATGGAGCTCTCCGGAGGTAAGCGCCGGTCCGGGCACATTTCGGCAGATGCCGCCGCACTGGAGTGCACTGTGACCGGCACAATCGCTTTTGCGCGAAGAAGCCGATTCTTCGTCTCCGGGAGCCAGACAGAGCCGATGCTTCGGAAAGGTGAAGAATGAAGCTGCACATCACTGGGATAGTGTGCGCAGCTTGCAAACTGATAGAAAGCAGTACCTTACAACTTTCTTAACTTTTCCAAACACATGAATATTCGGTTGGAAGGTGTTTTGGACAACTTTATTTTCATCGTGCAAAACACTCAGCAGAGCTCTGTGCAACATGTAAAACACGATGGGAGATGTTTTCTGTGCAGGCACAGTTTCTACTTGCCAGACATTGCGGAAAAGCTTTTTGCAGTGATGTAGACCGCAAAAGTCCCGAAAGAAACAGGTACGGATGTCCCCGGAGCTAAGCGCCGGTCCCGGGCGCATTTCGGAAGAAGCCGCCGCACTGGAGTGCACTCTGACCGGCACAATCGCCTTTGCTCGAAGAAGCCTATTCTTCGCCTCCGGGAGCCGGAGAGAGCGGCTGCTTTCAAAAGGTGAAGAATGAAGCTGCACATCACTGGGATAGTGTGTGCAGCTTGCCAACTGATAAAAAACAGTGCCTTACCACTTTCCTACCTTTTCCAAACACATGAACATTCGATTGGAAGGTGTTTTGGAAAACTTTCTTTTTCTTCGTGCAAAACACTCAGCAGAGCTCTCTGCAACATGTAAAACACGATGGGAGATGTTTTCTGTGCAGGCCCAGTTTCTCATTACCAGACATAGTGGAAAAGCGTTTTGCAGTGATGTAGACCACAAAAGTCCCGAAAGAAGAAGGTACGGATGTCCCCGGAGCTAAGCGCCGGTCCCGGGCGCATTTCAGAAGAAGCCGCCGCACTGGAGTGCACTGTGACCGGCACAATCGCCTTTGCGCGAAGAAGTCGCCTCTTCGTCTCCGGGGACCGGAGTGAGCGGCTGCTTCGGAAAGGTGGGAATGAAGCTGCACAACACTGGGATAGTGTGCGCAGGTTGCAAACATAGAAAACAGTACCTTACAACTCTCCTAGCTTTTCCAAACACATGAACATTCGGTTGGAAGGTGTTTTGGACATCTTTCTTTTTCTTCCTGCAAAACACTCTGCAGACTTCTCTGCAACATGTACAACACCATGGGAGATGTTTTCAGCCCTGACCCAGATTCTCCTTGCCAGACATAGTGGAAAAACTTTTTGCGAAGTTGGAGAGGACAAGAAACGCTAAAGACGAAAGTATGGAGTTTTCCGTAGCTAAGAATGCATGAAAGCAAAAGACTGCCCTCTTCAAAAATGGCAATTAGGAGGACTCGGAAAAGTACAAATCAGCCAGCCTCTTTTTTATCCCCAGGAAGTTGATGGGGCAGCTATTCCTGAAAGCCTTGCCTGGCATATAAAGGAGGACAAAGCAATGTACTCGGCGTGGATTTTCCTGGGGAATTTCATGCTGAACAACTTTTTCAACACCTCTGATGAATCAACTTGACTGGTAGATGAAGGGAATATTGTCTGCGTGGCCTTCAGGGAGGTTTTTACATTTCTCTACATGGCTGCACACATACATACGGGAAGCAATAATGCAAAAGGGAGGGAACCAGTGTCTTTTAAGTGATGCTGAGTGAAAAGACAAGAGGCAGTGGGCACACACTGAAATACAGGAGATTGCCTATGAACATCACCAAATGATGTTTTACTGTGAGGGTGACTGAACCGCGGCACAGACTGCCCAGAAAGCTTCTGAAGCCTGGATCTTAGAAGACATTAAAAGTACACCCAGCTAGAATCCCGGGCAAGAGGCTCTAGGTATCCTGCTTTAACAGGGGGGTTGGGCCTGGTGAGCCCCACTGAGCCCTACCACTCTCATTCATTCTGTGTAGTGAATTCTCTTCGAGATGCATTTCAAGCACTGGCATGACAAAGTTCTGTGCAGACAGAGATCCAAATGGACATGGGATCCATGTTCCTTAAGCAGTGTTCAAGAAGAATGTAAAACTCTGGGACAAGTGTCTCTTCCCTAACTGAATCCCTTTCATGGGAAAATTCCCAGCTATAGAAAGATCTTCTGATACGCATGCTTAGGACTGACACTGGCTGAGGAAATTTCCCCCTATGTGTATCTAAGACCAGTTAGGATCATCACCCAAGACTTGTCAACATAGTCACAGAATGTCTATTGTAAAGAAGTGACAACTTCCATCAGAATGGCAAATATTGGTCCACAAAATGGATTAATGAATGGGAATTATTTACTTGGGTTAAAAAGAAAAATAAAAAGTTGGTCTTTATTTATCAATTTCGTTGCAATATTGATAAGGGAAGAAAAAGACCTCAGTCCTGGACTTTCTCAACTCTAAGAAAGATTTTAAAAATTTCTTCTAGAAATCTATTATTATGACGAGATTATTCAAACAATTTTAGTCAGTAAAAAAGTCCCAGATTTGTCTAGTTTTGTTTCCAGGGAAAAGGGCTGTGGTTTGTGTTTCCGGGCCTGGGGCTGGGAGTGGCCGGCAGGCTCCTGAAAATCCTCGATAAGCAGGGTGGTTCCCAGATAAAAGGTGGCACCAGTGCCAAGTCGTGATGGTTTGATAATACAGAGTAGCTCCTGCAATCTGCCAGCAAGAAGCGGGGCGGCTGAATCTTGTTTCCAGGGAATGGGGTGGTGGTTTCTCTTGGGGGCCTGTGGCAGGCAGTGGCAGGCTGGCTCCTGAAAATCCACGATACGCAAGATGCTTCCAAAAGAAAGGTGGCAGAAGTGCCGAGATGGCCTGGTTTGATAAAGCCAAGTGTCTCCTGCAATCTGCCAGCCAGAAGCGGGGTGGGTGAGTTTTGTTTGCCAGGGAAAAGGGCCGTGGTTTGTTTTCCGGGGCCTGTGGCCAAGAATGGCCGGCTGGCTCCTTAAAATCCACGCCGCGCAGGATGGTTCCCAGACCCAAGGGGGCACCAGTGCCGAGTCAGGATGGTTTGATAGAGCCAAGTGGCTCCTGCAATCTGCCAGCCAGAAGCGGGGCGGGTCAGTTTTGTTTGCCAGGGAAAAGGGCCGTGGTTTGTGTTGGGTGCCTGTGGCTGGGACTGGCCAGCTGGCTCCTGAAAATCCACGATACCCAAGATGCTTCCCAAAAGAAAGGTGGCACCAGAGCCGAGTCGGGCTGGTTTGATAGAGCCAAGTGGCTCCTGAGATCTGACAGCCAGAAGATGGGCGGGTGAGTTTTACTTCCAGGGAAAAGGGTCGTGGTTTGTGTTGGGGGCCTGTGGCTGGGAGTGGCCGTCTGGCTCCTGAAAATCCACGATACGCAGGATGGTTCCCAGACCCAAGGGGGCACCAGTGCCAAGTCGGGCTGGTTTGATAGAGCCAAGTGACTTCTGTAATCTGCCAGCCAGAAGATGGACAGGTCAGTTTTACTTCAAGGGAAAAAGCCATAGTTTGTGTTTGGGGGACTGTGGCTGGGAATGGCCGTCTGGCTCCGGAAAATCCACGATATGCAGGATGGTTCCCAGATGAAAGGTGGCAGCAGTGTCTAGTCGGGCTGGATTGATAGAGCCAAGTGGCTCCTGCAATCTTCCAGCCAGAAGATGGGCAGGTCAGTTTTACTTCCAGGGAAAAAGCCATAGTTTTTGTCTGGGGGCCTGTGGCTGGCAGTGGCCGGCTGGCTCCTTAAAATCCACGATACGCAGGATGGTTCCCAGATGAAAGGTGGCACCACTGCCAAGTCGGGCTGGTTTGATAGTACCACTGGCTCCTGCAATCTGCCAGCCAGAAGATGGGCAGGTCAGTTTTACTTCCAGGGAAAAGGGCCGTAGTTTGTGTTTGGGGGCCTGTGGCTGGGAGTGGCCGGCTGGGTCCTGAAAATCCACGATAGGCAGGATGGTTCCCAGATGAAAGGTGGCACCAGTGCCGAGTCCGGCTGTTTTGATAGAGCCAAGTGGCTCCTGCAATCTGCCAGCCAGAAGATGGACAGGTCAGTTTTACTTCCAGGGAAAAGGGCCGTAGTTAGTTTTCGGGGGCCTGTGGCTGGGAACGGCCGCCTGGCTTCTTAAAATCCATGCCGTGAATGATGGTTCCCAGACCCAAGTTGGAACCACTGCCAAGTCGGGCTGGTTTGATAGAGTCATGTGGCTCCTGCAATCTGCCAGCCAGAAGATGGGCAGGTCTGTTTTACTTCCAGGGAAAGGGCCATAGTTTTTGTTTGGAGGCCTGTGGCTGGCAGTGTCCGGCTGGCTCCAGAAAATCCACGATACGCAGGATGGTTCCCAGATGAAAGGTGGCACCAGTGCCGAGTCGGGCTGTTTTGATAGAGCCAAGTGGCTCCTTCAATCTGCCAGCCAGAAGATGGGCAGGTCAGTTTTACTTCCAGGGAAAAGGGCCGTAGTTTCTGTTTGGGGGCCTGTGGCTGGGAGTGGCCGGCTGGCTCCTGAAAATCGACGTTACGCAGGATGGCTCCCAAATGAAAAAAGGCACCAGTTCTGAGTCGGGCTGGATTGATAGTACCGAGTGGCTCCTGCAATGTGCCAGCCAGAAGATGGGCAGGTCAGTTTTACTTCCAGGGAAAAGGGCCGTAGTTTGTGTTTGGGGGCCTGTGGCTGGGAGTGGCCGGCTGGCTGCTGAAAATCCTCGATACGCAGGATGGTTCCCCGATGAAAGGTGGCACCAGTGCCGAGTCGGGCTGGTTTGATAGAGCCAAGTGGCTCATGCAAGCTGCCAGCCAGAAGCGGGGTGGGTGAGTTTTGTTTGCCAGGGAAAAAGGCTGTGGTTTTTTTCCGGGGCCTGTGGCCTGGAATGGCCGGCTGGCTCCTTAAAGTCCACGCCGCGCTTGTTGGTTCCCAGACCCAAGGGGGCACCAGCGCCGCGTCGGGCTGGTTTGATAGAGCCAAGTGGCTCCTGCAATCTGCCAGCCTGAAGATGGGCAGGTCTGTTTTACTTCCAGGGAAAAGGGCCGTAGATTGTGTTTGGGGGCCTGTGGCTGGGAGTGGCCGGCTGGCTCCTGAAAATCCACTATACGCAGGATGGTTCCCAGATGAAAGGTGGCACCCGTGCCGAGTCGGGCTGTTTTGATAGAGCCAAGTGTCTCCTGCAATCTGCCAGCCAGAAGCGGGGTGGGTGAGTTTTGTTTGCCAGAGAAAAAGGCCGTGTTATTTTTTCCGGGGCCTGTGGCCGGGAATGGCCGGTTGGTTCCTGAAAATCCACGCCGCGCCTGATGGTTCCCAGATGAAAGGTGGCACGAGTGCTGAGTTGGGCTGTTTTGATAGAGCCAAGTGGCTCCTGCAATCTGCCAGCCAGAAGCGGGGCGGGTCAGTTTTGTTTGCCAGAGGAAAAGGGCCGTGGTTTGTGTTGGGGGCCTGTGGCTGGGAGTGGCCGGCTGGCTCCTGAAAATCCACGGTACGCAGGATGGCTCCCAAATGAAAAATGGCACCAGTGCCAAGTCGGGCTGGATTGATAGTACCAAGTGACTCCTGCAATCAGCCAGCCAGATGATGGGCAGGTCAGTTTTTCTTCCAGGGAAAAGGGCCGTAGATTGTGTTTGGGGGCGTGTGGCTGGCAGTGGCCGGCTGGCTCCTGAAAATCCACGATACGCAGGATGGTTCCCAGATGAAAGGTGTCACCAGTGCCGAGTCGGGCTGGTTTGATAGAGCCAAGTGGCTCCTGCAATCTGCCAGCCAGAAGATGGGCAGGTCAGTTTTACTTCCAGGAAAAAAGCTGTAGTCTGTGCTTGGGGTCCTGTGGCTGGGAGTGGCCGGCTGGCCGCTTAAAATCAACGCCGCGCTGGATGGTTCCCAGATGAAAGGTGGCACCAGTGCCGAGTCGGGCTGGTGTCATAGAGCCAAGTGGCTCCTGCAATCTGCCAGCCAGAAGATGGGCAGGTCAGTTTTAATTCCAGGGAAAAGGGCCGTATTTTGTGTTTGGGGGCCTGTGGCTGGGAGTGGCCGGGTGGCTCCTGAAAATCGACGTTACGCTGGATGGCTCCCAAATGAAAAATTGCACCAGGGCCACGTTGGGCTGGTTTGATAGTGCCTGGTGGCTCCTGCAATCTGCTAGCCAGAAGATGGGCAGGTCAGTTTTACTTACACGGAAAGGGCCATAGTTGTTGTTTGGGGGCCTGTGGTTGGGAGTGGCCGGCTGGCTCCTGAAAATCCACGATACCCAAGATGCTTCCCAAAAGACAGGTGGCACCAGTGCCGAGTCGGGCTGGTTTGATAGAGCCAAGTGGCATCTGTAATCTGGCAGCCAGAAGATGGGCGGGTGACTTTTGTTTGCCAGGGAAAAGGGCCGTGGTTTGTGCTGGGGGCCTGAGGCTGGGAGTTGCCGTCTGGCTCCTGAAAAGCCACGGTACGCAGGATGGTTCCCAGATGAAAGGTGGCAGCAGTGCCGAGTCGGGCTGGTTTGATAGAACCAAGTGGCTGCTGCAATTTGCCAGCCAGAAGATGCGCAGGTCAGTTTTACTTCCAGGGAAAAGGGCCGTAGATTTTGTTTGGGGTCTTGTGGCTGGGAGTGGCCGGCTGGCGGCTTAAAGTCTAGGCCGCGCTGGATGGTTCCCAGACCCAAGGGGGAACCAGTGCCGAGTGGGGTTGGTTTGATAGCACCAAGTGGCTCCTGAAATCTGCCAGCCAGAAGATGGGCAGGTAAGTTTTACTTCCAGGGAAAAGGGCCGTAGTCTGTGTTTGGGGGCCTGTGGCTGGGAGTGGCCGGCTGGCTCCTGAAAATCCATGCCGCGCTGGATTGTTCCCAAATCAAAAAAATGGCACCAGTGCCAAGTCGGGCTGGTTTGATAGTACCGCGTGGCTCCTGCAATCTGACAGCCAGAAGATGGGCATGTCTGTTTTACTTCCAGGGAAAAGGGCCGTAGTTTGTGTTTGGTGGCCTGTGGCTGAGAATGGCCGGCTGGCTCCTTAAAATCATCGCCGCGCATGATGGTTCCCAGACCCAAGGTGGCACCAGTGCCGAGTTGGGCTGGTTTGATAGAGCCAAGTGGCTCCTGCAATCCACGAGCCAGAAGATGGGAAGGTCAGTTTTACTTCCAGGGAAAAGGGCCGTAGTTTGTGTTCGGGGCCTGTGGCTGGGAGTGGCCGGCTAGCTCCTGAAAATCCACGATACGTAGGATGTTTTCCAGACCCAAGGGGCCCCAGTGCCAAATCGGGCTGGTTTGATAGAGCCAAGTGGCTCCTGCAATCTGCCAGCCAGAAGCGGGGTGGGTCAGTTTTGTTTGCCAGGGAAAAGGGCCGTGGTTTGTGTTGGGGGCCTGTGGCTGGGAGTGGCCGGCTGGCTCCTGAAAATCCATGATACGCAGGATGGTTCCCAGATGAAAGGTGGCACCAGCGCCAAGCCGGCTGGTTTGATAGGGCCAAGTGTCTCCGGCAATCTGCCAGCCAGGAGAGGGGTGCGTGAGTTTTGTTTGCCAGGGAAAAGGGCCGTGGTTTGTTTTCGGGAGCCTGTGGCTCGGAATTGCCTGCTGGCTCCTGAAAATCCACGATACGCAGGATGGTTCCCAGATGAAAGGTGGCACCAGTGCCGAGTCGGGCTGGTTTGATAGAGCCAAGTGGCTCCTGCATTCTGCCAGCCAGAAGCGGGGCGGGACAGTTTTGCTTGCCAGGGAATAGGGCCGTGGTTTTTTTTCCGGGGCTTGTGGCTGGGAATGGCCGGCTGGCTCCTGAAAATCCACGATAGGCAGGATGGTTCCCAGATGAAAGGTGGCACCAGTGCCGAGTCGGGCTGGTTTGATAGAGCCAAGTGGCTCCTGCATTCTGCCAGCCAGAAGCGGGGCGGGACAGTTTTGCTTGCCAGGGAATAGGGCCGTGGTTTTTTTTCCGGCGCTTGTGGCCTGGAATGGCCGGCTGGCTCCTGAAAATCCACGATACGCAGGATTGTTCCCAGATGAAAGGTGGCACCAGTGCTGAGTCGGGCTGGTTTGATAGAGCTACGTGTCTCCTGCAATCTGCCAGCCAGAAGCGGGGCGGGTCAGTTTTGTTTGCCAGAGAAAAAGGCCGTGTTTTTTTTTCCGGGGCCTGTGGCCGGGAATGGCCGGCTGGTTCCTTAAAATCCACGCCGCGCCTGGTGGTTCCCAGATGAAAGGTGGCACCAGTGCTGAGTCGGGCTGGTTTGATAGAGCCAAGTATCTACTCCAATCTGCCAGCCAGAAGATGGGCAGGTCAGATTTACTTCCAGGGAAAAGGGCCAGTAGTTTGTGTTGGGGGCCTGAGGCTGGGAGTGCCTGGCTGGCTCCTGAAAATCCATGATACTCAGGATGGCTCCCAAATGAAAAATGGCACCAGTGCCAAGTCGGGCTGGATTGATAGTACCAAGTGGCTCCTGTAATCTGCAAGCCAGAAGATGGGCAGGTCAGTTTTACTTCCAGGGAAAAGAGCCGTAGTTTGTGTTTGGGAGCATGTGGCTGGGAGTGGCCGGCTGGCTGCTTAAAATCCACGCCGCGCTGGATGGTTCCCAAACCCAAGGGGGAACCAGTGCCTAGTCGGGTTGGTTTGATAGAGCCAAGTGGCTCCTGCAATCTGCCAGCCAGAAGATGGGCAGGTCAGTTTTACTTCCAGGGAAAAGGGCCGTAGTTTTTGTTTGGGGGCCTGTGGCTGGGAGTGGCCGGCTGGCTCCTGAAAATCCACGATATGCAGGATGGTTCCCAGATGAAAGATGGCACCAGTGCCGAGTCGGGCTGGTTTGATAGTACCAAGTGGCTCCTGCAATCTGCCAGCCAGAAGATGGACAGGTCAGTTTTACTTCCAGGGAAAAGGGCCGTAATTTGTGTGTGGGGGCGTGTGGCTGGCAGTGGCCGGCTGGCTCCTGAAAATCCACGATACGCAGGATGGTTCCCAAATGAAAGGTGGCACCAGTGCCGAGTGGGGCTGGTTTGATAGAGCCAAGTGGCTCCTGCAATCTGCCAGCCAGAAGATGAGCAGGTCAATTTTACTTCCAGGGAAAAGAGCCAGTAGTTTGTGTTTGGGGGCATGAGGCTGGGAGTGGCCGGCTGGCCTCCTGAAAATCCACGATACGCAGGATGGTTCCCAGACCCAAGTTGGAACCACTGCAAGTCGGTCTGGTTTGAGAGAGCCATGTGGCTCCTGCAATCTGCCAGCCAGAAGATGGGCAGGTCAGTTTTCCTTCCAGGGAAAAGGGCCGTAGTTTGTGTTTGGGGTCCTGTGGCTGGGAGCGGCCAGCTGGCTCCTGCAAATTCACGATACGCATGATGGTTCCCAGATGAAAGGTGGCACCAGTGCCGAGTCGGGCTGGTTTGATAGAGCCAAGGGTCTCCTGCAATCTGCCAGCCAGAAGCGGGGTGGGTGATTTTTTTTGCCAGGGACAAGGGCCGTGGTTTGTTTTTGGGGGCCTGTGGCCTGGAATGTCCGGCTGGCTCCTTAAAATCCACGCCGCGCAGGATGATTCCCTGACACAAGGGGACACCATTGCCGAGACGGGTTGGTTTGATAGTACCAAGTGGCTCCTGCAATCTGCCAACCAGAAGATGGGCAGGTCAGTTTTACTTCCAGGGAAAAGGGCCGTAGTTTGTGTTTGGGGGCCTGTGGCTGGGAGTGGCCGGCTGGCTCCTGAAAATCCACGATACGCAGGTGGTTCCCCGATGAAAAGTGGCACCAGTGCCGAGTCGGGCTGGTTTGATAGAGCCAAGTGGCTCCTGCAATCTGCCAGCCAGAAACGGGATGGGTGAGTTTTGTTTGCCAGGGAAAAGGGCCGTGGTTTGTTTTCCGGGGCCTGTGGCCTGGAATGGCCGGCTGGCTCCTAAAAATCCACCCCGCGCTGGATGGTTCCCAGATGAATGGGGGAACCAGCGCCGAGTCGGGTTGGTTTGATAGTACCAAGTGGCTCCTGCAATCTGCCAGCCAGAAGATGTGCTGGTCAGTTTTACTTCCAGGGAAAAGGGCCGTAGTTTGTGTTTGGGGGCCTGTGGCTGGGAGTGGCCGGCTGGCTCCTGAAAATCGACGTTACGCAGGATGGTTCCCAGATGAAAGGTGGCACCAGTGCCGAGTCGGGCTGGTTTGATAGAGCCAAGTGGCTCCTGCAATCTGCCAGCCAGAAGATGTGCAGTTCAGTTTTACTTCCAGGGAAAAGGGCCGTAGTTTGTGTTTGGGGACCTTGGCTGGCTGTGGCCGCGTGGCTCCTGAAAATCCACGATACGCAGGATGGTTCCCATATGAAAGGTGGCACCAGTGCCGAGTCGGGCTGGTTTGATAGAGCCAAGTATCTACTCCAATCTGCCAGCCAGAAGATGGGCAGGTCAGATTTACTTCCAGGGAAAAGGGCCAGTAGTTTGTGTTGGGGGCCTGAGGCTGGGAGTGCCTGGCTGGCTCCTGAAAATCCATGATACTCAGGATGGCTCCCAAATGAAAAATGGCACCAGTGCCAAGTCGGGCTGGATTGATAGTACCAAGTGGCTCCTGTAATCTGCAAGCCAGAAGATGGGCAGGTCAGTTTTACTTCCAGGGAAAAGAGCCGTAGTTTGTGTTTGGGAGCATGTGGCTGGGAGTGGCCGGCTGGCTGCTTAAAATCCACGCCGCGCTGGATGGTTCCCAAACCCAAGGGGGAACCAGTGCCTAGTCGGGTTGGTTTGATAGAGCCAAGTGGCTCCTGCAATCTGCCAGCCAGAAGATGGGCAGGTCAGTTTTACTTCCAGGGAAAAGGGCCGTAGTTTTTGTTTGGGGGCCTGTGGCTGGGAGTGGCCGGCTGGCTCCTGAAAATCCACGATATGCAGGATGGTTCCCAGATGAAAGATGGCACCAGTGCCGAGTCGGGCTGGTTTGATAGTACCAAGTGGCTCCTGCAATCTGCCAGCCAGAAGATGGACAGGTCAGTTTTACTTCCAGGGAAAAGGGCCGTAATTTGTGTGTGGGGGCGTGTGGCTGGCAGTGGCCGGCTGGCTCCTGAAAATCCACGATACGCAGGATGGTTCCCAAATGAAAGGTGGCACCAGTGCCGAGTGGGGCTGGTTTGATAGAGCCAAGTGGCTCCTGCAATCTGCCAGCCAGAAGATGAGCAGGTCAATTTTACTTCCAGGGAAAAGAGCCAGTAGTTTGTGTTTGGGGGCATGAGGCTGGGAGTGGCCGGCTGGCCTCCTGAAAATCCACGATACGCAGGATGGTTCCCAGACCCAAGTTGGAACCACTGCAAGTCGGTCTGGTTTGAGAGAGCCATGTGGCTCCTGCAATCTGCCAGCCAGAAGATGGGCAGGTCAGTTTTCCTTCCAGGGAAAAGGGCCGTAGTTTGTGTTTGGGGTCCTGTGGCTGGGAGCGGCCAGCTGGCTCCTGCAAATTCACGATACGCATGATGGTTCCCAGATGAAAGGTGGCACCAGTGCCGAGTCGGGCTGGTTTGATAGAGCCAAGGGTCTCCTGCAATCTGCCAGCCAGAAGCGGGGTGGGTGATTTTTTTTGCCAGGGACAAGGGCCGTGGTTTGTTTTTGGGGGCCTGTGGCCTGGAATGTCCGGCTGGCTCCTTAAAATCCACGCCGCGCAGGATGATTCCCTGACACAAGGGGACACCATTGCCGAGACGGGTTGGTTTGATAGTACCAAGTGGCTCCTGCAATCTGCCAACCAGAAGATGGGCAGGTCAGTTTTACTTCCAGGGAAAAGGGCCGTAGTTTGTGTTTGGGGGCCTGTGGCTGGGAGTGGCCGGCTGGCTCCTGAAAATCCACGATACGCAGGTGGTTCCCCGATGAAAAGTGGCACCAGTGCCGAGTCGGGCTGGTTTGATAGAGCCAAGTGGCTCCTGCAATCTGCCAGCCAGAAACGGGATGGGTGAGTTTTGTTTGCCAGGGAAAAGGGCCGTGGTTTGTTTTCCGGGGCCTGTGGCCTGGAATGGCCGGCTGGCTCCTAAAAATCCACCCCGCGCTGGATGGTTCCCAGATGAATGGGGGAACCAGCGCCGAGTCGGGTTGGTTTGATAGTACCAAGTGGCTCCTGCAATCTGCCAGCCAGAAGATGTGCTGGTCAGTTTTACTTCCAGGGAAAAGGGCCGTAGTTTGTGTTTGGGGGCCTGTGGCTGGGAGTGGCCGGCTGGCTCCTGAAAATCGACGTTACGCAGGATGGTTCCCAGATGAAAGGTGGCACCAGTGCCGAGTCGGGCTGGTTTGATAGAGCCAAGTGGCTCCTGCAATCTGCCAGCCAGAAGATGTGCAGTTCAGTTTTACTTCCAGGGAAAAGGGCCGTAGTTTGTGTTTGGGGACCTTGGCTGGCTGTGGCCGCGTGGCTCCTGAAAATCCACGATACGCAGGATGGTTCCCATATGAAAGGTGGCACCAGTGCCGAGTCGGGCTGGTTTGATAGAGCCAAGTGGCTCCTGCAATCTGCCAGCCAGAAGATGGGCAGGTCAGTTTTACTTCCAGGGAAAAGGGCCGTAGTTTGTGTTTGGGTGTCTGAGGCTGGGAGTGGCCGGCTGGCTCCTGAAAATCCACGATACGCAGGATGGCTCCCAAATGAAAAATGGCACCAGTGCCATGTCGGGCTGGATTGATAGTACCAAGTGGCTCCTGCTATCAGCCAGCCAGATGATGGGCAGGTCAGTTTTACTTCCAGGGAAAAGGGCCGTAGTTTGTGTTTGGGGGCCAGTGGCCTGGAATGGCCGGCTGGCTCCTGAAAATCCACGATTTGCAGGATGGTTCCCAGATGAAAGGTGGCACCAGTGCCGAGTCGGGCTGGTTTGATAGAGCCAAGTGTCTCCTGCAATCTGCCAGCCAGAAGCGGTGTGGTTGAGTTTTGTTTGCCAGGGAAAAGGGCCGTGGTTTGTTTTCCGGGGCCTGTGGCCTGGAATGGCCGGCTGGCGGCTTAAAATCCACTCTGCGCAGGATCATTCCCAGACCCAAGGGGGCACCACTGCCAGGTCAGGCTGGTTTGATAGAGCCAAGTGGCTCCTGCAATCTGCCAGCCAGAAGATGGGCACGTTAGTTTTACTTCCAGGAAAAAGGGCCGTTGTTTCTGTTTGGGTGCCTGAGGCTGGGAGTGGCCGGCTGGCGGCTTAAAATCCACGCCGCGCAGGATGTTTCCCAGACCCAAGTTGGAACCACTGCCAAGTCAGGCTGGTTTTATAGAGCCAAGTGGCTCCTGCAATCTTCCAGCCAGAAGATGGGTAGGTCAGTTTTACTTTCAGGGAAAAGGGCCGTGGTATGGGTTTGGGGGCCTGTGGCTGGGAGTGGCCGGCTGGCTCCTGAAAATCGACGTTACGCAGGATGGCTCCCAAATGAAAAATTGCACCAGTGCCAAGTTGGTCTGGTTTGATAGAGCCAAGTCGCTCCTGCAATCTGCCAGCCATAAGATGGGCTGGTCAGTTTTACTTCCAGGGAAAAGGGCCGTAGTTTGTGATTGGGGACCTTGGCTGGCAGTGGCTGGCTGGCTCCTGAAAATGCACGATACGCAAGATGGTTCCCAGATGAAAGGATGCACCAGTGCCGAGTCGGGCTGGTTTGATAGAGCCAAGTGGCTCCTGCAATCTGCCAGCCAGAAGCGGGGTGGGTGAGTTTTTTTTGCCAGGGAAAAGGGTCCGTGGTTTTTTTTGGGGGCCTGTGTCCTCGAATGTCCTGCTGGCTCCTTAAAATCCACGCCGCGCAGGATGATTCCCTGACAAAAGGGGGCACCATTGCGGAGTCGGGCTGGTTTGATAGAGGCAAGTGGCTCCTGAAATCTGCCAGCCAGAAGATGGGCAGGTCAGTTTTACTTCCAGGGAAAAGGGCCGTAGTTTCTGTTTGGGGGCCTGTGGCATGGAATGGCCGGCTGGCTCCTGTAAATCGACCATACGCAGGATGGCTCCCAAATGAAAAATTGCACCAGTGCCAAATCAGGCAGGTTTGATAGAGCCAAGTGGCTCCTGCAATCTGCCAGCCAGAAGATGGGCAGGTCAGTTTTACTTTAAGGGAAAGGGCCATAGTTTTTGTTTGGGGGCATGTGGTTGGGAGTGGCTGGCTGGCTCCTGAAAATCCACGATACGCAGGATGGTTCCCAGATGAAAGGTGGCACCAGTGCCGAGTCGGGCTGGTGTGATAGAGCCAAGTGTCTCCTGCAATCTGCCAGCCAGAAGCGGAGTGGGTGAGTTTTCTTTGCAAGGGAAAAAGGCCGTGGTTTATTTTCCGGGGCCTGTGGCCTGGAATGGCCGGCTGGTTCCTTAAAATCCACGCCTCGCAGGATGGTTCCCAGATGAAAGGTGGCACCTGTGCCGAGTCTGGCTGGTTTGATAGAGATAAGTGTGTCCTGCAATCTGCCAGCCAGAAGATGGGCAGGTCAGTTTTACTTCCGGGGAAGAGGGCCGGTAGTTTGTGTTTGGGGGCCTGTGGCTGGGAGTGGCCGGCTGGCTCCTGAAAATCCACGATACGCAGGATGATTCTCAGACCAAAGGGGCACCAGAGCCGAGTCGGGCTGGTTTGTTAGAGCCAAGTGGCTCCTGCAATCTGCCAGCCAGAAGCGGGGCGGGTCAGTTTTGTTTGCCAGGGAAAAGGGCCATGGTTTGTGTTGGGGGCCTGTGGCTGGGAGTGGCCGGCTGGCTCCTGAAAATCCACGATACGCAGGATGGCTCCCAAATGAAAAATGGCACCAGTGCCAAGTCGGGCTGGATTGATAGTACCAAGTGACGCCTGCAATCTGCCAGCCAGAAGATGGGCAGGTAAGTTTTACTTCCAGGGAAAAGGGCCGTAGTATGTGTTTGGGGGCCTGTGGCTGGGAGTGGCCGGCTGGCTCCTGAAAATCCACGATACGCAGGATGGTACCCCAATGAAAGGTGGCACCAGTGCCGAGTCAGGCTGGTTTGATAGGGCCAAGTGGCTCCTGCAATCTGTCAGCCAGAAGCGGGGTGGGTGAGTTTTGTTGGCCGGGGAAAAGGGCCGTGGTTTGTTTTCCGGAGTCTGTGGCCTGGAATGGCCGGCTGGGTACTGAAAATCCACGCCACGCAGGATGGTTCCCAGATGAAAGGTGGCACCAGTGCCGAGTGGGGCTGGTTTGATAGAGCCAAGTGGCTCCTGCAATCTGCCAGCCAGAAGATGGGCAGGTCAGTTTTACTTCCAGGGAAAAGGGCCGTAGTTTGTGTTTGGGGGCCTGTGGCTGGGAGTGGCCGGCTGGCTCCTGAAAATCCACGATACGCAGGATGGTTCCCAGATGAAAGGTGGCACCAGTGCCGAGTCGGGCTGGTTTGATAGAGCCAAGTGTCTCCTGCAATCTGCCAGCCAGGAGATGGGCAGGTCAGTTTTACTTCCAGGGAAAAGGGCCGTAATTTGTGTTTGGGGGCCTGTGGCAGGGAGTGGCCGGCTGGCTCCTGAAAATCCACGATACGCAGGATGGTTCCCAGATGAATGGTGGCACCAGTGCCGAGTCGGGCTGCTTTGATAGAGCCAAGTGGCTCCTGCAATCTGCCAGCCAGACGATGGGCAGGTCAGTTTTAGTTACAGGGAAAGGGCCATAGTTTTTGTTAGGGGGCCTATGGCTGGCAGTGGCCGGCTGGCACGTGAAAATGCACGATAATCAGGATGATTGCCAGACCCAAGTTGGCACCACTGCCAAGTCGGGCTGGTTTAATAGAGCTAAGTGGCTCCTGCAATCTGCCAGCCAGAAGATGGGCAGGTCAGTTTTACTTCCGGGGAAGAGGGCCAGTAGTTTGTGTTTGGGGGCCTGAGGCTGGGAGTGGCCGGCTGGCTCCTAAACATCCACGATACTCAGGATGATTGCCAGACCCAAGTTGGCACCACTGCCAAGTCGGGCTGGTTTGATAGAGCCATGTGGCTCCTGCAATCTGCCAGCCAGAAGATGGGCAGGTCAGTTTTCCTTCCAGGGAAAAGGGCCGTAGTTTGTGTTTGGGGGCCTGTGGCTGGGAGTGGCCGGCTGGCTCCTGAAAATCCACGATACGCAGGATGGTTCCCAGACCCAAGGGGGCACCAGTGCCAAATCGGGCTGGTTTGATAGAGCCAAGTGGCTCCTGCATTCTGCCAGCCAGAAGATGGACAGGTCAGTTTTACTTCCAGGGAAAAGGAACATAGCTTTTTTTTGGGGGACTGTGGCTGGGAATGGCCGGCTGGCTCCTGAAAATCCACGCCACGCAGGATGGTTCCCAGATGAAAGGTGGCACCAGTGCCGAGTCAGGCTGCTTTGATAGAGCCAAGTGTCTCCTGCAACCTGCCAGCCAGAAGATGGGCAGGTCAGTTTTACTTCCAGGGAAATGGGTCGTAGTTTTTGTTCGGGGGCCTGTGGCTGGGAGTGGCTGGCTGGCTCCTGAAAATCCACGATACGCAGGATGGTTCCCAGATGAAAGGTGGCACCACTGCCTAGTCGGGCTGGTTTGATAGAGCCAAGTGGCTTCTGCAATCTGCCAGCCAGAAGATGGGCAGGTCTGTTTAACTTCCAGGGAAAAGGGCCGTAGTTTGTGTTTGGGGGCCTGTGGCTGGGAATGGCCGGCTGGCTCCATAAAATCCTCGCCGCGCATGATGGTTCCCAGACCCAAGGTGGCACCAGTGCCGAGTCGGGCTGTTTTGATAGAGCCATGTGGCTCCTGCAATCTGCCAGCCAGGAGCGGGGCGGGTCTGTTTTGTTTGCCAGGGAAAAGGGATGTGGTTTCTGTTGGGGGCCTGTGGCTGGGAGTGGCCGGCTGGCTCCTGAAAATCCACGATACGTAGGATGGTTCCCAGACCCAAAGGGGTACCAGTGCCATGTCGGGCTGGATTGATAGAGCCAAGTGGCTCCTGCAATCTGCCAGCCGGAAGATCGGCAGGTCAGTTTTACTTCCAGGGAAAAGGGCCGTAGTTTGTGTTTGGGGGCCTGTGGCTGGGAGTGGCCGGCTGGCTCCTGAAAATCCACGATACGCAGGATGGTTCCCAGATGAAAGGTGGCACCAGTGCCGAGTCGGGCTGGTTTGATAGAGCCAAGTGTCTCCTGCAATCTGCCAGCCAGGAGATGGGCAGGTCAGTTTTACTTCCAGGGAAAAGGGCCGTAATTTGTGTTTGGGGGCCTGTGGCAGGGAGTGGCCGGCTGGCTCCTGAAAATCCACGATACGCAGGATGGTTCCCAGATGAATGGTGGCACCAGTGCCGAGTCGGGCTGGTTTGATAGAGCCAAGTGGCTCCTGCAATCTGCCAGCCAGACGATGGGCAGGTCAGTTTTAGTTACAGGGAAAGGGCCATAGTTTTTGTTTGGGGGCCTGTGGCTGGCAGTGGCCGGCTGGCACGTGAAAATGCACGATAATCAGGATGATTGCCAGACCCAAGTTGGCACCACTGCCAAGTCGGGCTGGTTTAATAGAGCTAAGTGGCTCCTGCAATCTGCCAGCCAGAAGATGGGCAGGTCAGTTTTACTTCCGGGGAAGAGGGACAGTAGTTTGTGTTTGGGGGCCTGAGGCTGGGAGTGGCCGGCTGGCTCCTAAACATCCACGATACTCAGGATGATTGCCAGACCCAAGTTGGCACCACTGCCAAGTCGGGCTGGTTTGATAGAGCCATGTGGCTCCTGCAATCTGCCAGCCAGAAGATGGGCAGGTCAGTTTTCCTTCCAGGGAAAAGGGCCGTAGTTTGTGTTTGGGGGCCTGTGGCTGGGAGTGGCCGGCTGGCTCCTGAAAATCCACGATACGCAGGATGGTTCCCAGACCCAAGGGGGCACCAGTGCCAAATCGGGCTGGTTTGATAGAGCCAAGTGGCTCCTGCATTCTGCCAGCCAGAAGATGGACAGGTCAGTTTTACTTCCAGGGAAAAGGAACATAGCTTTTTTTTGGGGGACTGTGGCTGGGAATGGCCGGCTGGCTCCTGAAAATCCACGCCACGCAGGATGGTTCCCAGATGAAAGGTGGCACCAGTGCCGAGTCAGGCTGCTTTGATAGAGCCAAGTGTCTCCTGCAACCTGCCAGCCAGAAGATGGGCAGGTCAGTTTTACTTCCAGGGAAATGGGTCGTAGTTTTTGTTCGGGGGCCTGTGGCTGGGAGTGGCTGGCTGGCTCCTGAAAATCCACGATACGCAGGATGGTTCCCAGACCCAAGGGGGCACCAGTGCCAAATCGGGCTGGTTTGATAGAGCCAAGTGGCTCCTGCATTCTGCCAGCCAGAAGATGGACAGGTCAGTTTTACTTCCAGGGAAAAGGAACATAGCTTTTTTTTGGGGGACTGTGGCTGGGAATGGCCGGCTGGCTCCTGAAAATCCACGCCACGCAGGATGGTTCCCAGATGAAAGGTGGCACCAGTGCCGAGTCAGGCTGCTTTGATAGAGCCAAGTGTCTCCTGCAACCTGCCAGCCAGAAGATGGGCAGGTCAGTTTTACTTCCAGGGAAATGGGTCGTAGTTTTTGTTCGGGGGCCTGTGGCTGGGAGTGGCTGGCTGGCTCCTGAAAATCCACGATACGCAGGATGGTTCCCAGATGAAAGGTGGCACCACTGCCTAGTCGGGCTGGTTTGATAGAGCCAAGTGGCTTCTGCAATCTGCCAGCCAGAAGATGGGCAGGTCTGTTTAACTTCCAGGGAAAAGGGCCGTAGTTTGTGTTTGGGGGCCTGTGGCTGGGAATGGCCGGCTGGCTCCATAAAATCCTCGCCGCGCATGATGGTTCCCAGACCCAAGGTGGCACCAGTGCCGAGTCGGGCTGTTTTGATAGAGCCATGTGGCTCCTGCAATCTGCCAGCCAGGAGCGGGGCGGGTCTGTTTTGTTTGCCAGGGAAAAGGGATGTGGTTTCTGTTGGGGGCCTGTGGCTGGGAGTGGCCGGCTGGCTCCTGAAAATCCACGATACGTAGGATGGTTCCCAGACCCAAAGGGGTACCAGTGCCATGTCGGGCTGGATTGATAGAGCCAAGTGGCTCCTGCAATCTGCCAGCCGGAAGATCGGCAGGTCAGTTTTACTTCCAGGGAAAAGGGCCGTAGTTTGTGTTTGGGGGCCTGTGGCTGGGAGTGGCCGGCTGGCTCCTGAAAATCCACGATACGCAGGATGGTTCCCAGATGAAAGGTGGCACCAGTGCCGAGTCGGGCTGGTTTGATAGAGCCAAGTGTCTCCTGCAATCTGCCAGCCAGGAGATGGGCAGGTCAGTTTTACTTCCAGGGAAAAGGGCCGTAATTTGTGTTTGGGGGCCTGTGGCAGGGAGTGGCCGGCTGGCTCCTGAAAATCCACGATACGCAGGATGGTTCCCAGATGAATGGTGGCACCAGTGCCGAGTCGGGCTGGTTTGATAGAGCCAAGTGGCTCCTGCAATCTGCCAGCCAGACGATGGGCAGGTCAGTTTTAGTTACAGGGAAAGGGCCATAGTTTTTGTTTGGGGGCCTGTGGCTGGCAGTGGCCGGCTGGCACGTGAAAATGCACGATAATCAGGATGATTGCCAGACCCAAGTTGGCACCACTGCCAAGTCGGGCTGGTTTAATAGAGCTAAGTGGCTCCTGCAATCTGCCAGCCAGAAGATGGGCAGGTCAGTTTTACTTCCGGGGAAGAGGGACAGTAGTTTGTGTTTGGGGGCCTGAGGCTGGGAGTGGCCGGCTGGCTCCTAAACATCCACGATACTCAGGATGATTGCCAGACCCAAGTTGGCACCACTGCCAAGTCGGGCTGGTTTGATAGAGCCATGTGGCTCCTGCAATCTGCCAGCCAGAAGATGGGCAGGTCAGTTTTCCTTCCAGGGAAAAGGGCCGTAGTTTGTGTTTGGGGGCCTGTGGCTGGGAGTGGCCGGCTGGCTCCTGAAAATCCACGATACGCAGGATGGTTCCCAGACCCAAGGGGGCACCAGTGCCAAATCGGGCTGGTTTGATAGAGCCAAGTGGCTCCTGCATTCTGCCAGCCAGAAGATGGACAGGTCAGTTTTACTTCCAGGGAAAAGGAACATAGCTTTTTTTTGGGGGACTGTGGCTGGGAATGGCCGGCTGGCTCCTGAAAATCCACGCCACGCAGGATGGTTCCCAGATGAAAGGTGGCACCAGTGCCGAGTCAGGCTGCTTTGATAGAGCCAAGTGTCTCCTGCAACCTGCCAGCCAGAAGATGGGCAGGTCAGTTTTACTTCCAGGGAAATGGGTCGTAGTTTTTGTTCGGGGGCCTGTGGCTGGGAGTGGCTGGCTGGCTCCTGAAAATCCACGATACGCAGGATGGTTCCCAGACCCAAGGGGGCACCAGTGCCAAATCGGGCTGGTTTGATAGAGCCAAGTGGCTCCTGCATTCTGCCAGCCAGAAGATGGACAGGTCAGTTTTACTTCCAGGGAAAAGGAACATAGCTTTTTTTTGGGGGACTGTGGCTGGGAATGGCCGGCTGGCTCCTGAAAATCCACGCCACGCAGGATGGTTCCCAGATGAAAGGTGGCACCAGTGCCGAGTCAGGCTGCTTTGATAGAGCCAAGTGTCTCCTGCAACCTGCCAGCCAGAAGATGGGCAGGTCAGTTTTACTTCCAGGGAAATGGGTCGTAGTTTTTGTTCGGGGGCCTGTGGCTGGGAGTGGCTGGCTGGCTCCTGAAAATCCACGATACGCAGGATGGTTCCCAGATGAAAGGTGGCACCACTGCCTAGTCGGGCTGGTTTGATAGAGCCAAGTGGCTTCTGCAATCTGCCAGCCAGAAGATGGGCAGGTCTGTTTAACTTCCAGGGAAAAGGGCCGTAGTTTGTGTTTGGGGGCCTGTGGCTGGGAATGGCCGGCTGGCTCCATAAAATCCTCGCCGCGCATGATGGTTCCCAGACCCAAGGTGGCACCAGTGCCGAGTCGGGCTGTTTTGATAGAGCCATGTGGCTCCTGCAATCTGCCAGCCAGGAGCGGGGCGGGTCTGTTTTGTTTGCCAGGGAAAAGGGATGTGGTTTCTGTTGGGGGCCTGTGGCTGGGAGTGGCCGGCTGGCTCCTGAAAATCCACGATACGTAGGATGGTTCCCAGACCCAAAGGGGTACCAGTGCCATGTCGGGCTGGATTGATAGAGCCAAGTGGCTCCTGCAATCTGCCAGCCGGAAGATCGGCAGGTCAGTTTTACTTCCAGGGAAAAGGGCCGTAGTTTGTGTTTGGGGGCCTGTGGCTGGGAGTGGCCGGCTGGCTCCTGAAAATCCACGATACGCAGGATGGTTCCCAGATGAAAGGTGGCACCAGTGCCGAGTCGGGCTGGTTTGATAGAGCCAAGTGTCTCCTGCAATCTGCCAGCCAGGAGATGGGCAGGTCAGTTTTACTTCCAGGGAAAAGGGCCGTAATTTGTGTTTGGGGGCCTGTGGCAGGGAGTGGCCGGCTGGCTCCTGAAAATCCACGATACGCAGGATGGTTCCCAGATGAATGGTGGCACCAGTGCCGAGTCGGGCTGGTTTGATAGAGCCAAGTGGCTCCTGCAATCTGCCAGCCAGACGATGGGCAGGTCAGTTTTAGTTACAGGGAAAGGGCCATAGTTTTTGTTTGGGGGCCTGTGGCTGGCAGTGGCCGGCTGGCACGTGAAAATGCACGATAATCAGGATGATTGCCAGACCCAAGTTGGCACCACTGCCAAGTCGGGCTGGTTTAATAGAGCTAAGTGGCTCCTGCAATCTGCCAGCCAGAAGATGGGCAGGTCAGTTTTACTTCCGGGGAAGAGGGACAGTAGTTTGTGTTTGGGGGCCTGAGGCTGGGAGTGGCCGGCTGGCTCCTAAACATCCACGATACTCAGGATGATTGCCAGACCCAAGTTGGCACCACTGCCAAGTCGGGCTAGTTTGATAGAGCCATGTGGCTCCTGCAATCTGCCAGCCAGAAGATGGGCAGGTCAGTTTTCCTTCCAGGGAAAAGGGCCGTAGTTTGTGTTTGGGGGCCTGTGGCTGGGAGTGGCCGGCTGGCTCCTGAAAATCCACGATACGCAGGATGGTTCCCAGACCCAAGGGGGCACCAGTGCCAAATCGGGCTGGTTTGATAGAGCCAAGTGGCTCCTGCATTCTGCCAGCCAGAAGATGGACAGGTCAGTTTTACTTCCAGGGAAAAGGAACATAGCTTTTTTTTGGGGGACTGTGGCTGGGAATGGCCGGCTGGCTCCTGAAAATCCACGCCACGCAGGATGGTTCCCAGATGAAAGGTGGCACCAGTGCCGAGTCAGGCTGCTTTGATAGAGCCAAGTGTCTCCTGCAACCTGCCAGCCAGAAGATGGGCAGGTCAGTTTTACTTCCAGGGAAATGGGTCGTAGTTTTTGTTCGGGGGCCTGTGGCTGGGAGTGGCTGGCTGGCTCCTGAAAATCCACGATACGCAGGATGGTTCCCAGATGAAAGGTGGCACCACTGCCTAGTCGGGCTGGTTTGATAGAGCCAAGTGGCTTCTGCAATCTGCCAGCCAGAAGATGGGCAGGTCTGTTTAACTTCCAGGGAAAAGGGCCGTAGTTTGTGTTTGGGGGCCTGTGGCTGGGAATGGCCGGCTGGCTCCATAAAATCCTCGCCGCGCATGATGGTTCCCAGACCCAAGGTGGCACCAGTGCCGAGTCGGGCTGTTTTGATAGAGCCATGTGGCTCCTGCAATCTGCCAGCCAGGAGCGGGGCGGGTCTGTTTTGTTTGCCAGGGAAAAGGGATGTGGTTTCTGTTGGGGGCCTGTGGCTGGGAGTGGCCGGCTGGCTCCTGAAAATCCACGATACGTAGGATGGTTCCCAGACCCAAAGGGGTACCAGTGCCATGTCGGGCTGGATTGATAGAGCCAAGTGGCTCCTGCAATCTGCCAGCCGGAAGATCGGCAGGTCAGTTTTACTTCCAGGGAAAAGGGCCGTAGTTTGTGTTTGGGGGCCTGTGGCTGGGAGTGGCCGGCTGGCTCCTGAAAATCCACGATACGCAGGATGGTTCCCAGATGAAAGGTGGCACCAGTGCCGAGTCGGGCTGGTTTGATAGAGCCAAGTGTCTCCTGCAATCTGCCAGCCAGGAGATGGGCAGGTCAGTTTTACTTCCAGGGAAAAGGGCCGTAATTTGTGTTTGGGGGCCTGTGGCAGGGAGTGGCCGGCTGGCTCCTGAAAATCCACGATACGCAGGATGGTTCCCAGATGAATGGTGGCACCAGTGCCGAGTCGGGCTGGTTTGATAGAGCCAAGTGGCTCCTGCAATCTGCCAGCCAGACGATGGGCAGGTCAGTTTTAGTTACAGGGAAAGGGCCATAGTTTTTGTTTGGGGGCCTGTGGCTGGCAGTGGCCGGCTGGCACGTGAAAATGCACGATAATCAGGATGATTGCCAGACCCAAGTTGGCACCACTGCCAAGTCGGGCTGGTTTAATAGAGCTAAGTGGCTCCTGCAATCTGCCAGCCAGAAGATGGGCAGGTCAGTTTTACTTCCGGGGAAGAGGGACAGTAGTTTGTGTTTGGGGGCCTGAGGCTGGGAGTGGCCGGCTGGCTCCTAAACATCCACGATACTCAGGATGATTGCCAGACCCAAGTTGGCACCACTGCCAAGTCGGGCTGGTTTGATAGAGCCATGTGGCTCCTGCAATCTGCCAGCCAGAAGATGGGCAGGTCAGTTTTCCTTCCAGGGAAAAGGGCCGTAGTTTGTGTTTGGGGGCCTGTGGCTGGGAGTGGCCGGCTGGCTCCTGAAAATCCACGATACGCAGGATGGTTCCCAGACCCAAGGGGGCACCAGTGCCAAATCGGGCTGGTTTGATAGAGCCAAGTGGCTCCTGCATTCTGCCAGCCAGAAGATGGACAGGTCAGTTTTACTTCCAGGGAAAAGGAACATAGCTTTTTTTTGGGGGACTGTGGCTGGGAATGGCCGGCTGGCTCCTGAAAATCCACGCCACGCAGGATGGTTCCCAGATGAAAGGTGGCACCAGTGCCGAGTCAGGCTGCTTTGATAGAGCCAAGTGTCTCCTGCAACCTGCCAGCCAGAAGATGGGCAGGTCAGTTTTACTTCCAGGGAAATGGGTCGTAGTTTTTGTTCGGGGGCCTGTGGCTGGGAGTGGCTGGCTGGCTCCTGAAAATCCACGATACGCAGGATGGTTCCCAGATGAAAGGTGGCACCACTGCCTAGTCGGGCTGGTTTGATAGAGCCAAGTGGCTTCTGCAATCTGCCAGCCAGAAGATGGGCAGGTCTGTTTAACTTCCAGGGAAAAGGGCCGTAGTTTGTGTTTGGGGGCCTGTGGCTGGGAATGGCCGGCTGGCTCCATAAAATCCTCGCCGCGCATGATGGTTCCCAGACCCAAGGTGGCACCAGTGCCGAGTTGGGCTGTTTGGATAGAGCCATGTGGCTCCTGCAATCTGCCAGCCAGGAGCGGGGCGGGTCTGTTTTGTTTGCCAGGGAAAAGGGATGTGGTTTCTGTTGGGGGCCTGTGGCTGGGAGTGGCCGGCTGGCTCCTGAAAATCCACGATACGTAGGATGGTTCCCAGACCCAAAGGGGTACCAGTGCCATGTCGGGCTGGATTGATAGAGCCAAGTGGCTCCTGCAATCTGCCAGCCAGAAGATCGGCAGGTCAGTTTTACTTCCAGGGAAAAGGGCCGTAGTGTGTGTTTGGGGGCCAGAGGCTGGGAGTGGCCGGCTGGCTCCTGAATATCCACTTTACGCAGGATGATTCCCAGACCGAAGTTGGCACCACTGTTAAGTCAGGCTGGTTTGATAGAGCCATGTGCCTCCTGCAATCTGCTAGCCAGAAGCGGGGTGGGTGGGTTTTGTTTGCCTGGGAAAGGGCCGTAGTTTGAGTTTGGGGGCCTGAGGCTGGGAGTGGCTGGCTGGCTCCTGAAAATCCACGCCGTGCAGGATGGTTTCCAGATGAATGGTGGCACCAATACCAAGTCGTGTATTACCATGTAACTCCTGCAATCTGCTATCCAGAAGCGGGGAGCTGAGGTTTTTTTCAGGGAAAAGGGCCGTCGGTTTTTTTTCGGGTCCTGTAGCTGGTAGGGGCAGCTGGGTCCTGAAAATCCACGATACGCAGGATGGTTTCCAGACCCGTGCTGGCTCCAGTGCAATGTCGGCCTGATTTGACTGCGTCAAATATCCCCTGCGTTGCTCAGTTCAAAGAAATCTTGTGTCCTAATGTTCTCAGAGAAGACTGTTAAAATTTGTCTATTTTTCTGGATTTGTTTTGTTCTTTTTTCTCTACCTTCTACTTCTCTCCACTGTCTGAGAACTTTGACCTTTATGTAAGTTGACCTAATGTAAAATTCTCGTAGTAAAGTAAGAGAAGGCAGTAAAGAAAGGCAAATTTGTTAATTGCAGGTGGAAAGAGGGAGGCCAACGAAAGAAAACAAAAGAACAATAATAATGAAATGCTCCCCTGTCTTCTGTGAAAAGTAGAGGCGCAGACAAGAAAGAGCAAGTGCAAAATTCTCACTAGAGAAACGCACTTTATCTGACTAAAGTAATTTCCGGTGCATTTCTTGCGTTTTTCTCATGCCAAACATATTAATCATTGAAGGTGTCCCTTTCCTCTTTCTGGAATACAGCTAGGAAGATGGCTGTGTCATTGCTGACAAGCTGCTATTCTCAGAGGTGTCCAGCTGAAAGTCCTAGATCAATGGATTTCCTCTGTCACTTTGATATGGCATGACTTACAGTTTCAGCAACTGAACTTGCCAGCCTTACAATTCTTTGCCCCTTGAATGGTCAGATAGGCTCCTTGGCAACTGGCATTTGTAAGGACACGAAACTATGCAGAATTTGTACCATGAGATGATGCCAAATGAGTCACGCCGGTAGATTAACTAGGACATGCAAGGCATGAGAGCACAAGAAGAGAGTACACAAGAAGACAGTACAATCTCCTTTTTTCTGAAACACTGTAGAGATCAAATTGAACACAAATCCTCCTGGGCTAGTTCTTGCAAAAGCCTAGGAGTTCTTTTTGTGTTCACACGCCTGGAATATTTAGCTTTGGATCACAGCAGAATGCAGATGACAAAACGAGGCCTTTTAAGTCACATCCAGTATGAAGCAGCATGAAAGAAGAAAGCAGCTGAGAGTGCCAACCCTGCTAGGTAATCTCAGTATTGGTCTTGACATTAGCAGAAATTTGAAATGAGTCTCTGAAAATGACAAAGGAGGCTGAAGAAAAGGGAGCGATGACTCCTCTTGCATAGTGTTTCCTAACAGGGATCTTCAAAATGGAAAGATTGTATCATCCTTTCAACTGAAGGAAGGTATGAAAACAACAGGAAGGAAACGGCATCACATGCTAGAAAGACTAGGAAAGAAGTACACTGGGCAGTGTACTTCTAGACAGAAAGGCCACTGATGGAAAACCAACTAAACTGCCACCAATGCAGCAGCATTGTACTAAAGCCAGAAATGTCCAGCGCTTCACTCTCTGCCGTTCCATTCAGATGCACACAGCAGCTCTGCAACAGTCCTACTGATCATCTCCTTGGCGAACTTGGAGTTGAGGGTCCGTGGTGAAGCAGAGTCCCCAGCAAGATGCAAAGGAGAGCTGCTTTCTTGCAACTTTGCCTTTATCAGTTCCATAGCTTTAAGCCATAACAAACACCATTCAACCAACCACCATACACCAGGCTTTGAACACACGACCGTTCTAGAACTTGTTGATCTACCTCTAATTCAGCTGCCTCGCCTTCCCACAGTCCTTTTCTACTTAGCCAATGGAATGGGCCTCAGCCCAAGGCCTTCCTTTTGTAAGCTTCTAGCTAGATGCAGCAGCAAACCACTACTTTCTTCTGTGCCAAGACTTCAGGTAGACGATTTGCATCTGCCCTTCCAGTGAAACCTAACGGGGAGAGAAAAGCCTCTCACAGATGTTCAGTCATTCCATTAGCTACACAGGCCAAATCAAAAGAAAAGCCAGCTATGGGTTTGTGTACTTGCTCCTACACAACACCCGCTGCCCTCTGACAATCAACTAGCAGAGAACCAGCAAAACTGAGACTTGAGGCAAACAACCCTTTGAAGGGAATAATGATGTCAGCAATTAAGACAACACATTTCCAGGCTACCGAGATACTTGAAATGTCAGCAAAGGCTGGAGACCAAAGGCTGAACTAATAGGGAAAGGGTAAAAGAATCCCAAGAAAAACATGACCGAAGGTTAAAACAATTCCAAGAAAAACATAGGCAACTGACCTGTTGAAGCCTTCAGGAAATCAGTGGCCGCTGATTGACATAGGCCATTCAAGTTAGTTGACCCGTGCACCTTCCACCCCTTTTTCAACTTTCGGCACCATAGGGTGAATTGTGAGCATGAAATCACAATTCCTTGGATTCTCTTCTTAACTTGACGAGAGAAATTCAGCAACTGAAGTACCTGTTACTGATGTGATACCCAGGAACACCGAGTTGACACATTTCATTTTGTTCAAACACAGCTAGCAAATCTAAGGGCACAAGGCTGGCTTCTTTTCATGACAATTTTTCTGTTTTAAAACCTGCTCTGATCCTGGTGAAACTTTTGCATTAGCTTCTCTCTAAAAGCAAAAAGTCCAGTTCACTGTCCCATCCTACTGCTGCAAGTAAACCATTTGTATTGCCAAGACCAAAAACGGAATTGGAAGGTACAGAGACGCCCGGAGCTATGAGCAGATACGGGGCACATTTCGGTAGAAGCCGCCGTCTGCAGTGCACTGTGACCAGCACAATCGCCTTTGCGCGAAGAAGCCGCTTCTTCGCCTCTGGAAGCCGGAGAGAGCGGCTACCTCTGAAAGCTGAAGAATGAAGGAGCACAACACTGGGATGGTGTGCACAGATGCAAAACAGTACCTTACCACTCTCAAACTTTTCCAAACACATGAACATTCTGTTAGAAAGTGTTTTGGACAACTTTCTTTTTCTTCCTGCAAAACACACTGCAGACTTCTCCGCAAAATGTAAAATCCGATGGGAGATGTTTTCTATGCTGGCACAGTTTTTCCTTGCCAGACATGGTGGAAAAGATTTTTGCAATGATGTAGACCACAAAAGACGCTAAAGACGAAGGTACGGAGCTCCCCGGAGCTATGCCCCGGTCCCGGGCACATTTCGGCAGATGCCGCCGCACTGGAGTGCGCTGTGACCGGTACAATCGCCTTTGCGCGAAGAAGTCGATTCTTCGCCTCCGGGAGCCGGAGAGAGCGGCTGCTTTCAAAAGGTGAAGAATGAAGCTGCACAACAATGGGATAGTGTGTGCAGCTTGCCAACTGATAAAAAACAGTACCTTACCACTCCTACCTTTTCCAAACACATGAACATTCGATTGGAAGGTGTTTTGGAAAACTTTCTTTTTCTTCGTGCATAAACTTCTGCAGAGCTCTCTGCAACATGCAAAACACGATGGGAGATGTTTTCTGTGCAGGCACAGATTCTCCTTGCCTAACATAGTGGAAAACCTTTCTGTATGATGTACACCATAAAAGTTCCGAAAGAAGAAGGTACGCAGCTCCCCGGAGCTACGCGCCGGTCCCGGGCGCATTTCGGAAGAAGCCGCCGCACTGGAGTGCACTGTGACCGGCACAATCGCCTTTGCGCGAAGAAGCCGATTCTTCGCCTCCGGGAGCCGGAGAGAGCGGCTGCTTTCAAAAGGTGAAGAATGAAGCTGCACAACACTGGGATAGTGTGCGCAGCTTGCAAACTGATAAAAAACAGTACCTTACCACTCCTACCTTTTCCAAACACATGAACATTCGATTGGAAGGTGTTTTGGAAAACTTTCTTTTTCTTCGTGCAAAACACTCAGCAGAGCTCTCTGCAACATGTAAAACACCATGAGAGATGTTTTCTGTGCAGGCACAGTTTCTCATTACCAGACATAGTGGAAAAGCGTTTTGCAGTGATGTAGACCACAAAAGTCCCGAAAGAAGAAGGTACGGATGTCCCCGGAGCTAAGCGCCGGTCCCGGGCACATTTCGGAAGAAGCCGCCGCACTGGAGTGCACTGTGACCGGCACAATCGCCTTTGCGCGAAGAAGCCGATTCTTCGCCTCCGGGAGCCGGAGAGAGCGGCTGCTTTCAAAAGGTGAAGAATGAAGCTGCACAACACTGGGATAGTGTGCGCAGCTTGCAAACTGATAAAAAACAGTACCTTACCACTCCTACCTTTTCCAAACACATGAACATTCGATTGGAAGGTGTTTTGGAAAACTTTCTTTTTCTTCGTGCAAAACACTCAGCAGAGCTCTCTGCAACATGTAAAACACCATGAGAGATGTTTTCTGTGCAGGCACAGTTTCTCATTACCAGACATAGTGGAAAAGCGTTTTGCAGTGATGTAGACCACAAAAGTCCCGAAAGAAGAAGGTACGGATGTCCCCGGAGGTAAGCGCTGGTCCCTGGCACATTTCGGAAGAAGCCGCCGCACTGGAGTGCACTGTGACCGGCACAATCGCCTTTGTGCGAAGAAGCCGCTTCCTTGCCTCCGCGAACCAGACAGAGCGGCTGCTTTCAAAAGGTGGGAATGAAGCTGCACAACACGGGGATAGTGAGCGCAGCTTGCAAACTGATAGAAAACACTACCTTACCACTTTCCTACCTTTTCCAAACATATGAATATTCGGTTGGAAGTTGTTTTCAACAACTTTATTTTCTTCGTGCAAAACACTCAGCAGAGCTCTCTGCAACATGTAAAACACCACGGGAGATGTTTTCTGTGCAGGCACAGTTTCTCATTACCAGACATAGTGGAAAAGCGTTTTGCAGTGATGTAGACCACAAAAGTCCCGAAAGAAGAAGGTACGGATGTCCCCGGAGGTAAGCGCCGGTCCCGGGCACATTTCGGAAGAAGCCGCCGCACTGGAGTGCACTGTGACCGGCACAATCGCTTTTGCGCGAAGAAGCCGATTCTTCGCCTCCGGGAGCCGGAGAGAGCGGCTGCTTTCAAAAGGTGAAGAATGAAGCTGCACAACACTGGGATAGTGTGCGCATCTTGCAAACTGATAGAAAACCCTACCTTAACACTTTCCTACCTTTTCCAAACACATGAACATTCGATTGGAAGGTGTTTTGGAAAACTTTCTTTTTCTTCTTGCATAAACTTCTGCAGAGCTCTCTGCAACATGCAAAACACGATGGGAGATGTTTTCTGTGCAGGCACAGATTCTCCTTGCCTAACATAGTGGAAAACCTTTCTGTATGATGTACACCATAAAAGTCCCGAAAGAAGAAGGTACGCAGCTCCCCGGAGCTACGCGCCGGTCCCGGGCGCATTTCGGAAGAAGCCGCCGCACTGGAGTGCACTGTGACCGGCACAATCGCCTTTGCGCGAAGAAGCCGATTCTTCGCCTCCGGGAGCCGGAGAGAGCGGCTGCTTTCAAAAGGTGAAGAATGAGCTGCACAACACTGGTATAGTGTGCGCAGCTTGCAAACTGATAGAAAACACTACCTTAACACTTTCCTACCTTTTCCAAACACATGAACATTCGATTGGAAGGTGTTTTGGAAAACTTTCTTTTTCTTCTTGCATAAACTTCTGCAGAGCTCTCTGCAACATGCAAAACACGATGGGAGATGTTTAATGTGCAGGCACAGATTCTCCTTGCCTAACATAGTGGAAAACCTTTCTGTATGATGTACACCATAAAAGTCCCGAAAGAAGAAGGTACGCAGCTCCCCGGAGCTACGCGCCGGTCCCGGGCGCATTTCGGAAGAAGCCGCCGCACTGGAGTGCACTGTGACCGGCACAATCGCCTTTGCGCGAAGAAGCCGATTCTTCGCCTCCGGGAGCCGGAGAGAGCGGCTGCTTTCAAAAGGTGAAGAATGAAGCTGCACAACACTGGGATAGTGTGCGCAGCTTGCAAAATGATAAAAAACAGTACGTTACCTCTCCTACCTTTTCCAAACACATGAACATTCGATTGGAAGGTGTTTTGGAAAACTTTCTTTTTCTTCGTGCAAAACACTCAGCAGAGCTCTCTGCAACATGTAAAACACCACGGGAGATGTTTTCTGTGCAGGCACAGTTTCTCATTACCAGACATAGTGGAAAAGCGTTTTGCAGTGATGTAGACCACAAAAGTCCCGAAAGAAGAAGGTACGGATGTCCCCGGAGGTAAGCGCCGGTCCCGGGCGCATTTCGGAAGAAGCCGCCGCACTGGAGTGCACTGTGACCGGCACAATCGCCTTTGCGGGAAGAAGCCGCTTCCTTGCCTCCGCGAACCAGACAGAGCGGCGGCTTCGGAAAGGTGGGAATGAAGCTGCACAACACGGGGATAGTGTGCGCAGCTTGGAAACTGATAGAAAACACTACCTTACCACTTTCCTACCTTTTCCCAACATATGAATTTTCGGTTGGAAGGTGTTTTTTAACAACTTTATATTCTTAGTGCAAAACACTCAGCAGAGATCTCTGCAACATGTAAAACATGATGGGAGATGTTTTCTGTGCAGGCACAGTTTCTACTTGCCTGACATAGTGGAAATGCTTTTAGTAGTGATGTAGAACACAAGAGACGCTAAAGTCGAAATACAGAGTTCCCCGGAGCTAAGCGCCGGGCCCGGGCGCATTTCGGAAGAAGCCGCCGCACTGGAGTGCACTGTGACCGGCACAATCGCCTTTGCGCGAAGAAGCCGATTCTTCGCCTCCGGGAGCCGGAGAGAGCGGCTGCTTTCAAAAGGTGAAGAATGAAGCTGCACAACACTGGGATAGTGTGCGCAGCTTGCAGACTGATAAAAAACAGTACCTTACCACTCCTACCTTTTCCAAACACATGAACATTCGATTGGAAGGTGTTTTGGAAAACTTTCTTTTTCTTCGTGCAAAACACTCAGCAGAGCTCTCTGCAACATGTAAAACACCACGGGAGATGTTTTCTGTGCAGGCACAGTTTCTCATTACCAGACATAGTGGAAAAGCGTTTTGCAGTGATGTAGACCACAAAAGTCCCGAAAGAAGAAGGTACGGATGTCCCCGGAGGTAAGCGCCGGTCCCGGGCACATTTCGGAAGAAGCCGCCGCACTTTAGAGCATTGGCGCCGGTTCAATCCCATTTTCTCGACGAAACCTCGTCTTCGCCTCCGGAAGCCGTAGGGAGCAGTAGCTTCGGAAAGGTGAGAATGAAGCTGCACAACACTGGGATAGTGTGCGCAGCTTGCAAACTGATAGAAAACAGTACCTTACAACTCTCCTAGCTTTTCCAAACACATGAACATTCGGTTGGAAGGTGTTTTGGACATCTTTCTTTTTCTTCCTGCAAAACACTCTGCAGACTTCTCTGCAACATGTACAACACCATGGGAGATGTTTTCAGCCCTGACCCAGATTCTCCTTGCCAGACATAGTGGAAAAACTTTTTGCGAAGTTGGAGAGGACAAGAAACGCTAAAGACGAAAGTATGGAGTTTTCCGTAGCTAAGAATGCATGAAAGCAAAAGACTGCCCTCTTCAAAAATGGCAATTAGGAGGACTCGGAAAAGTACAAATCAGCCAGCCTCTTTTTTATCCCCAGGAAGTTGATGGGGCAGCTATTCCTGAAAGCCTTGCCTGGCATATGAAGGAGGACAAAGCAATGTACTCGGCGTGGATTTTCCTGGGGAATTTCATGCTGAACAACTTTTTCAACACCTCTGATGAATCAACTTGACTGGTAGATGAAGGGAATATTGTCTGCGTGGCCTTCAGGGAGGTTTTTACATTTATCTACATGGCTGCACACATACATACGGGAAGCAATAATGCAAAAGGGAGGGAACCAGTGTCTTTTAAGTGATGCTGAGTGAAAAGAGAAGAGGCAGTGGGCACACACTGAAATACAGGAGATTGCCTATGAACATCACCAAATGATGTTTTACTGTGAGGGTGACTGAACCGCGGCACAGACTGCCCAGAAAGCTTCTGAAGCCTGGATCTTAGAAGACATTAAAAGTACACCCAGCTAGAATCCCGGGCAAGAGGCTCTAGGTATCCTGCTTTAACAGGGGGGTTGGGCCTGGTGAGCCCCACTGAGCCCTACCACTCTCATTCATTCTGTGTAGTGAATTCTCTTCGAGATGCATTTCAAGCACTGGCATGACAAAGTTCTGTGCAGACAGAGATCCAAATGGACATGGGATCCATGTTCCTTAAGCAGTGTTCAAGAAGAATGTAAAACTCTGGGACAAGTGTCTCTTCCCTAACTGAATCCCTTTCATGGGAAAATTCCCAGCTATAGAAAGATCTTCTTATACGCATGCTTAGGACTGACACTGGCTGAGGAAATTTCCCCCTATGTGTATCTAAGACCAGTTAGGATCATCACCCAAGACTTGTCAACATAGTCACAGAATGTCTATTGTAAAGAAGTGACAACTTCCATCAGAATGGCAAATATTGGTCCACAAATTGGATTAATGAATGGGAATTACTTACTTGAGTTAAAAAGAAAAATAAAGAGTTGGTCTTTATTTATTAATTGCGTTGCAATATTGATATGGGAAGAAAAAGACCTTAATCCTGGACTTTCTCAACTCTAAGAAAGATTTTAAAAATTTCTTCTAGAAACCTATTATTATGACAAGATTATTCAAACAATTTTAGTCGGTAAAAAAGTCCCAGATTTGTCTAGTTTTGTTTCCAGGGAAAAGGGCTGTGGTTTGTGTTTCCGGGCCTGGGGCTGGGAGTGGCCGGCTGGCTCCTGAAAATCCTCGATACGCAGGATGGCTCCCAAATGAAAAATTGCACCAGTGCCAAGTCGGGCTAGTTTGATAGTACCAAGTGGCTCCTGCAATCTGACAGCCAGAAGATGGGCAGGTCAGTTTTACTTCCAGGGAAAAGTGCCATAGTTTCAATTTGGGGGCCTGTGGCAGGCAGTAGCCGGCTGGCTCCTGAAAATCCACGATACGCAGGATGGTTCCCAGATGAAAGGTGGCCCCAGTTCCGAGGCGGGCTGGTTTGATAGAGCCATGTGGCTCCTGCAATCTGCCAGCCAGAAGCGGGGTGGGTGAGTTTTGAGTTTTGTTTGCCAGGGAAAAAGGCCGTAGATTTTTTTCGGGGGCCTGTGGCCTGGAATGGCCGGCTGGTTCCTTAAAATCCAAGCCGCGCAGGATGGTTCCCAGATGAAAGGTGGCACCAGTGCCAAGTCGGGCTGTTTTGATAGAGCCAAGTGGCTCCTGCAATCTGCCAGCCAGAAGGCGGGCCGCTGAGATTTTCTTCCCGGGAAAAGGGCCGTGGTATGTGTTTGGGGCCCTGTGGCTGGGAGTGGCCGGCTGGCTCCTGAAAATCCACGATACGCATGATGGTTCCCAGATGAAAGGTGGCACCAGTGCCGAGTCGGTCTGGTTTGATAGAGCCAAGTGGCTCCTGCAATCTGCCAGCCAGAAGATGGGCAGGTCAGTTTTACGTCCAGGGAAAAGGGCCGGAAGTTTGTGTTTGGGGGCCTGAGGCTGGGAGTGGCCGGCTGGCTCCTGAAAATGCACGATACTCAGGATGATTGCCAGAGCCAAGTTGGCACCACAGCCAAGTCGGGCTGGTTTGATAGAGCCATGTGGCTCCTGCAATCTGCCAGCCAGAAGATGGGCAGGTCAATTTTACTTCCAGGGAAAAGGGCCGTAGTTTGTGTTTGGGGGTCTGTGGCTGGGAGTGGCCGGCTGGCTGCTGAAAATCCACGATACGCAGGATGGCTCCCAAATGAAAAATTGCATCAGTGCCAAGACGGGCTGGTATGATAGTACCAAGTGGCTCCTGCAATCTGCCAGCCAGAAGATGGGCAGGTCAGTTTTACTTCCAGGGAAAAGGGCCGTAGGTTGTGTTTGGGGGCCTGTGGCTGGGAGTGGCCAGCTGGCTCCTGAAAATCCCCAATACACAGGATGGTTCCCAGATGAAAGGTGGCACCAGTGCTGAGTCGGGCTGGTTTGATAGAGCCAAATGGCTCCTGCAATCTGCCAGCCAGAAGATGGACAGGTCAGTTTTACTTCCAGGGAAGAGGGCCGGTAGTTTGTGTTTGGGGGCCGGAGGCTGGGAGTGGCCGGCTGGCTCCTGAAAATGCACGATATTCAGGAGGATTGCCAGACCCAAGTTGGCACCACTGCCAAGTCGGACTGGTTTGATAGAGCCATGTGGCTCCTGCAATCTGACAGCCAGAAGATGGGCAGGTCAGTTTTACTTCCAGGGAAAAGGGCCGTAGTTTGTGTTTGGGGGTCTGTGGCTGGGAGTGGCCGGGAGGCTCCTGAAAATCCACGATACGCAAGATGCCTCCCATATGAAAAATGGCACCAGTGCCAAGTCGGGCTGCTTTGATAGTACCAAGTGGCTCCTGCAATCTGCCAGCCAGAAGATGGGCAGGTCAGTTTTACTTCCAGGGTAAAGGGCCGTGGTATATGTTTGGGGGCCTGTGGCTGGGAGTGGCCGGCTGGCTCCTGAAAATCCACGATACGCAGGATGGTTCCCAGATGAAAAGTGGCACCAGTGCCGAGTCGGGCTAGTTTGATAGAGCCAAGTGGCTCCTGCAATCTGCAAGGCAGAAGATGGGCAGGTCAGTTTTACTTCCAGGGAAAAGGGCCGTAGTTTGTGTTTGGGGGCCTGTGGCTGGGAGTGGCCGACTGGCTCCTGAAAATCCACGATACGCAGGATGGTTCCCAGATGAAATGTGGCACCACTGCCGAGTTGGGCTGGTTTGATAGAGCCAAGTGGCTCCTGCAATCTGCCAGCCAGAAGATGGGCAGGTCTGTTTTACTTCCAGGGAAAAGGGCCGTAGTTTGTGTTTGGGGTCCTGTGGCGGGGAATGGCCGGCTGGCTCCTTAAAATCCACGCCGCGCATGATGGTTCCCAGACCCAAGGTGGCACCAGTGCCGCGTCGGGCTGGTTTGAAAGAGCCAAGCGGCTCCTGCAATCTGCCAGCCAGAAGCGGGGTGGGTGAGTTTTGTTTGCCAGGGAAAAGGGCCGTAGTTTGTTTTCGGGGCCTGTGGCTGGGAGTGGCCGGCTGGCTCCTGAAAATCCACGCCGCTCAGGATGGTTCCCAGACTCAAGGGGGCACCAGTGCCGAATCGGGCTGGTTTGATAGAGCCAAGTGGCTCCTGCAATCTGCCAGCCAGAAGATGGGCAGGTCAGTTTTACTTCCAGGGTAAAGGGCCGTGGTATATGTTTGGGGGCCTGTGGCTGGGAGTGGCCGACTGGCTCCTGAAAATCCACGATACGCAGGATGGTTCCCAGATGAAATGTGGCACCACTGCCGAGTTGGGCTGGTTTGATAGAGCCAAGTGGCTCCTGCAATCTGCCAGCCAGAAGATGGGCAGGTCTGTTTTACTTCCAGGGAAAAGGGCCGTAATTTGTGTTTGGGGGCCTGTGGCAGGGAGTGGCCGGCTGACTCCTGAAAATCCACGATACGCAGGATGGTTCCCAGATGAATGGTGGCACCAGTGCCGAGTCGGGCTGCTTTGATAGAGCCAAGTGGCTCCTGCAATCTGCCAGCCAGACGATGGGCAGGTCAGTTTTAGTTACAGGGAAAGGGCCATAGTTATTGTTTGGGGGCCTGTGGCTGGCAGTGGCCGGCTGGCACGTGAAAATGCACGATAATCAGGATGATTGCCAGACCCAAGTTGGCACCACTGCCAAGTCGGGCTGGTTTGATAGAGCCATGTGGCTCCTGCAATCTGCCAGCCAGAAGATGGGCAGGTCAGTTTTCCTTCCAGGGAAAAGGGCCGTAGTTTGTGTTTGGGGGCCTGTGGCTGGGAGTGGCCGGCTGGCTCCTGAAAATCCACGATACGCAGGATGGTTCCCAGACCCAAGGGGGCACCAGTGCCAAATCGGGCTGGTTTGATAGAGCCAAGTGGCTCCTGCATTCTGCCAGCCAGAAGATGGACAGGTCAGTTTTACTTCCAGGGAAAAGGAACATAGCTTTTTTTTGGGGGACTGTGGCTGGGAATGGCCGGCTGGCTCCTGAAAATCCACGCCACGCAGGATGGTTCCCAGATGAAAGGTGGCACCAGTGCCGAGTCAGGCTGCTTTGATAGAGCCAAGTGTCTCCTGCAACCTGCCAGCCAGAAGATGGGCAGGTCAGTTTTACTTCCAGGGAAATGGGTCGTAGTTTTTGTTCGGGGGCCTGTGGCTGGGAGTGGCTGGCTGGCTCCTGAAAATCCACGATACGCAGGATGGTTCCCAGATGAAAGGTGGCACCACTGCCTAGTCGGGCTGGTTTGATAGAGCCAAGTGGCTTCTGCAATCTGCCAGCCAGAAGATGGGCAGGTCTGTTTAACTTCCAGGGAAAAGGGCCGTAGTTTGTGTTTGGGGGCCTGTGGCTGGGAATGGCCGGCTGGCTCCATAAAATCCTCGCCGCGCATGATGGTTCCCAGACCCAAGGTGGCACCAGTGCCGAGTTGGGCTGTTTTGATAGAGCCATGTGGCTCCTGCAATCTGCCAGCCAGGAGCGGGGCGGGTCTGTTTTGTTTGCCAGGGAAAAGGGATGTGGTTTCTGTTGGGGGCCTGTGGCTGGGAGTGGCCGGCTGGCTCCTGAAAATCCACGATACGTAGGATGGTTCCCAGACCCAAAGGGGTACCAGTGCCATGTCGGGCTGGATTGATAGAGCCAAGTGGCTCCTGCAATCTGCCAGCCAGAAGATCGGCAGGTCAGTTTTACTTCCAGGGAAAAGGGCCGTAGTGTGTGTTTGGGGGCCAGAGGCTGGGAGTGGCCGGCTGGCTCCTGAATATCCACTTTACGCAGGATGATTCCCAGACCGAAGTTGGCACCACTGTTAAGTCAGGCTGGTTTGATAGAGCCATGTGCCTCCTGCAATCTGCTAGCCAGAAGCGGGGTGGGTGGGTTTTGTTTGCCTGGGAAAGGGCCGTAGTTTGAGTTTGGGGGCCTGAGGCTGGGAGTGGCTGGCTGGCTCCTGAAAATCCACGCCGTGCAGGATGGTTTCCAGATGAATGGTGGCACCAATACCAAGTCGTGTATTACCATGTAACTCCTGCAATCTGCTATCCAGAAGCGGGGAGCTGAGGCTTTTTTCAGGGAAAAGGGCCGTCGGTTTTTTTTCGGGTCCTGTAGCTGGTAGGGGCAGCTGGGTCCTGAAAATCCACGATACGCAGGATGGTTTCCAGACCCGTGCTGGCTCCAGTGCAATGTCGGCCTGATTTGACTGCGTCAAATATCCCCTGCGTTGCTCAGTTCAAAGAAATCTTGTGTCCTAATGTTCTCAGAGAAGACTGTTAAAATTTGTCTATTTTTCTGGATTTGTTTTGTTCTTTTTTCTCTACCTTCTACTTCTCTCCACTGTCTGAGAACTTTGACCTTTATGTAAGTTGACCTAATGTAAAATTCTCGTAGTAAAGTAAGAGAAGGCAGTAAAGAAAGGCAAATTTGTTAATTGCAGGTGGAAAGAGGGAGGCCAACGAAAGAAAACAAAAGAACAATAATAATGAAATGCTCCCCTGTCTTCTGTGAAAAGTAGAGGCGCAGACAAGAAAGAGCAAGTGCAAAATTCTCACTAGAGAAACGCACTTTATCTGACTAAAGTAATTTCCGGTGCATTTCTTGCGTTTTTCTCATGCCAAACATATTAATCATTGAAGGTGTCCCTTTCCTCTTTCTGGAATACAGCTAGGAAGATGGCTGTGTCATTGCTGACAAGCTGCTATTCTCAGAGGTGTCCAGCTGAAAGTCCTAGATCAATGGATTTCCTCTGTCACTTTGATATGGCATGACTTACAGTTTCAGCAACTGAACTTGCCAGCCTTACAATTCTTTGCCCCTTGAATGGTCAGATAGGCTCCTTGGCAACTGGCATTTGTAAGGACACGAAACTATGCAGAATTTGTACCATGAGATGATGCCAAATGAGTCACGCCGGTAGATTAACTAGGACATGCAAGGCATGAGAGCACAAGAAGAGAGTACACAAGAAGACAGTACAATCTCCTTTTTTCTGAAACACTGTAGAGATCAAATTGAACACAAATCCTCCTGGGCTAGTTCTTGCAAAAGCCTAGGAGTTCTTTTTGTGTTCACACGCCTGGAATATTTAGCTTTGGATCACAGCAGAATGCAGATGACAAAACGAGGCCTTTTAAGTCACATCCAGTATGAAGCAGCATGAAAGAAGAAAGCAGCTGAGAGTGCCAACCCTGCTAGGTAATCTCAGTATTGGTCTTGACATTAGCAGAAATTTGAAATGAGTCTCTGAAAATGACAAAGGAGGCTGAAGAAAAGGGAGCGATGACTCCTCTTGCATAGTGTTTCCTAACAGGGATCTTCAAAATGGAAAGATTGTATCATCCTTTCAACTGAAGGAAGGTATGAAAACAACAGGAAGGAAACGGCATCACATGCTAGAAAGACTAGGAAAGAAGTACACTGGGCAGTGTACTTCTAGACAGAAAGGCCACTGATGGAAAACCAACTAAACTGGCACCAATGCAGCAGCATTGTACTAAAGCCAGAAATGTCCAGCGCTTCACTCTCTGCCGTTCCATTCAGATGCACACAGCAGCTCTGCAACAGTCCTACTGATCATCTCCTTGGCGAACTTGGAGTTGAGGGTCCGTGGTGAAGCAGAGTCCCCAGCAAGATGCAAAGGAGAGCTGCTTTCTTGCAACTTTGCCTTTATCAGTTCCATAGCTTTAAGCCATAACAAACACCATTCAACCAACCACCATACACCAGGCTTTGAACACACGACCGTTCTAGAACTTGTTGATCTACCTCTAATTCAGCTGCCTCGCCTTCCCACAGTCCTTTTCTACTTAGCCAATGGAATGGGCCTCAGCCCAAGGCCTTCCTTTTGTAAGCTTCTAGCTAGATGCAGCAGCAAACCACTACTTTCTTCTGTGCCAAGACTTCAGGTAGACGATTTGCATCTGCCCTTCCAGTGAAACCTAACGGGGAGAGAAAAGCCTCTCACAGATGTTCAGTCATTCCATTAGCTACACAGGCCAAATCAAAAGAAAAGCCAGCTATGGGTTTGTGTACTTGCTCCTACACAACACCCGCTGCCCTCTGACAATCAACTAGCAGAGAACCAGCAAAACTGAGACTTGAGGCAAACAACCCTTTGAAGGGAATAATGATGTCAGCAATTAAGACAACACATTTCCAGGCTACCGAGATACTTGAAATGTCAGCAAAGGCTGGAGACCAAAGGCTGAACTAATAGGGAAAGGGTAAAAGAATCCCAAGAAAAACATGACCGAAGGTTAAAACAATTCCAAGAAAAACATAGGCAACTGACCTGTTGAAGCCTTCAGGAAATCAGTGGCCGCTGATTGACATAGGCCATTCAAGTTAGTTGACCCGTGCACCTTCCACCCCTTTTTCACCTTTCGGCACCATAGGGTGAATTGTGAGCATGAAATCACAATTCCTTGGATTCTCTTCTTAACTTGACGAGAGAAATTCAGCAACTGAAGTACCTGTTACTGATGTGATACCCAGGAACACCGAGTTGACACATTTCATTTTGTTCAAACACAGCTAGCAAATCTAAGGGGACAAGGCTGGCTTCTTTTCATGACAATTTTTCTGTTTTAAAACCTGCTCTGATCCTGGTGAAACTTTTTCATTAGCTTCTCTCTAAAAGCAAAAGATCCAATTCATTGTCCCATCCTACTGCTGCAAGTAAACCATGTGCATTGCCAAGACCAAAAACGGAATTGGAAGGTACAGAGACGCCCGGAGCTATGAGCAGATACGGGGCACATTTCGGTAGAAGCCGCCGTCTGCAGTGCACTGTGACCAGCACAATCGCCTTTGCGCGAAAAAGCCGCTTCTTCGCCTCTGGAAGCCGCAGAGAGCGGCTACCTCTGAAAGCTGAAGAATGAAGCTGCACAACACTGGGATTGTGTGCACAGCTTGCACACTGATCCAAAACAGTACCTTACCACTCTCCACCTTTTCCAAACACATGAACATTCTGTTGGAATGTGTTTTGGACAACTTTCTTTTTCTTCTTGCGTAAACTTCTGCAGAGCTCTCTGCAACATGCAAAACACGATGGGAGATGTTTTCTGTGCTGGCACAGTTTCTCCTTGCCTAACATAGTGGAAAACCTTTCTGTATGATGTAGACCACAAAAGTCCCGAAAGACGAAGGTACGCAGCTCCCCGGTGCTAAGCGCCGGTCCCGGACACATTTCGGCAGATGCCGCCGCACTGGAGTGCACTGTGACCGGCACAATCGCCTTTGCGCGAAGAAGCCGATTCTTCGTCTCCGGGAGCCGGAGAGAGCGGCTGCTTCGGAAAGGTGAAGAATGAAGCTGCACAAGACTGGGATAGTGTGCGCAGCTTTCAAACTGATAGAAAACAGTACCTTACCACTTTCCTACCTTTTCCACACACATGAACATTCGATTGGAAGGTGTTTTGGACAACTTTATTTTTCTTCGTGCAAAACACTCAGCAGAGCTCTCTGCAACATGTAAAACACCACGGGAGATGTTTTCTGTGCAGGCACAGTTTCTCATTACCAGACATAGTGTAAAAGCGTTTTGCAGTGATGTAGACCACAAAAGACGCTAAAGACGAAATATGGAGCTCCCCGGAGGTAAGCGCCGGTCCGGGCACATTTCGGCAGATGCCGCCGCACTGGAGTGCACTGTGACCGGCACAATCGCCTTTGCGCGAAGAAGCCGATTCTTCGTCTCCGGGAGCCGGAGAGAGCGGCTGCTTCGGAAAGGTGAAGAATGAAGCTGCACAAGACTGGGATAGTGTGCGCAGCTTTCAAACTGATAGAAAACAGTACCTTACCACTTTCCTACCTTTTCCACACACATGAACATTCGATTGGAAGGTGTTTTGGACAACTTTATTTTTCTTCGTGCAAAACACTCAGCAGAGCTCTCTGCAACATGTAAAACACCATGACAGACGTTTTCTGTGCAGGCACAGTTTCTCATTACCAGACATAGTGTAAAAGCGTTTTGCAGTGATGTAGACCACAAAAGACGCTAAAGACGAAATATGGAGCTCCCCGGAGCTAAGCGCCGGTCCGGGCACATTTCGGCAGATGCCGCCGCACTGGAGTGCACTGTGACCGGCACAATCGCCTTTGCGCGAAGAAGCCGATTCTTCGTCTCCGGGAGCCGGAGAGAGCGGCTGCTTCGGAAAGGTGAAGAATGAAGCTGCACAACACTGGCATAGTGTGCGCAGCTTGCAAACTGATAGAAAACACTACCTTAACACTTTCCTACCTTTTCCAAACACATGAATATTCGATTGGAAGGTGTTTTGGACAACTTTATTTTTCTTCTTGCAAAACATTCTGCAGAGGTCTCTAAACATGTAAAACACGATGGGAGATGTTTTCTGTGCTGGCACAGTTTCTCCATGCCAGACATAGTGGAAAGGATTTTTGCAATGATATAGACCACAAAAGACGCTAAAGACGAAATATAGAGCTCCCCGGAGCTAAGCGCCGGTCCCCGGCGCATTTCGGAAGAAGCTGCCGCACCGGAGTGCACTGTGACCGGCACAATCGCCTTTGCGCTAAGAAGCCGCCTCTTCGTCTCCGGGAGCCAGAGAGAGCGGCTGCTTCGGAAAGGTGAAGAATGAAGTTGCACAACACTGGGATAGTGTGCGCAGCCTGCAAACTGATAAAAAACAGTACCTTACCACTTTCCTACCTCTTCCAAACATATGAATATTCGGTTAGAAGGTGTTTTGGAAAACTTTCTTTTTCTTCGTGCAAAACACTCAGCAGAGCTCTCTGCAACATGTAAAACACCATGAGAGATGTTTTCTGTGCAGGCACAGTTTCTCATTACCAGACATAGTGTAAAAGCGTTTTGCAGTGATGTAGACCACAAAAGTCCCGAAAGACGAAGGTACGGATGTCCCCGGAGCTAAGCGCCGGTCCCGGGCGCATTTCGGAAGAAGCCGCCGCACTGGAGTGCACTGTGACCGGCACAATCGCCTTTGCTCGAAGAAGCCTATTCTTCGCCTCCGGGAGCCGGAGAGAGCGGCTGCTTTCAAAAGGTGAAGAATGAAGCTGCACATCACTGGGATAGTGTGTGCAGCTTGCCAACTCATAAAAAACAGTGCCTTACCACTCCTACCTTTTCCAAACACATGAACATTCGATTGGAAGGTGTTTTGGAAAACTTTCTTTTTCTTCGTGCAAAACACTCAGCAGAGCTCTCTGCAACATGTAAAACACCATGAGAGATGTTTTCTGTGCAGGCCCAGTTTCTCATTACCAGACATAGTGGAAAAGCGTTTTGCAGTGATGTAGACCACAAAAGTCCCGAAAGACGAAGGTACGGATGTCCCCGGAGGTAAGCGCCGGTCCCGGGCGCATTTCGGAAGAAGCCGCCGCACTGGAGTGCACTCTGACCGGCACAATCGCCTTTGCACGAAGAAGCCTATTCTTCGCCTCCGGGAGCCGGAGAGAGCGGCTGCTTTCAAAAGGTGAAGAATGAAGCTGCACAACACTGGGATAGTGTGTGCAGCTTGCCAACTGATAAAAAACTTTGCCTTACCACTCCTACCTTTTCCAAACACATGAACACTCGATTGGAAGGTGTTTTGGAAAACTTTCTTTTTCTTCGTGCAAAACACTCAGCAGAGCTCTCTGCAACATGTAAAACACGATGGGAGATGTTTTCTGTGCAGGCACAGTTTCTCATTACCAGACATAGTGGAAAAGCGTTTTGCAGTGATGTAGACCACAAAAGTCCCGAAAGAAGAAGGTACGGATATTCCCGGAGGTAAGCGCCGGTCCCGGGCACATTTCAAGAAGTCGCCGCACTGGAGTGCACTGTGACCGCCAACAATCGCCTTTGCGCGAAGAAGGCGATTCTTCGTCTCCGGGGACCGGAGTGAGCGGCTGCTTCGGAAAGGTGGGAATGAAGCTGCACAACACTGGGATAGTGTGTGCAGCTTGCCAACTGATAAAAAACAGTACCTTACCACTCCTACCTTTTCCAAACACATGAACATTCGATTGGACGGTGTTTTGGAAAACTTTCTTATTCCTGGTGCAAAACACTCAGCAGAGCTCTCTGCAACATGTAAAACACGATGGGAGATGTTTTCTGTGCAGGCACAGTTTCTCATTACCAGACATAGTGGAAAAGCGTTTTGCAGTGATGTAGACCACAAAAGACGCTAAAGACGAAATATGGAGCTCTCCGGAGGTAAGCGCCGGTCCGGGCACATTTCGGCAGATGCCGCCGCACTGGAGTGCACTGTGACCGGCACAATCGCTTTTGCGCGAAGAAGCCGATTCTTCGTCTCCGGGAGCCAGACAGAGCCGATGCTTCGGAAAGGTGAAGAATGAAGCTGCACAACACTGGGATAGTGTGCGCAGCTTGCAAACTGATAGAAAGCAGTACCTTACAACTTTCTTAACTTTTCCAAACACATGAATATTCGGTTGGAAGGTGTTTTGGACAACTTTATTTTCATCGTGCAAAACACTCAGCAGAGCTCTGTGCAACATGTAAAACACGATGGGAGATGTTTTCTGTGCAGGCACAGTTTCTACTTGCCAGACATTGCGGTAAAGCTTTTTGCAGTGATGTAGACCGCAAAAGTCCCGAAAGAAACAGGTACGGATGTCCCCGGAGCTAAGCGCCGGTCCCGGGCGCATTTCGGAAGAAGCCGCCGCACTGGAGTGCACTCTGACCGGCACAATCGCCTTTGCTCGAAGAAGCCTATTCTTCGCCTCCGGGAGCCGGAGAGAGCGGCTGCTTTCAAAAGGTGAAGAATGAAGCTGCACATCACTGGGATAGTGTGTGCAGCTTGCCAACTGATAAAAAACAGTGCCTTACCACTCCTACCTTTTCCAAACACATGAACATTCGATTGGAAGGTGTTTTGGAAAACTTTCTTTTTCTTCGTGCAAAACACTCAGCAGAGCTCTCTGCAACATGTAAAACACGATGGGAGATGTTTTCTGTGCAGGCCCAGTTTCTCATTACCAGACATAGTGGAAAAGCGTTTTGCAGTGATGTAGACCACAAAAGTCCCGAAAGAAGAAGGTACGGATGTCCCCGGAGCTAAGCGCCGGTCCCGGGCGCATTTCAGAAGAAGCCGCCGCACTGGAGTGCACTGTGACCGGCACAATCGCCTTTGCGCGAAGAAGTCGCCTCTTCGTCTCCGGGGACCGGAGTGAGCGGCTGCTTCGGAAAGGTGGGAATGAAGCTGCACAACACTGGGATAGTGTGCGCAGGTTGCAAACATAGAAAACAGTACCTTACAACTCTCCTAGCTTTTCCAAACACATGAACATTCGGTTGGAAGGTGTTTTGGACATCTTTCTTTTTCTTCCTGCAAAACACTCTGCAGACTTCTCTGCAACATGTACAACACCATGGGAGATGTTTTCAGCCCTGACCCAGATTCTCCTTGCCAGACATAGTGGAAAAACTTTTTGCGAAGTTGGAGAGGACAAGAAACGCTAAAGACGAAAGTATGGAGTTTTCCGTAGCTAAGAATGCATGAAAGCAAAAGACTGCCCTCTTCAAAAATGGCAATTAGGAGGACTCGGAAAAGTACAAATCAGCCAGCCTCTTTTTTATCCCCATGAAGTTGATGGGGCAGCTATTCCTGAAAGCCTTGCCTGGCATATGAAGGAGGACAAAGCAATGTACTCGGCGTGGATTTTCCTGGGGAATTTCATGCTGAACAACTTTTTCAACACCTCTGATGAATCAACTTGACTGGTAGATGAAGGGAATATTGTCTGCGTGGCCTTCAGGGAGGTTTTTACATTTATCTACATGGCTGCACACATACATACGGGAAGCAATAATGCAAAAGGGAGGGAACCAGTGTCTTTTAAGTGATGCTGAGTGAAAAGAGAAGAGGCAGTGGGCACACACTGAAATACAGGAGATTGCCTATGAACATCACCAAATGATGTTTTACTGTGAGGGTGACTGAACCGCGGCACAGACTGCCCAGAAAGCTTCTGAAGCCTGGATCTTAGAAGACATTAAAAGTACACCCAGCTAGAATCCCGGGCAAGAGGCTCTAGGTATCCTGCTTTAACAGGGGGGTTGGGCCTGGTGAGCCCCACTGAGCCCTACCACTCTCATTCATTCTGTGTAGTGAATTCTCTTCGAGATGCATTTCAAGCACTGGCATGACAAAGTTCTGTGCAGACAGAGATCCAAATGGACATGGGATCCATGTTCCTTAAGCAGTGTTCAAGAAGAATGTAAAACTCTGGGACAAGTGTCTCTTCCCTAACTGAATCCCTTTCATGGGAAAATTCCCAGCTATAGAAAGATCTTCTTATACGCATGCTTAGGACTGACACTGGCTGAGGAAATTTCCCCCTATGTGTATCTAAGACCAGTTAGGATCATCACCCAAGACTTGTCAACATAGTCACAGAATGTCTATTGTAAAGAAGTGACAACTTCCATCAGAATGGCAAATATTGGTCCACAAATTGGATTAATGAATGGGAATTACTTACTTGAGTTAAAAAGAAAAATAAAGAGTTGGTCTTTATTTATTAATTGCGTTGCAATATTGATATGGGAAGAAAAAGACCTTAATCCTGGACTTTCTCAACTCTAAGAAAGATTTTAAAAATTTCTTCTAGAAACCTATTATTATGACAAGATTATTCAAACAATTTTAGTCGGTAAAAAAGTCCCAGATTTGTCTAGTTTTGTTTCCAGGGAAAAGGGCTGTGGTTTGTGCTTCCGGGCCTGGGGCTGGGAGTGGCCGGCTGGCTCCTGAAAATCCTCGATACGCAGGATGGCTCCCAAATGAAAAATTGCACCAGTGCCAAGTCGGGCTAGTTTGATAGTACCAAGTGGCTCCTGCAATCTGACAGCCAGAAGATGGGCAGGTCAGTTTTACTTCCAGGGAAAAGTGCCATAGTTTCAATTTGGGGGCCTGTGGCTGGCAGTAGCCGGCTGGCTCCTGAAAATCCACGATACGCAGGATGGTTCCCAGATGAAAGGTGGCCCCAGTTCCGAGGCGGGCTGGTTTGATAGAGCCATGTGGCTCCTGCAATCTGCCAGCCAGAAGCGGGGTGGGTGAGTTTTGAGTTTTGTTTGCCAGGGAAAAAGGCCGTAGATTTTTTTCGGGGGCCTGTGGCCTGGAATGGCCGGCTGGTTCCTTAAAATCCAAGCCGCGCAGGATGGTTCCCAGATGAAAGGTGGCACCAGTGCCAAGTCGGGCTGTTTTGATAGAGCCAAGTGGCTCCTGCAATCTGCCAGCCAGAAGGCGGGCCGCTGAGATTTTCTTCCCGGGAAAAGGGCCGTGGTATGTGTTTGGGGCCCTGTGGCTGGGAGTGGCCGGCTGGCTCCTGAAAATCCACGATACGCATGATGGTTCCCAGATGAAAGGTGGCACCAGTGCCGAGTCGGTCTGGTTTGATAGAGCCAAGTGGCTCCTGCAATCTGCCAGCCAGAAGATGGGCAGGTCAGTTTTACGTCCAGGGAAAAGGGCCGGAAGTTTGTGTTTGGGGGCCTGAGGCTGGGAGTGGCCGGCTGGCTCCTGAAAATGCACGATACTCAGGATGATTGCCAGAGCCAAGTTGGCACCACAGCCAAGTCGGGCTGGTTTGATAGAGCCATGTGGCTCCTGCAATCTGCCAGCCAGAAGATGGGCAGGTCAATTTTACTTCCAGGGAAAAGGGCCGTAGTTTGTGTTTGGGGGTCTGTGGCTGGGAGTGGCCGGCTGGCTGCTGAAAATCCACGATACGCAGGATGGCTCCCAAATGAAAAATTGCATCAGTGCCAAGACGGGCTGGTATGATAGTACCAAGTGGCTCCTGCAATCTGCCAGCCAGAAGATGGGCAGGTCAGTTTTACTTCCAGGGAAAAGGGCCGTAGGTTGTGTTTGGGGGCCTGTGGCTGGGAGTGGCCAGCTGGCTCCTGAAAATCCCCAATACACAGGATGGTTCCCAGATGAAAGGTGGCACCAGTGCTGAGTCGGGCTGGTTTGATAGAGCCAAATGGCTCCTGCAATCTGCCAGCCAGAAGATGGACAGGTCAGTTTTACTTCCAGGGAAGAGGGCCGGTAGTTTGTGTTTGGGGGCCGGAGGCTGGGAGTGGCCGGCTGGCTCCTGAAAATGCACGATATTCAGGAGGATTGCCAGACCCAAGTTGGCACCACTGCCAAGTCGGACTGGTTTGATAGAGCCATGTGGCTCCTGCAATCTGACAGCCAGAAGATGGGCAGGTCAGTTTTACTTCCAGGGAAAAGGGCCGTAGTTTGTGTTTGGGGGTCTGTGGCTGGGAGTGGCCGGGAGGCTCCTGAAAATCCACGATACGCAAGATGCCTCCCATATGAAAAATGGCACCAGTGCCAAGTCGGGCTGGTTTGATAGTACCATGTGGCTCCTGCAATCTGCCAGCCAGAAGATGGGCAGGTCAGTTTTACTTCCAGGGTAAAGGGCCGTGGTATATGTTTGGGAGCCTGTGGCTGGGAGTGGCCGGCTGGCTCCTGAAAATCCACGATACGCAGGATGGTTCCCAGATGAAAAGTGGCACCAGTGCCGAGTCGGGCTAGTTTGATAGAGCCAAGTGGCTCCTGCAATCTGCAAGGCAGAAGATGGGCAGGTCAGTTTTACTTCCAGGGAAAAGGGCCGTAGTTTGTGTTTGGGGGCCTGTGGCTGGGAGTGGCCGACTGGCTCCTGAAAATCCAGGATACGCAGGATGGTTCCCAGATGAAAAGTGGCACCACTGCCGAGTTGGGCTGGTTTGATAGAGCCAAGTGGCTCCTGCAATCTGCCAGCCAGAAGATGGGCAGGTCTGTTTTACTTCCAGGGAAAAGGGCCGTAGTTTGTGTTTGGGGGCCTGTGGCGGGGAATGGCCGGCTGGCTCCTTAAAATCCACGCCGCGCATGATGGTTCCCAGACCCAAGGTGGCACCAGTGCCGCGTCGGGCTGGTTTGAAAGAGCCAAGCGGCTCCTGCAATCTGCCAGCCAGAAGCGGGGTGGGTGAGTTTTGTTTGCCAGGGAAAAGGGCCGTAGTTTGTTTTCGGGGCCTGTGGCTGGGAGTGGCCGGCTGGCTCCTGAAAATCCACGCCGCTCAGGATGGTTCCCAGACTCAAGGGGGCACCAGTGCCGAATCGGGCTGGTTTGATAGAGCCAAGTGGCTCCTGCAATCTCCCAGCCAGAAGATGGGCAGGTCAGTTTTACTTCCAGGGTAAAGGGCCGTGGTATATGTTTGGGGGCCTGTGGCTGGTTGTGGCCGGGTGGCTCCTGAAAATCCACGGTACGCAGGATGGTTCCCAGATGAAAAGTGGCACCAGTGCCGAGTCGGGCTAGTTTGATAGAGCCAAGTGGCTCCTGCAATCTGCAAGGCAGAAGATGGGCAGGTCAATTTTACTTCCAGGGAAAAGGGCCGTAATTTGTGTTTGGGGGCCTGTGGCTGGGAGTGGCCGACTGGCTCCTGAAAATCCACGATACGCAGGTTGGTTCCCAGATGAAATGTGGCACCACTGCCGAGTTGGGCTGGTTTGATAGAGCCAAGTGGCTCCTGCAATCTGCCAGCCAGAAGATGGGCAGGTCTGTTTTACTTCCAGGGAAAAGGGCCGTAATTTGTGTTTGGGGGCCTGTGGCAGGGAGTGGCCGGCTGACTCCTGAAAATCCACGATACGCAGGATGGTTCCCAGATGAATGGTGGCACCAGTGCCGAGTCGGGCTGCTTTGATAGAGCCAAGTGGCTCCTGCAATCTGCCAGCCAGACGATGGGCAGGTCAGTTTTAGTTACAGGGAAAGGGCCATAGTTATTGTTTGGGGGCCTGTGGCTGGCAGTGGCCGGCTGGCACGTGAAAATGCACGATAATCAGGATGATTGCCAGACCCAAGTTGGCACCACTGCCAAGTCGGGCTGGTTTAATAGAGCTAAGTGGCTCCTGCAATCTGCCAGCCAGAAGATGGGCAGGTCAGTTTTACTTCCGGGGAAGAGGGCCAGTAGTTTGTGTTTGGGGGCCTGAGGCTGGGAGTGGCCGGCTGGCTCCTAAACATCCACGATACTCAGGATGATTGCCAGACCCAAGTTGGCACCACTGCCAAGTCGGGCTGGTTTGATAGAGCCATGTGGCTCCTGCAATCTGCCAGCCAGAAGATGGGCAGGTCAGTTTTCCTTCCAGGGAAAAGGGCCGTAGTTTGTGTTTGGGGGCCTGTGGCTGGGAGTGGCCGGCTGGCTCCTGAAAATCCACGATACGCAGGATGGTTCCCAGACCCAAGGGGGCACCAGTGCCAAATCGGGCTGGTTTGATAGAGCCAAGTGGCTCCTGCATTCTGCCAGCCAGAAGATGGACAGGTCAGTTTTACTTCCAGGGAAAAGGAACATAGCTTTTTTTTGGGGGACTGTGGCTGGGAATGGCCGGCTGGCTCCTGAAAATCCACGCCACGCAGGATGGTTCCCAGATGAAAGGTGGCACCAGTGCCGAGTCAGGCTGCTTTGATAGAGCCAAGTGTCTCCTGCAACCTGCCAGCCAGAAGATGGGCAGGTCAGTTTTACTTCCAGGGAAATGGGTCGTAGTTTTTGTTCGGGGGCCTGTGGCTGGGAGTGGCTGGCTGCCTCCTGAAAATCCACGATACGCAGGATGGTTCCCAGATGAAAGGTGGCACCACTGCCTAGTCGGGCTGGTTTGATAGAGCCAAGTGGCTTCTGCAATCTGCCAGCCAGAAGATGGGCAGGTCTGTTTAACTTCCAGGGAAAAGGGCCGTAGTTTGTGTTTGGGGGCCTGTGGCTGGGAATGGCCGGCTGGCTCCATAAAATCCTCGCCGCGCATGATGGTTCCCAGACCCAAGGTGGCACCAGTGCCGAGTTGGGTGTTTTGATAGAGCCATGTGGCTCCTGCAATCTGCCAGCCAGGAGCGGGGCGGGTCTGTTTTGTTTGCCAGGGAAAAGGGATGTGGTTTCTGTTGGGGGCCTGTGGCTGGGAGTGGCCGGCTGGCTCCTGAAAATCCACGATACGTAGGATGATTCCCAGACCCAAAGGGGTACCAGTGCCATGTCGGGCTGGATTGATAGAGCCAAGTGGCTCCTGCAATCTGCCAGCCAGAAGATCGGCAGGTCAGTTTTACTTCCAGGGAAAAGGGCCGTAGTGTGTGTTTGGGGGCCAGAGGCTGGGAGTGGCCGGCTGGCTCCTGAATATCCACTTTACGCAGGATGATTCCCAGACCGAAGTTGGCACCACTGTTAAGTCAGGCTGGTTTGATAGAGCCATGTGCCTCCTGCAATCTGCTAGCCAGAAGCGGGGTGGGTGGGTTTTGTTTGCCTGGGAAAGGGCCGTAGTTTGAGTTTGGGGGCCTGAGGCTGGGAGTGGCTGGCTGGCTCCTGAAAATCCACGCCGTGCAGGATGGTTTCCAGATGAATGGTGGCACCAATACCAAGTCGTGTATTACCATGTAACTCCTGCAATCTGCTATCCAGAAGCGGGGAGCTGAGGCTTTTTTCAGGGAAAAGGGCCGTCGGTTTTTTTTCGGGTCCTGTAGCTGGTAGGGGCAGCTGGGTCCTGAAAATCCACGATACGCAGGATGGTTTCCAGACCCGTGCTGGCTCCAGTGCAATGTCGGCCTGATTTGACTGCGTCAAATATCCCCTGCGTTGCTCAGTTCAAAGAAATCTTGTGTCCTAATGTTCTCAGAGAAGACTGTTAAAATTTGTCTATTTTTCTGGATTTGTTTTGTTCTTTTTTCTCTACCTTCTACTTCTCTCCACTGTCTGAGAACTTTGACCTTTATGTAAGTTGACCTAATGTAAAATTCTCGTAGTAAAGTAAGAGAAGGCAGTAAAGAAAGGCAAATTTGTTAATTGCAGGTGGAAAGAGGGAGGCCAACGAAAGAAAACAAAAGAACAATAATAATGAAATGCTCCCCTGTCTTCTGTGAAAAGTAGAGGCGCAGACAAGAAAGAGCAAGTGCAAAATTCTCACTAGAGAAACGCACTTTATCTGACTAAAGTAATTTCCGGTGCATTTCTTGCGTTTTTCTCATGCCAAACATATTAATCATTGAAGGTGTCCCTTTCCTCTTTCTGGAATACAGCTAGGAAGATGGCTGTGTCATTGCTGACAAGCTGCTATTCTCAGAGGTGTCCAGCTGAAAGTCCTAGATCAATGGATTTCCTCTGTCACTTTGATATGGCATGACTTACAGTTTCAGCAACTGAACTTGCCAGCCTTACAATTCTTTGCCCCTTGAATGGTCAGATAGGCTCCTTGGCAACTGGCATTTGTAAGGACACGAAACTATGCAGAATTTGTACCATGAGATGATGCCAAATGAGTCACGCCGGTAGATTAACTAGGACATGCAAGGCATGAGAGCACAAGAAGAGAGTACACAAGAAGACAGTACAATCTCCTTTTTTCTGAAACACTGTAGAGATCAAATTGAACACAAATCCTCCTGGGCTAGTTCTTGCAAAAGCCTAGGAGTTCTTTTTGTGTTCACACGCCTGGAATATTTAGCTTTGGATCACAGCAGAATGCAGATGACAAAACGAGGCCTTTTAAGTCACATCCAGTATGAAGCAGCATGAAAGAAGAAAGCAGCTGAGAGTGCCAACCCTGCTAGGTAATCTCAGTATTGGTCTTGACATTAGCAGAAATTTGAAATGAGTCTCTGAAAATGACAAAGGAGGCTGAAGAAAAGGGAGCGATGACTCCTCTTGCATAGTGTTTCCTAACAGGGATCTTCAAAATGGAAAGATTGTATCATCCTTTCAACTGAAGGAAGGTATGAAAACAACAGGAAGGAAACGGCATCACATGCTAGAAAGACTAGGAAAGAAGTACACTGGGCAGTGTACTTCTAGACAGAAAGGCCACTGATGGAAAACCAACTAAACTGGCACCAATGCAGCAGCATTGTACTAAAGCCAGAAATGTCCAGCGCTTCACTCTCTGCCGTTCCATTCAGATGCACACAGCAGCTCTGCAACAGTCCTACTGATCATCTCCTTGGCGAACTTGGAGTTGAGGGTCCGTGGTGAAGCAGAGTCCCCAGCAAGATGCAAAGGAGAGCTGCTTTCTTGCAACTTTGCCTTTATCAGTTCCATAGCTTTAAGCCATAACAAACACCATTCAACCAACCACCATACACCAGGCTTTGAACACACGACCGTTCTAGAACTTGTTGATCTACCTCTAATTCAGCTGCCTCGCCTTCCCACAGTCCTTTTCTACTTAGCCAATGGAATGGGCCTCAGCCCAAGGCCTTCCTTTTGTAAGCTTCTAGCTAGATGCAGCAGCAAACCACTACTTTCTTCTGTGCCAAGACTTCAGGTAGACGATTTGCATCTGCCCTTCCAGTGAAACCTAACGGGGAGAGAAAAGCCTCTCACAGATGTTCAGTCATTCCATTAGCTACACAGGCCAAATCAAAAGAAAAGCCAGCTATGGGTTTGTGTACTTGCTCCTACACAACACCCGCTGCCCTCTGACAATCAACTAGCAGAGAACCAGCAAAACTGAGACTTGAGGCAAACAACCCTTTGAAGGGAATAATGATGTCAGCAATTAAGACAACACATTTCCAGGCTACCGAGATACTTGAAATGTCAGCAAAGGCTGGAGACCAAAGGCTGAACTAATAGGGAAAGGGTAAAAGAATCCCAAGAAAAACATGACCGAAGGTTAAAACAATTCCAAGAAAAACATAGGCAACTGACCTGTTGAAGCCTTCAGGAAATCAGTGGCCGCTGATTGACATAGGCCATTCAAGTTAGTTGACCCGTGCACCTTCCACCCCTTTTTCACCTTTCGGCACCATAGGGTGAATTGTGAGCATGAAATCACAATTCCTTGGATTCTCTTCTTAACTTGACGAGAGAAATTCAGCAACTGAAGTACCTGTTACTGATGTGATACCCAGGAACACCGAGTTGACACATTTCATTTTGTTCAAACACAGCTAGCAAATCTAAGGGGACAAGGCTGGCTTCTTTTCATGACAATTTTTCTGTTTTAAAACCTGCTCTGATCCTGGTGAAACTTTTTCATTAGCTTCTCTCTAAAAGCAAAAGATCCAATTCATTGTCCCATCCTACTGCTGCAAGTAAACCATGTGCATTGCCAAGACCAAAAACGGAATTGGAAGGTACAGAGACGCCCGGAGCTATGAGCAGATACGGGGCACATTTCGGTAGAAGCCGCCGTCTGCAGTGCACTGTGACCAGCACAATCGCCTTTGCGCGAAAAAGCCGCTTCTTCGCCTCTGGAAGCCGCAGAGAGCGGCTACCTCTGAAAGCTGAAGAATGAAGCAGCACAACACTGGGATTGTGTGCACAGATGCACACTGATCCAAAACAGTACCTTACCACTCTCCACCTTTTCCAAACACATGAACATTCTGTTGGAATGTGTTTTGGACAACTTTCTTTTTCTTCTTGCGTAAACTTCTGCAGAGCTCTCTGCAACATGCAAAACACGATGGGAGATGTTTTCTGTGCTGGCACAGTTTCTCCTTGCCTAACATAGTGGAAAACCTTTCTGTATGATGTAGACCACAAAAGTCCCGAAAGACGAAGGTACGCAGCTCCCCGGTGCTAAGCGCCGGTCCCGGACACATTTCGGCAGATGCCGCCGCACTGGAGTGCACTGTGACCGGCACAATCGCCTTTGCGCGAAGAAGCCGATTCTTCGTCTCCGGGAGCCGGAGAGAGCGGCTGCTTCGGAAAGGTGAAGAATGAAGCTGCACAAGACTGGGATAGTGTGCGCAGCTTTCAAACTGATAGAAAACAGTACCTTACCACTTTCCTACCTTTTCCACACACATGAACATTCGATTGGAAGGTGTTTTGGACAACTTTATTTTTCTTCGTGCAAAACACTCAGCAGAGCTCTCTGCAACATGTAAAACACCATGACAGACGTTTTCTGTGCAGGCACAGTTTCTCATTACCAGACATAGTGTAAAAGCGTTTTGCAGTGATGTAGACCACAAAAGACGCTAAAGACGAAATATGGAGCTCCCCGGAGGTAAGCGCCGGTCCGGGCACATTTCGGCAGATGCCGCCGCACTGGAGTGCACTGTGACCGGCACAATCGCCTTTGCGCGAAGAAGCCGATTCTTCGTCTCCGGGAGCCGGAGAGAGCGGCTGCTTCGGAAAGGTGAAGAATGAAGCTGCACAACACTGGCATAGTGTGCGCAGCTTGCAAACTGATAGAAAACACTACCTTAACACTTTCCTACCTTTTCCAAACACATGAATATTCGATTGGAAGGTGTTTTGGACAACTTTATTTTTCTTCTTGCAAAACATTCTGCAGAGGTCTCTAAACATGTAAAACACGATGGGAGATGTTTTCTGTGCTGGCACAGTTTCTCCATGCCAGACAGAGTGGAAAGGATTTTTGCAATGATATAGACCACAAAAGACGCTAAAGACGAAATATAGAGCTCCCCGGAGCTAAGCGCCGGTCCCCGGCGCATTTCGGAAGAAGCTGCCGCACCGGAGTGCACTGTGACCGGCACAATCGCCTTTGCGCTAAGAAGCCGCCTCTTCGTCTCCGGGAGCCAGAGAGAGCGGCTGCTTCGGAAAGGTGAAGAATGAAGTTGCACAACACTGGGATAGTGTGTGCAGCCTGCAAACTGATAAAAACCACTACCTTACCACTTTCCTACCTTTCCCAAACACATGAATATTCGATTGGAAGGTGTTTTGGACAACTTTATTTTTCTCCTTGCAAAACATTCTGCAGAGGTCTCTAAACAAGTAAAACACGATGGGAGATGTTTTCTGTGCTGGCACAGTTTCTCAATGCCAGACATAGTGGAAAGGATCTTTGCAATGATATAGACCACAAAAGACGCTAAAGACTAAATATGGAGCTCCCCGGAGCTAAGCGCCGGTCCCCGGCGCATTTCGGAAGAAGCTGCCGCACTGGAGTGCACTGTGACCGGCATAATCGCCTTTGCGCGAAGAAGCCGCCTCTTCGTCTCCGGGAGCCAGAGAGAGCGGCTGCTTCGGAAAGGTGAAGAATGAAGCTGCACAAGACTGGGATAGTGTGTGCAGCTTGCCAACTGATAAAAAACAGTGCCTTACCACTCCTACCTTTTCCAAACACATGAACATTCGATTGGAAGGTGTTTTGGAAAACTTTCTTTTTCTTCGTGCAAAACACTCAGCAGAGCTCTCTGCAACATGTAAAACACCATGAGAGATGTTTTCTGTGCAGGCCCAGTTTCTCATTACCAGACATAGTGGAAAAGCGTTTTGCAGTGATGTAGACCACAAAAGTCCCGAAAGACGAAGGTACGGATGTCCCCGGAGGTAAGCGCCGGTCCCGGGCGCATTTCGGAAGAAGCCGCCGCACTGGAGTGCACTCTGACCGGCATAATCGCCTTTGCACGAAGAAGCCTATTCTTCGCCTCCTGGAGCCGGAGAGAGCGGCTGCTTTCAAAAGGTGAAGAATGAAGCTGCACAACACTGGGATAGTGTGTGCAGCTTGCCAACTGATAAAAAACTTTGCCTTACCACTCCTACCTTTTCCAAACACATGAACACTCGATTGGAAGGTGTTTTGGAAAACTTTCTTTTTCTTCGTGCAAAACACTCAGCAGAGCTCTCTGCAACATGTAAAACACGATGGGAGATGTTTTCTGTGCAGGCACAGTTTCTCATTACCAGACATAGTGGAAAAGCGTTTTGCAGTGATGTAGACCACAAAAGTCCCGAAAGAAGAAGGTACGGATATTCCCGGAGGTAAGCGCCGGTCCCGGGCACATTTCAAGAAGTCGCCGCACTGGAGTGCACTGTGACCGCCAACAATCGCCTTTGCGCGAAGAAGCCGCCTCTTCGTCTCCGGGGACCGGAGTGAGCGGCTGCTTCGGAAAGGTGGGAATGAAGCTGCACAACACTGGGATAGTGTGCGCAGGTTGCAAACTGATAGAAAACAGTACCTTACCACTTTCCTACCTCTTCCAAACATATGAATATTGGGTTGGAAGGTGTTTTGGACAACTTTCTTTTTCTTCTTGCAAAACACTCAGCAGAGCTCTCTGCAACATGTAAAACACCACGGGAGATGTTTTCTGTGCAGGCACAGTTTCTCATTACCAGACATAGTGGAAAAGCTTTTTGCAATGATGTAGACCACAAAAGACGCTAGAGACGAAGGTACGGAGCTCCCCGGTGCTAAGCGCCGGTCGCGGGCACATTTCGGAAGAAGCCGCCGCACTGGAGTGCACTGTGACCGGCACAATCGCCTTTGCGCGAAGAAGCCGATTCTTCGCCTCCGGGAGCCGGAGAGAGCGGCTGCTTTCAAAAGGTGAAGAATGAAGCTGCACAACACTGGGATAGTGTGTGCAGCTTGCCAACTGATAAAAAACAGTACCTTACCACTCCTACCTTTTCCAAACACATGAACATTCGATTGGACGGTGTTTTGGAAAACTTTCTTATTCCTGGTGCAAAACACTCAGCAGAGCTCTCTGCAACATGTAAAACACGATGGGAGATGTTTTCTGTGCAGGCACAGTTTCTCATTACCAGACATAGTGTAAAAGCGTTTTGCAGTGATGTAGACCACAAAAGACGCTAAAGACGAAATATGGAGCTCTCCGGAGGTAAGCGCCGGTCCGGGCACATTTCGGCAGATGCCGCCGCACTGGAGTGCACTGTGACCGGCACAATCGCTTTTGCGCGAAGAAGCCGATTCTTCGTCTCCGGGAGCCAGACAGAGCCGATGCTTCGGAAAGGTGAAGAATGAAGCTGCACAACACTGGGATAGTGTGCGCAGCTTGCAAACTGATAGAAAGCAGTACCTTACAACTTTCTTAACTTTTCCAAACACATGAATATTCGGTTGGAAGGTGTTTTGGACAACTTTATTTTCATCGTGCAAAACACTCAGCAGAGCTCTGTGCAACATGTAAAACACGATGGGAGATGTTTTCTGTGCAGGCACAGTTTCTACTTGCCAGACATTGCGGAAAAGCTTTTTGCAGTGATGTAGACCACAAAAGTCCCGAAAGAAACAGGTACGGATGTCCCCGGAGCTAAGCGCCGGTCCCGGGCGCATTTCGGAAGAAGCCGCCGCACTGGAGTGCACTCTGACCGGCACAATCGCCTTTGCTCGAAGAAGCCTATTCTTCGCCTCCGGGAGCCGGAGAGAGCGGCTGCTTTCAAAAGGTGAAGAATGAAGCTGCACATCACTGGGATAGTGTGTGCAGCTTGCCAACTCATAAAAAACAGTGCCTTACCACTCCTACCTTTTCCAAACACATGAACATTCGATTGGAAGGTGTTTTGGAAAACTTTCTTTTTCTTCGTGCAAAACACTCAGCAGAGCTCTCTGCAACATGTAAAACACCATGAGAGATGTTTTCTGTGCAGGCCCAGTTTCTCATTACCAGACATAGTGGAAAAGCGTTTTGCAGTGATGTAGACCACAAAAGTCCCGAAAGACGAAGGTACGGATGTCCCCGGAGGTAAGCGCCGGTCCCGGGCGCATTTCGGAAGAAGCCGCCGCACTGGAGTGCACTCTGACCGGCACAATCGCCTTTGCACGAAGAAGCCTATTCTTCGCCTCCGGGAGCCGGAGAGAGCGGCTGCTTTCAAAAGGTGAAGAATGAAGCTGCACAACACTGGGATAGTGTGTGCAGCTTGCCAACTGATAAAAAACTTTGCCTTACCACTCCTACCTTTTCCAAACACATGAACACTCGATTGGAAGGTGTTTTGGAAAACTTTCTTTTTCTTCGTGCAAAACACTCAGCAGAGCTCTCTGCAACATGTAAAACACGATGGGAGATGTTTTCTGTGCAGGCACAGTTTCTCATTACCAGACATAGTGGAAAAGCGTTTTGCAGTGATGTAGACCACAAAAGTCCCGAAAGAAGAAGGTACGGATATTCCCGGAGGTAAGCGCCGGTCCCGGGCACATTTCAAGAAGTCGCCGCACTGGAGTGCACTGTGACCGCCAACAATCGCCTTTGCGCGAAGAAGCCGCCTCTTCGTCTCCGGGGACCGGAGTGAGCGGCTGCTTCGGAAAGGTGGGAATGAAGCTGCACAACACTGGGATAGTGTGCGCAGGTTGCAAACTGATAGAAAACAGTACCTTACCACTTTCCTACCTCTTCCAAACATATGAATATTGGGTTGGAAGGTGTTTTGGACAACTTTCTTTTTCTTCTTGCAAAACACTCAGCAGAGCTCTCTGCAACATGTAAAACACCACGGGAGATGTTTTCTGTGCAGGCACAGTTTCTCATTACCAGACATAGTGGAAAAGCTTTTTGCAATGATGTAGACCACAAAAGACGCTAGAGACGAAGGTACGGAGCTCCCCGGTGCTAAGCGCCGGTCGCGGGCACATTTCGGAAGAAGCCGCCGCACTGGAGTGCACTGTGACCGGCACAATCGCCTTTGCGCGAAGAAGCCGATTCTTCGCCTCCGGGAGCCGGAGAGAGCGGCTGCTTTCAAAAGGTGAAGAATGAAGCTGCACAACACTGGGATAGTGTGTGCAGCTTGCCAACTGATAAAAAACAGTACCTTACCACTCCTACCTTTTCCAAACACATGAACATTCGATTGGACGGTGTTTTGGAAAACTTTCTTATTCCTGGTGCAAAACACTCAGCAGAGCTCTCTGCAACATGTAAAACACGATGGGAGATGTTTTCTGTGCAGGCACAGTTTCTCATTACCAGACATAGTGTAAAAGCGTTTTGCAGTGATGTAGACCACAAAAGACGCTAAAGACGAAATATGGAGCTCTCCGGAGGTAAGCGCCGGTCCGGGCACATTTCGGCAGATGCCGCCGCACTGGAGTGCACTGTGACCGGCACAATCGCTTTTGCGCGAAGAAGCCGATTCTTCGTCTCCGGGAGCCAGACAGAGCCGATGCTTCGGAAAGGTGAAGAATGAAGCTGCACAACACTGGGATAGTGTGCGCAGCTTGCAAACTGATAGAAAGCAGTACCTTACAACTTTCTTAACTTTTCCAAACACATGAATATTCGGTTGGAAGGTGTTTTGGACAACTTTATTTTCATCGTGCAAAACACTCAGCAGAGCTCTGTGCAACATGTAAAACACGATGGGAGATGTTTTCTGTGCAGGCACAGTTTCTACTTGCCAGACATTGCGGAAAAGCTTTTTGCAGTGATGTAGACCACAAAAGTCCCGAAAGAAACAGGTACGGATGTCCCCGGAGCTAAGCGCCGGTCCCGGGCGCATTTCGGAAGAAGCCGCCGCACTGGAGTGCACTCTGACCGGCACAATCGCCTTTGCTCGAAGAAGCCTATTCTTCGCCTCCGGGAGCCGGAGAGAGCGGCTGCTTTCAAAAGGTGAAGAATGAAGCTGCACATCACTGGGATAGTGTGTGCAGCTTGCCAACTCATAAAAAACAGTGCCTTACCACTCCTACCTTTTCCAAACACATGAACATTCGATTGGAAGGTGTTTTGGAAAACTTTCTTTTTCTTCGTGCAAAACACTCAGCAGAGCTCTCTGCAACATGTAAAACACGATGGGAGATGTTTTCTGTGCAGGCCCAGTTTCTCATTACCAGACATAGTGGAAAAGCGTTTTGCAGTGATGTAGACCACAAAAGTCCCGAAAGAAGAAGGTACGGATGTCCCCGGAGCTAAGCGCCGGTCCCGGGCGCATTTCAGAAGAAGCCGCCGCACTGGAGTGCACTGTGACCGGCACAATCGCCTTTGCGCGAAGAAGTCGCCTCTTCGTCTCCGGGGACCGGAGTGAGCGGCTGCTTCGGAAAGGTGGGAATGAAGCTGCACAACACTGGGATAGTGTGCGCAGGTTGCAAACATAGAAAACAGTACCTTACAACTCTCCTAGCTTTTCCAAACACATGAACATTCGGTTGGAAGGTGTTTTGGACATCTTTCTTTTTCTTCCTGCAAAACACTCTGCAGACTTCTCTGCAACATGTACAACACCATGGGAGATGTTTTCAGCCCTGACCCAGATTCTCCTTGCCAGACATAGTGGAAAAACTTTTTGCGAAGTTGGAGAGGACAAGAAACGCTAAAGACGAAAGTATGGAGTTTTCCGTAGCTAAGAATGCATGAAAGCAAAAGACTGCCCTCTTCAAAAATGGCAATTAGGAGGACTCGGAAAAGTACAAATCAGCCAGCCTCTTTTTTATCCCCATGAAGTTGATGGGGCAGCTATTCCTGAAAGCCTTGCCTGGCATATGAAGGAGGACAAAGCAATGTACTCGGCGTGGATTTTCCTGGGGAATTTCATGCTGAACAACTTTTTCAACACCTCTGATGAATCAACTTGACTGGTAGATGAAGGGAATATTGTCTGCGTGGCCTTCAGGGAGGTTTTTACATTTATCTACATGGCTGCACACATACATACGGGAAGCAATAATGCAAAAGGGAGGGAACCAGTGTCTTTTAAGTGATGCTGAGTGAAAAGACAAGAGGCAGTGGGCACACACTGAAATACAGGAGATTGCCTATGAACATCACCAAATGATGTTTTACTGTGAGGGTGACTGAACCGCGGCACAGACTGCCCAGAAAGCTTCTGAAGCCTGGATCTTAGAAGACATTAAAAGTACACCCAGCTAGAATCCCGGGCAAGAGGCTCTAGGTATCCTGCTTTAACAGGGGGGTTGGGCCTGGTGAGCCCCACTGAGCCCTACCACTCTCATTCATTCTGTGTAGTGAATTCTCTTCGAGATGCATTTCAAGCACTGGCATGACAAAGTTCTGTGCAGACAGAGATCCAAATGGACATGGGATCCATGTTCCTTAAGCAGTGTTCAAGAAGAATGTAAAACTCTGGGACAAGTGTCTCTTCCCTAACTGAATCCCTTTCATGGGAAAATTCCCAGCTATAGAAAGATCTTCTTATACGCATGCTTAGGACTGACACTGGCTGAGGAAATTTCCCCCTATGTGTATCTAAGACCAGTTAGGATCATCACCCAAGACTTGTCAACATAGTCACAGAATGTCTATTGTAAAGAAGTGACAACTTCCATCAGAATGGCAAATATTGGTCCACAAATTGGATTAATGAATGGGAATTACTTACTTGAGTTAAAAAGAAAAATAAAGAGTTGGTCTTTATTTATTAATTGCGTTGCAATATTGATATGGGAAGAAAAAGACCTTAATCCTGGACTTTCTCAACTCTAAGAAAGATTTTAAAAATTTCTTCTAGAAACCTATTATTATGACAAGATTATTCAAACAATTTTAGTCGGTAAAAAAGTCCCAGATTTGTCTAGTTTTGTTTCCAGGGAAAAGGGCTGTGGTTTGTGTTTCCGGGCCTGGGGCTGGGAGTGGCCGGCTGGCTCCTGAAAATCCTCGATACGCAGGATGGCTCCCAAATGAAAAATTGCACCAGTGCCAAGTCGGGCTAGTTTGATAGTACCAAGTGGCTCCTGCAATCTGACAGCCAGAAGATGGGCAGGTCAGTTTTACTTCCAGGGAAAAGTGCCATAGTTTCAATTTGGGGGCCTGTGGCTGGCAGTAGCCGGCTGGCTCCTGAAAATCCACGATACGCAGGATGGTTCCCAGATGAAAGGTGGCCCCAGTTCCGAGCCGGGCTGGTTTGATAGAGCCATGTGGCTCCTGCAATCTGCCAGCCAGAAGCGGGGTGGGTGAGTTTTGAGTTTTGTTTGCCAGGGAAAAAGGCCGTAGATTTTTTTCGGGGGCCTGTGGCCTGGAATGGCCGGCTGGTTCCTTAAAATCCAAGCCGCGCAGGATGGTTCCCAGATGAAAGGTGGCACCAGTGCCAAGTCGGGCTGTTTTGATAGAGCCAAGTGGCTCCTGCAATCTGCCAGCCAGAAGGCGGGCCGCTGAGATTTTCTTCCCGGGAAAAGGGCCGTGGTATGTGTTTGGGGCCCTGTGGCTGGGAGTGGCCGGCTGGCTCCTGAAAATCCACGATACGCATGATGGTTCCCAGATGAAAGGTGGCACCAGTGCCGAGTCGGTCTGGTTTGATAGAGCCAAGTGGCTCCTGCAATCTGCCAGCCAGAAGATGGGCAGGTCAGTTTTACGTCCAGGGAAAAGGGCCGGAAGTTTGTGTTTGGGGGCCTGAGGCTGGGAGTGGCCGGCTGGCTCCTGAAAATGCACGATACTCAGGATGATTGCCAGAGCCAAGTTGGCACCACAGCCAAGTCGGGCTGGTTTGATAGAGCCATGTGGCTCCTGCAATCTGCCAGCCAGAAGATGGGCAGGTCAATTTTACTTCCAGGGAAAAGGGCCGTAGTTTGTGTTTGGGGGTCTGTGGCTGGGAGTGGCCGGGAGGCTCCTGAAAATCCACGATACGCAAGATGCCTCCCATATGAAAAATGGCACCAGTGCCAAGTCGGGCTGGTTTGATAGTACCAAGTGGCTCCTGCAATCTGCCAGCCAGAAGATGGGCAAGTCAGTTTTACTTCCAGGGTAAAGGGCCGTGGTATATGTTTGGGGGCCTGTGGCTGGGAGTGGCCGGCTGGCTCCTGAAAATCCACGATACGCAGGATGGTTCCCAGATGAAAAGTGGCACCAGTGCCGAGTCGGGCTAGTTTGATAGAGCCAAGTGGCTCCTGCAATCTGCAAGGCAGAAGATGGGCAGGTCAGTTTTACTTCCAGGGAAAAGGGCCGTAATTTGTGTTTGGGGGCCTGTGGCTGGGAGTGGCCGACTGGCTCCTGAAAATCCACGATACGCAGGATGGTTCCCAGATGAAATGTGGCACCACTGCCGAGTTGGGCTGGTTTGATAGAGCCAAGTGGCTCCTGCAATCTGCCAGCCAGAAGATGGGCAGGTCTGTTTTACTTCCAGGGAAAAGGGCCGTAGTTTGTGTTTGGGGGCCGGAGGCTGGGAGTGGCCGGCTGGCTCCTGAAAATGCACGATATTCAGGAGGATTGCCAGACCCAAGTTGGCACCACTGCCAAGTCGGACTGGTTTGATAGAGCCATGTGGCTCCTGCAATCTGACAGCCAGAAGATGGGCAGGTCAGTTTTACTTCCAGGGAAAAGGGCCGTAGTTTGTGTTTGGGGGTCTGTGGCTGGGAGTGGCCGGGAGGCTCCTGAAAATCCACGATACGCAAGATGCCTCCCATATGAAAAATGGCACCAGTGCCAAGTCGGGCTGGTTTGATAGTACCAAGTGGCTCCTGCAATCTGCCAGCCAGAAGATGGGCAAGTCAGTTTTACTTCCAGGGTAAAGGGCCGTGGTATATGTTTGGGGGCCTGTGGCTGGGAGTGGCCGGCTGGCTCCTGAAAATCCACGATACGCAGGATGGTTCCCAGATGAAAAGTGGCACCAGTGCCGAGTCGGGCTAGTTTGATAGAGCCAAGTGGCTCCTGCAATCTGCAAGGCAGAAGATGGGCAGGTCAGTTTTACTTCCAGGGAAAAGGGCCGTAATTTGTGTTTGGGGGCCTGTGGCTGGGAGTGGCCGACTGGCTCCTGAAAATCCACGATACGCAGGATGGTTCCCAGATGAAATGTGGCACCACTGCCGAGTTGGGCTGGTTTGATAGAGCCAAGTGGCTCCTGCAATCTGCCAGCCAGAAGATGGGCAGGTCTGTTTTACTTCCAGGGAAAAGGGCCGTAGTTTGTGTTTGGGGGCCTGTGGCAGGGAATGGCCGGCTGGCTCCTTAAAATCCACGCCGCGCATGATGGTTCCCAGACCCAAGGTAGCACCAGTGCCGAGTTGGGCTGGTTTGAAAGAGCCAAGTGGCTCCTGCAATCTGCCAGCCAGAAGCGGGGTGGGTGAGTTTTGTTTGCCAGGGAAAAGGGCCGTAGTTTGTTTTCGGGGCCTGTGGCTGGGAGTGGCCGGCTGGCTCCTGAAAATCCACGCCGCAGAGGATGGTTCCCAGACTCAAGGGGGCACCAGTGCCAAATCGGGCTGGTTTGATAGAGCCAAGTGGCTCCTGCAATCTGACAGCCAGAAGATGGGCAGGTCAGTTTTACTTCCAGGGAAAAGGGCTGTAGTTTTTATTTGGGGGCCTGTGGCTGGGAGTGGCCGGCTGGCTCCTGAAAATCCACGATACGCAGGATGGCTCCCAAATGAAAAATTGCCTCAGTGCCAAGACGGGCTGGTATGATAGTACCAAGTGGCTCCTGCAATCTGCCAGCCAGAAGATGGGCAGGTCAGTTTTACTTCCAGAGAAAAGGGCCATAGATTTGTTTGGGGGCCTGTGGCTGGGAGTGGCCATCTGGCTCCTGAAAATCCACGACACGCAGGATGGTTCCCAGATGAAAGGTGGCACCAGTGCCGAGTCGGGCTGGTTTGATAGAGCCATGTAGCTCCTGCAATCTGCCAGACAGAAGCGGGGTGGGTGAGTGTTGTTTGCAAGGGAAAACGGCCGTGGTATTTTTTCCGGGGCCTGTGGCCTGGAATGGCCGGCTGGTTCCTTAAAATCCACGCCGCGCAGGATGGTTCCCAGATGAAAGCTGGCACCAGTGCCGAGTCGGGCTGTTTTGATAGTACCAAGTGGCTCCTGCAATCTGCCAGCCAGAAGGCGGGCCGCTGAGATTTTCTTCCAGGGAAAAGGGCCGTGGTATGTGTTTGGGGGCCTGTGGCTGAGAGTGGCCGGCTGGCTCCTGAAAATCCACGACACGCATGATGGTTCCGAGATGAAAGGTGGCACCAGTGCCGAGTCGGGCTGGTTTGATAGAGCCATGTGGCTCCTGCAATCTGCCAGCCAGAAGATGGGCAGGTCAATTTTACTTCCAGGGAAAAGGGCCGTAGTTTGTGTTTGGGGGCCTGTGGCTGGGAGTGGCCAGCTGGCTCCTGAAAATCCCCAATACACAGGATGGTTCCCAGATGAAAGGTGGCACCAGTGCTGAGTCGGGCTGGTTTGATAGAGCCAAATGGCTCCTGCAATCTGCCAGCCAGAAGATGGACAGGTCAGTTTTACTTCCGGGGAAGAGGGCCGGTAGTTTGTGTTTGGGGGCCTGAGGCTGGGAGTGGCCGGCTGGCTCCTGAAAATGCACGATATTCAGGAGGATTGCCAGACCCAAGTTGGCACCACTGCCAAGTCGGACTGGTTTGATAGTACCAAGTGTCTCCTGCAATCTGCCAGCCAGAAGGTGGGCAGGTCAGTTCTACTTCCAGGGTAAAGGGCCGTGGTATATGTTTGGGGGCCTGCGGCTGGGAGTGGCCGGGTGGCTCCTGAAAATCCACGATACGCAGGATGGTTCCCAGATGAAAAGTGGCACCAGTGCCGAGTCGGGCTAGTTTGATAGAGCCAAGTGGCTCCTGCAATCTGCAAGGCAGAAGATGGGCAGGTCAGTTTTCCTTCCAGGGAAAAGGGCCGTAATTTGTGTTTGGGGGCCTGTGGCTGGGAGTGGCCGACTGGCTCCTGAAAATCCACGATACGCAGGATGGTTCCCAGATGAAAAGTGGCACCACTGCCGAGTTGGGCTGGTTTGATAGAGCCAAGTGGCTCCTGCAATCTGCCAGCCAGAAGATGGGCAGGTCTGTTTTACTTCCAGGGAAAAGGGCCGTAGTTTGTGTTTGGGGTCCTGTGGCGGGGAATGGCCGGGTGGCTCCTTAAAATCCACGCCGCGCATGATGGTTCCCAGACCCAAGGTGGCACCAGCGCCGAGTCGGGCTGGTTTGAAAGAGCCAAGCGGCTCCTGCAATCTGCCAGCCAGAAGCGGGGTGGGTGAGTTTTGTTTGCCAGGGAAAAGGGCCGTAGTTTGTTTTCGGGGCCTGTGGCTGGGAGTGGCCGGCTGGCTCCTGAAAATCCACGCCGCTCAGGATGGTTCCCAGACTCAAGGAGGCACCAGTGCCGAATCGCGCTGGTTTGATAGAGCCAAGTGGCTCCTGCAATCTGCCAGCCAGAAGATGGGCAGGTCAGTTTTACTTCCAGGGTAAAGGGCCGTGGTATATGTTTGGGGGCCTGTGGCTGGGAGTGGCCGGGTGGCTCCTGAAAATCCACGATACGCAGGATGGTTCCCAGATGAAAAGTGGCACCAGTGCCGAGTCGGGCTAGTTTGATAGAGCCAAGTGGCTCCTGCAATCTGCAAGGCAGAAGATGGGCAGGTCAGTTTTCCTTCCAGGGAAAAGGGCCGTAATTTGTGTTTGGGGGCCTGTGGCTGGGAGTGGCCGACTGGCTCCTGAAAATCCACGATACGCAGGATGGTTCCCAGATGAAAAGTGGCACCACTGCCGAGTTGGGCTGGTTTGATAGAGCCAAGTGGCTCCTGCAATCTGCCAGCCAGAAGATGGGCAGGTCTGTTTTACTTCCAGGGAAAAGGGCCGTAGTTTGTGTTTGGGGTCCTGTGGCGGGGAATGGCCGGGTGGCTCCTTAAAATCCACGCCGCGCATGATGGTTCCCAGACCCAAGGTGGCACCAGCGCCGAGTCGGGCTGGTTTGAAAGAGCCAAGCGGCTCCTGCAATCTGCCAGCCAGAAGCGGGGTGGGTGAGTTTTGTTTGCCAGGGAAAAGGGCCGTAGTTTGTTTTCGGGGCCTGTGGCTGGGAGTGGCCGGCTGGCTCCTGAAAATCCACGCCGCTCAGGATGGTTCGCAGACTCAAGGAGGCACCAGTGCCGAATCGCGCTGGTTTGATAGAGCCAAGTGGCTCCTGCAATCTGCCAGCCAGAAGATGGGCAGGTCAGTTTTACTTCCAGGGTAAAGGGCCGTGGTATATGTTTGGGGGCCTGTGGCTGGGAGTGGCCGGCTGGCTCCTGAAAATCCACGATACGCAGGATGGTTCCCAGATGAAAAGTGGCACCAGTGCCGAGTCGGGCTAGTTTGATAGAGCCAAGTGGCTCCTGCAATCTGCAAGGCAGAAGATGGGCAGGTCAGTTTTACTTCCAGGGAAAAGGGCCGTAATTTGTGTTTGGGGGCCTGTGGCTGGGAGTGGCCGACTGGCTCCTGAAAATCCACGATACGCAGGATGGTTCCCAGATGAAATGTGGCACCACTGCCGAGTTGGGCTGGTTTGATAGAGCCAGGTGGCTCCTGCAATCTGCCAGCCAGAAGATGGGCAGGTCTGTTTTACTTCCAGGGAAAAGGGCCGTAGTTTGTGTTTGGGGGCCTGTGGCTGGGAATGGCCGGCTGGCTCCTTAAAATCCACGCCGCGCATGATGGTTCCCAGACCCAAGGTGGCACCAGTGCCGAGTTGGGCTGGTTTGAAAGAGCCAAGTGGCTCCTGCAATCTGCCAGCCAGAAGCGGGGTGGGTGAGTTTTGTTTGCCAGGGAAAAGGGCCGTAGTTTGTTTTCGGGGCCTGTGGCTGGGAGTGGCCGGCTGGCTCCTGAAAATCCACGCCGCTCAGGATGGTTCCCAGACTCAAGGGGGCACCAGTGCCAAATCGGGCTGGTTTGATAGAGCCAAGTGGCTCCTGCAATCTGACAGCCAGAAGACGGGCAGGTCAGTTTTACTTCCAGGGAAAAGGGCCGTAGTTTTTATTTGGGGGCCTGTGGCTGGGAGTGGCCGGCTGGCTGCTGAAAATCCACGATACGCAGGATGGCTCCCAAATGAAAAATTGCATCAGTGCCAAGACGGGCTGGTATGATAGTACCAAGTGGCTCCTGCAATCTGCCAGCCAGAAGATGGGCAGGTCAGTTTTACTTCCAGAGAAAAGGGCCATAGATTTGTTTGGGGGCCTGTGGCTGGGAGTGGCCATCTGGCTCCTGAAAATCCACGATACGCAAGATGGTTCCCAGATGAAAGGTGGCACCAGTGCCGAGTCGGGCTGGTTTGATAGTACCAAGTGGCTCCTGCAATCTGCCAGCCAGAAGGCGGGCCGCTGAGATTTTCTTCCAGGGAAAATAGCCGTGGTATGTGTTTGGGGCCCTGTGGCTGAGAGTGGCCGGCTGGCTCCTGAAAATCCACGATACGCATGATGGTTCCGAGATGAAAGGTGGCACCAGTGCCGAGTCGGGCTGGTTTGATAGAGCCATGTGGCTCCTGCAATCTGCCAGCCAGAAGATGGGCAGGTCAATTTTACTTCCAGGGAAAAGGGCCGTAGTTTGTGTTTGGGGGCCTGTGGCTGGGAGTGGCCAGCTGGCTCCTGAAAATCCCCAATACACAGGATGGTTCCCAGATGAAAGGTGGCACCAGTGCTGAGTCGGGCTGGTTTGATAGAGCCAAATGGCTCCTGCAATCTGCCAGCCAGAAGATGGACAGGTCAGTTTTACTTCCGGGGAAGAGGGCCGGTAGTTTGTGTTTGGGGGCCTGAGGCTGGGAGTGGCCGGCTGGCTCCTGAAAATGCACGATATTCAGGAGGATTGCCAGACCCAAGTTGGCACCACTGCCAAGTTGGGCTGGTTTGATAGAGCCATGTGGCTCCTGCAATCTGACAGCCAGAAGCGGGGTGGGTGAGTTTTGATTGCCAAGTAAAAGGGCCGTAGTTTGTTTTCGGGGCCTGTGGCTGGGAGTGGCCGGCTGGCTCCTGAAAATCCACGCCGCTCAGGATGGTTCCCAGACTCAAGGGGGCACCAGTGCCGAGTCGGGCTGGTTTGATAGAGCCAAGTGGCTCCTGCAATCTGCCAGCCATGTGATGGGCAGGTCAGTTTTACTTCCAGGGAAAAGGGCCGTAGTTTGTATTTGGGGGCCTGTGGCTGTGAGTGGCCGGCTGGCTCCTGAAAATCCACGATACGCAAGATGCTTCCCAAATGAAAAATGGCACCAGTGCCAAGTCGGGATGGTGTAAGAGCCAAGTGGCTCCTGCAATCTGCCAGCCAGAAGATGGGCAGGTCTCTTTTACTTCCAGGGAAAAGGGCCGTAGGTTGTTTTTGGGGGCCTGTAGCTGGGAATGGCCGGCTGGCTCCTTAAAATCCACGCCGCGCATGATGGTTCCCAGACCCAAGGTGGCACCAGTGCCGAGTTGTGCTGGTGTGATAGAGCCAAGTGTCTCCTGCAATCTGCCAGCCAGAAGGTGGGCAGGTCAGTTTTACTTCCAGGGAAAAGGGCCGTGGTATATGTTTGGGGGCCTGAGGCTTGGAGCGGCCGGCTGGCTTCTGAAAATCCACGATACGCAGGATGGTTCCCAGATGAAAGGTGGCACCAGTGCCGAGTCGGGCTGGTTTGATAGAGCCAAGCGGCTCCTGCAATCTGCCAGCCAGAAGCGGGGCGGGTCAGGTTTGTTTGCCAGGGAAAAGGGCCGTGGTGTGTTTGGGGGCCTGTGGCCAAGAATGGCTGGCTGGCTCCTTAAAATCCACTCCGCGCAGGATGGTTCCCAGACCCAAGGGGGCAGCAGTGCCGAGTCAGGCTGGTTTGATAGAGCCAAGTGGCTCCTGCAATCTGCCAGCCAGAAGATGGGCAGGTCAGTTTTACTTCCAGGGAAAAGGGCCGGTAGTTTGTGTTTGGGGGCCTGTGGCTGGGAGTGGCCGGCTGGGTCCTGAAAATCCACGCCGCGCAGGATGGCTCCCAGACCCAAGTTGGAACCACTGCCAAGTCGGGCTGGATTGATAGAGCCAAGTGGCTCCTGCAATCTGCCAGCCAGAAGATGGGCAGGTCAGTTTTACTTCCAGGGAAAAGGGCCGTAGTTTGTGTTTGGGGGCCTGTGGCTGGGAGTGGCCGGCTGGCTGCTGAAAATCGACGTTACGCAGGATGGCTCCCAAATGAAAAATTGCACCAGTGCCGAGTCGGGCTGGTTTGATAGTACCAAGTGTCTCCTGCAATCTGCCAGCCAGAAGCGGGGTGGGTGAGGTTTTTTTGCCAGGGTAAAGGGCCGTGGTTTGTTTTTGGGGGCCTGTGGCCTGTAATGTCCGGCTGGCTCCTTAAAATCCACACCGCGCAGGATGATTCCCTGACACACGAGCGCAACAATGCCGAGTCGGGTTGGATTGATAGAGCCAAGTGGCTCCTGCAATCTGCCAGCCAGAAGATGGGCGCGTCAGTTTTACTTCCAGGGAAAAGGGCCGTAGATTGTGTTTGGGGGCCTGTGGCTGGGAGTGGCCATCTGGCTCCTGAAAATCCACGATACGCAGGATGGTTCCCAGATGAAAGGTGGCACCAGTGCCGAGTCGGGCTGGTTTGATAGAGCCATGTAGCTCCTGCAATCTGCCAGCCAGAAGCGGGGTGGGTGAGTGTTGTTTGCAAGGGAAAACGGCCGTGGTATTTTTTCCGGGGCCTGTGGCCTGGAATGGCCGGCTGGTTCCTTAAAATCCACGCCGCGCAGGATGGTTCCCAGATGAAAGCTGGCACCAGTGCCGAGTGGGGCTGTTTTGATAGTACCAAGTGGCTCCTGCAATCTGCCAGCCAGAAGGCGGGCCGCTGAGATTTTCTTCCAGGGAAAATGGCCGTGGTATGTGTTTGGGGGCCTGTGGCTGAGAGTGGCCGGCTGGCTCCTGAAAATCCACGACACGCATGATGGTTCCGAGATGAAAGGTGGCACCAGTGCCGAGTCGGGCTGGTTTGATAGAGCCATGTGGCTCCTGCAATCTGCCAGCCAGAAGATGGGCAGGACAATTTTACTTCCAGGGAAAAGGGCCGTAGTTTGTGTTTGGGGGCATGTGGCTGGGAGTGGCCGACTGGCTCCTGAAAATCCACGATACGCAGGATGGTTCCCAGATGAAATGTGGCACCACTGCCGAGTTGGGCTGGTTTGATAGAGCCAAGTGGCTCCTGCAATCTGCCAGCCAGAAGATGGGCAGGTCTGTTTTACTTCCAGGGAAAAGGGACACAGTTTGTGTTTGGGGGCCTGTGGCAGGGAATGGCCGGCTGGCTCCTTAAAATCCATGCCGCGCATGATGGTTCCCAGACCCAAGGTGGCACCAGTGCCGAGTTGGGCTGGTTTGAAAGAGCCAAGTGGCTCCTGCAATCTGCCAGCCAGAAGCGGGGTGGGTGAGTTTTGTTTGCCAGGGAAAAGGGCCGTAGTTTGTTTTCGGGGCCTGTGGCTGGGAGTGGCCGGCTGGCTCCTGAAAATCCACGCCGCTCAGGATGGTTCCCAGACTCAAGGGGGCACCAGTGCCAAATCGGGCTGGTTTGATAGAGCCAAGTGGCTCCTGCAATCTGACAGCCAGAAGATGGGCAGGTCAGTTTTACTTCCAGGGAAAAGGGCCGTAGTTTTTATTTGGGGGCCTGTGGCTGGGAGTGGCCGGCTGGCTCCTGAAAATCCACGATACGCAGGATGGCTCCCAAATGAAAAATTGCATCAGTGCCAAGACGGGCTGGTATGATAGTACCAAGTGGCTCCTGCAATCTGCCAGCCAGAAGATGGGCAGGTCAGTTTTACTTCCAGAGAAAAGGGCCATAGATTTGTTTGGGGGCCTGTGGCTGGGAGTGGCCATCTGGCTCCTGAAAATCCACGATACGCAAGATGGTTCCCAGATGAAAGGTGGCACCAGTGCCGAGTCGGGCTGGTTTGATAGAGCCATGTAGCTCCTGCAATCTGCCAGCCAGAAGCGGGGTGGGTGAGTGTTGTTTGCAAGGGAAAACGGCCGTGGTATTTTTTCCGGGGCCTGTGGCCTGGAATGGCCGGCTGGTTCCTTAAAATCCACGCCGCGCAGGATGGTTCCCAGATGAAAGGTGGAACCAGTGCCGAGTCGGGCTGTTTTGATAGAGCCAAGTGGCTCCTGCAATCTGCCAGCCAGAAGGCGGGCCGCTGAGATTTTCTTCCAGGGAAAAGGGCCGTGGTATGTGTTTGGGTCCCTGTGGCTGGGAGTGGCCGGCTGGCTCCTGAAAATCCACGACACGCATGATGGTTCCCAGATGAAAGGTGGCACCAGTGCCGAGTCGGTCTGGTTTGATAGAGCCAAGTGGCTCCTGCAATTTGCCAGCCAGAAGATGGGCAGGTCAGTTTTACGTCCAGGGAAAAGGGTCGGAAGTTTGTGCTTGGGGGCCTGAGGCTGGGAGTGGCCGGCTGGCTCCTGAAAATCCACGATACTCAGGATGATTGCCAGACCCAAGTTGTCACCACAGCCAAGTCGGGCTGGTTTGATAAAGCCATGTGGCTCCTGCAATCTGCCAGCCAGAAGATGGGCAGGTCAGTTTTACTTCCAGGGAAAAGGGCCGTAGTTTTGATTTGGGGGCCTGTGGCTGGGAGTGGCCGGCTGGCTCCTGAAAATCCACGATACGCAAGATGCTTCCAAAAGAAAGGTGGCAGAAGTGCCGAGATGGCCTGGTTTGATAAAGCCAAGTGTCTCCTGCAATCTGCCAGCCAGAAGCGGGGTGGGTGAGTTTTGTTTGCCAGGGAAAAGGGCCGTGGTTTGTTTTCCGGGGCCTGTGGCCAAGAATGGCCGGCTGGCTCCTTAAAATCCACGCCGCGCAGGATGGTTCCCAGACCCAAGGGGGCACCAGTGCCGAGTCAGGATGGTTTGATAGAGCCAAGTGGCTCCTGCAATCTGCCAGCCAGAAGCGGGGCGGGTCAGTTTTGTTTGCCAGGGAAAAGGGCCGTGGTTTGTGTTGGGTGCCTGTGGCTGGGACTGGCCAGCTGGCTCCTGAAAATCCACGATACCCAAGATGCTTCCCAAAAGAAAGGTGGCACCAGAGCCGAGTCGGGCTGGTTTGATAGAGCCAAGTGGCTCCTGCGATCTGACAGCCAGAAGATGGGCGGGTGAGTTTTACTTCCAGGGAAAAGGGTCGTGGTTTGTGTTGGGGGCCTGTGGCTGGGAGTGGCCGTCTGGCTCCTGAAAATCCACGATACGCAGGATGGTTCCCAGACCCAAGGGGGCACCAGTGCCAAGTCGGGCTGGTTTGATAGAGCCAAGTGGCTTCTGTAATCTGCCAGCCAGAAGATGGGCAGGTCAGATTTACTTCAAGGGAAAAAGCCATAGTTTGTGTTTGGGGGACTGTGGCTGGGAATGGCCGTCTGGCTCCGGAAAATCCACGATATGCAGGATGGTTCCCAGATGAAAGGTGGCAGCAGTGTCGAGTCGGGCTGGTTTGATAGAGCCAAGTGGCTCCTGAAATCTGCCAGCCAGAAGATGGGCAGGTCAGTTTTACTTCCAGGGAAAAAGCAATAGTTTTTGTCTGGGGGCCTGTGGCTGGCAGTGGCCAGCTGGCTCCTTAAAATCCACGATACGCAGGATGGTTCCCAGATGAAAGGTGGCACCACTGCCAAGTCGGGCTGGTTTGATAGTACCAAGTGGCTCCTGCAATCTGCCAGCCAGAAGATGGGCAGGTCAGTTTTACTTCCAGGGAAAAGGGCCGTAGTTTGTGTTTGGGGGCCTGTGGCTGGGAGTGGCCGGCTGGGTCCTGAAAATCCACGATAGGCAGGAAGGTTCCCAGATGAAAGGTGGCACCAGTGCCGAGTCCGGCTGTTTTGATAGAGCCAAGTGGCTCCTGCAATCTGCCAGCCAGAAGATGGACAGGTCAGTTTTACTTCCAGGGAAAAGGGCCGTAGTTAGTTTTCGGGGGCCTGTGGCTGGGAACGGCCGCCTGGCTTCTTAAAATCCATGCCGCGCAGGATGGTTCCCAGACCCAAGTTGGAACCACTGCCAAGTCGGGCTGGTTTGATAGAGTCATGTGGCTCCTGCAATCTGCCAGCCAGAAGATGGGCAGGTCAGTTTTACTTGCAGGGAAAAGGGCCGTAGTTTGTGTTTGGGGGCCTGTGGCTGGGAGTGGCCGGCTGGCTCCTGAAAATCGACGTTACGCAGGATGGCTCCCAAATGAAAAAAGGCACCAGTTCTGAGTCGGGCTGGATTGATAGTACCGAGTGGCTCCTGCAATGTGCCAGCCAGAAGATGGGCAGGTCAGTTTTACTTCCAGGGAAAAGGGCCGTAGTTTGTGTTTGGGGGCCTGTGGCTGGGAGTGGCTGGCTGGCTGCTGAAAATCCTCGATACGCAGGATGGTTCCCCGATGAAAGGTGGCACCAGTGCCGAGTCGGGCTGGTTTGATAGAGCCAAGTGGCTCATGCAAGCTGCCAGCCAGAAGCGGGGTGGGTGAGTTTTGTTTGCCAGGGAAAAAGGCTGTGGTTTTTTTCCGGGGCCTGTGGCCTGGAATGGCCGGCTGGCTCCTTAAAGTCCACGCCGCGCTTGTTGGTTCCCAGACCCAAGGGGGCACCAGCGCCGCGTCGGGCTGGTTTGATAGAGCCAAGTGGCTCCTGCAATCTGCCAGCCTGAAGATGGGCAGGTCTGTTTTAGTTCCAGGGAAAAGGGCCGTAGATTGTGTTTGGGGGCCTGTGGCTGGGAGTGGCCGGCTGGCTCCTGAAAATCCACTATACGCAGGATGGTTCCCAGATGAAAGGTGGCACCAGTGCCGAGTCGGGCTGTTTTGATAGAGCCAAGTGTCTCCTGCAATCTGCCAGCCAGAAGCGGGGTGGGTGAGTTTTGTTTGCCAGAGAAAAAGGCCGTGTTATTTTTTCCGGGGCCTGTGGCCGGGAATGGCCGGTTGGTTCCTTAAAATCCACGCCGCGCCTGATGGTTCCCAGATGAAAGGTGGCACGAGTGCTGAGTTGGGCTGTTTTGATAGAGCCAAGTGGCTCCTGCAATCTGCCAGCCAGAAGCGGGGCGGGTCAGTTTTGTTTGCCAGAGGAAAAGGGCCGTGGTTTGTGTTGGGGGCCTGTGGCTGGGAGTGGCCGGCTGGCTCCTGAAAATCCACGGTACGCAGGATGGCTCCCGAATGAAAAATGGCACCAGTGCCAAGTCGGGCTGGATTGATAGTACCAAGTGACTCCTGCAATCAGCCAGCCAGATGATGGGCAGGTCAGTTTTTCTTCCAGGGAAAAGGGCCGTAGATTGTGTTTGGGGGCCTGTGGCTGGGAGTGGCCGGCTGGCTCCTGAAAATCCACGATACGCAGGATGGTTCCCAGATGAAAGGTGTCACCAGTGCCGAGTCGGGCTGGTTTGATAGAGCCAAGTGGCTCCTGCAATCTGCCAGCCAGAAGATGGGCAGGTCAGTTTTACTTCCAGGAAAAAAGCTGTAGTGTGTGCTTGGGGTCCTGTGGCTGGGAGTGGCCGGCTGGCCGCTTAAAATCAACGCCGCGCTGGATGGTTCCCAGATGAAAGGTGGCACCAGTGCCGAGTCGGGCTGGTGTCATAGAGCCAAGTGGCTCCTGCAATCTGCCAGCCAGAAGATGGGCAGGTCAGTTTTAATTCCAGGGAAAAGGGCCGTATTTTGTGTTTGGGGGCCTGTGGCTGGGAGTGGCCGGGTGGCTCCTGAAAATCGACGTTACGCTGGATGGCTCCCAAATGAAAAATTGCACCAGGGCCACGTTGGGCTGGTTTGATAGTGCCTAGTGGCTCCTGCAATCTGCTAGCCAGAAGATGGGCAGGTCAGTTTTACTTACACGGAAAGGGCCATAGTTGTTGTTTGGGGGCCTGTGGTTGGGAGTGGCCGGCTGGCTCCTGAAAATCCACGATACCCAAGATGCTTCCCAAAAGACAGGTGGCACCAGTGCCGAGTCGGGCTGGTTTGATAGAGCCAAGTGGCTTCTGTAATCTGGCAGCCAGAAGATGGGCGGGTGACTTTTGTTTGCCAGGGAAAAGGGCCGTGGTTTGTGTTGGGGGCCTGAGGCTGGGAGTTGCCGTCTGGCTCCTGAAAAGCCACGGTACGCAGGATGGTTCCCAGATGAAAGGTGGCAGCAGTGCCGAGTCGGGCTGGTTTGATAGAACCAAGTGGCTGCTGCAATTTGCCAGCCAGAAGATGCGCAGGTCAGTTTTACTTCCAGGGAAAAGGGCCGTAGATTTTGTTTGGGGTCTTGTGGCTGGGAGTGGCCGGCTGGCGGCTTAAAGTCTAGGCCGCGCTGGATGGTTCCCAGACCCAAGGGGGAACCAGTGCCGAGTGGGGTTGGTTTGATAGCACCAAGTGGCTCCTGAAATCTGCCAGCCAGAAGATGGGCAGGTAAGTTTTACTTCCAGGGAAAAGGGCCGTAGTCTGTGTTTGGGGGCCTGTGGCTGGGAGTGGCCGGCTGGCTCCTGAAAATCCATGCCGCGCTGGATTGTTCCCAAATCAAAAAAATGGCACCAGTGCCAAGTCGGGCTGGTTTGATAGTACCGCGTGGCTCCTGCAATCTGACAGCCAGAAGATGGGCATGTCTGTTTTACTTCCAGGGAAAAGGGCCGTAGTTTGTGTTTGGTGGCCTGTGGCTGAGAATGGCCGGCTGGCTCCTTAAAATCATCGCCGCGCATGATGGTTCCCAGACCCAAGGTGGCACCAGTGCCGAGTTGGGCTGGTTTGATAGAGCCAAGTGGCTCCTGCAATCCACGAGCCAGAAGATGGGAAGGTCAGTTTTACTTCCAGGGAAAAGGGCCGTAGTTTTTGTTCGGGGCCTGTGGCTGGGAGTGGCCGGCTAGCTCCTGAAAATCCACAATACGTAGGATGTTTTCCAGACCCAAGGGGCCCCAGTGCCAAATCGGGCTGGTTTGATAGAGCCAAGTGGCTCCTGCAATCTGCCAGCCAGAAGCGGGGCGGGTCAGTTTTGTTTGCCAGGGAAAAGGGCCGTGGTTTGTGTTGGGGGCCTGTGGCTGGGAGTGGCCGGCTGGCTCCTGAAAATCCATGATACGCAGGATGGTTCCCAGATGAAAGGTGGCACCAGCGCCAAGCCGGCTGGTTTGATAGGGCCAAGTGTCTCCTGCAATCTGCCAGCCAGGAGAGGGGTGCGTGAGTTTTGTTTGCCAGGGAAAAGGGCCGTGGTTTGTTTTCGGGAGCCTGTGGCTCGGAATTGCCTGCTGGCTCCTGAAAATCCACGATACGCAGGATGGTTCCCAGATGAAAGGTGGCACCAGTGCCGAGTCGGGCTGGTTTGATAGAGCCAAGTGGCTCCTGCATTCTGCCAGCCAGAAGCGGGGCGGGACAGTTTTGCTTGCCAGGGAATAGGGCCGTGGTTTTTTTTCCGGGGCTTGTGGCTGGTAATGGCCGGCTGGCTCCTGAAAATCCACGATAGGCAGGATGGTTCCCAGATGAAAGGTGGCACCAGTGCCGAGTCGGGCTGGTTTGATAGAGCCAAGTGGCTCCTGCATTCTGCCAGCCAGAAGCGGGGCGGGACAGTTTTGCTTGCCAGGGAATAGGGCCGTAGTTTTTTTTCCGGGGCTTGTGGCCTGGAATGGCCGGCTGGCTCCTGAAAATCCACGATACGCAGGATTGTTCCCAGATGAAAGGTGGCACCAGTGCTGAGTCGGGCTGGTTTGATAGAGCTACGTGTCTCCTGCAATCTGCCAGCCAGAAGCGGGGCGGGTCAGTTTTGTTTGCCAGAGAAAAAGGCCGTGTTTTTTTTTCCGGGGCCTGTGGCCGGGAATGGCCGGCTGGTTCCTTAAAATCCACGCCGCGCCTGGTGGTTCCCAGATGAAAGGTGGCACCAGTGCTGAGTCGGGCTGGTTTGATAGAGCCAAGTATCTACTCCAATCTGCCAGCCAGAAGATGGGCAGGTCAGATTTACTTCCAGGGAAAAGGGCCAGTAGTTTGTGTTGGGGGCCTGAGGCTGGGAGTGCCTGGCTGGCTCCTGAAAATCCATGATACTCAGGATGGCTCCCAAATGAAAAATGGCACCAGTGCCAAGTCGGGCTGGATTGATAGTACCAAGTGGCTCCTGTAATCTGCAAGCCAGAAGATGGGCAGGTCAGTTTTACTTCCAGGGAAAAGAGCCGTAGTTTGTGTTTGGGAGCATGTGGCTGGGAGTGGCCGGCTGGCAGCTTAAAATCCACGCCGCGCTGGATGGTTCCCAAACCCAAGGGGGAACCAGTGCCTAGTCGGGTTGGTTTGATAGAGCCAAGTGGCTCCTGCAATCTGCCAGCCAGAAGATGGGCAGGTCAGTTTTGCTTCCAGGGAAAAGGGCCGTAGTTTTTGTTTGGGGGCCTGTGGCTGGGAGTGGCCGGCTGGCTCCTGAAAATCCACGATATGCAGGATGGCTCCCAGATGAAAGGTGGCACCAGTGCCGAGTCGGGCTGGTTTGATAGTACCAAGTGGCTCCTGCAATCTGCCAGCCAGAAGATGGACAGGTCAGTTTTACTTCCAGGGAAAAGGGCCGTAATTTGTGTGTGGGGGCGTGTGGCTGGCAGTGGCCGGCTGGCTCCTGAAAATCCACGATACGCAGGATGGTTCCCAAATGAAAGGTGGCACCAGTGCCGAGTGGGGCTGGTTTGATAGAGCCAAGTGGCTCCTGCAATCTGCCAGCCAGAAGATGAGCAGGTCAATTTTACTTCCAGGGAAAAGAGCCAGTAGTTTGTGTTTGGGGGCATGAGGCTGGGAGTGGCCGGCTGGCCTCCTGAAAATCCACGATACGCAGGATGGTTCCCAGACCCAAGTTGGAACCACTGCAAGTCGGTCTGGTTTGAGAGAGCCATGTGGCTCCTGCAATCTGCCAGCCAGAAGATGGGCAGGTCAGTTTTCCTTCCAGGGAAAAGGGCCGTAGTTTGTGTTTGGGGTCCTGTGGCTGGGAGCGGCCAGCTGGCTCCTGCAAATTCACGATACGCATGATGGTTCCCAGATGAAAGGTGGCACCAGTGCCGAGTCGGGCTGGTTTGATAGAGCCAAGGATCTCCTGCAATCTGCCAGCCAGAAGCGCGGTGGGTGATTTTTTTTGCCAGGGACAAGGGCCGTGGTTTGTTTTTGGGGGCCTGTGGCCTGGAATGTCCGGCTGGCTCCTTAAAATCCACGCCGCGCAGGATGATTCCCTGACACAAGGGGACATCATTGCCGAGACGGGTTGGTTTGATAGTACCAAGTGGCTCCTGCAATCTGCCAACCAGAAGATGGGCAGGTCAGTTTTACTTCCAGGGAAAAGGGCCGTAGTTTGTGTTTGGGGGCCTGTGGCTGGGAGTGGCCGGCTGGCTCCTGAAAATCCACGATACGCAGGTGGTTCCCCGATGAAAAGTGGCACCAGTGCCGAGTCGGGCTGGTTTGATAGAGCCAAGTGGCTCCTGCAATCTGCCAGCCAGAAACGGGATGGGTGAGTTTTGTTTGCCAGGGAAAAGGGCCGTGGTTTGTTTTCCGGGGCCTGTGGCCTGGAATGGCCGGCTGGCTCCTAAAAATCCACCCCGCGCTGGATGGTTCCCAGATGAATGGGGGAACCAGCGCCGAGTCGGGTTGGTTTGATAGTACCAAGTGGCTCCTGCAATCTGCCAGCCAGAAGATGTGCTGGTCAGTTTTACTTCCAGGGAAAAGGGCCGTAGTTTGTGTTTGGGGGCCTGTGGCTGGGAGTGGCCGGCTGGCTCCTGAAAATCGACGTTACGCAGGATGGTTCCCAGATGAAAGGTGGCACCAGTGCCGAGTCGGGCTGATTTGATAGAGCCAAGTGGCTCCTGCAATCTGCCAGCCAGAAGATGTGCAGTTCAGTTTTACTTCCAGGGAAAAGGGCCGTAGTTTTTGTTTGGGGACCTTGGCTGGCTGTGGCCGCGTGGCTCCTGAAAATCCACGATACGCAGGATGGTTCCCATATGAAAGGTGGCACCAGTGCCGAGTCGGGCTGGTTTGATAGAGCCAAGTGGCTCCTGCAATCTGCCAGCCAGAAGATGGGCAGGTCAGTTTTACTTCCAGGGAAAAGGGCCGTAGTTTGTGTTTGGGTGTCTGAGGCTGGGAGTGGCCGGCTGGCTCCTGAAAATCCACGATACGCAGGATGGCTCCCAAATGAAAAATGGCACCAGTGCCATGTCGGGCTGGATTGATAGTACCAAGTGGCTCCTGCTATCAGCCAGCCAGATGATGGGCAGGTCAGTTTTACTTCCAGGGAAAAGGGCCGTAGTTTGTGTTTGGGGGCCAGTGGCCTGGAATGGCCGGCTGGCTCCTGAAAATCCACGATTTGCAGGATGGTTCCCAGATGAAAGGTGGCACCAGTGCCGAGTCGGGCTGGTTTGATAGAGCCAAGTGTCTCCTGCAATCTGCCAGCCAGAAGCGGTGTGGTTGAGTTTTGTTTGCCAGGGAAAAGGGCCGTGGTTTGTTTTCCGGGGCCTGTGGCCTGGAATGGCCGGCTGGCGGCTTAAAATCCACTCTGCGCAGGATCATTCCCAGACCCAAGGGGGCACCACTGCCAGGTCAGGCTGGTTTGATAGAGCCAAGTGGCTCCTGCAATCTGCCAGCCAGAAGATGGGCACGTTAGTTTTACTTCCAGGAAAAAGGGCCGTTGTTTCTGTTTGGGTGCCTGAGGCTGGGAGTGGCCGGCTGGCGGCTTAAAATCCACGCCGCGCAGGATGTTTCCCAGACCCAAGTTGGAACCACTGCCAAGTCAGGCTGGTTTTATAGAGCCAAGTGGCTCCTGCAATCTTCCAGCCAGAAGATGGGTAGGTCAGTTTTACTTTCAGGGAAAAGGGCCGTGGTATGGGTTTGGGGGCCTGTGGCTGGGAGTGGCCGGCTGGCTCCTGAAAATCGACGTTACGCAGGATGGCTCCCAAATGAAAAATTGCACCAGTGCCAAGTTGGTCTGGTTTGATAGAGCCAAGTCGCTCCTGCAATCTGCCAGCCATAAGATGGGCTGGTCAGTTTTACTTCCAGGGAAAAGGGCCGTAGTTTGTGATTGGGGACCTTGGCTGGCAGTGGCTGGCTGGCTCCTGAAAATGCACGATACGCAAGATGGTTCCCAGATGAAAGGATGCACCAGTGCCGAGTCGGGCTGGTTTGATAGAGCCAAGTGGCTCCTGCAATCTGCCAGCCAGAAGCGGGGTGGGTGAGTTTTTTTTGCCAGGGAAAAGGGCCGTGGTTTTTTTGGGGGGCCTGTGTCCTCGAATGTCCTGCTGGCTCCTTAAAATCCACGCCGCGCAGGATGATTCCCTGACAAAAGGGGGCACCATTGCGGAGTCGGGCTGGTTTGATAGAGGCAAGTGGCTCCTGAAATCTGCCAGCCAGAAGATGGGCAGGTCAGTTTTACTTCCAGGGAAAAGGGCCGTAGTTTCTGTTTGGGGGCCTGTGGCATGGAATGGCCGGCTGGCTCCTGTAAATCGACCATACGCAGGATGGCTCCCAAATGAAAAATTGCACCAGTGCCAAATCAGGCAGGATTGATAGAGCCAAGTGGCTCCTGCAATCTGCCAGCCAGAAGATGGGCAGGTCAGTTTTACTTTAAGGGAAAGGGCCATAGTTTTTGTTTGGGGGCATGTGGTTGGGAGTGGCTGGCTGGCTCCTGAAAATCCACGATACGCAGGATGGTTCCCAGATGAAAGGTGGCACCAGTGCCGAGTCGGGCTGGTGTGATAGAGCCAAGTGTCTCCTGCAATCTGCCAGCCAGAAGCGGAGTGGGTGAGTTTTCTTTGCAAGGGAAAAAGGCCGTGGTTTATTTTCCGGGGCCTGTGGCCTGGAATGGCCGGCTGGTTCCTTAAAATCCACGCCTCGCAGGATGGTTCCCAGATGAAAGGTGGCACCTGTGCCGAGTCTGGCTGGTTTGATAGAGATAAGTGTGTCCTGCAATCTGCCAGCCAGAAGATGGGCAGGTCAGTTTTACTTCCGGGGAAGAGGGCCGGTAGTTTGTGTTTGGGGGCCTGTGGCTGGGAGTGGCCGGCTGGCTCCTGAAAATCCACGATACGCAGGATGATTCTCAGACCAAAGGGGCACCAGAGCCGAGTCGGGCTGGTTTGTTAGAGCCAAGTGGCTCCTGCAATCTGCCAGCCAGAAGCGGGGCGGGTCAGTTTTGTTTGCCAGGGAAAAGGGCCGTGGTTTGTGTTGGGGGCCTGTGGCTGGGAGTGGCCGGCTGGCTCCTGAAAATCCACGATACGCAGGATGGCTCCCAAATGAAAAATGGCACCAGTGCCAAGTCGGGCTGGATTGATAGTACCAAGTGACGCCTGCAATCTGCCAGCCAGAAGATGGGCAGGTAAGTTTTACTTCCAGGGAAAAGGGCCGTAGTATGTGTTTGGGGGCCTGTGGCTGGGAGTGGCCGGCTGGCTCCTGAAAATCCACGATACGCAGGATGGTACCCCAATGAAAGGTGGCACCAGAGCCGAGTCAGGCTGGTTTGATAGGGCCAAGTGGCTCCTGCAATCTGTCAGCCAGAAGCGGGGTGGGTGAGTTTTGTTGGCCGGGGAAAAGGGCCGTGGTTTGTTTTCCGGAGTCTGTGGCCTGGAATGGCCGGCTGGGTACTGAAAATCCACGCCACGCAGGATGGTTCCCAGATGAAAGGTGGCACCAGTGCCGAGTGGGGCTGGTTTGATAGAGCCAAGTGGCTCCTGCAATCTGCCAGCCAGAAGATGGGCAGGTCAGTTTTACTTCCAGGGAAAAGGGCCGTAGTTTGTGTTTGGGGGCCTGTGGCTGGGAGTGGCCGGCTGGCTCCTGAAAATCCACGATACGCAGGATGGTTCCCAGATGAAAGGTGGCACCAGTGCCGAGTCGGGCTGGTTTGATAGAGCCAAGTGTCTCCTGCAATCTGCCAGCCAGGAGATGGGCAGGTCAGTTTTACTTCCAGGGAAAAGGGCCGTAATTTGTGTTTGGGGGCCTGTGGCAGGGAGTGGCCGGCTGGCTCCTGAAAATCCACGATACGCAGGATGGTTCCCAGATGAATGGTGGCACCAGTGCCGAGTCGGGCTGCTTTGATAGAGCCAAGTGGCTCCTGCAATCTGCCAGCCAGACGATGGGCAGGTCAGTTTTAGTTACAGGGAAAGGGCCATAGTTTTTGTTTGGGGGCCTGTGGCTGGCAGTGGCCCGCTGGCACGTGAAAATGCACGATAATCAGGATGATTGCCAGACCCAAGTTGGCACCACTGCCAAGTCGGGCTGGTTTAATAGAGCTAAGTGGCTCCTGCAATCTGCCAGCCAGAAGATGGGCAGGTCAGTTTTACTTCCGGGGAAGAGGGCCAGTAGTTTGTGTTCGGGGGCCTGTGGCTGGGAGTGGCTGGCTGGCTCCTGAAAATCCACGATACGCAGGATGGTTCCCAGATGAAAGGTGGCACCACTGCCTAGTCGGGCTGGTTTGATAGAGCCAAGTGGCTTCTGCAATCTGCCAGCCAGAAGATGGGCAGGTCTGTTTAATTTCCAGGGAAAAGGACCGTAGTTTGTGTTTGGGGGCCTGTGGCTGGGAATGGCCGGCTGGCTCCATAAAATCCTCGCCGCGCATGATGGTTCCCAGACCCAAGGTGGCACCAGTGCCGAGTTGGGCTGTTTTGATAGAGCCATGTGGCTCCTGCAATCTGCCAGCCAGGAGCGGGGCGGGTCTGTTTTGTTTGCCAGGGAAAAGGGATGTGGTTTCTGTTGGGGGCCTGTGGCCGGGAGTGGCCGGCTGGCTCCTGAAAATCCACGATACGTAGGATGGTTCCCAGACCCAAAGGGGTACCAGTGCCATGTCGGGCTGGATTGATAGAGCCAAGTGGCTCCTGCAATCTGCCAGCCAGAAGATCGGCAGGTCAGTTTTACTTCCAGGGAAAAGGGCCGTAGTTTGTGTTTGGGGGCCTGTGGCTGGGAGTGGCCGGCTGGCTCCTGAAAATCCACGATACGCAGGATGGTTCCCAGATGAAAGGTGGCACCAGTGCCGAGTCGGGCTGGTTTGATAGAGCCAAGTGTCTCCTGCAATCTGCCAGCCAGGAGATGGGCAGGTCAGTTTTACTTCCAGGGAAAAGGGCCGTAATTTGTGTTTGGGGGCCTGTGGCAGGGAGTGGCCGGCTGGCTCCTGAAAATCCACGATACGCAGGATGGTTCCCAGATGAATGGTGGCACCAGTGCCGAGTCGGGCTGCTTTGATAGAGCCAAGTGGCTCCTGCAATCTGCCAGCCAGACGATGGGCAGGTCAGTTTTAGTTACAGGGAAAGGGCCATAGTTTTTGTTTGGGGGCCTGTGGCTGGCAGTGGCCCGCTGGCACGTGAAAATGCACGATAATCAGGATGATTGCCAGACCCAAGTTGGCACCACTGCCAAGTCGGGCTGGTTTAATAGAGCTAAGTGGCTCCTGCAATCTGCCAGCCAGAAGATGGGCAGGTCAGTTTTACTTCCGGGGAAGAGGGCCAGTAGTATGTGTTTGGGGGCCTGAGGCTGGGAGTGGCCGGCTGGCTCCTAAACATCCACGATACTCAGGATGATTGCCAGACCCAAGTTGGCACCACTGCCAAGTCGGGCTGGTTTGATAGAGCCATGTGGCTCCTGCAATCTGCCAGCCAGAAGATGGGCAGGTCAGTTTTCCTTCCAGGGAAAAGGGCCGTAGTTTGTGTTTGGGGGCCTGTGGCTGGGAGTGGCCGGCTGGCTCCTGAAAATCCACGATACGCAGGATGGTTCCCAGACCCAAGGGGGCACCAGTGCCAAATCGGGCTGGTTTGATAGAGCCAAGTGGCTCCTGCATTCTGCCAGCCAGAAGATGGACAGGTCAGTTTTACTTCCAGGGAAAAGGAACATAGCTTTTTTTTGGGGGACTGTGGCTGGGAATGGCCGGCTGGCTCCTGAAAATCCACGCCACGCAGGATGGTTCCCAGATGAAAGGTGGCACCAGTGCCGAGTCAGGCTGCTTTGATAGAGCCAAGTGTCTCCTGCAACCTGCCAGCCAGAAGATGGGCAGGTCAGTTTTACTTCCAGGGAAATGGGTCGTAGTTTCTGTTCGGGGGCCTGTGGCTGGGAGTGGCTGGCTGGCTCCTGAAAATCCACGATACGCAGGATGGTTCCCAGATGAAAGGTGGCACCACTGCCTAGTCGGGCTGGTTTGATAGAGCCAAGTGGCTTCTGCAATCTGCCAGCCAGAAGATGGGCAGGTCTGTTTAACTTCCAGGGAAAAGGGCCGTAGTTTGTGTTTGGGGGCCTGTGGCTGGGAATGGCCGGCTGGCTCCATAAAATCCTCGCCGCGCATGATGGTTCCCAGACCCAAGGTGGCACCAGTGCCGAGTTGGGCTGTTTTGATAGAGCCATGTGGCTCCTGCAATCTGCCAGCCAGGAGCGGGGCGGGTCTGTTTTGTTTGCCAGGGAAAAGGGATGTGGTTTCTGTTGGGGGCCTGTGGCTGGGAGTGGCCGGCTGGCTCCTGAAAATCCACGATACGTAGGATGGTTCCCAGACCCAAAGGGGTACCAGTGCCATGTCGGGCTGGATTGATAGAGCCAAGTGGCTCCTGCAATCTGCCAGCCAGAAGATCGGCAGGTCAGTTTTACTTCCAGGGAAAAGGGCCGTAGTGTGTGTTTGGGGGCCAGAGGCTGGGAGTGGCCGGCTGGCTCCTGAATATCCACTTTACGCAAGATGATTCCCAGACCGAAGTTGGCACCACTGTTAAGTCAGGCTGGTTTGATAGAGCCATGTGCCTCCTGCAATCTGCTAGCCAGAAGCGGGGTGGGTGGGTTTTGTTTGCCTGGGAAAGGGCCGTAGTTTGAGTTTGGGGGCCTGAGGCTGGGAGTGGCTGGCTGGCTCCTGAAAATCCACGCCGTGCAGGATGGTTTCCAGATGAATGGTGGCACCAATACCAAGTCGTGTATTACCATGTAACTCCTGCAATCTGCTATCCAGAAGCGGGGAGCTGAGGTTTTTTTCAGGGAAAAGGGCCGTCGGTTTTTTTTCGGGTCCTGTAGCTGGTAGGGGCAGCTGGGTCCTGAAAATCCACGATACGCAGGATGGTTTCCAGACCCGTGCTGGCTCCAGTGCAATGTCGGCCTGATTTGACTGCGTCAAATATCCCCTGCGTTGCTCAGTTCAAAGAAATCTTGTGTCCTAATGTTCTCAGAGAAGACTGTTAAAATTTGTCTATTTTTCTGGATTTGTTTTGTTCTTTTTTCTCTACCTTCTACTTCTCTCCACTGTCTGAGAACTTTGACCTTTATGTAAGTTGACCTAATGTAAAATTCTCGTAGTAAAGTAAGAGAAGGCAGTAAAGAAAGGCAAATTTGTTAATTGCAGGTGGAAAGAGGGAGGCCAACGAAAGAAAACAAAAGAACAATAATAATGAAATGCTCCCCTGTCTTCTGTGAAAAGTAGAGGCGCAGACAAGAAAGAGCAAGTGCAAAATTCTCACTAGAGAAACGCACTTTATCTGACTAAAGTAATTTCCGGTGCATTTCTTGCGTTTTTCTCATGCCAAACATATTAATCATTGAAGGTGTCCCTTTCCTCTTTCTGGAATACAGCTAGGAAGATGGCTGTGTCATTGCTGACAAGCTGCTATTCTCAGAGGTGTCGAGCTGAAAGTCCTAGATCAATGGATTTCCTCTGTCACTTTGATATGGCATGACTTACAGTTTCAGCAACTGAACTTGCCAGCCTTACAATTCTTTGCCCCTTGAATGGTCAGATAGGCTCCTTGGCAACTGGCATTTGTAAGGACACGAAACTATGCAGAATTTGTACCATGAGATGATGCCAAATGAGTCACGCCGGTAGATTAACTAGGACATGCAAGGCATGAGAGCACAAGAAGAGAGTACACAAGAAGACAGTACAATCTCCTTTTTTCTGAAACACTGTAGAGATCAAATTGAACACAAATCCTCCTGGGCTAGTTCTTGCAAAAGCCTAGGAGTTCTTTTTGTGTTCACACGCCTGGAATATTTCGCTTTGGATCACAGCAGAATGCAGATGACAAAACGAGGCCTTTTAAGTCACATCCAGTATGAAGCAGCATGAAAGAAGAAAGCAGCTGAGAGTGCCAACCCTGCTAGGTAATCTCAGTATTGGTCTTGACATTAGCAGAAATTTGAAATGAGTCTCTGAAAATGACAAAGGAGGCTGAAGAAAAGGGAGCGATGACTCCTCTTGCATAGTGTTTCCTAACAGGGATCTTCAAAATGGAAAGATTGTATCATCCTTTCAACTGAAGGAAGGTATGAAAACAACAGGAAGGAAACGGCATCACATGCTAGAAAGACTAGGAAAGAAGTACACTGGGCAGTGTACTTCTAGACAGAAAGGCCACTGATGGAAAACCAACTAAACTGGCACCAATGCAGCAGCATTGTACTAAAGCCAGAAATGTCCAGCGCTTCACTCTCTGCCGTTCCATTCAGATGCACACAGCAGCTCTGCAACAGTCCTACTGATCATCTCCTTGGCGAACTTGGAGTTGAGGGTCCGTGGTGAAGCAGAGTCCCCAGCAAGATGCAAAGGAGAGCTGCTTTCTTGCAACTTTGCCTTTATCAGTTCCATAGCTTTAAGCCATAACAAACACCATTCAACCAACCACCATACACCAGGCTTTGAACACACGACCGTTCTAGAACTTGTTGATCTACCTCTAATTCAGCTGCCTCGCCTTCCCACAGTCCTTTTCTACTTAGCCAATGGAATGGGCCTCGGCCCAAGGCCTTCCTTTTGTAAGCTTCTAGCTAGATGCAGCAGCAAACCACTACTTTCTTCTGTGCCAAGACTTCAGGTAGACGATTTGCATCTGCCCTTCCAGTGAAACCTAACGGGGAGAGAAAAGCCTCTCACAGATGTTCAGTCATTCCATTAGCTACACAGGCCAAATCAAAAGAAAAGCCAGCTATGGGTTTGTGTACTTGCTCCTACACAACACCCGCTGCCCTCTGACAATCAACTAGCAGAGAACCAGCAAAACTGAGACTTGAGGCAAACAACCCTTTGAAGGGAATAATGATGTCAGCAATTAAGACAACACATTTCCAGGCTACCGAGATACTTGAAATGTCAGCAAAGGCTGGAGACCAAAGGCTGAACTAATAGGGAAAGGGTAAAAGAATCCCAAGAAAAACATGACCGAAGGTTAAAACAATTCCAAGAAAAACATAGGCAACTGACCTGTTGAAGCCTTCAGGAAATCAGTGGCCGCTGATTGACATAGGCCATTCAAGTTAGTTGACCCGTGCACCTTCCACCCCTTTTTCACCTTTCGGCACCATAGGGTGAATTGTGAGCATGAAATCACAATTCCTTGGATTCTCTTCTTAACTTGACGAGAGAAATTCAGCAACTGAAGTACCTGTTACTGATGTGATACCCAGGAACACCGAGTTGACACATTTCATTTTGTTCAAACACAGCTAGCAAATCTAAGGGCACAAGGCTGGCTTCTTTTCATGACAATTTTTCTGTTTTAAAACCTGCTCTGATCCTGGTGAAACTTTTGCATTAGCTTCTCTCTAAAAGCAAAAAGTCCAGTTCACTGTCCCATCCTACTGCTGCAAGTAAACCATTTGTATTGCCAAGACCAAAATCGGAATTGGAAGGTACAGAGACGCCCGGAGCTATGAGCAGATACGGGGCACATTTCGGTAGAAGCCGCCGTCTGCAGTGCACTGTGACCAGCACAATCGCCTTTGCGCGAAGAAGCCGCTTCTTCGCCTCTGGAAGCCGGAGAGAGCGGCTACCTCTGAAAGCTGAAGAATGAAGGAGCACAACACTGGGATGGTGTGCACAGATGCAAAACAGTACCTTACCACTCTCAAACTTTTCCAAACACATGAACATTCTGTTAGAAAGTGTTTTGGACAACTTTCTTTTTCTTCCTGCAAAACACACTGCAGACTTCTCTGCAAAATGTAAAATCCGATGGGAGATGTTTTCTATGCTGGCACAGTTTTTCCTTGCCAGACATGGTGGAAAAGATTTTTGCAATGATGTAGACCACAAAAGACGCTAAAGACGAAGGTACGGAGCTCCCCGGAGCTATGCCCCGGTCCCGGGCACATTTCGGCAGATGCCGCCGCACTGGAGTGCGCTGTGACCGGTACAATCGCCTTTGCGCGAAGAAGTCGATTCTTCGCCTCCGGGAGCCGGAGAGAGCGGCTGCTTTCAAAAGGTGAAGAATGAAGCTGCACAACAATGGGATAGTGTGTGCAGCTTGCCAACTGATAAAAAACAGTACCTTACCACTCCTACCTTTTCCAAACACATGAACATTCGATTGGAAGGTGTTTTGGAAAACTTTCTTTTTCTTCGTGCAAAACACTCAGCAGAGCTCTCTGCAACATGTAAAACACCACGGGAGATGTTTTCTGTGCAGGCACAGTTTCTCATTACCAGACATAGTGGAAAAGCGTTTTGCAGTGATGTAGACCACAAAAGACGCTAAAGACGAAATATGGAGCTCCCCGGAGGTAAGCGCCGGTCCCGGGCACATTTCGGAAGAAGCCGCCGCACTGGAGTGCACTGTGACCGGCACAATCGCTTTTGCGCTAAGAAGCCGATTCTTCGCCTCCGACAGCCGGAGAGAGCGGCTGCTTCGGAAAGGTGAAGAATGAAGCTGCACAACACTGGGATAGTGTGCGCAGCTTGCAAACTGATAGAAAACACTACCTTAACACTTTCCTACCTTTTCCAAACACATGAACATTCGATTGGAAGGTGTTTTGGAAAACTTTCTTTTTCTTCTTGCATAAACTTCTGCAGAGCTCTCTGCAACATGCAAAACACGATGGGAGATGTTTTCTGTGCTGGCACAGATTCTCCTTGCCTAACATAGTGGAAAACCTTTCTGTATGATGTACATCATAAAAGTTCCGAAAGAAGAAGGTACGCAGCTCCCCGGAGCTACGCGCCGGTCCCGGGCGCATTTCGGAAGAAGCCGCCGCACTGGAGTGCACTGTGACCGGCACAATCGCCTTTGCGCGAAGAAGCCGCTTCCTTGCCTCCGCGAACCAGACAGAGCGGCTGCTTTCAAAAGGTGGGAATGAAGCTGCACAACACGGGGATAGTGAGCGCAGCTTGCAAACTGATAGAAAACACTACCTTACCACTTTCCTACCTTTTCCAAACATATGAATATTCGGTTGGAAGTTGTTTTCAACAACTTTATTTTCTTCGTGCAAAACACTCAGCAGAGCTCTCTGCAACATGTAAAACACCACGGGAGATGTTTTCTGTGCAGGCACAGTTTCTCATTACCAGACATAGTGGAAAAGCGTTTTGCAGTGATGTAGACCACAAAAGTCCCGAAAGAAGAAGGTACGGATGTCCCCGGAGGTAAGCGCCGGTCCCGGGCACATTTCGGAAGAAGCCGCCGCACTGGAGTGCACTGTGACCGGCACAATCGCTTTTGCGCGAAGAAGCCGATTCTTCGCCTCCGGGAGCCGGAGAGAGCGGCTGCTTTCAAAAGGTGAAGAATGAAGCTGCACAACACTGGGATAGTGTGCGCATCTTGCAAACTGATAGAAAACCCTACCTTAACACTTTCCTACCTTTTCCAAACACATGAACATTCGATTGGAAGGTGTTTTGGAAAACTTTCTTTTTCTTCTTGCATAAACTTCTGCAGAGCTCTCTGCAACATGCAAAACACGATGGGAGATGTTTTCTGTGCAGGCACAGATTCTCCTTGCCTAACATAGTGGAAAACCTTTCTGTATGATGTACACCATAAAAGTCCCGAAAGAAGAAGGTACGCAGCTCCCCGGAGCTACGCGCCGGTCCCGGGCGCATTTCGGAAGAAGCCGCCGCACTGGAGTGCACTGTGACCGGCACAATCGCCTTTGCGCGAAGAAGCCGATTCTTCGTCTCCGGGAGCCGGAGAGAGCGGCTGCTTTCAAAAGGTGAAGAATGAGCTGCACAACACTGGTATAGTGTGCGCAGCTTGCAAACTGATAGAAAACACTACCTTAACACTTTCCTACCTTTTCCAAACACATGAACATTCGATTGGAAGGTGTTTTGGAAAACTTTCTTTTTCTTCTTGCATAAACTTCTGCAGAGCTCTCTGCAACATGCAAAACACGATGGGAGATGTTTTCTGTGCTGGCACAGATTCTCCTTGCCTAACATAGTGGAAAACCTTTCTGTATGATGTACACCATAAAAGTCCCGAAAGAAGAAGGTACGCAGCTCCCCGGAGCTACGCGCCGGTCCCGGGCGCATTTCGGAAGAAGCCGCCGCACTGGAGTGCACTGTGACCGGCACAATCGCCTTTGCGCGAAGAAGCCGATTCTTCGTCTCCGGGAGCCGGAGAGAGCGGCTGCTTTCAAAAGGTGAAGAATGAAGCTGCACAACACTGGGATAGTGTGCGCAGCTTGCAAACTGATAAAAAACAGTATTTTACGACTTCTACCTTTTCCAAACACATGAACATTCGATTGGAAGGTGTTTTGGAAAACTTTCTTATTCCTGGTGCAAAACACTCAGCAGAGCTCTCTGCAACATGTAAAACACCACGGGAGATGTTTTCTGTGCAGGCACAGTTTCTCATTACCAGACATAGTGGAAAAGCGTTTTGCAGTGATGTAGACCACAAAAGTCCCGAAAGAAGAAGGTACGGATGTCCCCGGAGGTAAGCGCCGGTCCCGGGCGCATTTCGGAAGAAGCCGCCGCACTGGAGTGCACTGTGACCGGCACAATCGCCTTTGTGCGAAGAAGCCGCTTCCTTGCCTCCGCGAACCAGACAGAGCGGCTGCTTTCAAAAGGTGGGAATGAAGCTGCACAACACGGGGATAGTGAGCGCAGCTTGCAAACTGATAGAAAACACTACCTTACCACTTTCCTACCTTTTCCAAACATATGAATATTCGGTTGGAAGGTGTTTTCAACAACTTTATTTTCTTCGTGCAAAACACTCAGCAGAGCTCTCTGCAACATGTAAAACATGATGGGAGATGTTTGCTGTGCAGGCACAGTTTCTACTTGCCAGACATAGTGGAAATGCTTTTAGTAGTGATGTAGAACACAAGAGACGCTAAAGTCGAAATACAGAGTTCCCCGGAGCTAAGCGCCGGGCCCGGGCGCATTTCGGAAGAAGCCGCCGCACTGGAGTGCACTGTGACCGGCACAATCGCCTTTGCGCGAAGAAGCCGATTCTTCGTCTCCGGGAGCCGGAGAGAGCGGCTGCTTTCAAAAGGTGAAGAATGAAGCTGCACAACACTGGGATAGTGTGCGCAGCTTGCAAACTGATAAAAAACAGTATTTTACGACTTCTACCTTTTCCAAACACATGAACATTCGATTGGAAGGTGTTTTGGAAAACTTTCTTTTTCTTCGTGCAAAACACTCAGCAGAGCTCTCTGCAACATGTAAAACACCACGGGAGATGTTTTCTGTGCAGGCACAGTTTCTCATTACCAGACATAGTGGAAAAGCGTTTTGCAGTGATGTAGACCACAAAAGACGCTAAAGACGAAATATGGAGCTCCCCGGAGGTAAGCGCCGGTCCCGGGCACATTTCGGAAGAAGCCGCCGCACTGGAGTGCACTGTGACCGGCACAATCGCCTTTGCGCGAAGAAGCCGCTTCCTTGCCTCCGCGAACCAGACAGAGCGGCTGCTTCGGAAAGGTTGGAATCAAGCTGCACAACACGGGGATAGTGTGCGCAGCTTGCAAACTGATAGAAAACAGTACCTTACCACTTTCCTACCTTTTCCAAACATATGAATATTCGGTTGGAAGGTGTTTTCAACAACCTTATTTTCTTCGTGCAAAACACTCAGCAGAGCTCTCTGCAACATGTAAAACACCACGGGAGATGTTTTCTGTGCAGGCACAGTTTCTCATTACCAGACATAGTGGAAAAGCGTTTTGCAGTGATGTAGACCACAAAAGACGCTAAAGACGAAATATGGAGCTCCCCGGAGGTAAGCGCCGGTCCCGGGCACATTTCGGAAGAAGCCGCCGCACTGGAGTGCACTGTGACCGGCACAATCGCCTTTGCGCGAAGAAGCCGATTCTTCGCCTCCGGGAGCCGGAGAGAGCGGCTGCTTTCAAAAGGTGAAGCATGAAGCTGCACAACACTGGGATAGTGTGCGCAGCTTGCAAACTGATAGAAAACCCTACCTTAACACTTTCCTACCTTTTCCAAACACATGAACATTCGATTGGAAGGTGTTTTGGAAAACTTTCTTTTTCTTCTTGCATAAACTTCTGCAGAGCTCTCTGCAACATGCAAAACACGATGGGAGATGTTTTCTGTGCAGGCACAGATTCTCCTTGCCTAACATAGTGGAAAACCTTTCTGTATGATGTACACCATAAAAGTCCCGAAAGAAGAAGGTACGCAGCTCCCCGGAGCTACGCGCCGGTCCCGGGCGCATTTCGGAAGAAGCCGCCGCACTGGAGTGCACTGTGACGGGTACAATCGCCTTTGTGCGAAGAAGCCGCTTCCTTGCCTCCGCGAACCAGACAGAGCGGCTGCTTTCAAAAGGTGGGAATGAAGCTGCACAACACTGGTATAGTGTGCGCAGCTTGCAAATGATAGAAAACACTACCTTAACACTTTCCTACCTTTTCCAAACACATGAACATTCGATTGGAAGGTGTTTTGGAAAACTTTCTTTTTCTTCTTGCATAAACTTCTGCAGAGCTCTCTGCAACATGCAAAACACGATGGGAGATGTTTTCTGTGCTGGCACAGATTCTCCTTGCCTAACATAGTGGAAAACCTTTCTGTATGATGTACACCATAAAAGTCCCGAAAGAAGAAGGTACGCAGCTCCCCGGAGCTACGCGCCGGTCCCGGGCGCATTTCGGAAGAAGCCGCCGCACTGGAGTGCACTGTGACCGGCACAATCGCCTTTGCGCGAAGAAGCCGATTCTTCGCCTCCGGGAGCCGGAGAGAGCGGCTGCTTTCAAAAGGTGAAGAATGAAGCTGCACAACACTGGGATAGTGTGCGCAGCTTGCAGACTGATAAAAAACAGTACCTTACCACTCCTACCTTTTCCAAACACATGAACATTCGATTGGAAGGTGTTTTGGAAAACTTTCTTTTTCTTCGTGCAAAACACTCAGCAGAGCTCTCTGCAACATGTAAAACACCACGGGAGATGTTTTCTGTGCAGGCACAGTTTCTCATTACCAGACATAGTGGAAAAGCGTTTTGCAGTGATGTAGACCACAAAAGTCCCGAAAGAAGAAGGTACGGATGTCCCCGGAGGTAAGCGCCGGTCCCGGGCACATTTCGGAAGAAGCCGCCGCACTGGAGTGCACTGTGACCGGCACAATCGCCTTTGTGCGAAGAAGCCGATTCTTCGCCTCCGGGAGCCGGAGAGAGCGGCTGCTTTCAAAAGGTGAAGAATGAAGCTGCACAACACTGGGATAGTGTGCGCAGTTTGGAAACTGATAGAAAACAGTACCTTACCACTTTCCTACCTTTTCCAAACATATGAATATTCGGTTGGAAGGTGTTTTCAACAACTTTATTTTCTTCGTGCAAAACACTCAGCAGAGCTCTCTGCAACATGTAAAACATGATGGGAGATGTTTTCTGTGCAGGCACAGTTTCTACTTGCCAGACATAGTGGAAATGCTTTTAGTAGTGATGTAGAACACAAGAGACGCTAAAGTCGAAATACAGAGTTCCCCGGAGCTTCGCGCCGGTCCCGGGCGCATTTCGGAAGAAGCCGCCGCACTGGAGTGCACTGTGACCGGCACAATCGCCTTTGCGCGAAGAAGCCGATTCTTCGTCTCCGGGAGCCGGAGAGAGCGGCTGCTTTCAAAAGGTGAAGAATGAAGCTGCACAACACTGGGATAGTGTGCGCAGCTTGCAAACTGATAAAAAACAGTATTTTACGACTTCTACCTTTTCCAAACACATGAACATTCGATTGGAAGGTGTTTTGGAAAACTTTCTTTTTCTTCGTGCAAAACACTCAGCAGAGCTCTCTGCAACATGTAAAACACGATGGGAGATGTTTTCTGTGCAGGCACAGTTTCTCATTACCAGACATAGTGGAAAAGCGTTTTGCAGTGATGTAGACCACAAAAGACGCTAAAGACGAAATATGGAGCTCCCCGGAGGTAAGCGCCGGTCCCGGGCACATTTCGGAAGAAGCCGCCGCACTGGAGTGCACTGTGACCGGCACAATCGCTTTTGCGCGAAGAAGCCGATGCTTCGCCTCCGGGAGCCGGAGAGAGCGGCTGCTTTCAAAAGGTGAAGAATGAAGCTGCACAACACTGGGATAGTGTGCGCAGCTTGCAAACTGATAGAAAACACTACCTTAACACTTTCCTACCTTTTCCAAACACATGAACATTCGATTGGAAGGTGTTTTGGAAAACTTTCTTTTTCTTCTTGCATAAACTTCTGCAGAGCTCTCTGCAACATGCAAAACACGATGGGAGATGTTTTCTGTGCTGGCACAGATTCTCCTTGCCTAACATAGTGGAAAACCTTTCTGTATGATGTACACCATAAAAGTCCCGAAAGAAGAAGGTACGCAGCTCCCCGGAGCTACGCGCCGGTCCCGGGCGCATTTCGGAAGAAGCCGCCGCACTGGAGTGCACTGTGACCGGCACAATCGCCTTTGCGCGAAGAAGCCGATTCTTCGCCTCCGGGAGCCGGAGAGAGCGGCTGCTTTCAAAAGGTGAAGAATGAAGCTGCACAACACTGGGATAGTGTGCGCAGCTTGCAAACTGATAAAAAACAGTACGTTACCTCTCCTACCTTTTCCAAACACATGAACATTCGATTGGAAGGTGTTTTGGAAAACTTTCTTTTTCTTCGTGCAAAACACTCAGCAGAGCTCTCTGCAACATGTAAAACACCACGGGAGATGTTTTCTGTGCAGGCACAGTTTCTCATTACCAGACATAGTGGAAAAGCGTTTTGCAGTGATGTAGACCACAAAAGTCCCGAAAGAAGAAGGTACGGATGTCCCCGGAGGTAAGCGCCGGTCCCGGGCGCATTTCGGAAGAAGCCGCCGCACTGGAGTGCACTGTGACCGGCACAATCGCCTTTGCGGGAAGAAGCCGCTTCCTTGCCTCCGCGAACCAGACAGAGCGGCGGCTTCGGAAAGGTGGGAATGAAGCTGCACAACACGGGGATAGTGTGCGCAGCTTGGAAACTGATAGAAAACACTACCTTACCACTTTCCTACCTTTTCCCAACATATGAATTTTCGGTTGGAAGGTGTTTTTTAACAACTTTATATTCTTAGTGCAAAACACTCAGCAGAGATCTCTGCAACATGTAAAACATGATGGGAGATGTTTTCTGTGCAGGCACAGTTTCTACTTGCCAGACATAGTGGAAATGCTTTTAGTAGTGATGTAGAACACAAGAGACGCTAAAGTCGAAATACAGAGTTCCCCGGAGCTAAGCGCCGGGCCCGGGCGCATTTCGGAAGAAGCCGCCGCACTGGAGTGCACTGTGACCGGCACAATCGCCTTTGCGCGAAGAAGCCGATTCTTCGCCTCCGGGAGCCGGAGAGAGCGGCTGCTTTCAAAAGGTGAAGAATGAAGCTGCACAACACTGGGATAGTGTGCGCAGCTTGCAGACTGATAAAAAACAGTACCTTACCACTCCTACCTTTTCCAAACACATGAACATTCGATTGGAAGGTGTTTTGGAAAACTTTCTTTTTCTTCGTGCAAAACACTCAGCAGAGCTCTCTGCAACATGTAAAACACCACGGGAGATGTTTTCTGTGCAGGCACAGTTTCTCATTACCAGACATAGTGGAAAAGCGTTTTGCAGTGATGTAGACCACAAAAGTCCCGAAAGAAGAAGGTACGGATGTCCCCGGAGGTAAGCGCCGGTCCCGGGCACATTTCGGAAGAAGCCGCCGCACTGGAGTGCACTGTGACCGGCACAATCGCCTTTGTGCGAAGAAGCCGCTTCCTTGCCTCCGCGAACCAGACAGAGCGGCTGCTTTCAAAAGGTGGGAATGAAGCTGCACAACACGGGGATAGTGTGCGCAGCTTGGAAACTGATAGAAAACACTACCTTACCACTTTCCTACCTTTTCCAAACATATGAATATTCGGTTGGAAGGTGTTTTCAACAACTTTATTTTCTTCGTGCAAAACACTCAGCAGAGCTCTCTGCAACATGTAAAACATGATGGGAGATGTTTTCTGTGCAGGCACAGTTTCTACTTGCCTGACATAGTGGAAATGCTTTTAGTAGTGATGTAGAACACAAGAGACGCTAAAGTCGAAATACAGAGTTCCCCGGAGCTAAGCGCCGGGCCCGGGCGCATTTCGGAAGAAGCCGCCGCACTGGAGTGCACTGTGACCGGCACAATCGCCTTTGCGCGAAGAAGCCGATTCTTCGTCTCCGGGAGCCGGAGAGAGCGGCTGCTTTCAAAAGGTGAAGAATGAAGCTGCACAACACTGGGATAGTGTGCGCAGCTTGCAAACTGATAAAAAACAGTATTTTACGACTTCTACCTTTTCCAAACACATGAACATTCGATTGGATGGTGTTTTGGAAAACTTTCTTTTTCTTCGTGCAAAACACTCAGCAGAGCTCTCTGCAACATGTAAAACACCACGGGAGATGTTTTCTGTGCAGGCACAGTTTCTCATTACCAGACATAGTGGAAAAGCGTTTTGCAGTGATGTAGACCACAAAAGACGCTAAAGACGAAATATGGAGCTCCCCGGAGGTAAGCGCCGGTCCCGGGCACATTTCGGAAGAAGCCGCCGCACTGGAGTGCACTGTGACCGGCACAATCGCTTTTGCGCGAAGAAGCCGATGCTTCGCCTCCGGGAGCCGGAGAGAGCGGCTGCTTTCAAAAGGTGAAGAATGAAGCTGCACAACACTGGGATAGTGTGCGCAGCTTGCAAACTGATAGAAAACACTACCTTAACACTTTCCTACCTTTTCCAAACACATGAACATTCGATTGGAAGGTGTTTTGGAAAACTTTCTTTTTCTTCTTGCATAAACTTCTGCAGAGCTCTCTGCAACATGCAAAACACGATGGGAGATGTTTTCTGTGCTGGCACAGATTCTCCTTGCCTAACATAGTGGAAAACCTTTCTGTATGATGTACACCATAAAAGTCCCGAAAGAAGAAGGTACGCAGCTCCCCGGAGCTACGCGCCGGTCCCGGGCGCATTTCGGAAGAAGCCGCCGCACTGGAGTGCACTGTGACCGGCACAATCGCCTTTGCGCGAAGAAGCCGATTCTTCGCCTCCGGGAGCCGGAGAGAGCGGCTGCTTTCAAAAGGTGAAGAATGAAGCTGCACAACACTGGGATAGTGTGCGCAGCTTGCAAACTGATAAAAAACAGTACGTTACCTCTCCTACCTTTTCCAAACACATGAACATTCGATTGGAAGGTGTTTTGGAAAACTTTCTTTTTCTTCGTGCAAAACACTCAGCAGAGCTCTCTGCAACATGTAAAACACCACGGGAGATGTTTTCTGTGCAGGCACAGTTTCTCATTACCAGACATAGTGGAAAAGCGTTTTGCAGTGATGTAGACCACAAAAGTCCCGAAAGAAGAAGGTACGGATGTCCCCGGAGGTAAGCGCCGGTCCCGGGCGCATTTCGGAAGAAGCCGCCGCACTGGAGTGCACTGTGACCGGCACAATCGCCTTTGCGGGAAGAAGCCGCTTCCTTGCCTCCGCGAACCAGACAGAGCGGCGGCTTCGGAAAGGTGGGAATGAAGCTGCACAACACGGGGATAGTGTGCGCAGCTTGGAAACTGATAGAAAACACTACCTTACCACTTTCCTACCTTTTCCCAACATATGAATTTTCGGTTGGAAGGTGTTTTTTAACAACTTTATATTCTTAGTGCAAAACACTCAGCAGAGATCTCTGCAACATGTAAAACATGATGGGAGATGTTTTCTGTGCAGGCACAGTTTCTACTTGCCTGACATAGTGGAAATGCTTTTAGTAGTGATGTAGAACACAAGAGACGCTAAAGTCGAAATATGGAGCTCCCCGGAGCTAAGCGCCGGGCCCGGGCGCATTTCGGAAGAAGCCGCCGCACTGGAGTGCACTGTGACCGGCACAATCGCCTTTGCGCGAAGAAGCCGATTCTTCGCCTCCGGGAGCCGGAGAGAGCGGCTGCTTTCAAAAGGTGAAGAATGAAGCTGCACAACACTGGGATAGTGTGCGCAGCTTGCAGACTGATAAAAAACAGTACCTTACCACTCCTACCTTTTCCAAACACATGAACATTCGATTGGAAGGTGTTTTGGAAAACTTTCTTTTTCTTCGTGCAAAACACTCAGCAGAGCTCTCTGCAACATGTAAAACACCACGGGAGATGTTTTCTGTGCAGGCACAGTTTCTCATTACCAGACATAGTGGAAAAGCGTTTTGCAGTGATGTAGACCACAAAAGTCCCGAAAGAAGAAGGTACGGATGTCCCCGGAGGTAAGCGCCGGTCCCGGGCACATTTCGGAAGAAGCCGCCGCACTTTAGAGCATTGGCGCCGGTTCAATCCCATTTTCTCGACGAAACCTCGTCTTCGCCTCCGGAAGCCGTAGGGAGCAGTAGCTTCGGAAAGGTGAGAATGAAGCTGCACAACACTGGGATAGTGTGCGCAGCTTGCAAACTGATAGAAAACAGTACCTTACAACTCTCCTAGCTTTTCCAAACACATGAACATTCGGTTGGAAGGTTTTTTGGACATCTTTCTTTTTCTTCCTGCAAAACACTCTGCAGACTTCTCTGCAACATGTACAACACCATGGGAGATGTTTTCAGCCCTGACCCAGATTCTCCTTGCCAGACATAGTGGAAAAACTTTTTGCGAAGTTGGAGAGGACAAGAAACGCTAAAGACGAAAGTATGGAGTTTTCCGTAGCTAAGAATGCATGAAAGCAAAAGACTGCCCTCTTCAAAAATGGCAATTAGGAGGACTCGGAAAAGTACAAATCAGCCAGCCTCTTTTTTATCCCCATGAAGTTGATGGGGCAGCTATTCCTGAAAGCCTTGCCTGGCATATGAAGGAGGACAAAGCAATGTACTCGGCGTGGATTTTCCTGGGGAATTTCATGCTGAACAACTTTTTCAACACCTCTGATGAATCAACTTGACTGGTAGATGAAGGGAATATTGTCTGCGTGGCCTTCAGGGAGGTTTTTACATTTATCTACATGGCTGCACACATACATACGGGAAGCAATAATGCAAAAGGGAGGGAACCAGTGTCTTTTAAGTGATGCTGAGTGAAAAGACAAGAGGCAGTGGGCACACACTGAAATACAGGAGATTGCCTATGAACATCACCAAATGATGTTTTACTGTGAGGGTGACTGAACCGCGGCACAGACTGCCCAGAAAGCTTCTGAAGCCTGGATCTTAGAAGACATTAAAAGTACACCCAGCTAGAATCCCGGGCAAGAGGCTCTAGGTATCCTGCTTTAACAGGGGGGTTGGGCCTGGTGAACCCCACTGAGCCCTACCACTCTCATTCATTCTGTGTAGTGAATTCTCTTCGAGATGCATTTCAAGCACTGGCATGACAAAGTTCTGTGCAGACAGAGATCCAAATGGACATGGGATCCATGTTCCTTAAGCAGTGTTCAAGAAGAATGTAAAACTCTGGGACAAGTGTCTCTTCCCTAACTGAATCCCTTTCATGGGAAAATTCCCAGCTATAGAAAGATCTTCTTATACGCATGCTTAGGACAGACACTGGCTGAGGAAATTTCCCCCTATGTGTATCTAAGACCAGTTAGGATCATCACCCAAGACTTGTCAACATAGTCACAGAATGTCTATTGTAAAGAAGTGACAACTTCCATCAGAATGGCAAATATTGGTCCACAAAATGGATTAATGAATGGGAATTACTTACTTGAGTTAAAAAGAAAAATAAAGAGTTGGTCTTTATTTATTAATTGCGTTGCAATATTGATATGGGAAGAAAAAGACCTTAATCCTGGACTTTCTCAACTCTAAGAAAGATTTTAAAAATTTCTTCTAGAAACCTATTATTATGACAAGATTATTCAAACAATTTTAGTCGGTAAAAAAGTCCCAGATTTGTCTAGTTTTGTTTCCAGGGAAAAGGGCTGTGGTTTGTGTTTCCGGGCCTGGGGCTGGGAGTGGCCGGCTGGCTCCTGAAAATCCTCGATACGCAGGATGGCTCCCAAATGAAAAATTGCACCAGTGCCAAGTCGGGCTAGTTTGATAGTACCAAGTGGCTCCTGCAATCTGACAGCCAGAAGATGGGCAGGTCAGTTTTACTTCCAGGGAAAAGTGCCATAGTTTCAATTTGGGGGCCTGTGGCTGGCAGTAGCCGGCTGGCTCCTGAAAATCCACGATACGCAGGATGGTTCCCAGATGAAAGGTGGCCCCAGTTCCGAGGCGGGCTGGTTTGATAGAGCCATGTGGCTCCTGCAATCTGCCAGCCAGAAGCGGGGTGGGTGAGTTTTGAGTTTTGTTTGCCAGGGAAAAAGGCCGTAGATTTTTTTCGGGGGCCTGTGGCCTGGAATGGCCGGCTGGTTCCTTAAAATCCAAGCCGCGCAGGATGGTTCCCAGATGAAAGGTGGCACCAGTGCCAAGTCGGGCTGTTTTGATAGAGCCAAGTGGCTCCTGCAATCTGCCAGCCAGAAGGCGGGCCGCTGAGATTTTCTTCCCGGGAAAAGGGCCGTGGTATGTGTTTGGGGCCCTGTGGCTGGGAGTGGCCGGCTGGCTCCTGAAAATCCACGATATGCATGATGGTTCCCAGATGAAAGGTGGCACCAGTGCCGAGTCGGTCTGGTTTGATAGAGCCAAGTGGCTCCTGCAATCTGCCAGCCAGAAGATGGGCAGGTCAGTTTTACGTCCAGGGAAAAGGGCCGGAAGTTTGTGTTTGGGGGCCTGAGGCTGGGAGTGGCCGGCTGGCTCCTGAAAATGCACGATACTCAGGATGATTGCCAGAGCCAAGTTGGCACCACAGCCAAGTCGGGCTGGTTTGATAGAGCCATGTGGCTCCTGCAATCTGCCAGCCAGAAGATGGGCAGGTCAATTTTACTTCCAGGGAAAAGGGCCGTAGTTTGTGTTTGGGGGTCTGTGGCTGGGAGTGGCCGGCTGGCTGCTGAAAATCCACGATACGCAGGATGGCTCCCAAATGAAAAATTGCATCAGTGCCAAGACGGGCTGGTATGATAGTACCAAGTGGCTCCTGCAATCTGCCAGCCAGAAGATGGGCAGGTCAGTTTTACTTCCAGGGAAAAGGGCCGTAGGTTGTGTTTGGGGGCCTGTGGCTGGGAGTGGCCAGCTGGCTCCTGAAAATCCCCAATACACAGGATGGTTCCCAGATGAAAGGTGGCACCAGTGCTGAGTCGGGCTGGTTTGATAGAGCCAAATGGCTCCTGCAATCTGCCAGCCAGAAGATGGACAGGTCAGTTTTACTTCCAGGGAAGAGGGCCGGTAGTTTGTGTTTGGGGGCCGGAGGCTGGGAGTGGCCGGCTGGCTCCTGAAAATGCACGATATTCAGGAGGATTGCCAGACCCAAGTTGGCACCACTGCCAAGTCGGACTGGTTTGATAGAGCCATGTGGCTCCTGCAATCTGACAGCCAGAAGATGGGCAGGTCAGTTTTACTTCCAGGGAAAAGGGCCGTAGTTTGTGTTTGGGGGTCTGTGGCTGGGAGTGGCCGGGAGGCTCCTGAAAATCCACGATACGCAAGATGCCTCCCATATGAAAAATGGCACCAGTGCCAAGTCGGGCTGGTTTGATAGTACCAAGTGGCTCCTGCAATCTGCCAGCCAGAAGATGGGCAAGTCAGTTTTACTTCCAGGGTAAAGGGCCGTGGTATATGTTTGGGGGCCTGTGGCTGGGAGTGGCCGGCTGGCTCCTGAAAATCCACGATACGCAGGATGGTTCCCAGATGAAAAGTGGCACCAGTGCCGAGTCGGGCTAGTTTGATAGAGCCAAGTGGCTCCTGCAATCTGCAAGGCAGAAGATGGGCAGGTCAGTTTTACTTCCAGGGAAAAGGGCCGTAATTTGTGTTTGGGGGCCTGTGGCTGGGAGTGGCCGACTGGCTCCTGAAAATCCACGATACGCAGGATGGTTCCCAGATGAAATGTGGCACCACTGCCGAGTTGGGCTGGTTTGATAGAGCCAAGTGGCTCCTGCAATCTGCCAGCCAGAAGATGGGCAGGTCTGTTTTACTTCCAGGGAAAAGGGCCGTAGTTTGTGTTTGGGGGCCTGTGGCAGGGAATGGCCGGCTGGCTCCTTAAAATCCACGCCGCGCATGATGGTTCCCAGACCCAAGGTAGCACCAGTGCCGAGTTGGGCTGGTTTGAAAGAGCCAAGTGGCTCCTGCAATCTGCCAGCCAGAAGCGGGGCGGGTCAGTTTTGTTTGCCAGGGAAAAGGGCCGTAGTTTGTTTTCGGGGCCTGTGGCTGGGAGTGGCCGGCTGGCTCCTGAAAATCCACGCCGCAGAGGATGGTTCCCAGACTCAAGGGGGCACCAGTGCCAAATCGGGCTGGTTTGATAGAGCCAAGTGGCTCCTGCAATCTGACAGCCAGAAGATGGGCAGGTCAGTTTTACTTCCAGGGAAAAGGGCTGTAGTTTTTATTTGGGGGCCTGTGGCTGGGAGTGGCCGGCTGGCTCCTGAAAATCCACGATACGCAGGATGGCTCCCAAATGAAAAATTGCCTCAGTGCCAAGACGGGCTGGTATGATAGTACCAAGTGGCTCCTGCAATCTGCCAGCCAGAAGATGGGCAGGTCAGTTTTACTTCCAGAGAAAAGGGCCATAGATTTGTTTGGGGGCCTGTGGCTGGGAGTGGCCATCTGGCTCCTGAAAATCCACGATACGCAGGATGGTTCCCAGATGAAAGGTGGCACCAGTGCCGAGTCGGGCTGGTTTGATAGAGCCATGTAGCTCCTGCAATCTGCCAGACAGAAGCGGGGTGGGTGAGTGTTGTTTGCAAGGGAAAACGGCCGTGGTATTTTTTCCGGGGCCTGTGGCCTGGAATGGCCGGCTGGTTCCTTAAAATCCACGCCGCGCAGGATGGTTCCCAGATGAAAGCTGGCACCAGTGCCGAGTCGGGCTGTTTTGATAGTACCAAGTGGCTCCTGCAATCTGCCAGCCAGAAGGCGGGCCGCTGAGATTTTCTTCCAGGGAAAATGGCCGTGGTATGTGTTTGGGGGCCTGTGGCTGAGAGTGGCCGGCTGGCTCCTGAAAATCCACGACACGCATGATGGTTCCGAGATGAAAGGTGGCACCAGTGCCGAGTCGGGCTGGTTTGATAGAGCCATGTGGCTCCTGCAATCTGCCAGCCAGAAGATGGGCAGGTCAATTTTACTTCCAGGGAAAAGGGCCGTAGTTTGTGTTTGGGGGCCTGTGGCTGGGAGTGGCCAGCTGGCTCCTGAAAATCCCCAATACACAGGATGGTTCCCAGATGAAAGGTGGCACCAGTGCTGAGTCGGGCTGGTTTGATAGAGCCAAATGGCTCCTGCAATCTGCCAGCCAGAAGATGGACAGGTCAGTTTTACTTCCGGGGAAGAGGGCCGGTAGTTTGTGTTTGGGGGCCTGAGGCTGGGAGTGGCCGGCTGGCTCCTGAAAATGCACGATATTCAGGAGGATTGCCAGACCCAAGTTGGCACCACTGCCAAGTCGGACTGGTTTGATAGTACCAAGTGTCTCCTGCAATCTGCCAGCCAGAAGGTGGGCAGGTCAGTTCTACTTCCAGGGTAAAGGGCCGTGGTATATGTTTGGGGGCCTGCGGCTGGGAGTGGCCGGGTGGCTCCTGAAAATCCACGATACGCAGGATGGTTCCCAGATGAAAAGTGGCACCAGTGCCGAGTCGGGCTAGTTTGATAGAGCCAAGTGGCTCCTGCAATCTGCAAGGCAGAAGATGGGCAGGTCAGTTTTCCTTCCAGGGAAAAGGGCCGTAATTTGTGTTTGGGGGCCTGTGGCTGGGAGTGGCCGACTGGCTCCTGAAAATCCACGATACGCAGGATGGTTCCCAGATGAAAAGTGGCACCACTGCCGAGTTGGGCTGGTTTGATAGAGCCAAGTGGCTCCTGCAATCTGCCAGCCAGAAGATGGGCAGGTCTGTTTTACTTCCAGGGAAAAGGGCCGTAGTTTGTGTTTGGGGTCCTGTGGCGGGGAATGGCCGGGTGGCTCCTTAAAATCCACGCCGCGCATGATGGTTCCCAGACCCAAGGTGGCACCAGCGCCGAGTCGGGCTGCTTTGAAAGAGCCAAGCGGCTCCTGCAATCTGCCAGCCAGAAGCGGGGTGGGTGAGTTTTGTTTGCCAGGGAAAAGGGCCGTAGTTTGTTTTCGGGGCCTGTGGCTGGGAGTGGCCGGCTGGCTCCTGAAAATCCACGCCGCTCAGGATGGTTCCCAGACTCAAGGAGGCACCAGTGCCGAATCGCGCTGGTTTGATAGAGCCAAGTGGCTCCTGCAATCTGCCAGCCAGAAGATGGGCAGGTCAGTTTTACTTCCAGGGTAAAGGGCCGTGGTATATGTTTGGGGGCCTGTGGCTGGGAGTGGCCGGCTGGCTCCTGAAAATCCACGATACGCAGGATGGTTCCCAGATGAAAAGTGGCACCAGTGCCGAGTCGGGCTAGTTTGATAGAGCCAAGTGGCTCCTGCAATCTGCAAGGCAGAAGATGGGCAGGTCAGTTTTCCTTCCAGGGAAAAGGGCCGTAATTTGTGTTTGGGGGCCTGTGGCTGGGAGTGGCCGACTGGCTCCTGAAAATCCACGATACGCAGGATGGTTCCCAGATGAAAAGTGGCACCACTGCCGAGTTGGGCTGGTTTGATAGAGCCAAGTGGCTCCTGCAATCTGCCAGCCAGAAGATGGGCAGGTCTGTTTTACTTCCAGGGAAAAGGGCCGTAGTTTGTGTTTGGGGTCCTGTGGCGGGGAATGGCCGGGTGGCTCCTTAAAATCCACGCCGCGCATGATGGTTCCCAGACCCAAGGTGGCACCAGCGCCGAGTCGGGCTGGTTTGAAAGAGCCAAGCGGCTCCTGCAATCTGCCAGCCAGAAGCGGGGTGGGTGAGTTTTGTTTGCCAGGGAAAAGGGCTGTAGTTTGTTTTCGGGGCCTGTGGCTGGGAGTGGCCGGCTGGCTCCTGAAAATCCACGCCGCTCAGGATGGTTCCCAGACTCAAGGAGGCACCAGTGCCGAATCGCGCTGGTTTGATAGAGCCAAGTGGCTCCTGCAATCTGCCAGCCAGAAGATGGGCAGGTCAGTTTTACTTCCAGGGTAAAGGGCCGTGGTATATGTTTGGGGGCCTGTGGCTGGGAGTGGCCGGGTGGCTCCTGAAAATCCACGATACGCAGGATGGTTCCCAGATGAAAAGTGGCACCAGTGCCGAGTCGGGCTAGTTTGATAGAGCCAAGTGGCTCCTGCAATCTGCAAGGCAGAAGATGGGCAGGTCAGTTTTACTTCCAGGGAAAAGGGCCGTAATTTGTGTTTGGGGGCCTGTGGCTGGGAGTGGCCGACTGGCTCCTGAAAATCCACGATACGCAGGATGGTTCCCAGATGAAATGTGGCACCACTGCCGAGTTGGGCTGGTTTGATAGAGCCAGGTGGCTCCTGCAATCTGCCAGCCAGAAGATGGGCAGGTCTGTTTTACTTCCAGGGAAAAGGGCCGTAGTTTGTGTTTGGGGGCCTGTGGCTGGGAATGGCCGGCTGGCTCCTTAAAATCCACGCCGCGCATGATGGTTCCCAGACCCAAGGTGGCACCAGTGCCGAGTTGGGCTGGTTTGAAAGAGCCAAGTGGCTCCTGCAATCTGCCAGCCAGAAGCGGGGTGGGTGAGTTTTGTTTGCCAGGGAAAAGGGCCGTAGTTTGTTTTCGGGGCCTGTGGCTGGGAGTGGCCGGCTGGCTCCTGAAAATCCACGCCGCTCAGGATGGTTCCCAGACTCAAGGGGGCACCAGTGCCAAATCGGGCTGGTTTGATAGAGCCAAGTGGCTCCTGCAATCTGACAGCCAGAAGACGGGCAGGTCAGTTTTACTTCCAGGGAAAAGGGCCGTAGTTTTTATTTGGGGGCCTGTGGCTGGGAGTGGCCGGCTGGCTGCTGAAAATCCACGATACGCAGGATGGCTCCCAAATGAAAAATTGCATCAGTGCCAAGACGGGCTGGTATGATAGTACCAAGTGGCTCCTGCAATCTGCCAGCCAGAAGATGGGCAGGTCAGTTTTACTTCCAGAGAAAAGGGCCATAGATTTGTTTGGGGGCCTGTGGCTGGGAGTGGCCATCTGGCTCCTGAAAATCCACGATACGCAAGATGGTTCCCAGATGAAAGGTGGCACCAGTGCCGAGTCGGGCTGGTTTGATAGTACCAAGTGGCTCCTGCAATCTGCCAGCCAGAAGGCGGGCCGCTGAGATTTTCTTCCAGGGAAAATGGCCGTGGTATGTGTTTGGGGCCCTGTGGCTGAGAGTGGCCGGCTGGCTCCTGAAAATCCACGATACGCATGATGGTTCCGAGATGAAAGGTGGCACCAGTGCCGAGTCGGGCTGGTTTGATAGAGCCATGTGGCTCCTGCAATCTGCCAGCCAGAAGATGGGCAGGTCAATTTTACTTCCAGGGAAAAGGGCCGTAGTTTGTGTTTGGGGGCCTGTGGCTGGGAGTGGCCAGCTGGCTCCTGAAAATCCCCAATACACAGGATGGTTCCCAGATGAAAGGTGGCACCAGTGCTGAGTCGGGCTGGTTTGATAGAGCCAAATGGCTCCTGCAATCTGCCAGCCAGAAGATGGACAGGTCAGTTTTACTTCCGGGGAAGAGGGCCGGTAGTTTGTGTTTGGGGGCCTGAGGCTGGGAGTGGCCGGCTGGCTCCTGAAAATGCACGATATTCAGGAGGATTGCCAGACCCAAGTTGGCACCACTGCCAAGTTGGGCTGGTTTGATAGAGCCATGTGGCTCCTGCAATCTGACAGCCAGAAGCGGGGTGGGTGAGTTTTGATTGCCAAGTAAAAGGGCCGTAGTTTGTTTTCGGGGCCTGTGGCTGGGAGTGGCCGGCTGGCTCCTGAAAATCCACGCCGCTCAGGATGGTTCCCAGACTCAAGGGGGCACCAGTGCCGAGTCGGGCTGGTTTGATAGAGCCAAGTGGCTCCTGCAATCTGCCAGCCATGTGATGGGCAGGTCAGTTTTACTTCCAGGGAAAAGGGCCGTAGTTTGTATTTGGGGGCCTGTGGCTGTGAGTGGCCGGCTGGCTCCTGAAAATCCACGATACGCAAGATGCTTCCCAAATGAAAAATGGCACCAGTGCCAAGTCGGGATGGTGTAAGAGCCAAGTGGCTCCTGCAATCTGCCAGCCAGAAGATGGGCAGGTCTCTTTTACTTCCAGGGAAAAGGGCCGTAGGTTGTTTTTGGGGGCCTGTAGCTGGGAATGGCCGGCTGGCTCCTTAAAATCCACGCCGCGCATGATGGTTCCCAGACCCAAGGTGGCACCAGTGCCGAGTTGTGCTGGTGTGATAGAGCCAAGTGTCTCCTGCAATCTGCCAGCCAGAAGGTGGGCAGGTCAGTTTTACTTCCAGGGAAAAGGGCCGTGGTATATGTTTGGGGGCCTGAGGCTTGGAGCGGCCGGCTGGCTTCTGAAAATCCACGATACGCAGGATGGTTCCCAGATGAAAGGTGGCACCAGTGCCGAGTCGGGCTGGTTTGATAGAGCCAAGCGGCTCCTGCAATCTGCCAGCCAGAAGCGGGGCGGGTCAGGTTTGTTTGCCAGGGAAAAGGGCCGTGGTGTGTTTGGGGGCCTGTGGCCAAGAATGGCTGGCTGGCTCCTTAAAATCCACTCCGCGCAGGATGGTTCCCAGACCCAAGGGGGCAGCAGTGCCGAGTCAGGCTGGTTTGATAGAGCCAAGTGGCTCCTGCAATCTGCCAGCCAGAAGATGGGCAGGTCAGTTTTACTTCCAGGGAAAAGGGCCGGTAGTTTGTGTTTGGGGGCCTGTGGCTGGGAGTGGCCGGCTGGCGGCTTAAAATCCACGCCGCGCAGGATGGCTCCCAGACCCAAGTTGGAACCACTGCCAAGTCGGGCTGGATTGATAGAGCCAAGTGGCTCCTGCAATCTGCCAGCCAGAAGATGGGCAGGTCAGTTTTACTTCCAGGGAAAAGGGCCGTAGTTTGTGTTTGGGGGCCTGTGGCTGGGAGTGGCCGGCTGGCTGCTGAAAATCGACGTTACGCAGGATGGCTCCCAAATGAAAAATTGCACCAGTGCCGAGTCGGGCTGGTTTGATAGTACCAAGTGTCTCCTGCAATCTGCCAGCCAGAAGCGGGGTGGGTGAGGTTTTTTTGCCAGGGTAAAGGGCCGTGGTTTGTTTTTGGGGGCCTGTGGCCTGTAATGTCCGGCTGGCTCCTTAAAATCCACACCGCGCAGGATGATTCCCTGACACACGAGCGCAATAATGCCGAGTCGGGTTGGATTGATAGAGCCAAGTGGCTCCTGCAATCTGCCAGCCAGAAGATGGGCGCGTCAGTTTTACTTCCAGGGAAAAGGGCCGTAGATTGTGTTTGGGGGCCTGTGGCTGGGAGTGGCCATCTGGCTCCTGAAAATCCACGATACGCAGGATGGTTCCCAGATGAAAGGTGGCACCAGTGCCGAGTCGGGCTGGTTTGATAGAGCCATGTAGCTCCTGCAATCTGCCAGCCAGAAGCGGGGTGGGTGAGTGTTGTTTGCAAGGGAAAACGGCCGTGGTATTTTTTCCGGGGCCTGTGGCCTGGAATGGCCGGCTGGTTCCTTAAAATCCACGCCGCGCAGGATGGTTCCCAGATGAAAGCTGGCACCAGTGCCGAGTGGGGCTGTTTTGATAGTACCAAGTGGCTCCTGCAATCTGCCAGCCAGAAGGCGGGCCGCTGAGATTTTCTTCCAGGGAAAATGGCCGTGGTATGTGTTTGGGGGCCTGTGGCTGAGAGTGGCCGGCTGGCTCCTGAAAATCCACGACACGCATGATGGTTCCGAGATGAAAGGTGGCACCAGTGCCGAGTCGGGCTGGTTTGATAGAGCCATGTGGCTCCTGCAATCTGCCAGCCAGAAGATGGGCAGGACAATTTTACTTCCAGGGAAAAGGGCCGTAGTTTGTGTTTGGGGGCCTGTGGCTGGGAGTGGCCGACTGGCTCCTGAAAATCCACGATACGCAGGATGGTTCCCAGATGAAATGTGGCACCACTGCCGAGTTGGGCTGGTTTGATAGAGCCAAGTGGCTCCTGCAATCTGCCAGCCAGAAGATGGGCAGGTCTGTTTTACTTCCAGGGAAAAGGGACACAGTTTGTGTTTGGGGGCCTGTGGCAGGGAATGGCCGGCTGGCTCCTTAAAATCCATGCCGCGCATGATGGTTCCCAGATGAAAGGTGGCACCAGTGCCGAGTTGGGCTGGTTTGAAAGAGCCAAGTGGCTCCTGCAATCTGCCAGCCAGAAGCGGGGTGGGTGAGTTTTGTTTGCCAGGGAAAAGGGCCGTAGTTTGTTTTCGGGGCCTGTGGCTGGGAGTGGCCGGCTGGCTCCTGAAAATCCACGCCGCTCAGGATGGTTCCCAGACTCAAGGGGGCACCAGTGCCAAATCGGGCTGGTTTGATAGAGCCAAGTGGCTCCTGCAATCTGACAGCCAGAAGATGGGCAGGTCAGTTTTACTTCCAGGGAAAAGGGCCGTAGTTTTTATTTGGGGGCCTGTGGCTGGGAGTGGCCGGCTGGCTCCTGAAAATCCACGATACGCAGGATGGCTCCCAAATGAAAAATTGCATCAGTGCCAAGACGGGCTGGTATGATAGTACCAAGTGGCTCCTGCAATCTGCCAGCCAGAAGATGGGCAGGTCAGTTTTACTTCCAGAGAAAAGGGCCATAGATTTGTTTGGGGGCCTGTGGCTGGGAGTGGCCATCTGGCTCCTGAAAATCCACGATACGCAAGATGGTTCCCAGATGAAAGGTGGCACCAGTGCCGAGTCGGGCTGGTTTGATAGAGCCATGTAGCTCCTGCAATCTGCCAGCCAGAAGCGGGGTGGGTGAGTGTTGTTTGCAAGGGAAAACGGCCGTGGTATTTTTTCCGGGGCCTGTGGCCTGGAATGGCCGGCTGGTTCCTTAAAATCCACGCCGCGCAGGATGGTTCCCAGATGAAAGGTGGAACCAGTGCCGAGTCGGGCTGTTTTGATAGAGCCAAGTGGCTCCTGCAATCTGCCAGCCAGAAGGCGGGCCGCTGAGATTTTCTTCCAGGGAAAAGGGCCGTGGTATGTGTTTGGGTCCCTGTGGCTGGGAGTGGCCGGCTGGCTCCTGAAAATCCACGACACGCATGATGGTTCCCAGATGAAAGGTGGCACCAGTGCCGAGTCGGTCTGGTTTGATAGAGCCAAGTGGCTCCTGCAATTTGCCAGCCAGAAGATGGGCAGGTCAGTTTTACGTCCAGGGAAAAGGGTCGGAAGTTTGTGCTTGGGGGCCTGAGGCTGGGAGTGGCCGGCTGGCTCCTGAAAATCCACGATACTCAGGATGATTGCCAGACCCAAGTTGTCACCACAGCCAAGTCGGGCTGGTTTGATAAAGCCATGTGGCTCCTGCAATCTGCCAGCCAGAAGATGGGCAGGTCAGTTTTACTTCCAGGGAAAAGGGCCGTAGTTTGTGTTTGGGGGCCTGTGGCTAGGCGTGGCCGGCTGGCTCCTGAAAATCCACGATACGCAGGATGGCTCCCAAATGAAAAATTGCACCAGTGCCAAATCGGGCTGGTATGATAGTACCAAGTGGCTCCTGCAATCTGCCAGCCAGAAGATGGGCAGGTCAGTTTTACTTCCAGAGAAAAGGGCCATAGATTTGTTTGGGGGCCTGTGGCTGGGAGTGGCCATCTGGCTCCTGAAAATCCACGATACGCAAGATGGTTCCCAGATGAAAGGTGGCACCAGTGCCGAGTCGGGCTGGTTTGATAGAGCCATGTAGCTCCTGCAATCTGCCAGCCAGAAGCGGGGTGGGTGAGTGTTGTTTGCAAGGGAAAACGGCCGTGGTATTTTTTCCGGGGCCTGTGGCCTGGAATGGCCGGCTGGTTCCTTAAAATCCACGCCGCGCAGGATGGTTCCCAGATGAAAGGTGGAACCAGTGCCGAGTCGGGCTGTTTTGATAGAGCCAAGTGGCTCCTGCAATCTGCCAGCCAGAAGATGGGCAGGTCAGGTTTGTTTGCCAGGGAAAAGGGCCGTGGTTTGTGTTTGGGGGCCGGTGGCTGGGAGTGGCCGGCTGGCTCCTGAAAATCCACGATACGCAGGATGGTTCGAATATGAAAGTTGGCACCAGTGCCGAGTTTGGCTGGTTTGATAGAGCCAAGTGTCTCCTGCAATCTGCCAGCCAGAAGCGGGGTGGGTGAGGTTTTTTTGCCAGGGTAAAGGGCCGTGGTTTGTTTTTGGGGGCCTGTGGCCTGTAATGTCCGGCTGGCTCCTTAAAATCCACACCGCGCAGGATGGTTCCCTGACAAAAGTGCGCACCATTGCCGAGTCGGGTTGGATTGATAGAGCCAAGTGGCTCCTGCAATCTGCCAGCCAGAAGATGGGCAGGTCAGTTTTACTTCCAGGGAAAAGGGCCGTAGTTTGTGTTTGGGGGCCTGTGGCTAGGCGTGGCCGGCTGGCTCCTGAAAATCCACGATACGCAGGATGGCTCCCAAATGAAAAATTGCACCAGTGCCAAATCGGGCTGGTTTGATAGTACCAAGTGGCTCCTGCAATCTGCCAGCCAGAAGATGGGCAGGTCAGTTTTACTTCCAGGGAAAAGTGCTATAGTTTCTGTTTGGGGGCCTGTGGCTGGGAGTGGCCGGCTGGCTCCTGAAAATCCACGATACGCCGGATGGCTCCCAGATGAAAGGTGACCACAGTTCCCAGCCGGGGTGGTTTGATAGAGCGATGTGGCTCCTGCAATCTGCCAGCCAGATGCGGGGTGGGTGAGTTTTGTTTGCCAGGGAAAAAGGCCGTAGTTTTTTTTCCGGGCCTGTGGCCTGGAATGGCCGGCTGGTTCCTTAAAATCCAAGCCGCGCAGGATGGTTCCCAGATGAAAGGTGGCACCAGTGCCGAGTCGGGCTGTTTTGATAGAGCCAAGTGGCTCCTGCAATCTGCCAGCCAGAAGGCGGGCCGCTGAGATTTTCTTCCAGGGAAAAGGGCCGTGGTATGTGTTTGGGGCCCTGTGGCTGGGAGTGGCCGGCTGGCTCCTGAAAATCCACGACACGCATGATGGTTCCGAGATGAAAGGTGGCACCAGTGCCGAGTCGGTCTGGTTTGATAGAGCCAAGTGGCTCCTGCAATCTGCCAGCCAGAACATGGGCAGGTCAGTTTTACGTCCAGGGAAAAGGGCCGGAAGTTTGTGCTTGGGGGCCTGAGGCTGGGAGTGGCCGGCTGGCTCCTGAAAATCCACGATACTCAGGATGATTGCCAGACCCAAGTTGGCACCACAGCCATGTCGGGCTGGTTTGATAGAGCCATGTGGCTCCTGCAATCTGCCAGCCAGAAGATGGGCAGGTCAGTTTTACTTCCAGGGAAAAGGGCCGTAGTTTTGATTTGGGGGCCTGTGGCTGGGACTGGCCGGCTGGCTCCTGAAAATCCACGATACGCAGGATGGCTCCCAAATGAAAAATTGCATCAGTGCCAAGTCGGGCTGGTATGATAGTACCAAGTGGCTCCTGCAATCTGCCAGCCAGAAGATGGGCAGGTCAGTTTTACTTCCAGAGAAAAGGGCCATAGATTTGTTTGGGGGCCTGTGGCTGGGAGTGGCCATCTGGCTCCTGAAAATCCACGATACGCAGGATGGTTCCCAGATGAAAGGTGGCACCAGTGCCGAGTCGGGCTGGTTTGATAGAGCCATGTAGCTCCTGCAATCTGCCAGCCAGAAGCGGGGTGGGTGAGTGTTGTTTGCAAGGGAAAACGGCCGTGGTATTTTTTCCGGGGCCTGTGGCATGGAATGGCCGGCTGGTTCCTTAAAATCCACGCCGCGCAGGATGGTTCCCAGATGAAAACTGGCACCAGTGCCGAGTAGGGCTGTTTTGATAGAGCCAAGTGGCTCCTGCAATCTGCCAGCCAGAAGATGGGCAGGTCAGTTTTGTTTGCCAGGGAAAAGGGCCGTGGTTTGTGTTGGGGGCCTGTGGCTGGGAGTGGCCGGCTGGGTCCTGAAAATCCCCGATACGCAGGATGGTTCCCAGACCCAAGGTGGCACCAGTGCCGAGTCGGGCTGCTTTGATAGAGCCATGTGGCTCCTGCAATCTGCCAGCCAGAAGATGGGCAGGTCAATTTTACTTCCAGGGAAAAGGGCCGTAGTTTGTGTTTGGGGGCCTGTGGCTGGGAGTGGCCGGCTGGCTCCAGAAAATCCCCAATACACAGGATGGTTCCCAGATGAAAGGTGGCACCAGTGCTGAGTCGGGCTGGTTTGATAGAGCCAAGAGTCTCCTGCAATCTGCCAGCCAGAAGATGGGCAGGTCAGTTTTACTTCCAAGGAAAAGGGTGGTAGTTTATGTTCGGGGGCCTGTGGCTAGGAGTGGGCAGCTGGCACCCGAAAATGCCCGATACACAGGATGGTTCCCAGATGAAAGGTGGCACCAGTGCCGAGTCGGGCTGGTTTGAAAGAGCCAAGTGGCTCCTGCAATCTGCCAGCCATAAGCGGGGTGGGTGAGTTTTGTTTGCCAGGGAAAAGGGCCGTGGTTTGCTTTCGGGGCCTGTTGCTGGGAGTGGCCGGCTGGCTCCTGAAAATCCACGCCGCGCAGGATGGTTCCCAGACTCAAGGGGGCACCAGTGCCGAGTCGGGCTGGTTTGATAGAGCCAAGTGGCTCCTGCAATCTGCCAGCCAGAAGATGGGCAGGTCAGATTTACTTCCAGGGAAAAGGGCCGTAGTTTGTATTTGGGGGCCTGTGGCTGGGAGAGGCCGGCTGGCTCCTGAAAATCCACGATACGCAAGATGGTTCCCAGACCCAAGGTGGCACCAGTGCCGAGTTGTGCTGGTTTGATAGAGCCAAGTGTCTCCTGTAATCTGCCAGCCAGAAGGTGGGCAGGTCAGTTTTACTTCCAGGGAAAAGGGCCGTGGTATATGGTTGGGGGCCTGAGGCTTGGAGTGGCCGGCTGGCTCCTGAAAATCCACGATACGCAGGATGGTTCCCAGATGAATGGTGTCACCAGTGCCAAGCCGGCTGGATTGATAGGTCCAAGTGTCTCCTGCAATCTGCCAGCCAGAAGCGGGGTGGGTGAGTTTTGTTTGCCACGGAAAAGGGCCGTGGTTTGTTTTCGGGGACCAGTGCCTGGGAATGGCCGGCTGGTTCCTTAAAATCCATGCCGCGCATGATGGTTCCCAGACCCAAGGTGGCACCAGTGCCGAGTTGGGCTGGTTTGATAGAGCCAAGTGGCTCCTGCAATCTGCCAGCCATAAGCGGGTTGGGTGAGTTTTGTTTGCCAGGGAAAAGGCCGTGGTTTTTTTTCGGGGGCCTGTGGCTGGGAATGGCCAGCTGGCTCCTTAAAATCCACGCCGCGCAGAATGGTTCCCAGACCCAAGGTGGCACCAGTGCCGAGTCGGGCTGGTTTGATAGAGCCAAGTGGCTCCTGCAATCTGCCAGCCAGAAGGTGGGCAGGTCAGTTTTACTTCCAGGGTAAAGGGCCACAGTTTGTGTTTGGGGGCCTGTGGCTGGGAGTGGCCGGCTGGCTCCTGAAAATCCACGCCGCGCATGATGGTTCCCAGACCCAAGGTGGCACCAGTGCCGAGTTGGGCTGGTGTGATAGAGCCATGTGGCTCCTGCAATCTGCCAGCCAGAAGCGGGGTGGGTGAGTTTTGTTTGCCAGGGAAAAGGGCCGTAGTTTGTTTTCGGGGCCTGTGGCTGGGAGTGGCCGGCTGGCTCCTGAAAATCCACGCCGCTCAGGATGGTTCCCAGACTCAAGGAGGCACCAGTGCCGAATCGCGCTGGTTTGATAGAGCCAAGTGGCTCCTGCAATCTGCCAGCCAGAAGATGGGCAGGTCAGTTTTACTTCCAGGGTAAAGGGCCGTGGTATATGTTTGGGGGCCTGTGGCTGGGAGTGGCCGGGTGGCTCCTGAAAATCCACGATACGCAGGATGGTTCCCAGATGAAAAGTGGCACCAGTGCCGAGTCGGGCTAGTTTGATAGAGCCAAGTGGCTCCTGCAATCTGCAAGGCAGAAGATGGGCAGGTCAGTTTTACTTCCAGGGAAAAGGGCCGTAATTTGTGTTTGGGGGCCTGTGGCTGGGAGTGGCCGACTGGCTCCTGAAAATCCACGATACGCAGGATGGTTCCCAGATGAAATGTGGCACCACTGCCGAGTTGGGCTGGTTTGATAGAGCCAAGTGGCTCCTGCAATCTGCCAGCCAGAAGATGGGCAGGTCAGTTTTACTTCCAGGGAAAAGGGCCGTAGTTTGTGTTTGGGGGCCTGTGGCTGGGAATGGCCGGCTGGCTCCTTAAAATCCACGCCGCGCATGATGGTTCCCAGACCCAAGGTGGCACCAGTGCCGAGTTGGGCTGGTTTGAAAGAGCCAAGTGGCTCCTGCAATCTGCCAGCCAGAAGCGGGGTGGGTGAGTTTTGTTTGCCAGGGAAAAGGGCCGTAGTTTGTTTTCGGGGCCTGTGGCTGGGAGTGGCCGGCTGGCTCCTGAAAATCCACGCCGCTCAGGATGGTTCCCAGACTCAAGGGGGCACCAGTGCCAAATCGGGCTGGTTTGATAGAGCCAAGTGGCTCCTGCAATCTGACAGCCAGAAGACGGGCAGGTCAGTTTTACTTCCAGGGAAAAGGGCCGTAGTTTTTATTTGGGGGCCTGTGGCTGGGAGTGGCCGGCTGGCTGCTGAAAATCCACGATACGCAGGATGGCTCCCAAATGAAAAATTGCATCAGTGCCAAGACGGGCTGGTATGATAGTACCAAGTGGCTCCTGCAATCTGCCAGCCAGAAGATGGGCAGGTCAGTTTTACTTCCAGAGAAAAGGGCCATAGATTTGTTTGGGGGCCTGTGGCTGGGAGTGGCCATCTGGCTCCTGAAAATCCACGATACGCAAGATGGTTCCCAGATGAAAGGTGGCACCAGTGCCGAGTCGGGCTGGTTTGATAGTACCAAGTGGCTCCTGCAATCTGCCAGCCAGAAGGCGGGCCGCTGAGATTTTCTTCCAGGGAAAATGGCCGTGGTATGTGTTTGGGGCCCTGTGGCTGAGAGTGGCCGGCTGGCTCCTGAAAATCCACGATACGCATGATGGTTCCGAGATGAAAGGTGGCACCAGTGCCGAGTCGGGCTGGTTTGATAGAGCCATGTGGCTCCTGCAATCTGCCAGCCAGAAGATGGGCAGGTCAATTTTACTTCCAGGGAAAAGGGCCGTAGTTTGTGTTTGGGGGCCTGTGGCTGGGAGTGGCCAGCTGGCTCCTGAAAATCCCCAATACACAGGATGGTTCCCAGATGAAAGGTGGCACCAGTGCTGAGTCGGGCTGGTTTGATAGAGCCAAATGGCTCCTGCAATCTGCCAGCCAGAAGATGGACAGGTCAGTTTTACTTCCGGGGAAGAGGGCCGGTAGTTTGTGTTTGGGGGCCTGAGGCTGGGAGTGGCCGGCTGGCTCCTGAAAATGCACGATATTCAGGAGGATTGCCAGACCCAAGTTGGCACCACTGCCAAGTTGGGCTGGTTTGATAGAGCCATGTGGCTCCTGCAATCTGACAGCCAGAAGCGGGGTGGGTGAGTTTTGATTGCCAAGTAAAAGGGCCGTAGTTTGTTTTCGGGGCCTGTGGCTGGGAGTGGCCGGCTGGCTCCTGAAAATCCACGCCGCTCAGGATGGTTCCCAGACTCAAGGGGGCACCAGTGCCGAGTCGGGCTGGTTTGATAGAGCCAAGTGGCTCCTGCAATCTGCCAGCCATGTGATGGGCAGGTCAGTTTTACTTCCAGGGAAAAGGGCCGTAGTTTGTATTTGGGGGCCTGTGGCTGTGAGTGGCCGGCTGGCTCCTGAAAATCCACGATACGCAAGATGCTTCCCAAATGAAAAATGGCACCAGTGCCAAGTCGGGATGGTGTAAGAGCCAAGTGGCTCCTGCAATCTGCCAGCCAGAAGATGGGCAGGTCTCTTTTACTTCCAGGGAAAAGGGCCGTAGGTTGTTTTTGGGGGCCTGTAGCTGGGAATGGCCGGCTGGCTCCTTAAAATCCACGCCGCGCATGATGGTTCCCAGACCCAAGGTGGCACCAGTGCCGAGTTGTGCTGGTGTGATAGAGCCAAGTGTCTCCTGCAATCTGCCAGCCAGAAGGTGGGCAGGTCAGTTTTACTTCCAGGGAAAAGGGCCGTGGTATATGTTTGGGGGCCTGAGGCTTGGAGCGGCCGGCTGGCTTCTGAAAATCCACGAAACGCAGGATGGTTCCCAGATGAAAGGTGGCACCAGTGCCGAGTCGGGCTGGTTTGATAGAGCCAAGCGGCTCCTGCAATCTGCCAGCCAGAAGCGGGGCGGGTCAGGTTTGTTTGCCAGGGAAAAGGGCCGTGGTGTGTTTGGGGGCCTGTGGCCAAGAATGGCTGGCTGGCTCCTTAAAATCCACTCCGCGCAGGATGGTTCCCAGACCCAAGGGGGCAGCAGTGCCGAGTCAGGCTGGTTTGATAGAGCCAAGTGGCTCCTGCAATCTGCCAGCCAGAAGATGGGCAGGTCAGTTTTACTTCCAGGGAAAAGGGCCGGTAGTTTGTGTTTGGGGGCCTGTGGCTGGGAGTGGCCGGCTGGCGGCTTAAAATCCACGCCGCGCAGGATGGCTCCCAGACCCAAGTTGGAACCACTGCCAAGTCGGGCTGGATTGATAGAGCCAAGTGGCTCCTGCAATCTGCCAGCCAGAAGATGGGCAGGTCAGTTTTACTTCCAGGGAAAAGGGCCGTAGTTTGTGTTTGGGGGCCTGTGGCTGGGAGTGGCCGGCTGGCTGCTGAAAATCGACGTTACGCAGGATGGCTCCCAAATGAAAAATTGCACCAGTGCCGAGTCGGGCTGGTTTGATAGTACCAAGTGTCTCCTGCAATCTGCCAGCCAGAAGCGGGGTGGGTGAGGTTTTTTTGCCAGGGTAAAGGGCCGTGGTTTGTTTTTGGGGGCCTGTGGCCTGTAATGTCCGGCTGGCTCCTTAAAATCCACACCGCGCAGGATGATTCCCTGACACACGAGCGCAACAATGCCGAGTCGGGTTGGATTGATAGAGCCAAGTGGCTCCTGCAATCTGCCAGCCAGAAGATGGGCGCGTCAGTTTTACTTCCAGGGAAAAGGGCCGTAGATTGTGTTTGGGGGCCTGTGGCTGGGAGTGGCCATCTGGCTCCTGAAAATCCACGATACGCAGGATGGTTCCCAGATGAAAGGTGGCACCAGTGCCGAGTCGGGCTGGTTTGATAGAGCCATGTAGCTCCTGCAATCTGCCAGCCAGAAGCGGGGTGGGTGAGTGTTGTTTGCAAGGGAAAACGGCCGTGGTATTTTTTCCGGGGCCTGTGGCCTGGAATGGCCGGCTGGTTCCTTAAAATCCACGCCGCGCAGGATGGTTCCCAGATGAAAGCTGGCACCAGTGCCGAGTGGGGCTGTTTTGATAGTACCAAGTGGCTCCTGCAATCTGCCAGCCAGAAGGCGGGCCGCTGAGATTTTCTTCCAGGGAAAATGGCCGTGGTATGTTTTTGGGGGCCTGTGGCTGAGAGTGGCCGGCTGGCTCCTGAAAATCCACGACACGCATGATGGTTCCGAGATGAAAGGTGGCACCAGTGCCGAGTCGGGCTGGTTTGATAGAGCCATGTGGCTCCTGCAATCTGCCAGCCAGAAGATGGGCAGGACAATTTTACTTCCAGGGAAAAGGGCCGTAGTTTGTGTTTGGGGGCCTGTGGCTGGGAGTGGCCGACTGGCTCCTGAAAATCCACGATACGCAGGATGGTTCCCAGATGAAATGTGGCACCACTGCCGAGTTGGGCTGGTTTGATAGAGCCAAGTGGCTCCTGCAATCTGCCAGCCAGAAGATGGGCAGGTCTGTTTTACTTCCAGGGAAAAGGGACACAGTTTGTGTTTGGGGGCCTGTGGCAGGGAATGGCCGGCTGGCTCCTTAAAATCCATGCCGCGCATGATGGTTCCCAGACCCAAGGTGGCACCAGTGCCGAGTTGGGCTGGTTTGAAAGAGCCAAGTGGCTCCTGCAATCTGCCAGCCAGAAGCGGGGTGGGTGAGTTTTGTTTGCCAGGGAAAAGGGCCGTAGTTTGTTTTCGGGGCCTGTGGCTGGGAGTGGCCGGCTGGCTCCTGAAAATCCACGCCGCTCAGGATGGTTCCCAGACTCAAGGGGGCACCAGTGCCAAATCGGGCTGGTTTGATAGAGCCAAGTGGCTCCTGCAATCTGACAGCCAGAAGATGGGCAGGTCAGTTTTACTTCCAGGGAAAAGGGCCGTAGTTTTTATTTGGGGGCCTGTGGCTGGGAGTGGCCGGCTGGCTCCTGAAAATCCACGATACGCAGGATGGCTCCCAAATGGAAAATTGCATCAGTGCCAAGACGGGCTGGTATGATAGTACCAAGTGGCTCCTGCAATCTGCCAGCCAGAAGATGGGCAGGTCAGTTTTACTTCCAGAGAAAAGGGCCATAGATTTGTTTGGGGGCCTGTGGCTGGGAGTGGCCATCTGGCTCCTGAAAATCCACGATACGCAAGATGGTTCCCAGATGAAAGGTGGCACCAGTGCCGAGTCGGGCTGGTTTGATAGAGCCATGTAGCTCCTGCAATCTGCCAGCCAGAAGCGGGGTGGGTGAGTGTTGTTTGCAAGGGAAAACGGCCGTGGTATTTTTTCCGGGGCCTGTGGCCTGGAATGGCCGGCTGGTTCCTTAAAATCCACGCCGCGCAGGATGGTTCCCAGATGAAAGGTGGAACCAGTGCCGAGTCGGGCTGTTTTGATAGAGCCAAGTGGCTCCTGCAATCTGCCAGCCAGAAGGCGGGCCGCTGAGATTTTCTTCCAGGGAAAAGGGCCGTGGTATGTGTTTGGGTCCCTGTGGCTGGGAGTGGCCGGCTGGCTCCTGAAAATCCACGACACGCATGATGGTTCCCAGATGAAAGGTGGCACCAGTGCCGAGTCGGTCTGGTTTGATAGAGCCAAGTGGCTCCTGCAATTTGCCAGCCAGAAGATGGGCAGGTCAGTTTTACGTCCAGGGAAAAGGGTCGGAAGTTTGTGCTTGGGGGCCTGAGGCTGGGAGTGGCCGGCTGGCTCCTGAAAATCCACGATACTCAGGATGATTGCCAGACCCAAGTTGTCACCACAGCCAAGTCGGGCTGGTTTGATAAAGCCATGTGGCTCCTGCAATCTGCCAGCCAGAAGATGGGCAGGTCAGTTTTACTTCCAGGGAAAAGGGCCGTAGTTTGTGTTTGGGGGCCTGTGGCTAGGCGTGGCCGGCTGGCTCCTGAAAATCCACGATACGCAGGATGGCTCCCAAATGAAAAATTGCACCAGTGCCAAATCGGGCTGGTATGATAGTACCAAGTGGCTCCTGCAATCTGCCAGCCAGAAGATGGGCAGGTCAGTTTTACTTCCAGAGAAAAGGGCCATAGATTTGTTTGGGGGCCTGTGGCTGGGAGTGGCCATCTGGCTCCTGAAAATCCACGATACGCAAGATGGTTCCCAGATGAAAGGTGGCACCAGTGCCGAGTCGGGCTGGTTTGATAGAGCCATGTAGCTCCTGCAATCTGCCAGCCAGAAGCGGGGTGGGTGAGTGTTGTTTGCAAGGGAAAACGGCCGTGGTATTTTTTCCGGGGCCTGTGGCCTGGAATGGCCGGCTGGTTCCTTAAAATCCACGCCGCGCAGGATGGTTCCCAGATGAAAGCTGGCACCAGTGCCGAGTCGGGTTGGATTGATAGAGCCAAGTGGCTCCTGCAATCTGCCAGCCAGAAGATGGGCAGGTCAGGTTTGTTTGCCAGGGAAAAGGGCCGTGGTTTGTGTTTGGGGGCCGGTGGCTGGGAGTGGCCGGCTGGCTCCTGAAAATCCACGATACGCAGGATGGTTCGAATATGAAAGTTGGCACCAGTGCCGAGTTTGGCTGGTTTGATAGAGCCAAGTGTCTCCTGCAATCTGCCAGCCAGAAGCGGGGTGGGTGAGGTTTTTTTGCCAGGGTAAAGGGCCGTGGTTTGTTTTTGGGGGCCTGTGGCCTGTAATGTCCGGCTGGCTCCTTAAAATCCACACCGCGCAGGATGGTTCCCTGACAAAAGTGCGCACCATTGCCGAGTCGGGTTGGATTGATAGAGCCAAGTGGCTCCTGCAATCTGCCAGCCAGAAGATGGGCAGGTCAGTTTTACTTCCAGGGAAAAGGGCCGTAGTTTGTGTTTGGGGGCCTGTGGCTAGGCGTGGCCGGCTGGCTCCTGAAAATCCACGATACGCAGGATGGCTCCCAAATGAAAAATTGCACCAGTGCCAAATCGGGCTGGTTTGATAGTACCAAGTGGCTCCTGCAATCTGCCAGCCAGAAGATGGGCAGGTCAGTTTTACTTCCAGGGAAAAGTGCTATAGTTTCTGTTTGGGGGCCTGTGGCTGGGAGTGGCCGGCTGGCTCCTGAAAATCCACGATACGCCGGATGGCTCCCAGATGAAAGGTGACCACAGTTCCCAGCCGGGGTGGTTTGATAGAGCGATGTGGCTCCTGCAATCTGCCAGCCAGATGCGGGGTGGGTGAGTTTTGTTTGCCAGGGAAAAAGGCCGTAGTTTTTTTTCCGGGCCTGTGGCCTGGAATGGCCGGCTGGTTCCTTAAAATCCAAGCCGCGCAGGATGGTTCCCAGATGAAAGGTGGCACCAGTGCCGAGTCGGGCTGTTTTGATAGAGCCAAGTGGCTCCTGCAATCTGCCAGCCAGAAGGCGGGCCGCTGAGATTTTCTTCCAGGGAAAAGGGCCGTGGTATGTGTTTGGGGCCCTGTGGCTGGGAGTGGCCGGCTGGCTCCTGAAAATCCACGACACGCATGATGGTTCCGAGATGAAAGGTGGCACCAGTGCCGAGTCGGTCTGGTTTGATAGAGCCAAGTGGCTCCTGCAATCTGCCAGCCAGAACATGGGCAGGTCAGTTTTACGTCCAGGGAAAAGGGCCGGAAGTTTGTGCTTGGGGGCCTGAGGCTGGGAGTGGCCGGCTGGCTCCTGAAAATCCACGATACTCAGGATGATTGCCAGACCCAAGTTGGCACCACAGCCAAGTCGGGCTGGTTTGATAGAGCCATGTGGCTCCTGCAATCTGCCAGCCAGAAGATGGGCAGGTCAGTTTTACTTCCAGGGAAAAGGGCCGTAGTTTTGATTTGGGGGCCTGTGGCTGGGACTGGCCGGCTGGCTCCTGAAAATCCACGATACGCAGGATGGCTCCCAAATGAAAAATTGCATCAGTGCCAAGTCGGGCTGGTATGATAGTACCAAGTGGCTCCTGCAATCTGCCAGCCAGAAGATGGGCAGGTCAGTTTTACTTCCAGAGAAAAGGGCCATAGATTTGTTTGGGGGCCTGTGGCTGGGAGTGGCCATCTGGCTCCTGAAAATCCACGATACGCAGGATGGTTCCCAGATGAAAGGTGGCACCAGTGCCGAGTCGGGCTGGTTTGATAGAGCCATGTAGCTCCTGCAATCTGCCAGCCAGAAGCGGGGTGGGTGAGTGTTGTTTGCAAGGGAAAACGGCCGTGGTATTTTTTCCGGGGCCTGTGGCATGGAATGGCCGGCTGGTTCCTTAAAATCCACGCCGCGCAGGATGGTTCCCAGATGAAAACTGGCACCAGTGCCGAGTAGGGCTGTTTTGATAGAGCCAAGTGGCTCCTGCAATCTGCCAGCCAGAAGATGGGCAGGTCAGTTTTGTTTGCCAGGGAAAAGGGCCGTGGTTTGTGTTGGGGGCCTGTGGCTGGGAGTGGCCGGCTGGGTCCTGAAAATCCCCGATACGCAGGATGGTTCCCAGACCCAAGGTGGCACCAGTGCCGAGTCGGGCTGCTTTGATAGAGCCATGTGGCTCCTGCAATCTGCCAGCCAGAAGATGGGCAGGTCAATTTTACTTCCAGGGAAAAGGGCCGTAGTTTGTGTTTGGGGGCCTGTGGCTGGGAGTGGCCGGCTGGCTCCAGAAAATCCCCAATACACAGGATGGTTCCCAGATGAAAGGTGGCACCAGTGCTGAGTCGGGCTGGTTTGATAGAGCCAAGAGTCTCCTGCAATCTGCCAGCCAGAAGATGGGCAGGTCAGTTTTACTTCCAAGGAAAAGGGTGGTAGTTTATGTTCGGGGGCCTGTGGCTAGGAGTGGGCAGCTGGCACCCGAAAATGCCCGATACACAGGATGGTTCCCAGATGAAAGGTGGCACCAGTGCCGAGTCGGGCTGGTTTGAAAGAGCCAAGTGGCTCCTGCAATCTGCCAGCCATAAGCGGGGTGGGTGAGTTTTGTTTGCCAGGGAAAAGGGCCGTGGTTTGCTTTCGGGGCCTGTTGCTGGGAGTGGCCGGCTGGCTCCTGAAAATCCACGCCGCGCAGGATGGTTCCCAGACTCAAGGGGGCACCAGTGCCGAGTCGGGCTGGTTTGATAGAGCCAAGTGGCTCCTGCAATCTGCCAGCCAGAAGATGGGCAGGTCAGATTTACTTCCAGGGAAAAGGGCCGTAGTTTGTATTTGGGGGCCTGTGGCTGGGAGAGGCCGGCTGGCTCCTGAAAA